>NC_133556.1:46019039-46661154 GCF_048773025.1 Camelus bactrianus
TCAGAACACAGAATGTCACGGTGAGTGAAACTAGGTAAATTACATATCTTTTGGGTAGAACTCGCTCCAAGAGAATTTTACAGCCTAATCTGCCTCATTTTCAAACCTGCCATTAAAACTAACCTGTGAAATCTCAGAAAATTTTTCAAAGTGTCATTAAGCCATGTATGGTGGATGAAAGTGCTGTAATCCACTTGCTAACAACATTGTAGTGAATATTTCTCGAATCCGATAAGCATGTAGCGTGTTCGGAACACGGAATTTCACGTTGAGCGAATACATGTAAATTACATGTCTATAGTTTTAAAACCGCTCCAAGAGTTTTTTGCCGTGAAATCTGCCTCAATTTAGAAACTGGCGTTTTGAAAGCTCTGTGAAATCAGAGAAAATGCTTCTAAACATCAATATGCCTTATATTGTGATGAAAGTCCTGTAATCCACATGCAAACAACTCTGTAGTGTATTTTGTCAAATCCTATCTGCATGTAGCGTGTTCGAAACACGGAATTTCACAGCAGGAGAATCTATGTAATTTACATATCTATTGGGTAGAACACGCTGCAAAAGTTTTTTCCTTAGGAACCTGCCTGATTTTTGAAACTGCTATTAAAAAAAAGCTTCAAACTAAGAGTTAAATTTTCTAGGTGTAAATATGCCTTGTATGCTGGATGAAAGTTCTGTAATACACATGTTCACAACTCATTAAAAATGTTTCTCAAATCCGTGATGTATGTAGTGTGTTCGGAACACGGAATGTCACGTTGATGGAAACAATATAAATTATATATCTATTGGTGAGAACCCGCTCCAGGACCATTTTACTGTAAAATCTACCTCTGTTTGGAAACTGGTGTTATGAAAACACTGCAAAATCTGAGCAAATTCTTTAAGGTGACAATGTGTCTTCAATGGTTTATTAAAGATGTGTAATTCACATTCTAACAACTCAGCTGTTAAAATTTGCTGAATCCAATGTGCACGTTACTTTTTCAGAACACGGAATGTTACGGTGACGGTATCTATGAAAATGGGATGTCTATTGGATGGAACATGCAGCAAGAGAATTTTTCTGAGAAAACTGCCTGATTTTCGTAACTGACGTAAGGAAAATTCTGCGAAATCTAAGTAAATATTTCTAGGTGTAATTATGCCTTGTATTGTGGTTGAAACATCGGTAATCCACATGCTCACGGTCATTAAATAATCTTTCTCCAAGCCGTGATGAATGTAATGTTTTCGGAACATGGAATGTCTCGGTGAGTGAAACTCAGAAAATAACAATTCTTCTGGATAGAACTCGCTTGAGTTGAATTTTTCTGCGAAAATTTCATGATTTTCGAACCTGGATGTTAGGAAAAACCTGCAAAATCAGAATAAACACTTCTAGGTGTAAATATGCCTTGTATGGTGGATGAAAGTTCGGTAATCCACATGCTCCCACTCATTAAAGAATGTTTGCCGAATTCGTGATGCATGTAACGTGTTCGGAATACGGAATGTCATATTGAAGGAAACAATGTAAATTACATGTCTATTGGATAGAACTCGCTTGAAAAGAATTTTTCTGTGAAATGTGCCTCGTCAAAACTTTCATTAGGAGAACCCAGTGAAATCTGAGAAAATGCTTCTAAGTGTCATTCTGCCTTGAATGGTGAATGAAAGTCCGGTAATCCACATGTTAATAACAGTGTAGTAATTATTTTTCAAACCGTGATTCATGGAGCGCTTTTCGAAAATTTAATTTTACGGTAATGAAACAAAGTAAATTACAATTCTATTGGGTAGAACTAGCTAGAATAGAATTTTTCTGCGAAAATTGCATGATTATCGAATATGAAGTTTGGAGAAAGCTTCAAAATGAGAGTAAATATTTCTAGGTGTAAATATGCCTTGTATTGTGGTTGGAACATCGGTAATCCACATGCTCACTGTCAAAAAATTATGTTTCTCCAAGCCATGATTAATGTAACGTTTTCGGAAGATGGAATGTCTCGGTTTGTGAAACTCAGAAAATAACAATTCTACTGGATAGAACTCGCTTGAATTGAATTTTTCTTTGAAAATTTCATGATTTTCGACACTGGATGTTAGGAAAAACCTGCGAAAACAAAATAAACACTTCTAGGTCTAAATATGCCTTGTATGGTGGATGAAAGTTCGGTAATCCACATGCTCCCACTCATTAAAGAATGTTTGTCGAATTCGTGATGCATGTAACGTGTTCGGAATACGGAATGTCATATTGAAGGAAACAATGTAAATTACATGTCTATTGGGTAGAACTCGCTCCGAGAGAATTTTCCTGCCAAATCTGCCTCATTTTCAAACCTGGCATTAAAACTAACCTGTGAAATCTCAGAAAATTCTTCAAAGTGTCAGTAAGCCATGTATGGTGAATGAAGTGCTGTAATCCACTTGCTAACAACTCTGTAGTGAATATTTGTCGAATCCGAGATGCATGTAGCGTGTTCGGAACACGGAATTTCACGGTGAGCGAATCCATGTAAATTACATGTCTATTGTTTTGAACCCGCTCCAAGATGTTTTTGCCGTGAAATCTGCCTCAGTTTAGAAACTGGCGTTTGGAATGCTCTGTGAAATCAGAGAAAATTCTTCTAAACATCAATATGCCTTGTATTGTGTTGAAAGTCCTGTAATCCACATGCAAATAACTCTGTAGAGTATTTTGTCGAGTCCTATCTGCATGTAGCGTGTTTGAAACACGGAATTTCACAGCAGGAGAATCTATGTAATTTACATATCTATTGGGTAGAACACGCTCCAACAGTTTTTTCCTTAGGAAACTGCCTGATTTTTGAATCCGCTATTAGGAAAAAGCTGAAAACTAAGAGTTAAAGTTTCTAGGTGTAAATATGCATTGTATGGTGGATGAAAGTTCTGTAATACACATGTTCACAACTCATTAAAAATGTTTCTCAAATCCGTGATGTATGTAGTGTGTTCGGAACACGGAATGTCACGTTGAAGGAAACAATATAAATTATATATCTATTGGTGAGAACCCGCTCCAGGACCATTTTACTGTAAAATATAACTCTGTTTGGAAACTGGTGTTATGAAAACACTGCAAAATCTGAGCAAATGCTTTAAGGTGACAATGTGTCTTCAATGGTTTATTAAAGATGTGTAATTCACATTCTAACAACTCAGCTGTGAAAATTTGCTGAATCCAATGTGCACGTTACTTTTTCAGAACACGGAATGTTATGGTGATGGTATCTATGAAAATGGGAAGTCTATTGGATCGAACATGCAGCAAGAGAATTTTTCTGAGAAAACTGCCTGATTTTCGTAACTGACGTTAGGAAAAAGCTGCGAAATCTAAGTAAATATTTCTAGGTGTAAATATGCCTTGTATTGTGGTTGAAACATCGGTAATCCACATGCTCACGGTCATTAAATAATGTTTGTCGAAGCCATGATGAATGTAACGTTTTCGGAACATGGAATGTCTCGGTGAGTGAAACTCAGAAAATAACAATTCTACTGGATAGAACTCGCTTGAATTGAATATTTCAGCGAAAATTTCATGATTTTCGAAACTGGATGGTAGGAAAAACCTGCGAAATCAGAATAAACACTTCTAGGTGTAAATATGCCTTGTATGGTGGATGAAAGTTCGGTAATCCACATGCTCCCACTCATTAAAGAATGTTTGCCGAATTCGTGATGCATGTAACGTGTTCGGAATACGGAATGTCATATTGAAGGAAACAATGTAAATTACATGTCTATTGGATAGAACTTGTTTGAAAAGAATTTTTCTGTGAAATATGCCTCGTCAAAACTGTCATTAGGAGAACACAGTGAAATCTGAGAAGATGCTTCTAAGTGTCATTCTGCCTTGAATGGTGAATGAAAGTCCGGTAATCCACATGTTAATAACAGTGTAGTAATTATTTTTCAAACCGTGATTCATGGAGCGCTTTTCGAAAACTTAATTTTATGGTAATGAAACAATGTAAATTACAATTCTATTGGGTAGAACCATCTAGAATAGAATTTCTCTGTGAAAATTGCATGATTATCGAATCTGAAGTTTGGAGAAAGCTTCAAAATGAGAGTAAATATTTCTAGGTGTAAATATGCCTTTATGTTGGAAGAAAGTTCGGTAATCCACATTTTCACAACATATTAAAGAATCTTTTTCTAATCCGTGATGCATATACCGTGTTCGGAACGTGGAATTTCACGGTGATTGAAACAATGTAAATTACTTCTCTATTGGGTAGAACTCGCTCCAAGAGAATTTTTCTGCAAAAAATGCAGCATTTTTGAAACTGGCGTTTGGAAAACGATGCAAAATCTTGGAAAATACTTCTAAGTATCAATATTCAATCTATTATGATGAAAGTTCGGTAATCCACATGCTAACAAATCTGTAGTGAATATTTGTCGAATAAATTATGGATGTAGCATGTTCGGAACACGGGATTTCATGGCCAGGGAGTTTATATAAATTTCATTTCTCTTGGTTAGAAATCACTCCAAGATTTTTTTCCTGAGTAATCTGCCTGATTTTCGAAACTGGAGTTAGGAAATCACTGCGAAATCAGATGAATAGATTCTCGGTGTAAATATGCCATGTAGTGTGGATGAAAGTTCGGTAATACACATGTTCACAACTCATTAAAGAATGTTTGTCGAATCCGTGATGCATGTAACGTGTTCAGAACACGGAATGTCACGGTGAGTGAAACGAGGTAAATTACATATCTTTTGGGTAGAACTCGCTCCAAGAGCATTTTCCTGCCATATCTGCCTCATTTTTATACCTGGCATTAAAACTAACCTGTGAAATTTCAGAAAATTCTTCAAAGTGTCAGTAAGCCATGTATGGTGAATGAAGTGCTGTAATCCACTTGCTAACAACTCTGTAGTGAATATTTGTCGAATCCGAGAAGCATGTAGCGTGTTCGGAACACGGAATTTCACGGTGAGCGAATCCATGTAAATAACATCTCTATTGTTTTGAACCCGCTCCAAGATGTTTTTGCCGTGAAATCTGCCTCAGTTTAGAAACTGGCGTTTGGAAAGCTCTGTGAAATCAGAGAAAATGCTTCTAAGCATCAATATGCCTTGTATTGTGATGAAAGTCCTGTAATCCACATGCAAACAACTTTGTAGTGTGTTTTGTCGAATCCTATCTGCATGTAGCGTGTATGAAACACGGAATTTCACAGCAGGAGAATCTATGTAATTTACATATCTATTGAGTAGAACACGCTCCAAAAGTATTTTCCTTAGGAAACTGCCTGATTTTTGAATCCACTATTAGGAAAAAGCTGCAAACTAAGAGTTAAACTTTCTAGGTGTAAATATGCCTTGTATTGTGGATGAAAGTTCTGTAATACACATGTACACAACTCATGAAAAATGTTTCTCAAATCCGTGATGTATGTAGTGTGCTCGGAACACGGAATGTCACGTTGAAGGAAACTATTTAAATTACATATCTATTGGTGAGAACCCGCTCCAGGAGCATTTTACTGTGAAATATACCTCTGTTTGGAAACTGGTGTTATGAAAACACTGCAAAATTCGAGCAAATGTTTTAAGTTGACGATATGTCTTCAATGGTTTATTAAAGATGTGTAATTCACATTCTAACAACTCAGCTGTGAAAATTTGCTGAATCCTATGTGCACGTTTGTTTTTCAGAACACGGAATGTTACGGTGACGGTATCTATAAATGGGATGTCTATTGGATCGAATATGCAGCAAGAGAATTTTCCTGCGAAACTACTTGATTTTCGTAAGTGATGTAAGGAAAAATCTGCGAAATCTAAGTAAATATTTTTATGTGTGAATATGCCTTGTATTGTGGTTGAAACATCGGTAATCCACATGCTCACGGTCATTAAATAATGTTTGTCGAATCCGTGATGCATGTAGCTTTTTCAGAACACGGAATTTCACGATGACGGTTTCTATGTAAATTGCATGTATATTGGGTAGAACTCGCTCCAAGAGGATTTTTCTGCAAAAACTGCATGATTTAAACACTTACATTAGGAGAAATCTACTAAATCAGAAAAAAATTTCTATGTATAAATATGCATTGTAAGGTGGATGAAAGTTCGGTAATACACATGTTCACAACTCATTAAAGAATGTTTGTCGAATCCGTGATGCATGTAACGTGTTCAGAACACAGAATGTCACGGTGAGTGAAACTAGGTAAATTACATATCTTTTGGGTAGAACTCGCTCCAAGAGAATTTTACAGCCTAATCTGCCTCATTTTCAAACCTGCCATTAAAACTAACCTGTGAAATCTCAGAAAATTTTTCAAAGTGTCATTAAGCCATGTATGGTGGATGAAAGTGCTGTAATCCACTTGCTAACAACATTGTAGTGAATATTTCTCGAATCCGATAAGCATGTAGCGTGTTCGGAACACGGAATTTCACGTTGAGCGAATACATGTAAATTACATGTCTATAGTTTTAAAACCGCTCCAAGAGTTTTTTGCCGTGAAATCTGCCTCAATTTAGAAACTGGCGTTTTGAAAGCTCTGTGAAATCAGAGAAAATGCTTCTAAACATCAATATGCCTTATATTGTGATGAAAGTCCTGTAATCCACATGCAAACAACTCTGTAGTGTATTTTGTCAAATCCTATCTGCATGTAGCGTGTTCGAAACACGGAATTTCACAGCAGGAGAATCTATGTAATTTACATATCTATTGGGTAGAACACGCTGCAAAAGTTTTTTCCTTAGGAACCTGCCTGATTTTTGAAACTGCTATTAAAAAAAAGCTTCAAACTAAGAGTTAAATTTTCTAGGTGTAAATATGCCTTGTATGCTGGATGAAAGTTCTGTAATACACATGTTCACAACTCATTAAAAATGTTTCTCAAATCCGTGATGTATGTAGTGTGTTCGGAACACGGAATGTCACGTTGATGGAAACAATATAAATTATATATCTATTGGTGAGAACCCGCTCCAGGACCATTTTACTGTAAAATCTACCTCTGTTTGGAAACTGGTGTTATGAAAACACTGCAAAATCTGAGCAAATTCTTTAAGGTGACAATGTGTCTTCAATGGTTTATTAAAGATGTGTAATTCACATTCTAACAACTCAGCTGTTAAAATTTGCTGAATCCAATGTGCACGTTACTTTTTCAGAACACGGAATGTTACGGTGACGGTATCTATGAAAATGGGATGTCTATTGGATGGAACATGCAGCAAGAGAATTTTTCTGAGAAAACTGCCTGATTTTCGTAACTGACGTAAGGAAAATTCTGCGAAATCTAAGTAAATATTTCTAGGTGTAATTATGCCTTGTATTGTGGTTGAAACATCGGTAATCCACATGCTCACGGTCATTAAATAATCTTTCTCCAAGCCGTGATGAATGTAATGTTTTCGGAACATGGAATGTCTCGGTGAGTGAAACTCAGAAAATAACAATTCTTCTGGATAGAACTCGCTTGAGTTGAATTTTTCTGCGAAAATTTCATGATTTTCGAACCTGGATGTTAGGAAAAACCTGCAAAATCAGAATAAACACTTCTAGGTGTAAATATGCCTTGTATGGTGGATGAAAGTTCGGTAATCCACATGCTCCCACTCATTAAAGAATGTTTGCCGAATTCGTGATGCATGTAACGTGTTCGGAATACGGAATGTCATATTGAAGGAAACAATGTAAATTACATGTCTATTGGATAGAACTCGCTTGAAAAGAATTTTTCTGTGAAATGTGCCTCGTCAAAACTTTCATTAGGAGAACCCAGTGAAATCTGAGAAAATGCTTCTAAGTGTCATTCTGCCTTGAATGGTGAATGAAAGTCCGGTAATCCACATGTTAATAACAGTGTAGTAATTATTTTTCAAACCGTGATTCATGGAGCGCTTTTCGAAAATTTAATTTTACGGTAATGAAACAAAGTAAATTACAATTCTATTGGGTAGAACTAGCTAGAATAGAATTTTTCTGCCAAAATTGCATGATTATCGAATATGAAGTTTGGAGAAAGCTTCAAAATGAGAGTAAATATTTCTAGGTGTAAATATGCCTTGTATTGTGGTTGGAACATCGGTAATCCACATGCTCACTGTCAAAAAATTATGTTTCTCCAAGCCATGATTAATGTAACGTTTTCGGAAGATGGAATGTCTCGGTTTGTGAAACTCAGAAAATAAAAATTCTACTGGATAGAACTCTCTTGAATTGAATTTTTCTTTGAAAATTTCATGATTTTCGACACTGGATGTTAGGAAAAACCTGCGAAAACAAAATAAACACTTCTAGGTCTAAATATGCCTTGTATGGTGGATGAAAGTTCGGTAATCCACATGCTCCCACTCATTAAAGAATGTTTGTCGAATTCGTGATGCATGTAACGTGTTCGGAATACGGAATGTCATATTGAAGGAAACAATGTAAATTACATGTCTATTGGGTAGAACTCGCTCCGAGAGAATTTTCCTGCCAAATCTGCCTCATTTTCAAACCTGGCATTAAAACTAACCTGTGAAATCTCAGAAAATTCTTCAAAGTGTCAGTAAGCCATGTATGGTGAATGAAGGGCTGTAATCCACTTGCTAACAACTCTGTAGTGAATATTTGTCGAATCCGAGATGCATGTAGCGTGTTCGGAACACGGAATTTCACGGTGAGCGAATCCATGTAAATTACATGTCTATTGTTTTGAACCCGCTCCAAGATGTTTTTGCCGTGAAATCTGCCTCAGTTTAGAAACTGGCGTTTGGAATGCTCTGTGAAATCAGAGAAAATTCTTCTAAACATCAATATGCCTTGTATTGTGTTGAAAGTCCTGTAATCCACATGCAAATAACTCTGTAGAGTATTTTGTCGAGTCCTATCTGCATGTAGCGTGTTTGAAACACGGAATTTCACAGCAGGAGAATCTATGTAATTTACATATCTATTGGGTAGAACACGCTCCAACAGTTTTTTCCTTAGGAAACTGCCTGATTTTTGAATCCGCTATTAGGAAAAAGCTGCAAACTAAGAGTTAAAGTTTCTAGGTGTAAATATGCCTTGTATGGTGGATGAAAGTTCTGTAATACACATGTACACAACTCATGAAAAATGTTTCTCAAATCCGTGATGTATGTAGTGTGTTTGGAACACGGAATGTCACGTTGAAGGAAACTATGTAAATTACATATCTATTGGTGAGAACCCGCTCCAGGAGCATTTTACTGTAAAATATACCTCTGTTTGGAAACTGGTGTTATGAAAACACTGCAAAATCTGAGCAAATGTTTTAAGTTGACAATATGTCTTCAATGGTTTATTAAAAATGTGTAATTCACATTCTAACAACTCAGCTGTGAAAATTTGCTGAATCGTATGTGCACATTTCTTTTTCAGAACACGGAATATTACGGTGATGGTATCTATGAAAATGGGATGTCTATTGGATCGAACATGCAGCAAGAGTATTTTTTTGCAAAAACTGCTTGATTCTCATAAGTGATGTTAGGAAACATCTGCGAAATCTAAGTAAATATTTCTAGGTGTAAATATGCCTTGTATTGTGGTTGGAACATCGGTAATCCACATGCTCACTGTCAAAAAATAATGTTTGTCCAAGCCATGATTAATGTAACGTTTTCGGAAGATGGAATGTCTCGGTGAGTGAAACTCAGAAAATAACAATTCTACTGGATAGAACTCGCTTGAATTGAATTTTTCTGTGAAAATTTCATGATTTTCGAAACTGGATGTTAGGAAAAACCTGCGAAAACAGAATAAACACTTCTAGGTGTAAATATGCCTTGTATGGTGGATGAAAGTTCGGTAATCCACATGCTCCCACTCATTAAAGAATGTTTGTCGAATTCGTGATGCATGTAACGTGTTCGGAATACGGAATGTCATATTGAAGGAAACAATGTAAATTACATGTCTATTGGGTAGAACTCGCTTGAAGAGAATTTTTCTGCGAAATGTGCCTCACTGTCAAAACTGCCATTAGGAGATCCCAGTGAAATCTGAGAAAATGATTCTAAGTGTCAATATGCCTTGAATGGTGAATGAAAGTCCGGTAATCCACATGTTAATAACAGTGTAGTAATTATTTTTCAAACCGTGATTCATGGAGCGCTTTTGGAAAACGGAATTTCACCGTAAAGAAACAATGTAAATTACAATTCTATTTGGTAGAACTAGCTAGAATAGAATTTTTCTGTGAAAATTGCATGATTATCGAATCTGAAATTTGGAGAAAGCTTCAAAATGACAGTAAATATTTCTAGGTGTAAATATGCCTTTATGTTGGAAGAAAGTTCGGTAATCCACATTTTCACAACATATTAAAGAATCTTTTTCTAATCCGTGATGCATATACCGTGTTTGGAACGTGGAATTTCACGGTGATTGGAACAATGTAAATTACTTCTCTATTGGGTAGAACTCGCTCCGAGAGAATTTTTCTGCAAAAACTGCTGCATTTTTGAAACTGGCGTTTGGAAAACGCTGCAAAATCTGAGAAAATACCTCTAAGTATCAATATTCAATCTATTGTGATGAAAGTTCGGTAATCCACATGCTAACACATCTGTAGTGAATATTTGTCGAATCCATTATGGATGTAGCATGTTCGGAACACGGGATTTCATGGGAAGGGAGTTTATGTAAATTACATTTCTCTTGGTTAGAAATCACTCCAAGAGATTTTTCCTGAGAAATCTGCCTGATTTTCGAAACTGGCGTTAGGAAATCACTGTGAACTAAGATGAATAGATTCTCGGTGTAAATATCCCTTGTAGGGTGGATGAAAGTTCGGTAATCCACACGCTAACAACTCTGTAGTGAATATTTGTCGAATCCGAGATACATGAAGCGTGTTCGGAACACAGAATATCACGGTGAGCGAATCTATGTAAAATACATGTCTCTTGGGTAGAACTCGCTCCAAGAGCTTTTTCTGCGAATTCTGCCTCAGTTTCAAAACGGGCATTAGGAAAAACTTTCGAAATATTAGAAAATGCTTCAAAGTGTCAATATGGCTTTTATGGTGGATGAAATTACGTTAATCCGTATGCTAACGACTCTGTAGTGAATATTTGTCGAATCCGTGATGCATGTAGCTTTTTCGGAACATGGAATTTCACGATGAGGGATCCTATGTAAATTGCATGTCTATTGGGTAGGACTCGCTCCAAGAGGATTTTTCTGAGAAAACTGCATGATTAAAAACTGACAATAGGAGAAATCTACTAAATAAGAAAAAACTTTCTCTCTATAAATATGCTTTGTAAGGTGGATGAAATTTCGGTAATACACATGTTCACAACTCATTAAAGAATGTTTGTCGAATCCGTGATGCATGTAACGTGTTCAGAACACGGAATTTCACGGTGAGCGAATCCATGTAAATTACATGTCTATTGTTTTGAACCCGCTCCAAGATGTTTTTGCCATGAAATCTGCCTCAGTTTAGAAACTGGTGTTTGGAAAGCTCTGTGAAATCAGAGAAAATGCTTCTAAGCATCAATATGCCTTGTATTGTGATGAGAGTCCTGTAATCCACATGCAAACAACTCTGTAGTGTATTTTGTCGAAACCTATCTGTATGTAGCGTGTTTGAAACACGGAATTTCACAGCAGGAGAATCTATGTAATTTACATATCTATTGGGTAGAACACGCTCCAACAGTTTTTTCCTTAGGAAACTGCCTGATTTTTGAATCCGCTATTAGGAAAAAGCTGCAAACTAAGTGTTAAAGTTTTTAGGTGTAAATATGCCTTGTATGGTGGATGAAAGTTCTGTAATACACATGTACACAACTCATTAAAAATGTTTCTCAAATCTGTGATGTATTTAGTGTGTTCGGAACACGGAATGTCACGTTGAAGGAAACTATGTAAATTACATATCTATTGGTGAGAACCCGCTCCAGGAGAATTTTACTGTAAAATATACCTCTGTTTGGAAACTGGTGTTATGAAAACACTGCAAAATCTGAGCAAATGTTTTAAGTTGACAATATGTCTTCAATGGTTTATTAAAAATGTGTAATTCAGATTCTAACAACTCAGCTGTGAAAATTTGCTGAATCATATGTGCACGTTTCTTTTTCAGAACACGGAATATTACGGTGACGGTATCTATGAAAATGGGATGTCTATTGGATCGAACATGCAGCAAGAGTATTTTTCTGCAAAATCTGCTTGATTCTCATAAGTGATGTTAGGAAAAATCTGCGATATCTAAGTAAATATTTCTAGGTGTAAATATGCCTTGTATTGTGGTTGGAACATCGGTAATCTACATGCTCACGGTCAAAAAATAATGTTTGTCCAAGCCATGATTAATGTAACGTTTTCGGAACATGGAATGTCTCGGTGAGTGAAATTCAGAAAATAAAAATTCTACTGGATAGAACTCGCTTGAATTGAATTTTTCTGCCAAAATTTCATGATTTTCGAAACTGAATGTTAGGAAAAACCTGCGAAAACAGAATAAACACTTCTAGGTGTAAATATGCCTTGTATGGTGGATGAAAGTTCGGTAATCCACATGCTCCCACTCATTAAAGAATGTTTGTCGAATTCGTGATGCATGTAACGTGTTCGGAATACGGAATGTCATATTGAAGGAAACAATGTAAATTACATGTCTATTGGGTAGAACTCGCTTGAAGAGAATTTTTCTGCGAAATGTGCCTCATTGTCAAAACTGCCATTAGGAGATCCCAGTGAAATCTGAGAAAATGCTTCTAAGTGTCAATATGCATTGAATGGTGAATGAAAGTCCGGTAATCCACATGTTAATAACAGTGTAGTAATTATTTTTCAAACCGTGATTCATGGAGCGCTTTTGGAAAACAGAATTTCACCGTAATGAAACAATGTAAATTACAATTCTATTGGGTAGAACTAGCTAGAATAGAATTTTTCTGTGAAAATTGCATGATTATATAATCTGTAGTTTGGAGAAAGCTTCAAAATGAGAGTAAATATTTCTAGGTGTAAATATGCCTTTATGTTGGAAGAAAGTTCGGTAATCCACATTTTCACAACATATTAAAGAATCTTTTTCTAATCCGTGATGCATATACCGTGTTTGGAACGTGGAATTTCACGGTGATTGAAACAATGTAAATTACTTCTCTATTGGGTAGAACTCGCTCCGAGAGAATTTTTCTGCGAAAACTGCTGCATTTTTGAAACTGGCGTTTGGGAAACGCTGCAAAATCTGAGAAAATACTTCTAAGTATCAATATTCAATCTATTGTGATGAAAGTTCGGTAATCCACATGCTAACACATCTGTAGTGAATATTTGTCGAATCCATTATGGATGTAGCATGTTCGGAACACGGGATTTCATGGCCAGGGAGTTTATGTAAATTACATTTCTCTTGGTTAGAAATCACTCCAAGAGATTTTTCCTGAGAAATCTGCCTGATTTTCGAAACTGGCGTTAGGAAATCACTGTGAACTAAGATGAATAGATTCTCGGTGTAAATATCCCTTGTAGGGTGGATGAAAGTTCGGTAATCTGCACGCTAACAACTCTGTAGTGAATATTAGTCGAATCCGAGATACATGAAGCGTGTTCGGAACACAGAATATCACGGTGAGCGAATCTATGTAAAATACATGTCTCTTGGGTAGAACTCGCTCCAAGAGCTTTTTCTGCGAATTCTGCCTCAGTTTCAAAACGGGCATTAGGAAAAACTTTCGAAATATGAGAAAATGCTTCAAAGTGTCAATATGGCTTTTATGGTGGATGAAAGTTCGGTAATACTTATGCTAACGACTCTGTAGTGAATATTTGTCGAATCCGTGATGCATGTAGCTTTTTCGGAACATGGAATTTCACGATGAGGGATCCTATGTAAATTGCATGTCTATTGGGTAGAACTCGCTCCAAGAGGATTTTTCTGAGAAAACTGCATGATTAAAAACTGACAATAGGAGAAATCTACTAAATAAGAAAAAACTTTCTCTCTATAAATATGCTTTGTAAGGTGGATGAAAGTTCGGTAATACACATGTTCACAACTCATTAAAGAATGTTTGTCGAATCCGTGATGCATGTAACGTGTTCAGAACACGGAATGTCACGGTGAGTGAAACGAGGTTAATTACATATCTTTTGGGTAAAACTCGCTCCTAGAGAATTTTCCTGCCAAATCTGCCTCATTTTCAAACCTGGCATTAAAACTAACCTGTGAAATCTGAGAAAATTCTTCAAAGCGTCAGTGAGCCATGTATGGTGAATGAAGTGCTGTAATCCACTTGCTAACAACTCTGTAGTGAATATTTGTCGAATCCGAGATGCATGTAGCGTGTTCGGAACACGGAATTTCACGGTGAGCGAATCCATGTTAATTACATGTCTATTGTTTTGAACCCGCTCCAAGATGTTTTTGCCGTGAAATCTGCCTCAGTTTAGAAACTGGCGTTTGGAAAGCTCTGTGAAATCAGAGAAAATGCTTCTAAACATCAATATGCCTTGTATTGTGATGAAAGTCCTGTAATCCACATACAAACAACTCTGTAGTGTATTTTGTCGAGTCCTATCTGCATGTAGCGTGTTTGAAACACGGAATTTCACAGCAGGAGAATCTATTTAATTTACATATCTATTGGGTAGAACACGCTCCAACAGTTTTTTACTTAGGAAACTGCCTGATTTTTGAATCCGCTATTAGGAAAAAGCTGCAAACTAATAGTTAAAGTTTCTAGGTGTAAATATGCCTTGTATGGTGGATGAAAGTTCTGTAATACACATGTACACAACTCATTAAAAATGTTTCTCAAATCTGTGATGTATTTAGTGTGTTCGGAACACGGAATGTCACGTTGAATGGAACTATGTAAATTACATATCTATTGGTGAGAACCCGCTCCAGGAGCATTTTACTGTAAAATATACCTCTGTTTGGAAACTGGTGTTATGAAAACACTGCAAAATCTGAGCAAATGTTTAAGGTGACAATATGTCTTCAATTGTTTATTAAAAATCTGTAATTCACATTCTAACAACTCAGCTGTGAAAATTTGCTGAATCCAATGTGCACGTTCCTTTTTCAGAACACGGAATATTACGGTGACGGTATCTATGAAAATGGGATGTCTATTGGATCGAACATGCAGCAAGAGAATTTTTCTGCAAAAACTGCTTGATTCTAGTAAGTGATGTTAGGAAAAACCTGCGAAATCTAAGTAAATATTTCTAGGTGTAAATATGCCTTGTATTGTGGTTGAAACATCGGTAATCAACATGCTCACGGTCAAAAAATAATATTTGTCCAAGCCATGATTAATGTAACGTTTTCGGAACATGAAATGTCTCGGTGAGTGAAATTCAGAAAATAACAATTCTACTGGATAGAACTCGCTTGAATTGAATTTTTCTGCGAAAATTTCATGATTTTCGAAACTGGATGTTAGGAAAAACCTGCGAAAACAGAGTAAACACTTCTAGGTGTAAATATGCCTTGTATGGTGGATGAAAGTTCGGTAATCCACATGCTCCCACTCATTAAAGAATGTTTGTCAAATTCGTGATGCATGTAACGTGTTCGGAATACGGAATGTCATATTGAAGGAAACAATGTAAATTACATGTCTATTGGGTAGAACTCGCTTGAAGAGAATTTTTCTGCGAAATGTGCCTCATTGTCAAAACTGCCATTAGGAGATCCCAGTGAAATCTGAGAAAATGCTTCTAAGTGTCAATATGAATTGAATGGTGAATGAAAGTCCGGTAATCCACATGTTAATAACAGTGTAGTAATTATTTTTCAAACCGTGATTCATGGAGCGCTTTTGGAAAACGGAATTTCACCGTAATGAAACAATTTAAATTAAAATTCTATTGGGTAGAACTAGCTAGAATAGAATTTTTCTGCGAAAATTGCATGATTATCGAATCTGAAGCTTGGAGAAAGCTTCAAAATGAGAGTAAATATTTCTAGGTGTAAATATGCCTTTATGTTGGAAGAAAGTTCAGTAATCCACATTTTCACAACATATTAAAGAATCTTTTTCTAATCCGTGATGCATATACCGTGTTCGGAATGTGAAATTTCACGGTGATTGAAACATTGTAAATTACTACTCTATTGAGTAGAACTCGCTCCGAGAGAATTTTTCTGCAAAAAATGCTGCATTTTTGAAACTGGCGTTTGGAAAACGCTGCAAAATCTGAGAAAATACTTCTAAGTATCAATATTCAATCTATTGTGATGAAAGTTCGGTAATCCACATGCTAACACATCTGTAGTGAATATTTGTCGAATCCATTATGGATGTAGCATGTTCGGAACACGGGATTTCATGGCCAGGGAGTTTATGTAAATTACAATTCTCTTGGTTAGAAATCACTCCAAGAGATTTTTCCTGAGAAATCTGCCTGATTTTCGAAACTGGCGTTAGGAAATCACTGCGAACTAAGATGAATAGATTCTCGGTGTAAATATGCCTTGTAGGGTGGATGAAAGTTCGGTAATCCGCACGCTAATAACTCTGTAGTGAATATTTGTCGAATCCGAGATACATGAAGCGTGTTTGGAACACAGAATATCACGGTGAGCGAATCTATGTAAAATACATGTCTCTTGGGTAGAAATCGCTCCAAGAGCTTTTTCTGCGAATTCTGCCTCAGTTTCAAAACCGGCATTAGGAAAAAGTTTCGGAATATGAGAAAATGCTTCAAAGTGTCAATATTGCTTTTATGGTGGATGAAAGTTCGGTAATCCTTATGCTAACGACTCTGTAGTGAATATTTGTCGAATCCGTGATGCATGTAGCTTTTTCGGAACATGGAATTTCATGATGAGGAATCCTATGTTAGTTGCATGTCTATTGGGTAGAACTTGCTCCAAGAGGATTTTTCTGAGAAAAATGCATGATTAAAAACTGACAGTAGGAGAAATCTAGTAAATAAGAAAAAACTTTCTCTCTATAAATATGCTTTGTAAGGTGGATGAAAGTTCGGTAATACACATGTTCACAACTCATTAAAGAATGTTTGTCGAATCCGTGATGCATGTAACGTGTTCAGAACACGGAATGTCACGGTGAGTGAAACTAGGTAAACTACATATCTTTTGGGTAGAACTCGCTCCAAGAGCATTTTCCTGCCATAACTGCCTCATTTTCAAACCTGGCATTAAAACTAACCTGTGAAATCCCAGAAAATTCTTCAAAGTGTCAGTTAGCCTTGTATGGTGCATGAAAGTGCAGTAATCCACTTGCTAACAACTCTGTAGTGAATATTTGTCGAATCCGAGATGCATGTAGCGTGTTCGGAACACGGAATTACACGGTGAGCGAATCCATGTAAATTACATGTCTATTGTTTTGAACCCGCTCCAAGATGTTTTTGCCGTGAAATCTGCCTCAGTTTAGAAACTGGCGTTTGGAAAGCTCTGTGAAATCAGAGAAAATGCTTCTAAGCATCAATATGCCTTGTATTGTGTTGAAAGTACTGTAATCCACATGCAAACAACTCTGTAGAATATTTTGTCGAGTTCTATCTGCATGTAGCGTGTTTGAAACACGGAATTTCACAGCAGGAGAATCTATGTAATTTACATATCTATTGGGTAGAACACGCTCCAACAGTTTTTTCCTTAGGAAGCTGCCTGATTTTTGAAACTGCTATTAGGAAAAAGCTGCAAACTAAGATTTAAAGTTTCTAGGTGTAAATATGTCTTGTATGGTGGATGAAAGTTCTGTAATACACATGTACACAACTCATGAAAAATGTTTCTCAAATCCGTGATGTATTTAGTGTGTTTGGATCACGGAATGTCACGTTGAAGGAAACTATGTAAATTACATATCTATTGGTGAGAACCCGCTCCAGGAGCATTTTACTGTAAAATACACCTCTGTTTGGAAACTGGTGTTATGAAAACACTGCAAAATCTGAGCAAATGTTTTAAGTTGACAATATGTCTTCAATGGTTTATTAAAAATGTGTAATTCACATTCTAACAACTCAGCTGTGAAAATTTGCTGAATCGTATGTGCACGTTTCTTTTTCAGAACACGGAATATTACGGTGACGGTATCTATGAAAATGGGATGTCTATTGGATCGAACATGCAGCAAGAGTATTTTTCTGCAAAAACTGCTTGATTCTCATAAGTGATGTTAGGAAACATCTGCGATATCTAAGTAAATATTTCTAGGTGTAAATATGCCTTGTACTGTGGTTGAAACATTGGTAATCCACATGCTCACGGTCAAAAAATAATGTTTGTCCAAGCCATGATTAATGTAACGTTTTCGGAAGATGGAATGTCTCGGTGAGTGAAACTCAGAAAATAACAATTCTACTGGATAGAACTCGCTTGAATTGAATTTTTCTGCGAAAATTTCATGATTTTCGAAACTGGATGTTAGGAAAAAACTGCGAAAACAGAATAAACACTTCTAGGTGTAAATATGCCTTGTATGGTGGATGAAAGTTCGGTAATCCACATGCTCCCACTCATTAAAGAATGTTTGTCGAATTCGTGATGCATGTAACTTGTTCGGAATACGGAATGTCATATTGAAGGAAACAATGTAAATTACATGTCTATTGGGTAGAACTCGCTTGAAGAGAATTTTTCTGCGAAATGTGCCTCATTGTCAAAACTGCCATTAGGAGATCCCAGTGAAATCTGAGAAAATGCTTCTAAGTGTCAATATGAATTGAATGGTGAATGAAAGTCCGGTAATCCACATGTTAATAACAGTGTAGTAATTATTTTTCAAACCGTGATTCATGGAGCGCTTTTGGAAAACGGAATTTCACCGTAATGAAACAATTTAAATTAAAATTCTATTGGGTAGAACTAGCTAGAATAGAATTTTTCTGCGAAAATTGCATGATTATCGAATCTGAAGCTTGGAGAAAGCTTCAAAATGAGAGTAAATATTTCTAGGTGTAAATATGCCTTTATGTTGGAAGAAAGTTCAGTAATCCACATTTTCACAACATATTAAAGAATCTTTTTCTAATCCGTGATGCATATACCGTGTTCGGAATGTGAAATTTCACGGTGATTGAAACATTGTAAATTACTACTCTATTGAGTAGAACTCGCTCCGAGAGAATTTTTCTGCAAAAAATGCTGCATTTTTGAAACTGGCGTTTGGAAAACGCTGCAAAATCTGAGAAAATACTTCTAAGTATCAATATTCAATCTATTGTGATGAAAGTTCGGTAATCCACATGCTAACACATCTGTAGTGAATATTTGTCGAATCCATTATGGATGTAGCATGTTCGGAACACGGGATTTCATGGCCAGGGAGTTTATGTAAATTACAATTCTCTTGGTTAGAAATCACTCCAAGAGATTTTTCCTGAGAAATCTGCCTGATTTTCGAAACTGGCGTTAGGAAATCACTGCGAACTAAGATGAATAGATTCTCGGTGTAAATATGCCTTGTAGGGTGGATGAAAGTTCGGTAATCCGCACGCTAATAACTCTGTAGTGAATATTTGTCGAATCCGAGATACATGAAGCGTGTTTGGAACACAGAATATCACGGTGAGCGAATCTATGTAAAATACATGTCTCTTGGGTAGAAATCGCTCCAAGAGCTTTTTCTGCGAATTCTGCCTCAGTTTCAAAACCGGCATTAGGAAAAAGTTTCGGAATATGAGAAAATGCTTCAAAGTGTCAATATTGCTTTTATGGTGGATGAAAGTTCGGTAATCCTTATGCTAACGACTCTGTAGTGAATATTTGTCGAATCCGTGATGCATGTAGCTTTTTCGGAACATGGAATTTCATGATGAGGAATCCTATGTTAGTTGCATGTCTATTGGGTAGAACTTGCTCCAAGAGGATTTTTCTGAGAAAAATGCATGATTAAAAACTGACAGTAGGAGAAATCTAGTAAATAAGAAAAAACTTTCTCTCTATAAATATGCTTTGTAAGGTGGATGAAAGTTCGGTAATACACATGTTCACAACTCATTAAAGAATGTTTGTCGAATCCGTGATGCATGTAACGTGTTCAGAACACGGAATGTCACGGTGAGTGAAACTAGGTAAACTACATATCTTTTGGGTAGAACTCGCTCCAAGAGCATTTTCCTGCCATAACTGCCTCATTTTCAAACCTGGCATTAAAACTAAACTGTGAAATCCCAGAAAATTCTTCAAAGTGTCAGTTAGCCTTGTATGGTGCATGAAAGTGCAGTAATCCACTTGCTAACAACTCTGTAGTGAATATTTGTCGAATCCGAGATGCATGTAGCGTGTTCGGAACACGGAATTACACGGTGAGCGAATCCATGTAAATTACATGTCTATTGTTTTGAACCCGCTCCAAGATGTTTTTGCCGTGAAATCTGCCTCAGTTTAGAAACTGGCGTTTGGAAAGCTCTGTGAAATCAGAGAAAATGCTTCTAAGCATCAATATGCCTTGTATTGTGTTGAAAGTACTGTAATCCACATGCAAACAACTCTGTAGAATATTTTGTCGAGTTCTATCTGCATGTAGCGTGTTTGAAACACGGAATTTCACAGCAGGAGAATCTATGTAATTTACATATCTATTGGGTAGAACACGCTCCAACAGTTTTTTCCTTAGGAAGCTGCCTGATTTTTGAAACTGCTATTAGGAAAAAGCTGCAAACTAAGATTTAAAGTTTCTAGGTGTAAATATGTCTTGTATGGTGGATGAAAGTTCTGTAATACACATGTACACAACTCATGAAAAATGTTTCTCAAATCCGTGATGTATTTAGTGTGTTTGGATCACGGAATGTCACGTTGAAGGAAACTATGTAAATTACATATCTATTGGTGAGAACCCGCTCCAGGAGCATTTTACTGTAAAATACACCTCTGTTTGGAAACTGGTGTTATGAAAACACTGCAAAATCTGAGCAAATGTTTTAAGTTGACAATATGTCTTCAATGGTTTATTAAAAATGTGTAATTCACATTCTAACAACTCAGCTGTGAAAATTTGCTGAATCGTATGTGCACGTTTCTTTTTCAGAACACGGAATATTACGGTGACGGTATCTATGAAAATGGGATGTCTATTGGATCGAACATGCAGCAAGAGTATTTTTCTGCAAAAACTGCTTGATTCTCATAAGTGATGTTAGGAAACATCTGCGATATCTAAGTAAATATTTCTAGGTGTAAATATGCCTTGTACTGTGGTTGAAACATTGGTAATCCACATGCTCACGGTCAAAAAATAATGTTTGTCCAAGCCATGATTAATGTAACGTTTTCGGAAGATGGAATGTCTCGGTGAGTGAAACTCAGAAAATAACAATTCTACTGGATAGAACTCGCTTGAATTGAATTTTTCTGCGAAAATTTCATGATTTTCGAAACTGGATGTTAGGAAAAAACTGCGAAAACAGAATAAACACTTCTAGGTGTAAATATGCCTTGTATGGTGGATGAAAGTTCGGTAATCCACATGCTCCCACTCATTAAAGAATGTTTGTCGAATTCGTGATGCATGTAACTTGTTCGGAATACGGAATGTCATATTGAAGGAAACAATGTAAATTACATGTCTATTGGGTAGAACTCGCTTGAAGAGAATTTTTCTGCGAAATGTGCCTCATTGTCAAAACTGCCATTAGGAGATCCCAGTGAAATCTGAGAAAATGATTCTAAGTGTCAATATGCATTGAATGGTGAATGAAAGTCCGGTAATCCACATGTTAATAACAGTGTAGTAATTATTTTTCAAACCGTGATTCATGGAGCGCTTTTGGAAAACGGAATTTCACCATAATGAAACAATGTAAATTACAATTCTATTGGGTAGAACTAGCTAGAATAGAATTTTTCTGCGAAAATTTCATGATTATCGAATCTGAAATTTGGAGAAAGCTTCAAAATGACAGTAAATATTTCTAGGTGTAAATATGCCTTTATGTTGGAAGAAAGTTCAGTAATCCACATTTTCACAACATATTAAAGAATCTTTTTCTAATCCGTGATGCATATACCGTGTTCGGATCGTGGAATTTCACGGTGATTGAAACAATGTAAATTACTTCTCTGTTGGGTAGAACTCGCTCCGAGAGAATTTTTCTGCAAAAACTGCTGCATTTTTGAAACTGGCGTTTGGAAAACGCTGCAAAATCTGAGAAAATAATTCTAAGTATCAATATTCAATCTATTGTGATGAAAGTTCGGTAATCCACATGCTAACACATCTGTAGTGAATATTTGTCGAATCCATTATGGATGTAGCATGTTCTGAACACGGGAGTTCATGGCCAGGGAGTTTATGTAAATTACATTTCTCTTGGTTAGAAATCACTCCAAGAGATTTTTCCTGAGAAATCTGCCTGATTTTCGAAACTGGCGTTAGGAAATCACTGCGAACTAAGATGAATAGATTCTCGGTGTAAATATGCCTTGTAGGGTGGATGAAAGTTCGGTAATCCGCACGCTAACAACTCTGTAGTGAATATTTGTCGAATCCGAGATACATGAATCATGTTCGGAACACAGAATATCACGGTGAGCGAATCTATGTAAAATACATGTCTCTTGGGTAGAACTCGCTCCAAGAGCTTTTTCTGCGAATTCTGCCTCAGTTTCAAAACGGGCATTAGGAAAAAGTTTCGGAATATGAGAAAATGCTTCAAAGTGTCAATATGGCTTTTATGGTGGATGAAAGTTCGGTAATCCTTATGCTAACGACTCTGTAGTGAATATTTGTCGAATCCGTGATGCATGTAGCTTTTTCGGAACATGGAATTTCACGATGAGGGATCCTATGTTAGTTGCATGTCTATTGGGTAGAACTTGCTCCAAGAGGATTTTTCTGAGAAAACTGCATGATTAAAAACTGACAATAGGAGAAATCTACTAAATAAGAAAAAACTTTCTCTCTATAAATATGCTTTGTAAGTTGGATGAAAGTTCGGTAATACACATGTTCACAACTCATTAAAGAATGTTTGTCGAATCCGTGATGCATGTAACGTGTTCAGAACACGGAATGTCACGGTGAGTGGAACGAGGTTAATTACATATCTTTTGGGTAGAACTCGCTCCAAGAGAATTTTCCTGCCAAATCTGCCTCATTTTCAAACCTGGCATTAAAACTAACCTGTGAAATCTCAGAAAATTCTTCAAAGTGTCAGTAAGCCATGTATGGTTTATGAAGTGCTGTAATCCACTTGCTAACAACTCTGTAGTGAATATTTGTCGATTCCGAGATGCATGTAGCGTGTTCGGAACACGGAATTTCACGGTGAGCGAATAGATGTAAATTACATGTCTATTGTTTTGAACCCGCTCCAAGATGTTTTTGCCGTGAAATCTGCCTCAGTTTAGAAACTGGCGTTTGGAAAGCTCTGTGAAATCAGAGAAAATGCTTCTAAGCATCAATATGCCTTGTATTGTGTTGAAAGTCCTGTAATCCACATGCAAACAACTCTGTAGAGTATTTTGTCGAGTTCTATCTGTATGTAGCGTGTTTGAAACACGGAATTTCACAGCAGGAGAATCTATGTAATTTACATATCTATTGGGTAGAACACGCTCCAAAGGTTTTTCCTTAGGAAACTGCCTGAATTTTGAATCCGCTATTAGGAAAAAGCTGCAAACTAAGAGTTAAATTTCTAGGTGTAAATATGCCTTGTATGGTGGATGAAAGTTCTGTAATACACATGTACACAACTCATGAAAAATGTTTCTCAAATCCGTGATGAATGTAGTGTGTTTGGAACACGGAATGTCACGTTGAAGGAAACTATGTAAATTACATATCTATTGGTGAGAACCCGCTCCAGGAGCATTTTACTGTAAAATATACCACTGTTTGGAAACTGGTGTTATGAAAACACTGCAAAATCTGAGCAAATGTTTTAAGTTGACAATATGCCTTCAATGGTTTATTAAAAATGTGTAATTCACATTCTAACAACTCAGCAGTGAAAATTTGCTGAATCGTATGTGCACGTTTCTTTTTCAGAACACGGAATATTACGGTGACGGTATCTATGAAAATGGGATGTCTATTGGATCGAACATGCAGCAAGAGTATTTTTCTGCAAAAACTGATTGTTTCTCATAAGTGATGTTAGGAAACATCTGCAAAATCTAAGTAAATATTTCTAGGTGTAAATATGCCTTGTATTGTGGTTGAAACATCGGTAATCCACATGCTCACGGTCAAAAAATAATGTTTGTCCAAGCCATGATTAATGTAACGTTTTCGGAAGATGGAATGTCTCGGTGAGTGAAACTCAGAAAATAACAATTCTACTGGATAGAACTCGCTTGAATTGAATTTTTCTGTGAAAATTTCATGATTTTCGAAACTGGATGTTAGGAAAAAACTGCGAAAACAGAATAAACACTTCTAGGTGTAAATATGCCTTGTATGGTGGATGAAAGTTCGGTAATCCACATGCTCCCACTCATTAAAGAATGTTTGTCAAATTCGTGATGCATGTAACGTGTTCGGAATACGGAATGTCATATTGAAGGAAACAATGTAAATTACATGTCTATTGGGTAGAACTCGCTTGAAGAGAATTTTTCTGCGAAATGTGCCTCACTGTCAAAACTGCCATTAGGAGATCCCAGTGAAATCTGAGAAAATGCTTCTAAGTGTCAATATGCCTTGAATGGTGAATGAAAGTCCGGTAATCCACATGTTAATAACAGTGTAGTAATTATTTTTCAAACCGTGATTCATGGAGCGCTTTTGGAAAACGGAATTTCACCGTAAAGAAACAATGTAAATTACAATTCTATTGGGTAGAACTAGCTAGAATAGAATTTTTCTGTGAAAATTGCATGATTATCGAATCTGAAATTTGGAGAAAGCTTCAAAATGACAGTAAATATTTCTAGGTGTAAATATGCCTTTATGTTGGAAGAAAGTTCGGTAATCCACATTTTCACAACATATTAAAGAATCTTTTTCTAATCCGTGATGCATATACCGTGTTTGGAACGTGGAATTTCACGGTGATTGGAACAATGTAAATTACTTCTCTATTGGGTAGAACTCGCTCCGAGAGAATTTTTCTGCAAAAACTGCTGCATTTTTGAAACTGGCGTTTGGAAAACGCTGCAAAATCTGAGAAAATACTTCTAAGTATCAATATTCAATCTATTGTGATGAAAGTTCGGTAATCCACATGCTAACACATCTGTAGTGAATATTTGTCGAAATATTATGGATGTAGCATGTTCGGAACACGGGATTTCATGGGAAGGGAGTTTATGTAAATTACATTTCTCTTGGTTAGAAATCACTCCAAGAGATTTTTCCTGAGAAATCTGCCTGATTTTCGAAACTGGCGTTAGGAAATCACTGTGAACTAAGATGAATAGATTCTCGGTGTAAATATCCCTTGTAGGGTGGATGAAAGTTCGGTAATCCACACGCTAACAACTCTGTAGTGAATATTTGTCGAATCCGAGATACATGAAGCGTGTTCGGAACACAGAATATCACGGTGAGCGAATCTATGTAAAATACATATCTCTTGGGTAGAACTCGCTCCAAGAGCTTTTTCTGCGAATTCTGCCTCAGTTTCAAAACGGGCATTAGGAAAAACTTTCGAAATATTAGAAAATGCTTCAAAGTGTCAATATGGCTTTTATGGTGGATGAAATTACGTTAATCCGTATGCTAACGACTCTGTAGTGAATATTTGTCGAATCCGTGATGCATGTAGCTTTTTCTGAACATGGAATTTCACGATGAGGGATCCTATGTAAATTGCATGTCTATTGGGTAGGACTCGCTCCAAGAGGATTTTTCTAAGAAAACTGCATGATTAAAAACTGACAATAGGAGAAATCTACTAAATAAGAAAAAACTTTCTCTCTATAAATATGCTTTGTAAGGTGGATGAAATTTCGGTAATACACATGTTCACAACTCATTAAAGAATGTTTGTCGAATCCGTGATGCATGTAACGTGTTCAGAACACGGAATTTCACGGTGAGCGAATCCATGTAAATTACATGTCTATTGTTTTGAACCCGCTCCAAGATGTTTTTGCCATGAAATCTGCCTCAGTTTAGAAACTGGTGTTTGGAAAGCTCTGTGAAATCAGAGAAAATGCTTCTAAGCATCAATATGCCTTGTATTGTGATGAGAGTCCTGTAATCCACATGCAAACAACTCTGTAGTGTATTTTGTCGAAACCTATCTGTATGTAGCGTGTTTGAAACACAGAATTTCACAGCAGGAGAATCTATGTAATTTACATATCTATTGGGTAGAACACGCTCCAACAGTTTTTTCCTTAGGAAACTGCCTGATTTTTGAATCCGCTATTAGGAAAAAGCTGCAAACTAAGTGTTAAAGTTTTTAGGTGTAAATATGCCTTGTATGGTGGATGAAAGTTCTGTAATACACATGTACACAACTCATTAAAAATGTTTCTCAAATCTGTGATGTATTTAGTGTGTTCGGAACACGGAATGTCACGTTGAAGGAAACTATGTAAATTACATATCTATTGGTGAGAACCCGCTCCAGGAGCATTTTACTGTAAAATATACCTCTGTTTGGAAACTGGTGTTATGAAAACACTGCAAAATCTGAGCAAATGTTTTAAGTTGACAATATGTCTTCAATGGTTTATTAAAAATGTGTAATTCATATTCTAACAACTCAGCTGTGAAAATTTGCTGAATCATATGTGCACGTTTCTTTTTCAGAACACGGAATATTACGGTGACGGTATCTATGAAAATGGGATGTCTATTGGATCGAACATGCAGCAAGATATTTTTCTGCAAAATCTGCTTGATTCTCATAAGTGATGTTAGGAAAAATCTGCGATATCTAAGTAAATATTTCTAGGTGTAAATATGCCTTGTATTGTGGTTGGAACATCGGTAATCTACATGCTCACGGTCAAAAAATAATGTTTGTCCAAGCCATGATTAATGTAACGTTTTCGGAACATGGAATGTCTCGGTGAGTGAAATTCAGAAAATAACAATTCTACTGGATAGAACTCGCTTGAATTGAATTTTTCTGCCAAAATTTCATGATTTTCGAAACTGAATGTTAGGAAAAACCTGCGAAAACAGAATAAACACTTCTAGGTGTAAATATGCCTTGTATGGTGGATGAAAGTTCGGTAATCCACATGCTCCCACTCATTAAAGAATGTTTGTCGAATTCGTGATGCATGTAACGTGTTCGGAATACGGAATGTCATATTGAAGGAAACAATGTAAATTACATATCTATTGGGTAGAACTCGCTTGAAGAGAATTTTTCTGCGAAATGTGCCTCATTGTCAAAACTGCCATTAGGAGATCCCAGTGAAATCTGAGAAAATGATTCTAAGTGTCAATATGCATTTAATGGTGAATGAAAGTCCGGTAATCCACATGTTAATAACAGTGTAGTAATTATTTTTCAAACCGTGATTCATGGAGCGCTTTAGGAAAACGGAATTTCACTGTAATGAAACAATGTAAATTACAATTCCAATGGGTAGAACTAGCTAGAATAGAATTTTTCTGTGAAAATTGCATGATTATCGAATCTGAAATTTGGAGAAAGCTTCAAAATGACAGTAAATATTTCTAGGTGTAAATATGCCTTTATGTTGGAAGAAAGTTCGGTAATCCACATTTTCACAACATATTAAAGAATCTTTTTCTAATCCGTGATGCATATACCGTGTTCGGAATGTGGAATTTCACGGTGATTGAAACAATGTAAATTACTACTCTGTTGGGTAGAACTCGCTCCGAGAGAATTTTTCTGCAAAAACTGCTGCATTTTTGAAACTGGCGTTTGGAAAACGCTGCAAAATCTGAGAAAATACTTCTAAGTATCAATATTCAATCTATTGTGATGAAAGTTCGGTAATCCACATGCTAACACATCTGTAGTGAATATTTGTCGAATCCATTATGGATGTAGCATGTTCGGAACACGGGATTTCATGGGAAGGGAGTTTATGTAAATTACATTTCTCTTGGTTAGAAATCACTCCAAGAGATTTTTCCTGAGAAATCTGCCTGATTTTCGAAACTGGCGTTAGGAAATCACTGTGAACTAAGATGAATAGATTCTCGGTGTAAATATCCCTTGTAGGGTGGATGAAAGTTCGGTAATCCACACGCTAACAACTCTGTAGTGAATATTTGTCGAATCCGAGATACATGAAGCGTGTTCGGAACACAGAATATCACGGTGAGCGAATCTATGTAAAATACATGTCTCTTGGGTAGAACTCGCTCCAAGAGCTTTTTCTGCGAATTCTGCCTCAGTTTCAAAACGGGCATTAGGAAAAACTTTCGAAATATGAGAAAATGCTTCAAAGTGTCAATATGGCTTTTATGGTGGATGAAAGTTCGGTAATCCTTATGCTAACGACTCTGTAGTGAATATTTGTCGAATCCGTGATGCATGTAGCTTTTTCGGAACATGGAATTTCACAATGAGTGGTCCTATGTAAGTTGCATGTCTATTGAGTAGAAATCTCCCCTAGAGGATTTTTCTGAGAAAACTGCATGATTTAAAATCTGACATTAGGAGAAATCTATTAAATCAGAAAAAAACTTTCTCTCTATAAATATGCATTGTAAGTTGGATGAAAGTTCGGTAATACACATGTTCACAACTCATTAAAGAATGTTTGTCGAATCCGTGATGCATGTAACGTGTTCAGAACACGGAACGACACGGTGAGTGAAACGAGGTAAATTACATCTCTTTTGGGTAGAACTCGCTCCAAGAGCATTTTCCTGCCAAATCTGCCTCATTTTCAAACCTGGCATTAAAACTAACCTGTGAAATCTCAGAAAATTCTTCAAAGTGTCAGTAAGCCATGTATGGTGAATGAAGTGCTGTAATCCACTTGCTAACAACTCTGTAGTGAATATTTGTCGAATCCGAGAAGCATGTAGCGTGTTCAGAACACGGAATTTCACGGTGAGCGAATCCATGTAAATAACATGTCTATTGTTTTGAACCCGCTCCAAGATGTTTTTGCCGTGAAATCTGCCTCAGTTTAGAAACTGGCGTTTGGAAAGCTCTGTGAAATCAGAGAAAATGCTTCTAAACATCAATATGCCTTGTATTGTGATGAAAGTCCTGTAATCCACATGCAAACAACTCTGTAGTGTATTTTGTCGAGTCCTATCTGCATGTAGCGTGTTTGAAACACGGAATTTCACAGCAGGAGAATCTATGTAATTTACATATCTATTGGGTAGAACACGCTCCAACAGTTTTTTCCTTAGGAAACTGCCTGATTTTTGAATCCGCTATTAGGAAAAAGCTGCAACCTAAGAGTTAAAGTTTTTAGGTGTAAATATGCCTTGTATGGTGGATGAAAGTTCTGTAATACACATGTACACAACTCATTAAAAATGTTTCTCAAATCTGTGATGTATTTAGTGTGTTCGGAACACGGAATGTCACGTTGAAGGAAACTATGTAAATTACATATCTATTGGTGAGAACCCGCTCCAGGAGCATTTTACTGTAAAATATACCTCTGTTTGGAAACTAGTGTTATGAAAACGCTGCAAAATCTGAGCAAATGCTTTAAGTTGACAATATGTCTTCAATGGTTTATTAAAAATGTGTAATTCACATTCTAACAACTCAGCTGTGAAAATTTGCTGAATTGTATGTGCAGGTTTCTTTTTCAGAACACGGAATATTACGGTGACGGTATCTATGAAAATGGGATGTCTAGTGAATCGAACATGCAGCAAGAGTATTTTTCTGCAAAAACTGCTTGATTCTCATAAGTGATGTTAGGAAACATCTGCGAAATCTAAGTAAATATTTCTAGGTGTAAATATGCCTTGTATTGTGGTTGGAACATCGGTAATCCACATGCTCACTGTCAAAAAATAATGTTTGTCCAAGCCATGATTAATGTAACGTTTTCGGAAGATGGAATGTCTCGGTGAGTGAAACTCAGAAAATAACAATTCTACTGGATAGAACTCGCTTGAATTGAATTTTTCTGTGAAAATTTCATGATTTTCGAAACTGGATGTTAGGAAAAACCTGCGAAAACAGAATAAACACTTCTAGGTGTAAATATGCCTTGTATGGTGGATGAAAGTTCGGTAATCCACATGCTCACACTCATTAAAGAATGTTTGTCGAATTCGTGATGCATGTAACGTGTTCGGAATACGGAATGTCATATTGAAGGAAACAATGTAAATTACATGTCTATTGGGTAGAACTCGCTTGAAGATAATTTTTCTGCGAAATGTGCCTCATTGTCAAAACTGCCATTAGGAGATCCCAGTGAAATCTGAGAAAATGCTTCTAAGTGTCAATATGCCTTGAATGGTGAATGAAAGTCCGGTAATCCACATGTTAATAACAGTGTAGTAATTATTTTTCAAACCGTGATTCATGGAGCGCTTTTGGAAAACGGAATTTCACCGTAAAGAAACAATGTAAATTACAATTCTATTGGGTAGAACTAGCTAGAATAGAATTTTTCTGTGAAAATTGCATGATTATCGAATCTGAAATTTGGAGAAAGCTTCAAAATGAGAGTAAATATTTCTAGGTGTAAATATGCCTTTATGTTGGAAGAAAGTTCGGTAATCCACATTTTCACAACATATTAAAGAATCTTTTTCTAATCCGTGATGCATATACCGTGTTTGGAACGTGGAATTTCACGGTGATTGGAACAATGTAAATTACTTCTCTATTGGGTAGAACTCGCTCCGAGAGAATTTTTCTGCAAAAACTGCTGCATTTTTGAAACTGGCGTTTGGAAAACGCTGCAAAATCTGAGAAAATACTTCTAAGTATCAATATTCAATCTATTGTGATGAAAGTTCGGTAATCCACATGCTAACACATCTGTAGTGAATATTTGTCGAAATATTATGGATGTAGCATGTTCGGAACACGGGATTTCATGGGAAGGGAGTTTATGTAAATTACATTTCTCTTGGTTAGAAATCACTCCAAGAGATTTTTCCTGAGAAATCTGCCTGATTTTCGAAACTGGCGTTAGGAAATCACTGTGAACTAAGATGAATAGATTCTCGGTGTAAATATCCCTTGTAGGGTGGATGAAAGTTCGGTAATCCACACGCTAACAACTCTGTAGTGAATATTTGTCGAATCCGAGATACATGAAGCGTGTTCGGAACACAGAATATCACGGTGAGCGAATCTATGTAAAATACATGTCTCTTGGGTAGAACTCGCTCCAAGAGCTTTTTCTGCGAATTCTGCCTCAGTTTCAAAACGGGCATTAGGAAAAACTTTCGAAATATTAGAAAATGCTTCAAAGTGTCAATATGGCTTTTATGGTGGATGAAATTACGTTAATCCGTATGCTAACGACTCTGTAGTGAATATTTGTCGAATCCGTGATGCATGTAGTTTTTCTGAACATGGAATTTCACGATGAGGGATCCTATGTAAATTGCATGTCTATTGGGTAGGACTCGCTCCAAGAGGATTTTTCTGAGAAAACTGCATGATTAAAAACTGACAATAGGAGAAATCTACTAAATAAGAAAAAACTTTCTCTCTATAAATATGCTTTGTAAGGTGGATGAAATTTCGGTAATACACATGTTCACAACTCATTAAAGAATGTTTGTCGAATCCGTGATGCATGAAACGTGTTCAGAACACGGAATTTCACGGTGAGCGAATCCATGTAAATTACATGTCTATTGTTTTGAACCCGCTCCAAGATGTTTTTGCCATGAAATCTGCCTCAGTTTAGAAACTGGTGTTTGGAAAGCTCTGTGAAATCAGAGAAAATGCTTCTAAGCATCAATATGCCTTGTATTGTGATGAGAGTCCTGTAATCCACATGCAAACAACTCTGTAGTGTATTTTGTCGAAACCTATCTGTATGTAGCGTGTTTGAAACACGGAATTTCACAGCAGGAGAATCTATGTAATTTACATATCTATTGGGTAGAACACGCTCCAACAGTTTTTTCCTTAGGAAACTGCCTGATTTTTGAATCCACTATTAGGAAAAAGCTGCAAACTAAGTGTTAAAGTTTTTAGGTGTAAATATGCCTTGTATGGTGGATGAAAGTTCTGTAATACACATGTACACAACTCATTAAAAATGTTTCTCAAATCTGTGATGTATTTAGTGTGTTCGGAACACGGAATGTCACGTTGAAGGAAACTATGTAAATTACATATCTATTGGTGAGAACCCGCTCCAGGAGCATTTTACTGTAAAATATACCTCTGTTTGGAAACTGGTGTTATGAAAACACTGCAAAATCTGAGCAAATGTTTTAAGTTGACAATATGTCTTCAATGGTTTATTAAAAATGTGTAATTCACATTCTAACAACTCAGCTGTGAAAATTTGCTGAATCATATGTGCACGTTTCTTTTTCAGAACACGGAATATTACGGTGACGGTATCTATGAAAATGGGATGTCTATTGGATCGAACATGCAGCAAGAGTATTTTTCTGCAAAATCTGCTTGATTCTCATAAGTGATGTTAGGAAAAATCTGCGATATCTAAGTAAATATTTCTAGGTGTAAATATGCCTTGTATTGTGGTTGGAACATCGGTAATCTACATGCTCACGGTCAAAAAATAATGTTTGTCCAAGCCATGATTAATGTAACGTTTTCGGAACATGGAATGTCTCGGTGAGTGAAATTCAGAAAATAAAAATTCTACTGGATAGAACTCGCTTGAATTGAATTTTTCTGCCAAAATTTCATGATTTTCGAAACTGAATGTTAGGAAAAACCTGCGAAAACAGAATAAACACTTCTAGGTGTAAATATGCCTTGTATGGTGGATGAAAGTTCGGTAATCCACATGCTCCCACTCATTAAAGAATGTTTGTCGAATTCGTGATGCATGTAACGTGTTCGGAATACGGAATGTCATATTGAAGGAAACAATGTAAATTACATGTCTATTGGGTAGAACTCGCTTGAAGAGAATTTTTCTGCGAAATGTGCCTCATTGTCAAAACTGCCATTAGGAGATCCCAGTGAAATCTGAGAAAATGCTTCTAAGTGTCAATATGCATTGAATGGTGAATGAAAGTCCGGTAATCCACATGTTAATAACAGTGTAGTAATTATTTTTCAAACCGTGATTCATGGAGCGCTTTTGGAAAACAGAATTTCACCGTAATGAAACAATGTAAATTACAATTCTATTGGGTAGAACTAGCTAGAATAGAATTTTTCTGTGAAAATTGCATGATTATATAATCTGTAGTTTGGAGAAAGCTTCAAAATGAGAGTAAATATTTCTAGGTGTAAATATGCCTTTATGTTGGAAGAAAGTTCGGTAATCCACATTTTCACAACATATTAAAGAATCTTTTTATAATCCGTGATGCATATACCGTGTTTGGAACGTGGAATTTCACGGTGATTGAAACAATGTAAATTACTTCTCTATTGGGTAGAACTCGCTCCGAGAGAATTTTTCTGCGAAAACTGCTGCATTTTTGAAACTGGCGTTTGGGAAACGCTGCAAAATCTGAGAAAATACTTCTAAGTATCAATATTCAATCTATTGTGATGAAAGTTCGGTAATCCACATGCTAACACATCTGTAGTGAATATTTGTCGAATCCATTATGGATGTAGCATGTTCGGAACACGGGATTTCATGGCCAGGGAGTTTATGTAAATTACATTTCTCTTGGTTAGAAATCACTCCAAGAGATTTTTCCTGAGAAATCTGCCTGATTTTCGAAACTGGCGTTAGGAAATCACTGTGAACTAAGATGAATAGATTCTCGGTGTAAATATCCCTTATAGGGTGGATGAAAGTTCGGTAATCTGCACGCTAACAACTCTGTAGTGAATATTAGTCGAATCCGAGATACATGAAGCGTGTTCGGAACACAGAATATCACGGTGAGCGAATCTATGTAAAATACATGTCTCTTGGGTAGAACTCGCTCCAAGAGCTTTTTCTGCGAATTCTGCCTCAGTTTCAAAACGGGCATTAGGAAAAACTTTCGAAATATGAGAAAATGCTTCAAAGTGTCAATATGGCTTTTATGGTGGATGAAAGTTCGGTAATACTTATGCTAACGACTCTGTAGTGAATATTTGTCGAATCCGTGATGCATGTAGCTTTTTCGGAACATGGAATTTCACGATGAGGGATCCTATGTAAATTGCATGTCTATTGGGTAGAACTCGCTCCAAGAGGATTTTTCTGAGAAAACTGCATGATTAAAAACTGACAATAGGAGAAATCTACTAAATAAGAAAAAACTTTCTCTCTATAAATATGCTTTGTAAGGTGGATGAAAGTTCGGTAATACACATGTTCACAACTCATTAAAGAATGTTTGTCGAATCCGTGATGCATGTAACGTGTTCAGAACACGGAATGTCACGGTGAGTGAAACGAGGTTAATTACATATCTTTTGGGTAAAACTCGCTCCTAGAGAATTTTCCTGCCAAATCTGCCTCATTTTCAAACCTGGCATTAAAACTAACCTGTGAAATCTGAGAAAATTCTTCAAAGCGTCAGTGAGCCATGTATGGTGAATGAAGTGCTGTAATCCACTTGCTAACAACTCTGTAGTGAATATTTGTCGAATCCGAGATGCATGTAGCGTGTTCGGAACACGGAATTTCACGGTGAGCGAATCCATGTTAATTACATGTCTATTGTTTTGAACCCGCTCCAAGATGTTTTTGCCGTGAAATCTGCCTCAGTTTAGAAACTGGCGTTTGGAAAGCTCTGTGAAATCAGAGAAAATGCTTCTAAACATCAATATGCCTTGGATTGTGATGAAAGTCCTGTAATCCACATACAAACAACTCTGTAGTGTATTTTGTCGAGTCCTATCTGCATGTAGCGTGTTTGAAACACGGAATTTCACAGCAGGAGAATCTATTTAATTTACATATCTATTGGGTAGAACACGCTCCAACAGTTTTTTACTTAGGAAACTGCCTGATTTTTGAATCCGCTATTAGGAAAAAGCTTCAAACTAAGAGTTAAAGTTTCTACGTGTAAATATGCCTTGTATGGTGGATGAAAGTTCTGTAATACACATGTACACAACTCATTAAAAATGTTTCTCAAATCTGTGATGTATTTAGTGTGTTCGGAACACGGAATGTCACGTTGAATGGAACTATGTAAATTACATATCTATTGGTGAGAACCCGCTCCAGGAGCATTTTACTGTAAAATATACCTCTGTTTGGAAACTGGTGTTATGAAAACACTGCAAAATCTGAGCAAATGTTTAAGGTGACAATATGTCTTCAATTGTTTATTAAAAATCTGTAATTCACATTCTAACAACTCAGCTGTGAAAATTTGCTGAATCCAATGTGCACGTTCCTTTTTCAGAACACGGAATATTACGGTGACGGTATCTATGAAAATGGGATGTCTATTGGATCGAACATGCAGCAAGAGAATTTTTCTGCAAAAACTGCTTGATTCTAGTAAGTGATGTTAGGAAAAACCTGCGAAATCTAAGTAAATATTTCTAGGTGTAAATATGCCTTGTATTGTGGTTGAAACATCGGTAATCAACATGCTCACGGTCAAAAAATAATATTTGTCCAAGCCATGATTAATGTAACGTTTTCGGAACATGAAATGTCTCGGTGAGTGAAATTCAGAAAATAACAATTCTACTGGATAGAACTCGCTTGAATTGAATTTTTCTGCGAAAATTTCATGATTTTCGAAACTGGATGTTAGGAAAAACCTGCGAAAACAGAGTAAACACTTCTAGGTGTAAATATGCCTTGTATGGTGGATGAAAGTTCGGTAATCCACATGCTCCCACTCATTAAAGAATGTTTGTCAAATTCGTGATGCATGTAACGTGTTCGGAATACGGAATGTCATATTGAAGGAAACAATGTAAATTACATGTCTATTGGGTAGAACTCGCTTGAAGAGAATTTTTCTGCGAAATGTGCCTCATTGTCAAAACTGCCATTAGGAGATCCCAGTGAAATCTGAGAAAATGCTTCTAAGTGTCAATATGCCTTGAATGGTGAATGAAAGTCCGGTAATCCACATGTTAATAACAGTGTAGTAATTATTTTTCAAACCGTGATTCATGGAGCGCTTTTGGAAAACGGAATTTCACCGTAATGAAACAATTTAAATTAAAATTCTATTGGGTAGAACTAGCTAGAATAGAATTTTTCTGCGAAAATTGCATGATTATCGAATCTGAAGCTTGGAGAAAGCTTCAAAATGAGAGTAAATATTTCTAGGTGTAAATATGCCTTTATGTTGGAAGAAAGTTCAGTAATCCACATTTTCACAACATATTAAAGAATCTTTTTCTAATCCGTGATGCATATACCGTGTTCGGAATGTGAAATTTCACGGTGATTGAAACATTGTAAATTACTACTCTATTGAGTAGAACTCGCTCCGAGAGAATTTTTCTGCAAAAAATGCTGCATTTTTGAAACTGGCGTTTGGAAAACGCTGCAAAATCTGAGAAAATACTTCTAAGTATCAATATTCAATCTATTGTGATGAAAGTTCCGTAATCCACATGCTAACACATCTGTAGTGAATATTTGTCGAATCCATTATGGATGTAGCATGTTCGGAACACGGGATTTCATGGCCAGGGAGTTTATGTAAATTACAATTCTCTTGGTTAGAAATCACTCCAAGAGATTTTTCCTGAGAAATCTGCCTGATTTTCGAAACTGGCGTTAGGAAATCACTGCGAACTAAGATGAATAGATTCTCGGTGTAAATATGCCTTGTAGGGTGGATGAAAGTTCGGTAATCCGCACGCTAATAACTCTGTAGTGAATATTTGTCGAATCCGAGATACATGAAGCGTGTTTGGAACACAGAATATCACGGTGAGCGAATCTATGTAAAATACATGTCTCTTGGGTAGAAATCGCTCCAAGAGCTTTTTCTGCGAATTCTGCCTCAGTTTCAAAACCGGCATTAGGAAAAAGTTTCGGAATATGAGAAAATGCTTCAAAGTGTCAATATTGCTTTTATGGTGGATGAAAGTTCGGTAATCCTTATGCTAACCACTCTGTAGTGAATATTTGTCGAATCCGTGATGCATGTAGCTTTTTCCGAACATGGAATTTCATGATGAGGAATCCTATGTTAGTTGCATGTCTATTGGGTAGAACTTGCTCCAAGAGGATTTTTCTGAGAAAAATGCATGATTAAAAACTGACAATAGGAGAAATCTACTAAATAAGAAAAAACTTTCTCTCTATAAATATGCTTTGTAAGTTGGATGAAAGTTCGGTAATACACATGTTCACAACTCATTAAAGAATGTTTGTCGAATCCGTGATGCATGTAACGTGTTCAGAACACGGAATGTCACGGTGAGTGAAACTAGGTAAACTACATATCTTTTGGGTAGAACTCGCTCCAAGAGCATTTTCCTGCCATAACTGCCTCATTTTCAAACCTGGCATTAAAACTAACCTGTGAAATCCCAGAAAATTCTTCAAAGTGTCAGTTAGCCTTGTATGGTGCATGAAAGTGCAGTAATCCACTTGCTAACAACTCTGTAGTGAATATTTGTCGAATCCGAGATGCATGTAGCGTGTTCGGAACACGGAATTACACGGTGAGCGAATCCATGTAAATTACATGTCTATTGTTTTGAACCCGCTCCAAGATGTTTTTGCCGTGAAATCTGCCTCAGTTTAGAAACTGGCGTTTGGAAAGCTCTGTGAAATCAGAGAAAATGCTTCTAAGCATCAATATGCCTTGTATTGTGTTGAAAGTACTGTAATCCACATGCAAACAACTCTGTAGAATATTTTGTCGAGTTCTATCTGCATGTAGCGTGTTTGAAACACGGAATTTCACAGCAGGAGAATCTATGTAATTTACATATCTATTGGGTAGAACACGCTCCAACAGTTTTTTCCTTAGGAAGCTGATGATTTTTGAAACTGCTATTAGGAAAAAGCTGCAAACTAAGATTTAAAGTTTCTAGGTGTAAATATGTCTTGTATGGTGGATGAAAGTTCTGTAATACACATGTACACAACTCATGAAAAATGTTTCTCAAATCCGTGATGTATTTAGTGTGTTTGGATCACGGAATGTCACGTTGAAGGAAACTATGTAAATTACATATCTATTGGTGAGAACCCGCTCCAGGAGCATTTTACTGTAAAATACACCTCTGTTTGGAAACTGGTGTTATGAAAACACTGCAAAATCTGAGCAAATGTTTTAAGTTGACAATATGCCTTCAATGGTTTATTAAAAATGTGTAATTCACATTCTAACAACTCAGCTGTGAAAATTTGCTGAATCGTATGTGCACGTTTCTTTTTCAGAACACGGAATATTACGGTGACGGTATCTATGAAAATGGGATGTCTATTGGATCGAAAATGCAGCAAGAGTATTTTTCTGCAAAAACTGCTTGATTCTCATAAGTGATGTTAGGAAACATCTGCGATATCTAAGTAAATATTTCTAGGTGTAAATATGCCTTGTATTGTGGTTGAAACATTGGTAATCCACATGCTCACGGTCAAAAAATAATGTTTGTCCAAGCCATGATTAATGTAACGTTTTCGGAAGATGGAATGTCTCGGTGAGTGAAACTCAGAAAATAACAATTCTACTGGATAGAACTCGCTTGAATTGAATTTTTCTGCGAAAATTTCATGATTTTCGAAACTGGATGTTAGGAAAAAACTGCGAAAACAGAATAAACACTTCTAGGTGTAAATATGCCTTGTATGGTGGATGAAAGTTCGGTAATCCACATGCTCCCACTCATTAAAGAATGTTTGTCGAATTCGTGATGCATGTAACGTGTTCGGAATACGGAATGTCATATTGAAGGAAACAATGTAAATTACATGTCTATTGGGTAGAACTTGCTTGAAGAGAATTTTTCTGCGAAATGTGCCTCATTGTCAAAACTGCCATTAGGAGATCCCAGTGAAATCTGAGAAAATGATTCTAAGTGTCAATATGCATTGAATGGTGAATGAAAGTCCGGTAATCCACATGTTAATAACAGTGTAGTAATTATTTTTCAAACCGTGATTCATGGAGCGCTTTTGGAAAACGGAATTTCACCATAATGAAACAATGTAAATTACAATTCTATTGGGTAGAACTAGCTAGAATAGAATTTTTCTGCGAAAATTTCATGATTATCGAATCTGAAATTTGGAGAAAGCTTCAAAATGACAGTAAATATTTCTAGGTGTAAATATGCCTTTATGTTGGAAGAAAGTTCAGTAATCCACATTTTCACAACATATTAAAGAATCTTTTTCTAATCCGTGATGCATATACCGTGTTCGGATCGTGGAATTTCACGGTGATTGAAACAATGTAAATTACTTCTCTGTTGGGTAGAACTCGCTCCGAGAGAATTTTTCTGCAAAAACTGCTGCATTTTTGAAACTGGCGTTTGGAAAACGCTGCAAAATCTGAGAAAATAATTCTAAGTATCAATATTCAATCTATTGTGATGAAAGTTCGGTAATCCACATGCTAACACATCTGTAGTGAATATTTGTCGAATCCATTATGGATGTAGCATGTTCTGAACACGGGAGTTCATGGCCAGGGAGTTTATGTAAATTACATTTCTCTTGGTTAGAAATCACTCCAAGAGATTTTTCCTGAGAAATCTGCCTGGTTTTCGAAACTGGCGTTAGGAAATCACTGCGAACTAAGATGAATAGATTCTCGGTGTAAATATGCCTTGTAGGGTGGATGAAAGTTCGGTAATCCGCACGCTAACAACTCTGTAGTGAATATTTGTCGAATCCGAGATACATGAATCATGTTCGGAACACAGAATATCACGGTGAGCGAATCTATGTAAAATACATGTCTCTTGGGTAGAACTCGCTCCAAGAGCTTTTTCTGCGAATTCTGCCTCAGTTTCAAAACGGGCATTAGGAAAAAGTTTCGGAATATGAGAAAATGCTTCAAAGTGTCAATATGGCTTTTATGGTGGATGAAAGTTCGGTAATCCTTATGCTAACGACTCTGTAGTGAATATTTGTCGAATCCGTGATGCATGTAGCTTTTTCGGAACATGGAATTTCACGATGAGGGATCCTATGTTAGTTGCATGTCTATTGGGTAGAACTTGCTCCAAGAGGATTTTTCTGAGAAAACTGCATGATTAAAAACTGACAATAGGAGAAATCTACTAAATAAGAAAAAACTTTCTCTCTATAAATATGCTTTGTAAGTTGGATGAAAGTTCGGTAATACACATGTTCACAACTCATTAAAGAATGTTTGTCGAATCCGTGATGCATGTAACGTGTTCAGAACACGGAATGTCACGGTGAGTGGAATGAGGTTAATTACATATCTTTTGGGTAGAACTCGCTCCAAGAGAATTTTCCTGCCAAATCTGCCTCATTTTCAAACCTGGCATTAAAACTAACCTGTGAAATCTCAGAAAATTCTTCAAAGTGTCAGTAAGCCATGTATGGTTTATGAAGTGCTGTAATCCACTTGCTAACAACTCTGTAGTGAATATTTGTCGATTCCGAGATGCATGTAGCGTGTTCGGAACACGGAATTTCACGGTGAGCGAATAGATGTAAATTACATGTCTATTGTTTTGAACCCGCTCCAAGATGTTTTTGCCGTGAAATCTGCCTCAGTTTAGAAACTGGCGTTTGGAAAGCTCTGTGAAATCAGAGAAAATGCTTCTAAGCATCAATATGCCTTGTATTGTGTTGAAAGTCCTGTAATCCACATGCAAACAACTCTGTACAGTATTTTGTCGAGTTCTATCTGTATGTAGCGTGTTTGAAACACGGAATTTCACAGCAGGAGAATCTATGTAATTTACATATCTATTGGGTAGAACACGCTCCAAAGGTTTTTCCTTAGGAAACTGCCTGAATTTTGAATCCGCTATTAGGAAAAAGCTGCAAACTAAGAGTTAAATTTCTAGGTGTAAATACGCCTTGTATGGTGGATGAAAGTTCTGTAATACACATGTACACAACTCATGAAAAATGTTTCTCAAATCCGTGATGAATGTAGTGTGTTTGGAACACGGAATGTCACGTTGAAGGAAACTATGTAAATTACATATCTATTGGTGAGAACCCGCTCCAGGAGCATTTTACTGTAAAATATACCACTGTTTGGAAACTGGTGTTATGAAAACACTGCAAAATCTGAGCAAATGTTTTAAGTTGACAATATGCCTTCAATGGTTTATTAAAAATGTGTAATTCACATTCTAACAACTCAGCTGTGAAAATTTGCTGAATCGTATGTGCACGTTTCTTTTTCAGAACACGGAATATTACGGTGACGGTATCTATGAAAATGGGATGTCTATTGGATCGAACATGCAGCAAGAGTATTTTTCTGCAAAAACTGCTTGATTCTCATAAGTGATGTTAGGAAACATCTGCAAAATCTAAGTAAATATTTCTAGGTGTAAATATGCCTTGTATTGTGGTTGAAACATCGGTAATCCACATGCTCACGGTCAAAAAATAATGTTTGTCCAAGCCATGATTAATGTAACGTTTTCGGAAGATGGAATGTCTCGGTGAGTGAAACTCAGAAAATAACAATTCTACTGGATAGAACTCGCTTGAATTGAATTTTTCTGTGAAAATTTCATGATTTTCGAAACTGGATGTTAGGAAAAACCTGTGAAAACAGAATAAACACTTCTAGGTGTAAATATGCCTTGTATGGTGGATGAAAGTTCGGTAATCCACATGCTCCCACTCATTAAAGAATGTTTGTCGAATTCGTGATGCATGTAACGTGTTCAGAATACGGAATGTCATATTGAAGGAAACAATGTAAATTACATGTCTATTGGGTAGAACTCGCTTGAAGATAATTTTTCTGCGAAATGTGCCTCATTGTCAAAACTGCCATTAGGAGATCCCAGTGAAATCTGAGAAAATGCTTCTAAGTGTCAATATGCATTGAATGGTGAATGAAAGTCCGGTAATCCACATGTTAATAACAGTGTAGTAATTATTTTTCAAACCGTGATTCATGGAGCGCTTTTGGAAAACGGAATTTCACCGTAATGAAACAATGTAAATTACAATTCTATTGGGTAGAACTAGCTAGAATAGAATTTTTCTGTGAAAATTGCATGATTATCGAATCTGAAATTTGGAGAAAGCTTCAAAATGACAGTAAATATTTCTAGGTGTAAATATGCCTTTATGTTGGAAGAAAGTTCGGTAATCCACATTTTCACAACATATTAAAGAATCTTTTTCTAATCCGTGATGCATATACCGTGTTTGGAACGTGGAATTTCACGGTGATTGAAACAATGTAAATTACTTCTCTATTGGGTAGAACTCGCTCCGAGGGAATTTTTCTGCGAAAACTGCTGCATTTTTGAAACTGGCGTTTGGAAAACGCTGCAAAATCTGAGAAAATACTTCTAAGTATCTATATTCAATCTATTGTGATGAAAGTTCGGTAATCCACATGCTAACACATCTGTAGTGAATATTTGTCGAATCCATTATGGATGTAGCATGTTCGGAACACGGGATTTCATGGCCAGGGAGTTTATGTAAATTACATTTCTCTTGGTTAGAAATCACTCCAAGAGATTTTTCCTGAGAAATCTGCCTGATATTCGAAACTGGCGTTAGGAAATCACTGTGAACTAAGATGAATAGATTCTCGGTGTAAATATCCCTTGTAGGGTGGATGAAAGTTCGGTAATCTGAACGCTAACAACCCTGTAGTGAATATTAGTCGAATCCGAGATACATGAAGCGTGTTCGGAATACAGAATATCACTGTGAGCGAATCTATGTAAAATATATGTCTCTTGGGTAGAACTGGCTCCAAGAGCTTTTTCTGTGAAGTCTGCCTCATTTTGAAAACGGGCATTAGGAAAAATTTCTAAATATGAGAAAATGCTTCAAAGTGTCAATATGGCTTTTATGGTGGATGAAAGTTCGGTAATCCTTATGCTAACGACTCTGTAGTGAATATTTGTCGAATCCGTGATGCATGTAGCTTTTTCGGAACATGGAATTTCACGATGAGTGGTCCTATGTAAGTTGCATGTCTATTGGGTAGAAATCTCCCCTAGAGGATTTTTCTGAGGAAACTGCATGATTTAAAATCTGACATAAGGAGAAATCTACTAAATCAGAAATAAATTTCTATGTATAAATATGCATTTTAAGGTGGATAAAGTTAGGTAATACACATGTTCCTAACTCATTAAAGAATGTTTGTCGAATCCGTGATGCATGTAACGTGTTCAGAACACGGAAAGTCACGGTGAGTGAAACGAGGAAAATTACATATCTTTTGGGTAGAACTCGCTCCAAGAGAATTTTCCTGCCAAATCTGCCTCATTTTCAAACCTGGCATTAAAACTAACCTGTGAAATCTCAGAAAATTCTTCAAAGTGTCAGTAAGCCATGTATGGTGAATGAAGTGCTGTAATCCACTTGCTAACAACTCTGTAGTGAATATTTGTCGAATCCGAGAAGCATGTAGCGTGTTCGGAACACGGAATTTCATGGTGAGCGAATCCATGTAAATTACATGTCTATTGTTTTGAACCCGCTCCAAGATGTTTTTGCCGTGAAATCTGCCTCAGTTTAGAAACTGGCGTTTGGAAAGCTCTGTGAAATCAGAGAAAATGCTTCTAAGCATCAATATGCCTTGTATTGTAATGAAAGTCCTGTAATCCACATGCAAACAACTCTGTAGTGTATTTTATCGTGTCCTATCTGCATGTAGCGTGTATGAAACACGGAATTTCACAGCAGGAGAATCTATGTAATTTACATATCTATTGGGTAGAACACGCTCCAACAGTTTTTTCCTTAGGAAACTGCCTGATTTTTGAATCCACTATTAGGAAAAAGCTGCAAACTAAGAGTTAAAGTTTTTAGGTGTAAATATGCCTTGTATGGTGGATGAAAGTTCTGTAATACACATGTACACAACTCATTAAAAATGTTTCTCAAATCCGTGATGTATGTAGTGTGTTCGTAACACGGAATGTCACGTTGAAGGAAACAATATAAATTATATATCTATTGGTGAGAACCCGCTCCAGGAGCATTTTACTGTAAAATCTACCTCTGTTTGGAAACTGGTGTTATGAAAACACTGCAAAATCTGAGCAAATGCATTAAGGTGACAATGTGTCTTCAATGGTTTATTAAAGATGTGTAATTCACATTCTAACAACTCAGCTGTGAAAATTTGCTGAATCCAATGTGCACGTTACTTTTTCAGAACACGGAATGTTACGGTGACGGTATCTATGAAAATGGGATGTCTATTGGATCGAACGTGCAGCAAGAGAATTTTTCTGAGAAAACTGCCTGATTTTCGTAACTGACGTTAGGAAAAATCTGTGAAATATAAGTAAATATTTCTAGGTGTAATTATGCCTTGTATTGTGGTTGAAACATCGGTAATCCACATGCTCACGGTCATTAAATAATGTTTGTCGAAGCCGTGATGAATGTAACGTTTTCGGAACATGGAATGTCTCGGTGAGTGAAACTCAGAAAATAACAATTCTACTGGATAGAACTCGCTTGAATTGAATTTTTCTGCGAACATTTCATGATTTTCGAAACTGGATGTTAGGAAAAACCTGCGAAATCAGAATAAACACTTCTAGGTGTAAATATGCCTTGTATGGTGGATGAAAGTTCGGTAATCCTCATGCTCCCACTCATTAAAGAATGTTTGCCGAATTCGTGATGCATGTAACGTGTTCGGAATACGGAATGTCATATTGAAGGTAACAATGTAAATTACATGTCTATTGGATAGAACTCGCTTGAAAAGAATTTTTCTGTGAAATGTGCCTCGTCAAACTGTCATTAGGAGAACCCAGTGAAATCTGAGAAAATGCTTCTAAGTGTCATTCTGCCTTGAATGGTGAATGAAAGTCCGGTAATCCACATGTTAATAACAGTGTAGTAATTATTTTTCAAACCGTGATTCATGGAGCGCTTTTGGAAAACTTAATTTTACGGTAATGAAACAATGTAAATTACAATTCTATTGGGTAGAACCAGCTAGAATAAAATTTTTCTGCGAAAATTGCATGATTATCGAATCTGAAGTTTGGAGAAAGCTTCAAAATGAGAGTAAATATTTTTAGGTGTAAATATGCCTTTATGTTGAAGAAAGTTCTGTAATCCACATTTTCACAACATATTAAAGAATCTTTTTCTAATCCGTGATGCATATACCTTGTTCGGAACGTTGAATTTCACGGTGATTGAAACAATGTAAATTACTTCTCTATTGGGTAGAACTCGCTCCAAGAGAATTTTTCTGCGAAAAATGCTGCATTTTTGAAACTGGCGTTTGGAAAACGATGCAAAATCTTGGAAAATACTTCTAAGTATCAATATTCAATCTATTGTGATGAAAGTTCGGTAATCCACATGCTAACAAATCTGTAGTGAATATTTGTCGAATCCATTATGGATGTAGCATGTTCGGAACATGGGATTTCATGGCCAGGGAGTTTATATAAATTTCATTTCTCTTGGTTAGAAATCACTCCAAGATTTTTTCCTGAGTAATCTGCCTGATTTTCGAAACTGGAGTTAGGAAATCACTGCGAACTCAGATGAATAGATTCTCGGTGTAAATATGCCATGTAGGGTGGATGAAAGTTCGGTAATCCGCATGCTATCAACTCTGTAGTGAATATTTTTCGAATCCGAGATACATGAAGCATGTTCGGAACACAGAATATCACGGTGAGCGAATCTATGTAAAATACAGGTCTCTTGGGTAGAACTCACTCCAAGAGCTTTTTCTGCGAATTCTGCCTCAGTTTCAAAACGGGCATTAGGAAAAAATTTTCGAAATATGAGAAAATGCTTCAAAGTGTCAATATGGCTTTTATGGTGGATGAAAGTTCGGTAATCCTTATGCTAACGACTCTGTAGTGAATATTTGTTGAATCCGTGATTCATGTAGATTTTTCGGAACATGGTATTTCACGATGAGGGGTGCTATGTAAGTTGCATGTCTATTGGGTAGAACTTGCTCTAAGAGGATTTTTCTGAGAAAACTGCATGATTTAAAACTGACATTAGGAGAAATCTACTAAATCAGAAAAAAATTTCTATGTATAAATATGCATTGTAGTGTGGATGAAATTTCGGTAATACACATGTTCACAACTCATTAAAGAATGTTTGTCGAATCCGTGATGCATGTAACGTGTTCAGAACACGGAATGTCACGGTGAGTGAAACGAGGTAAATTACATATCTTTTGGGTAGAACTCGCTCCAAGAGCATTTTCCTGCCAAATCTGCCTCATTTTCATACCTGGCATTTAAACTAACCTGTGAAATTTCAGAAAATTTTTTAAAGTGTCAGTAAGCCATGTATGGTGAATGAAGTGCTGTAATCCACTTGCTAACAACTCTGTAGTGAATATTTGTCGAATCCGAGAAGCATGTAGCGTGTTCAGAACACGGAATTTCACGGTGAGCGAATCCATGTAAATTCCATCTCTATTGTTTTGAACCCGCTCCAAGATGTTTTTGCCGTGAAATCTGCCTCAGTTTAGAAACTGGCGTTTGGAAAGCTTTGTGAAATAAGAGAAAATGCTTCTAAGCAACACTATGCCTTGTATTGTGATGAAAGTCCTGTAATCCACATGCAAACAAATCTGTAGTGTATTTTGTCGAATCCTATCTGCATGTAGCGTGTTTGAAACACGGAATTTCACAGCAGGAGAATCTATGTAATTTACATATCTATTGGGTAGAACACGCTCCAACAGTTTTTTCCTTAGGAAACTGCCTGATATTTGAATCCGCTATTAGGAAAAAGCTGCAAACTAAGAGTTAAACTTTCTAGGTGTAAATATGCCTTGTATTGTGGATGAAAGTTCTGTAATACACATGTACACAACTCATGAAAAATGTTTCTCAAATCCGTGATATATGTAGTGTGCTCGGATCACGGGTTGTCACGTTGAAGGAAACTATTTAAATTACATATCTATTGGTGAGAACCCGCTCCAGGAGCATTTTACTGTAAAATATACCTCTGTTTGGAAACTGGTATTATGAAAACACTGCAAAATCTGAGCAAATGCTTTAAGGTGACAATATGTCTTCAATGGTTTATTAAAGATGTGTAATTCACATTCTAAAAACTCAGCTGTGAAAATTTGCTGAATCCTATGTGCACGTTTGTTTTACAGAACACGGAATGTTACGGTGACGGTATCTTTAAATGGGATGTCTATTGGATCGAACATGCAGCAAGAGAATTTTCCTGTGAAACTGCTTGATTTTCGTAAGTGATGTAAGAAAAAATCTGCGAAATCTAAGTAAATATTTCTAGGTGTATATATGCCTTGTATTGTGGTTGCAACATCGGTAATCCACATGCTCACGGTCATTAAATAATGTTTGACGAAGCCGTGATGAATGTAACGTTTTCGGAACATGGAATGTCTCGGTGAGTGAAACTAAGAAAATAACAATTCTACTGGATAGAACTCGCTTGAATTGGATTTTTCTGCGAAAATTTCATGATTTTCGAAACTGGATGTTAGGAAAAACCTGCGAAATCAGAATAAACACTTCTAGGTGCAAATATGCCTTGTATGGTGAATGAAAGTCCGGTAATCCACATGTTAATAACAGTGTAGTAATTATTTTTCAAACCGTGATTCATGGAGCGCTTTTGGAAAATGGAATTTCACCGTAATGAAACAAAGTAAATTACAATTCTATTGGGTAGAACTAGCTAGAATAGAATATTTCTGCGAAAATTGCATGATTATCGAATCTGAAGTTTGGAGAAAGCTTCAAAATGAGAGTAAATATTTCTAGGTGTAAATATGCCTTTATGTTGGAAGAAAGTTCGGTAATCCATATTTTCACAACATATTAAAGAATCTTTTTCTAATCCGTGATGTATATAACGTGTTCGGAACGTGGAATTTCACGGTGATTGAAACAATGTAAATTACTTCTCTATTGGGTAGAACACGCTCCAAGAGTATTTTTCTGAGAAAACTGCTTCATTTTTGAAACTGGCGTTTGGAAAACGCTGCAAAATCTGAGAAAATACTTCTATGTATCAATATGCAAACTATTGTGATGAAAGTTCGGTAATCCACATGCTAAAAAATCTGTAGTGAATATTTGTCAAATCATTATGCATGTAGCATGTTCGGAACACGGGATTTCATGGCCAGGGAGTTTATGTAAATTACATTTCTCTAGGTTAGAAATAACTCCAAGAGATTTTTCCTGAGTTATCAGCCTGATTTTCAAAACTGGCGTTAGGAAAACACTGAGAACTCAGATGAATAGATTCTCGGTGTAAATATGCCTTGTAGGGTGGATGAAAGTTCGGTAATCCGCATGCTAACAACTCTGTAGTGAATATTTCTCGAATCCGAGATACATGAAGCGTCTTCGGAACACAGAATATCACGGTGAGCGAATCTATGTAAAATACATGTCTCTTGGGTAGAACTCGCTCCAAGAGTTTTTTCTGCGAATTCTGCCTCATTTTCAAAACTGGCATTAGAAAACGTTTCGAAATATGAGAAAATGCTTCAAAGTGTCTATATGGCTTTTATGGTGGATGAAAGTTCGGTAATCCTTATGCTAACGACTCTGTAGTGAATATTTGTCGAATCCGTGATGCATGTAGCTTTTTCGGAACACGGAATTTCACGATGACGGGTTCTATGTAAATTGCATGTCTATTGGGTAGAACTCGCTCCAAGGGGAATTTTCTGCAAAAACTGCATGATTTAAAAACTGACATTAGGAGAAAACTACTAAATCAGAAAAAAACTTTCTATGTATAAATATGCATTGTAAGGTGGATGAAAGTTCGGTAATACACATGTTCACAACTCATTAAAGAATGTTTGTCGAATCCGTGATGCATGTAACGTGTTCAGAACACGGAATGTCACGGTGAGTGAAACTAGGTAAATTACATATCTTTTGGGTAGAACTCGTTCCAAGAGCATTTTCCAGCCTAATCTGCCTCATTTTCAAACCTGGCATTAAAACTAAACTGTGAAATCTCAGAAAATTCTTCAAAGTGTCAGTAAGCCATGTATGGTGGATGAAAGTGCTGTAATCCAATTGCTAACAACTCTGTAGTGAATATTTGTCGAATCCGAGATGCATGTAGCGTGTTTGAAACACGGAATTTCACGGCAGGAGAATCTATGTAATTTAAATATCAATTGGGTAGAACACGCTCCAACAATTTTTTCCTTAGGAAACTGCCTTATTTTTGAAACTGCTATTAGGAAAATGCTGCAAACTAAGAGTTAAAGTTTCTAGGTGTAAATATGCCTTGTATGGTGGATGAAAGTTCTGTAATACACATGTACACAACTCATTCAAAATGTTTCTCAAATCCGTGATGTATTTAGTGTGTTCGGAACACGGAATGTCACGTTGAAGGAAACTATGTAAATTACATATCTATTGGTGAGAACCCGCTCCAGGAGCATTTTACTGTAAAATCTACCTCTGTTTGGAAACTGGTGTTATGAAAACGCTGCAAAATCTGAGCAAATGCTTTAAGGTGACAATATGTTTTCAATGGTTTTTTAAAGATGTGTAATTCACATTCTAACAACTCAGGTGTGAAAATATGCTGAATCCAATTTGCACGTTAATTTTTCAGAACACGGAATGTTACGGTGACAGTATCTATGAAAATGGGATGTCTATTGGATCGAACATGCAGCAAGAGAATTTTTTTCGAAAACTGCTTGATTTTCGTAAGTGATGTTAGGAAAAATCTGCGAAATCTAAGTAAATATTTCTATGTGTAAATATGCCTTGTATTGTGGTTGAAACATCGGTAATCCACATGCTCACGGTCATTAAATAATGTTTGTCGAATCCGTGATGCATGTAGCTTTTTCAGAACACGGAATTTCACGATGACGGGTTCTATGTAAATTGCATTTCTATTGGATAGAACTCGCTCCAAGAGGATTTTTCTGCAAAAACTACATGATTTAAACACTTACATTAGGAGAAATCTACTAAATCAGAAAAAAATTTCTATGTATTAATATGCATTGTAAGGTGGATGAAAGTTCGGTAATACACATGTTCACAACTCATTAAAGAATGTTTGTCGAATCCGTGATGCATGTAACGTCTTCAGAACACAGAATGTCACGGTGAGTGAAACTAGGTAAATTACATATCTTTTGGGTAGAACTCGCTCCAAGAGCATTTTCCAGCCTAATCTGCCTCATTTTCAAACCTGGCATTAAAACTAACCTGTGAAATCTCAGAAAATTTTTCAAAGTGTCATTAAGCCATGTATGGTGGATGAAAGTGCTGTAATCCACTTGCTAACAACATTGTAGTGAATATTTCTCGAATCCGATAAGCATGTAGCGTGTTCAGAACACGGAATTTCACGTTCAGCGAATCCATGTAAATTAGATGTCTATTGTTTTAAAAACGCTCCAAGAGATTTTTGCCGTGAAATCTGCCTCAGTTTCGAAACTGGCTTTTGGGAAGCTCTGTGAAATCAGAGAAAATGCTTCTAAGCATCAATATGCCTTGTATTGTGATGAAAGTCCTGTAATCCACATGCAAACAATTCTGTAGTGTATTTTGTCAAATCCTATCTGCATGTAGCGTGTTCGAAACACGGAATTTCACAGCAGGAAAATCTATGTAATTTACATATCTATTGGGTAGAACACGCTCCAACAGTTTTTTCCTTAGGAACCTGCCTGATATTTGAAACTGCTATTAAAAAAAAGCTTCAAACTAAGAGTTAAATTTTCTAGGTGTAAATATGCCTTGTATGGTGGATGAAAGTTCTGTAATACACATGTTCACAACTCATTAAAAATGTTTCTCAAATCCGTGATGTATGTAGTGTGTTCGGAACACGGAATGTCACGTTGAAGGAAACAATATAAATTATATATCTATTGGTGAGAACCCGCTCCAGGAGCATTTTACTGTAAAATCTACCTCTGTTTGGAAACTGGTGTTATGAAAACACTGCAAAATCTGAGCAAATGCTTTAAGGTGACAATGTGTCTTCAATGGTTTATTAAAGATGTGTAATTCACATTCTAAAAACTCAGCTGTGAAAATTTGCTGAATCCAATGTGCACGTTACTTTTTCAGAACACGGAATGTTACGGTGACGGTATCTATGAAAATGGGATGTCTATTGGTTCGAACATGCAGCAAGAGAATTTTTCTGAGAAAACTGCCTGATTTTCGTAACTGACGTTAGGAAAAATCTGCGAAATCTAAGTAAATATTTCTAGGTGCAAATATGCCTTGTATGGTGAATGAAAGTCCGGTAATACACATGTTAATAACAGTGTAGTAATTATTTTTCAAACCGTGATTCATGGAGCGCTTTTGGAAAACGGAATTTCACCGTAATGAAACAAAGTAAATTACAATTCTATTGGGTAGAACTAGCTAGAATAGAATATTTCTGCGAAAATTGCATGATTATCGAATCTGAAGTTTGGAGAAAGCTTCAAAATGAGAGTAAATATTTCTAGGTGTAAATAAGCCTTTATGTTGGAAGAAAGTTCGGTAATCCATAATTTCACAACATATTAAAGAATCTTTTTCTAATCCGTGATGTATATACCGTGTTCGGAACGTGGAATTTCACGGTGATTGAAACAATGTAAATTACTTCTCTATTGGGTAGAACACGCTCCAAGAGTATTTTTCTGAGAAAACTGCTTCATTTTTGAAACTGGCGTTTGGAAAACGCTGCAAAATCTGAGAAAATACTTCTAAGTATCAATATGCAAACTATTGTGATGAAAGTTCGGTAATCCACATGCTAAAAAATCTGTAGTGAATATTTGTCAAATCATTATTCATGTAGCATGTTCGGAACACGGGATTTCATGGCCAGGGAGTTTATGTAAATTACATTTCTCTAGGTTAGAAATAACTCCAAGAGATTTTTCCTGAGTTATCAGCCTGATTTTCAAAACTGGCGTTAGGAAAACACTGAGAACTCAGATGAATAGTTTCTCGGTGTAAATATGCCTTGTAGGGTGGATGAAAGTTCGGTAATCCGCATGCTAACAACTCTGTAGTGAATATTTCTCGAATCCGAGATACATGAAGCGTCTTTGGAACACAGAATATCACGGTGAGCGAATCTATGTAAAATACATGTCTCTTGGGTAGAACTCGCTCCAAGAGCTTTTTCTGCGAATTCTGCCTCATTTTCAAAACTGGCATTAGAAAACGTTTCGAAATATGAGAAAATGCTTCAAAGTGTCTATATGGCTTTTATGGTGGATGAAAGTTCGGTAATCCTTATGCTAACGACTCTGTAGTGAATATTTGTCGAATCCGTGATGCATGTAGCTTTTTCGGAACACGGAATTTCACGATGACGGGTTCTATGTAAATTGCATGTCTATTGGGTAGAACTCGCTCCAAGGGGAATTTTCTGCAAAAACTGCATGATTTAAAAACTGACATTAGGAGAAAACTACTAAATCAGAAAAAAATTTCTATGTATAAATATGCATTGTAAGGTGGATGAAAGTTCGGTAATACACATGTTCACAACTCATTAAAGAATGTTTGTCGAATCCGTGATGCATATAACGTGTTCAGAACACGGAATGTCACGGTGAGTGAAACTAGGTAAATTACATATCTTTTGGGTAGAACTCGTTCCAAGAGCATTTTCCAGCCTAATCTGCCTCATTTTCAAACCTGGCATTAAAACTAACCTGTGAAATCTCAGAAAATTCTTCAAAGTGTCAGTAAGCCATGTATGGTGGATGAAAGTGCTGTAATCCAATTGCTAACAACTCTGTAGTGAATATTTGTCGAATCCGAGATGCATGTAGCGTGTTTGAAACACGGAATTTCACGGCAGGAGAATCTATGTAATTTAAATATCAATTGGGTAGAACACGCTCCAACAATTTTTTCCTTAGGAAACTGCCTTATTTTTGAAACTGCTATTAGGAAAATGCTGCAAACTAAGAGTTAAAGTTTCTAGGTGTAAATATGCCTTGTATGGTGGATGAAAGTTCTGTAATACACATGTACACAACTCATTCAAAATGTTTCTCAAATCCGTGATGTATTTAGTGTGTTCGGAACACGGAATGTCACGTTGAAGGAAACTATGTAAATTACATATCTATTGGTGAGAACCCGCTCCAGGAGCATTTTACTGTAAAATCTACCTCTGTTTGGAAACTGGTGTTATGAAAACGCTGCAAAATCTGAGCAAATGCTTTAAGGTGACAATATGTTTTCAATGGTTTTTTAAAGATGTGTAATTCACATTCTAACAACTCAGCTGTGAAAATATGCTGAATCCAATTTGCACGTTAATTTTTCAGAACACGGAATGTTACGGTGACAGTATCTATGAAAATGGGATGTCTATTGGATCGAACATGCAGCAAGAGAATTTTTTTGCGAAAACTGCTTGATTTTCGTAAGTGATGTTAGGAAAAATATGCGAAATTTAAGTAAATATTTCTATGTGTAAATATGCCTTGTATTGTGGTTGAAACATCGGTAATCCACATGCTCACGGTCATTAAATAATCTTTCTCCAAGCCGTGATGAATGTAACGTTTTCGGAACATGGAATGTCTCGGTGAGTGAAACTCAGAAAATAACAATTCTACTGGATAGAACTCGCTTGAATTGAATTTTTCTGCGAAAATTTCATGATTTTCGAAACTGGATGTTAGGAAAAACCTGCGAAATCAGAATAAACACTTCTAGGTGTAAATATGCCTTGTATGGTGGATGAAAGTTCGGTAATCCACATGCTCCCACTCATTAAAAAATGTTTGCCGAATTCGTGATGCATGTAACGTGTTCGGAATACGGAATGTCATATTGAAGGAAACAATGTAAATTACATGTCTATTCGATAGAACTCGCTTGAAAAGAATTTTTCTGTGAAATGTGCCTCGTCAAAACTGTCATTAGGAGAACCCAGTGAAATCTGAGAAAATGCTTCTAAGTGTCATTCTGCCTTGAATGGTGAATGAAAGTCCGGTAATCCACATGTTAATAACAGTGAAGTAATTATTTTTCAAAACTTGAACCATGGAGCGCTTTTGGAAAATGGAATTTCACAGTAGTGAAACAATGTAAATTACAATTCTATTGGGTAGAACTAGCTAGAATAGAATTTTTCTGCGAAAATTGCATGATTATCGAATCTGAAATTTGGAGAAAGTTTCAAAATGACAGTAAATATTTCTAGGTGTAAATATGCCTTTATGTTGGAAGAAAGTTCGGTAATCCACATTTTCACAACATATTAAAGAATCTTTTTATAATCCGTGATGCATATACCGTGTTCGGAACGTGGAATTTCACGGTGATTGAAACAATGTAAATTACTTCTCTATTGGGTAGAACTCGCTCCGAGAGAATTTTTATGCGAAAAATGCTGCATTTTTGAAACTGGCATTTGGAAAACTCTGCAAAATCTGAGAAAATACTTCTAAGTATCAATATTCAATCTATTGTGATGAAAGTACGGTAATCCACATGCTAACACATCTGTAGTGAATATTTGTCGAATCCATTATGGATGTAGCATGTTCGGAACACGGGATTTCATGGCCAGGGAGTTTATGTTAATTACATTTCTCTTGGTTAGAAATCACTCCAAGAGATTTTTCCTGAGAAATCTGCCTGATTTTCGAAACTGGCGTTAGGAAATCACTGCGAACTAAGATGAATAGATTCTCGGTGTAAATATGCCTTGTAGGGTGGATGAAAGTTCGGTAATCCGCACGCTAACAACTCTGTAGTGTATTTTGTCGAAACCTATCTGTATGTAGCGTGTTTCAAACACGGAATTTCACAGCAGGAGAATCTATGTAATTTACATATCTATTGGGTAGAACACGCTCCAACAGTTTTTTCCTTAGGAAACTGCCTGATTTTTGAATCCGCTATTAGGAAAATGCTGCAAACTAAGAGTTAAAGTTTCTAGGTGTAAATATGCCTTGTATTGTGGATGAAAGTTCTGTAATACACATGTACACAACTCATGAAAAATGTTTCTCAAATCCGTGATGTATGTAGTGTGCTCGGAACACGGAATGTCACGTTGAAGGAAACTATTTAAGTTACATATCTATTGGTGAGAACCCGCTCCAGGAGCATTTTACTGTAAAATATACCTCTGTTTGGAAACTGGTGTTATGAAAACACTGCAAAATCTGAGCAAATGTTTTAAGTTGACGATATGTCTTCAATGGTTTATTAAAGATGTGTAATACACATTCTAACAACTCAGCTGTGAAAATTTGCTGAATCCTATGTGCACGTTTGTTTTTCAGAACACGGAATGTTACGGTGACGGTATCTATAAATGGGATGTCTATTGGATCGAACATGCAGCAAGAGAATTTTCCTGCGAAACTGCTTGATTTTCGTAAGTGATGTAAGGAAAAATCTGCGAAATCTAAGTAAATATTTCTAGGTGTATATATGCCTTGTATTGTGGTTGAAACATCGGTAATCCACATGCTCACGGTCATTAAATAATGTTTGTCGAAGCCGTGATGAATGTAACGTTTTTGGAACATGGAATGTCTCGGTGAGTGAAACTAAGAAAACAACAATTCTACTGGATAGAACTCGCTTGAATTGAATTTTTCTGCGAAAATTTCATGATTTTCGAAACTGGATGTTAGGAAAAACCTGCGAAATCAGAATAAACACTTCTAGGTGCAAATATGCATTGTATAGTGAATGAAAGTCCGGTAAGCCACATGTTAATAACAGTGTAGTAATTATTTTTCAAACCGCGATTCATGGAGCGCTTTTGGAAAACGGAATTTCACCGTAATGAAACAAAGTAAATTACAATTCTATTGGGTAGAACTAGCTAGAATAGAATTTTTTTGCGAAAATTGCATGATTATCGAATCTGAAATTTGGAGAAAGCTTCAAAATGAGAGTAAATATTTCTAGGTGTAAATATGCCTTGTATTGTGGTTGAAACATCGGTAATCCACATGCTCACTGTCAAAAAATAATGTTTGTCCAAGCCATGATTAATGTAACGTTTTCGTAACATGGAATGTCTCGGTGAGTGAAACTCAGAAAATAACAATTCTTCTGGATAGAACTCGCTTGAATTGAATTTTTCTGCGAAAATTTCATGATTTTCGAACCTGGATGTTAGGAAAAACCTGCGAAAACAGAATAAACACTTCTAGGTGTAAATATGCCTTGTATGGTGGATGAAAGTTCGGTAATCCACATGCTCCCACTCATTAAAGAATGTTTGTCGAATTCGTGATGCATGTAACGTGTTCGGAATACGGAATGTCATATTGAAGGAAACAATGTAAATTACATGTCTATTGGGTAGAACTCGCTTGAAGAGAATTTTTCTGCGAAATGTGCCTCACTGTCAAAACTGCCATTAGGAGATCCCAGTGAAATCTGAGAAAATGATTCTAAGTGTCAATATGCCTTGAATGGTGAATGAAAGTCCGGTAATCCACATGTTAATAACAGTGTAGTAATTATTTTTCAAACCGTGATTCATGGAGCGCTTTTGGAAAACGGAATTTCACCATAATGAAACAATGTAAATTACAATTCTATTGGGTAGAACTAGCTAGAATAGAATTTTTCTGCGAAAATTTCATGATTATCGAATCTGAAATTTGGAGAAAGCTTCAAAATGACAGTAAATATTTCTAGGTGTAAATATGCCTTTATGTTGGAAGAAAGTTCAGTAATCCACATTTTCACAACATATTAAAGAATCTTTTTCTAATCCGTGATGCATATACCGTGTTCGGATCGTGGAATTTCACGGTGATTGAAACAATGTAAGTTACTTCTCTGTTGGGTAGAACTCGCTCCGAGAGAATTTTTCTGCAAAAACTGCTGCATTTTTGAAACTGGCGTTTGGAAAACGCTGCAAAATCTGAGAAAATAATTCTAAGTATCAATATTCAATCTATTGTGATGAAAGTTCGGTAATCCACATGCTAACACATCTGTAGTGAATATTTGTCGAATCCATTATGGATGTAGCATGTTCTGAACACGGGAGTTCATGGCCAGGGAGTTTATGTAAATTACATTTCTCTTGGTTAGAAATCACTCCAAGAGATTTTTCCTGAGAAATCTGCCTGATTTTCGAAACTGGCGTTAGGAAATCACTGCGAACTAAGATGAATAGATTCTCGGTGTAAATATGCCTTGTAGGGTGGATGAAAGTTCGGTAATCCGCACGCTAACAACTCTGTAGTGAATATTTGTCGAATCCGAGATACATGAATCATGTTCGGAACACAGAATATCACGGTGAGCGAATCTATGTAAAATACATGTCTCTTGGATAGAACTCGCTCCAAGAGCTTTTTCTGCGAATTCTGCCTCAGTTTCAAAACGGGCATTAGGAAAAATTTTCGGAATATGAGAAAATGCTTCAAAGTGTCAATATGGCTTTTATGGTGGATGAAAGTTCGTTAATCCTTATGCTAACGACTCTGTAGTGAATATTTGTCGAATCCGTGATGCATGTAGCTTTTTCGGAACATGGAATTTCACGATGAGGGATCCTATGTTAGTTGCATGTCTATTGGGTAGAACTTGCTCCAAGAGGATTTTTCTGAGAAAACTGCATGATTAAAAACTGACAATAGGAGAAATCTACTAAATAAGAAAAAACTTTCTCTCTATAAATATGCTTTGTAAGTTGGATGAAAGTTCGGTAATACACATGTTCACAACTCATTAAAGAATGTTTGTCGAATCCGTGATGCATGTAACGTGTTCAGAACACGGAATGTCACGGTGAGTGAAACGAGGTTAATTACATATCTTTTGGGTAGAACTCGCTCCAAGAGAATTTTCCTGCCAAATCTGCCTCATTTTCAAACCTGGCATTAAAACTAACCTGTGAAATCTCAGAAAATTCTTCAAAGTGTCAGTAAGCCATGTATGGTTTATGAAGTGCTGTAATCCACTTGCTAACAACTCTGTAGTGAATATTTGTCGATTCCGAGATGCATGTAGCGTGTTCGGAACACGGAATTTCACGGTGAGCGAATCCATGTAAATTACATGTCTATTGTTTTGAACCCGCTCCAAGATGTTTTTGCCGTGAAATCTGCCTCAGTTTAGAAACTGGCGTTTGGAAAGCTCTGTGAAATCAGAGAAAATGCTTCTAAGCATCAATATGCCTTGTATTGTGTTGAAAGTCCTGTAATCCACATGCAAACAACTCTGTAGAGTATTTTGTCGAGTTCTATCTGTATGTAGTGTGTTTGAAACACGGAATTTCACAGCAGGAGAATCTATGTAATTTACATATCTATTGGGTAGAACACGCTCCAAAGGTTTTTCCTTAGGAAACTGCCTGAATTTTGAATCCGCTATTAGGAAAAAGCTGCAAACTAAGAGTTAAATTTCTAGGTGTAAATATGCCTTGTATGGTGGATGAAAGTTCTGTAATACACATGTACACAACTCATGAAAAATGTTTCTCAAATCCGTGATGAATGTAGTGTGTTTGGAAAACGGAATGTCACGTTGAAGGAAACTATGTAAATTACATATCTATTGGTGAGAACCCGCTCCAGGAGCATTTTACTGTAAAATATACCACTGTTTGGAAACTGGTGTTATTAAAACACTGCAAAATCTGAGCAAATGTTTTAAGTTGACAATATGCCTTCAATGGTTTATTAAAAATGTGTAATTCACATTCTAACAACTCAGCTGTGAAAATTTGCTGAATCGTATGTGCACGTTTCTTTTTCAGAACACGGAATATTACGGTGACGGTATCTATGAAAATGGGATGTCTATTGGATCGAACATGCAGCAAGAGTATTTTTCTGCAAAAACTGCTTGATTCTCATAAGTGATGTTAGGAAACATCTGCAAAATCTAAGTAAATATTTCTAGGTGTAAATATGCCTTGTATTGTGGTTGAAACATCGGTAATCCACATGCTCACGGTCAAAAAATAATGTTTGTCCAAGCCATGATTAATGTAACGTTTTCGGAAGATGGAATGTCTCGGTGAGTGAAACTCAGAAAATAACAATTCTACTGGATAGAACTCGCTTGAATTGAATTTTTCTGTGAAAATTTCATGATTTTCGAAACTGGATGTTAGGAAAAACCTGTGAAAACAGAATAAACACTTCTAGGTGTAAATATGCCTTGTATGGTGGATGAAAGTTCGGTAATCCACATGCTCCCACTCATTAAAGAATGTTTGTCGAATTCGTGATGCATGTAACGTGTTCGGAATACGGAATGTCATATTGAAGGAAACAATGTAAATTACATGTCTATTGGGTAGAACTCGCTTGAAGAGAATTTTTCTGCGAAATGTGCCTCATTGTCAAAACTGCCATTAGGAGATCCCAGTGAAATCTGAGAAAATGCTTCTAAGTGTCAATATGCATTGAATGGTGAATGAAAGTCCGGTAATCCACATGTTAATAACAGTGTAGTAATTATTTTTCAAACCGTGATTCATGGAGCGCTTTTGGAAAACGGAATTTCACCGTAATGAAACAATGTAAATTACAATTCTATTGGGTAGAACTAGCTAGAATAGAATTTTTCTGTGAAAATTGCATGATTATCGAATCTGAAATTTGGAGAAAGCTTCAAAATGACAGTAAATATTTCTAGGTGTAAATATGCCTTTATGTTGGAAGAAAGTTCGGTAATCCACATTTTCACAACATATTAAAGAATCTTTTTCTAATCCGTGATGCATATACCGTGTTTGGAACGTGGAATTTCACGGTGATTGAAACAATGTAAATTACTTCTCTATTGGGTAGAACTCGCTCCGAGGGAATTTTTCTGCGAAAACTGCTGCATTTTTGAAACTGGCGTTTGGAAAACGCTGCAAAATCTGAGAAAATACTTCTAAGTATCGATATTCAATCTATTGTGATGAAAGTTCGGTAATCCACATGCTAACACATCTGTAGTGAATATTTGTCGAATCCATTATGGATGTAGCATGTTCGGAACACGGGATTTCATGGCCAGGGAGTTTATGTAAATTACATTTCTCTTGGTTAGAAATCACTCCAAGAGATTTTTCCTGAGAAATCTGCCTGATTTTCGAAACTGGCGTTAGGAAATCACTGTGAACTAAGATGAATAGATTCTCGGTGTAAATATCCCTTGTAGGGTGGATGAAAGTTCGGTAATCTGCACGCTAACAACTCTGTAGTGAATATTAGTCGAATCCGAGATACATGAAGCGTGTTCGGAATACAGAATATCACTGTGAGCGAATGTATGTAAAATATATGTCTCTTGGGTAGAACTCGCTCCAAGAGCTTTTTCTGTGAATTCTGCCTCATTTTGAAAACGGGCATTAGGAAAAATTTCTAAATATGAGAAAATGCTTCAAAGTGTCAATATGGCTTTTATGGTGGATGAAAGTTCGGTAATCCTTATGCTAACGACTCTGTAGTGAATATTTGTCGAATCCGTGATGCATGTAGCTTTTTCGGAACATGGAATTTCACGATGAGTGGTCCTATGTAAGTTGCATGTCTATTGGGTAGAAATCTCCCCTAGAGGATTTTTCTGAGGAAACTGCATGATTAAAAACTGACATAAGGAGAAATCTACTAAATCAGAAATAAATTTCTATGTATAAATATGCATTTTAAGGTGGATAAAGTTAGGTAATACACATGTTCCTAACTCATTAAAGAATGTTTGTCGAATCCGTGATGCATGTATCGTGTTCAGAACACGGAAAGTCACGGTGAGTGAAACGAGGAAAATTACATATCTTTTGGGTAGAACTCGCTCCAAGAGAATTTTCCTGCCAAATCTGCCTCATTTTCAAACCTGGCATTAAAACTAACCTGTGAAATCTCAGAAAATTCTTCAAAGTGTCAGTAAGCCATGTATGGTGAATGAAGTGCTGTAATCCACTTGCTAACAACTCTGTAGTGAATATTTGTCGAATCCGAGAAGCATGTAGCGTGTTCGGAACACGGAATTTCATGGTGAGCGAATCCATGTAAATTACATGTCTATTGTTTTGAACCCGCTCCAAGATGTTTTTGCCGTGAAATCTGCCTCAGTTTAGAAACTGGCGTTTGAAAAGCTCTGTGAAATCAGAGAAAATGCTTCTAAGCATCAATATGCCTTGTATTGTGATGAAAGTCCTGTAATCCACATGCAAACAACTCTGTAGTGTATTTTGTCGAAACTTATCTGTATGTAGCGTGTTCGAACACGGAGTTTCACAGCAGGAGAATCTATGTAATTTACATATCTATTGGGTAGAACACGCTCCAACAGTTTTTTCCTTAGGAAACTGCCTGATTTTTGAATCCACTATTAGGAAAAAGCTGCAAACTAAGAGTTAAAGTTTTTAGGTGTAAATATGCCTTGTATGGTGGATGAAAGTTCTGTAATACACATGTACACAACTCATTAAAAATGTTTCTCAAATCCGTGATGTATGTAGTGTGTTCGTAACACGGAATGTCACGTTGAAGGAAACAATATAAATTATATATCTATTGGTGAGAACCCGCTCCAGGAGCATTTTACTGTAAAATCTACCTCTGTTTGGAAACTGGTGTTATGAAAACACTGCAAAATCTGAGCAAATGCATTAAGGTGACAATGTGTCTTCAATGGTTTATTAAAGATGTGTAATTCACATTCTAACAACTCAGCTGTGAAAATTTGCTGAATCCAATGTGCACGTTACTTTTTCAGAACACGGAATGTTACGGTGACGGTATCTATGAAAATGGGATGTCTATTGGATCGAACGTGCAGCAAGAGAATTTTTCTGAGAAAACTGCCTGATTTTCGTAACTGACGTTAGGAAAAATCTGTGAAATATAAGTAAATATTTCTAGGTGTAATTATGCCTTGTATTGTGGTTGAAACATCGGTAATCCACATGCTCACGGTCATTAAATAATGTTTGTCGAAGCCGTGATGAATGTAACGTTTTCGGAACATGGAATGTCTCGGTGAGTGAAACTCAGAAAATAACAATTCTACTGGATAGAACTCGCTTGAATTGAATTTTTCTGTGAACATTTCATGATTTTCGAAACTGGATGTTAGGAAAAACCTGCGAAATCAGAATAAACACTTCTAGGTGTAAATATGCCTTGTATGGTGGATGAAAGTTCGGTAATCCTCATGCTCCCACTCATTAAAGAATGTTTGCCGAATTCGTGATGCATGTAACGTGTTCGGAATACGGAATGTCATATTGAAGGTAACAATGTAAATTACATGTCTATTGGATAGAACTCGCTTGAAAAGAATTTTTCTGTGAAATGTGCCTCGTCAAACTGTCATTAGGAGAACCCAGTGAAATCTGAGAAAATGCTTCTAAGTGTCATTCTGCCTTGAATGGTGAATGAAAGTCCGGTAATCCACATGTTAATAACAGTGTAGTAATTATTTTTCAAACCGTGATTCATGGAGCGCTTTTGGAAAACTTAATTTTACGGTAATGAAACAATGTAAATTACAATTCTATTGGGTAGAACCAGCTAGAATAAAATTTTTCTGCGAAAATTGCATGATTATCGAATCTGAAGTTTGGAGAAAGCTTCAAAATGAGAGTAAATATTTTTAGGTGTAAATATGCCTTTATGTTGAAGAAAGTTCAGTAATCCACATTTTCACAACATATTAAAGAATCTTTTTCTAATCCGTGATGCATATACCGTGTTCGGAACGTTGAATTTCACGGTGATTGAAACAATGTAAATTACTTCTCTATTGGGTAGAACTCACTCCAAGAGAATTTTTCTGCGAAAAATGCTGCATTTTTGAAACTGGCGTTTGGAAAACGATGCAAAATCTTGGAAAATACTTCTAAGTATCAATATTCAATCTCTTGTGATGAAAGTTCGGTAATCCACATGCTAACAAATCTGTAGTGAATATTTGTCGAATCCATTATGGATGTAGCATGTTCGGAACACGGGATTTCATGGCCAGGGAGTTTATATAAATTTCATTTCTCTTGGTTAGAAATCACTCCAAGATTTTTTCCTGAGTAATCTGCCTGATTTTCGAAACTGGAGTTAGGAAATCACTGCGAACTCAGATGAATAGATTCTCGGTGTAAATATGCCATGTAGGGTGGATGAAAGTTCGGTAATCCGCATGCTATCAACTCTGTAGTGAATATTTTTCGAATCCGAGATACATGAAGCATGTTCGGAACACAGAATATCACGGTGAGCGAATCTATGTAAAATACAGGTCTCTTGGGTAGAACTCACTCCAAGAGCTTTTTCTGCGAATTCTGCCTCAGTTTCAAAACGGGCATTAGGAAAAAATTTTCGAAATATGAGAAAATGCTTCAAAGTGTCAATATGGCTTTTATGGTGGATGAAAGTTCGGTAATCCTTATGCTAACGACTCTGTAGTGAATATTTGTTGAATCCGTGATTCATGTAGATTTTTCGGAACATGGTATTTCACGATGAGGGGTCCTATGTAAGTTGCATGTCTATTGGGTAGAACTTGCTCTAAGAGGATTTTTCTGAGAAAACTGCATGATTTAAAACTGACATTAGGAGAAATCTACTAAATCAGAAAAAAATTTCTATGTATAAATATGCATTGTAGTGTGGATGAAATTTCGGTAATACACATGTTCACAACTCATTAAAGAATGTTTGTCGAATCCGTGATGCATGTAACGTGTTCAGAACACGGAATGTCACGGTGAGTGAAACGAGGTAAATTACATATCTTTTGGGTAGAACTCGCTCCAAGAGCATTTTCCTGCCAAATCTGCCTCATTTTCATACCTGGCATTTAAACTAACCTGTGAAATTTCAGAAAATTTTTTAAAGTGTCAGTAAGCCATGTATGGTGAATGAAGTGCTGTAATCCACTTGCTAACAACTCTGTAGTGAATATTTGTCGAATCCGAGAAGCATGTAGCGTGTTCAGAACACGGAATTTCACGGTGAGCGAATCCATGTAAATTCCATCTCTATTGTTTTGAACCCGCTCCAAGATGTTTTTGCCGTGAAATCTGCCTCAGTTTAGAAACTGGCGTTTGGAAAGCTTTGTGAAATAAGAGAAAATGCTTCTAAGCAACACTATGCCTTGTATTGTGATGAAAGTCCTGTAATCCACATGCAAACAACTCTGTAGTGTATTTTGTCGAATCCTATCTGCATGTAGCGTGTTTGAAACACGGAATTTCACAGCAGGAGAATCTATGTAATTTACATATCTATTGGGTAGAACACGCTCCAACAGTTTTTTCCTTAGGAAACTGCCTGATATTTGAATCCGCTATTAGGAAAAAGCTGCAAACTAAGAGTTAAACTTTCTAGGTGTAAATATGCCTTGTATTGTGGATGAAAGTTCTGTAATACACATGTACACAACTCATGAAAAATGTTTCTCAAATCCGTGATGTATGTAGTGTGCTCGGATCACGGAATGTCACGTTGAAGGAAACTATTTAAATTACATATCTATTGGTGAGAACCCGCTCCAGGAGCATTTTACTGTAAAATATACCTCTGTTTGGAAACTGGTATTATGAAAACACTGCAAAATCTGAGCAAATGCTTTAAGGTGACAATATGTCTTCAATGGTTTATTAAAGATGTGTAATTCACATTCTAAAAACTCAGCTGTGAAAATTTGCTGAATCCTATGTGCACGTTTGTTTTTCAGAACACGGAATGTTACGGTGACGGTATCTTTAAATGGGATGTCTATTGGATCGAACATGCAGCAAGAGAATTTTCCTGTGAAACTGCTTGATTTTCGTAAGTGATGTAAGAAAAAATCTGCGAAATCTAAGTAAATATTTCTAGGTGTATATATGCCTTGTATTGTGGTTGCAACATCGGTAATCCACATGCTCACGGTCATTAAATAATGTTTGTCGAAGCCGTGATGAATGTAACGTTTTCGGAACATGGAATGTCTCGGTGAGTGAAACTAAGAAAATAACAATTCTACTGGATAGAACTCGCTTGAATTGAATTTTTCTGCGAAAATTTCATGATTTTCGAAACTGGATGTTAGGAAAAACCTGCAAAATCAGAATAAACACTTCTAGGTGCAAATATGCCTTGTATGGTGAATGAAAGTCCGGTAATCCACATGTTAATAACAGTGTAGTAATTATTTTTCAAACCGTGATTCATGGAGCGCTTTTGGAAAATGGAATTTCACCGTAATGAAACAAAGTAAATTACAATTCTATTGGGTAGAACTAGCTAGAATAGAATATTTCTGCGAAAATTGCATGATTATCGAATCTGAAGTTTGGAGAAAGCTTCAAAATGAGAGTAAATATTTCTAGGTGTAAATATGCCTTTATGTTGGAAGAAAGTTCGGTAATCCACATTTTCACAACATATTAAAGAATCTTTTTCTAATCCATGATGTATATAACGTGTTCGGAACGTGGAATTTCACGGTGATTGAAACAATGTAAATTACTTCTCTATTGGGTAGAACACGCTCCAAGAGTATTTTTCTGAGAAAACTGCTTCATTTTTGAAACTGGCGTTTGGAAAACGCTGCAAAATCTGAGAAAATACTTCTATGTATCAATATGCAAACTATTGTGATGAAAGTTCGGTAATCCACATGCTAAAAAATCTGTAGTGAATATTTGTCAAATCATTATGCATGTAGCATGTTCGGAACACGGGATTTCATGGCCAGGGAGTTTATGTAAATTACATTTCTCTAGGTTAGAAATAACTCCAAGAGATTTTTCCTGAGTTATCAGCCTGATTTTCAAAACTGGCGTTAGGAAAACACTGAGAACTCAGATGAATAGATTCTCGGTGTAAATATGCCTTGTAGGGTGGATGAAAGTTCGGTAATCCGCATGCTAACAACTCTGTAGTGAATATTTCTCGAATCCGAGATACATGAAGCGTCTTCGGAACACAGAATATCACGGTGAGCGAATCTATGTAAAATACATGTCTCTTGGGTAGAACTCGCTCCAAGAGTTTTTTCTGCGAATTCTGCCTCATTTTCAAAACTGGCATTAGAAAACGTTTCGAAATATGAGAAAATGCTTCAAAGTGTCTATATGGCTTTTATGGTGGATGAAAGTTCGGTAATCCTTATGCTAACGACTCTGTAGTGAATATTTGTCGAATCCGTGATGCATGTAGCTTTTTCGGAACACGGAATTTCACGATGACGGGTTCTATGTAAATTGCATGTCTATTGGGTAGAACTCGCTCCAAGGGGAATTTTCTGCAAAAACTGCATGATTTAAAAACTGACATTAGGAGAAAACTACTAAATCAGAAAAAAACTTTCTATGTATAAATATGCATTGTAAGGTGTATGAAAGTTCGGTAATACACATGTTCACAACTCATTAAAGAATGTTTGTCGAATCCGTGATGCATGTAACGTGTTCAGAACACGGAATGTCACGGTGAGTGAAACTAGGTAAATTACATATCTTTTGGGTAGAACTCGTTCCAAGAGCATTTTCCAGCCTAATCTGCCTCATTTTCAAACCTGGCATTAAAACTAACCTGTGAAATCTCAGAAAATTCTTCAAAGTGTCAGTAAGCCATGTATGGTGGATGAAAGTGCTGTAATCCAATTGCTAACAACTCTGTAGTGAATATTTGTCGAATCCGAGATGCATGTAGCGTGTTTGAAACACGGAATTTCACGGCAGGAGAATCTATGTAATTTAAATATCAATTGGGTAGAACACGCTCCAACAATTTTTTCCTTAGGAAACTGCCTTATTTTTGAAACTGCTATTAGGAAAATGCTGCAAACTAAGAGTTAAAGTTTCTAGGTGTAAATATGCCTTGTATGGTGGATGAAAGTTCTGTAATACACATGTACACAACTCATTCAAAATGTTTCTCAAATCCGTGATGTATTTAGTGTGTTCGGAACACGGAATGTCACGTTGAAGGAAACTATGTAAATTACATATCTATTGGTGAGAACCCGCTCCAGGAGCATTTTACTGTAAAATCTACCTCTGTTTGGAAACTGGTGTTATGAAAACGCTGCAAAATCTGAGCAAATGCTTTAAGGTGACAATATGTTTTCAATGGTTTTTTAAAGATGTGTAATTCACATTCTAACAACTCAGCTGTGAAAATATGCTGAATCCAATTTGCACGTTAATTTTTCAGAACACGGAATGTTACGGTGACAGTATCTATGAAAATGGGATGTCTATTGGATCGAACATGCAGCAAGAGAATTTTTTTGCGAAAACTGCTTGATTTTCGTAAGTGATGTTAGGAAAAATCTGCGAAATCTAAGTAAATATTTCTATGTGTAAATATGCCTTGTATTGTGGTTGAAACATCGGTAATCCACATGCTCACGGTCATTAAATAATGTTTGTCGAATCCGTGATGCATGTAGCTTTTTCAGAACACGGAATTTCACGATGACGGGTTCTATGTAAATTGCATTTCTATTGGATAGAACTCGCTCCAAGAGGATTTTTCTGCAAAAACTACATGATTTAAACACTTACATTAGGAGAAATCTACTAAATCAGAAAAAAATTTCTATGTATTAATATGCATTGTAAGGTGGATGAAAGTTCGGTAATACACATGTTCACAACTCATTAAAGAATGTTTGTCGAATCCGTGATGCATGTAACGTGTTCAGAACACGGAAAGTCACGGTGAGTGAAACGAGGAAAATTACATATCTTTTGGGTAGAACTCGCTCCAAGAGAATTTTCCTGCCAAATCTGCCTCATTTTCAAACCTGGCATTAAAACTAACCTGTGAAATCTCAGAAAATTCTTCAAAGTGTCAGTAAGCCATGTATGGTGAATGAAGTGCTGTAATCCACTTGCTAACAACTCTGTAGTGAATATTTGTCGAATCCGAGAAGCATGTAGCGTGTTCGGAACACGGAATTTCACGGTGAGCGAATCCATGTAAATTACATGTCTATTGTTTTGAACCCGCTCCAAGATGTTTTTGCCGTGAAATCTGCCTCAGTTTAGAAACTGGCGTTTGGAAAGCTCTGTGAAATCAGAGAAAATGCTTCTAAGCATCAATATGCCTTGTATTGTGATGAAAGTCCTGTAATCCACATGCAAACAACTCTGTAGTGTATTTTGTCGAAACTTATCTGTATGTAGCGTGTTCGAACACGGAATTTCACAGCAGGAGAATCTATGTAATTTACATATCTATTGGGTAGAACACGCTCCAACAGTTTTTTCCTTAGGAAACTGCCTGATTTTTGAATCCACTATTAGGAAAAAGCTGCAAACTAAGAGTTAAAGTTTTTAGGTGTAAATATGCCTTGTATGGTGGATGAAAGTTCTGTAATACACATGTACACAACTCATTAAAAATGTTTCTCAAATCCGTGATGTATGTAGTGTGTTCGTAACACGGAATGTCTCGTTGAAGGAAACAATATAAATTATATATCTATTGGTGAGAACCCGCTCCAGGAGCATTTTACTGTAAAATCTACCTCTGTTTGGAAACTGGTGTTATGAAAACACTGCAAAATCTGAGCAAATGCATTAAGGTGACAATGTGTCTTCAATGGTTTATTAAAGATGTGTAATTCACATTCTAACAACTCAGCTGTGAAAATTTGCTGAATCCAATGTGCACGTTACTTTTTCAGAACACGGAATGTTACGGTGACGGTATCTATGAAAATGGGATGTCTATTGGATCGAACGTGCAGCAAGAGAATTTTTCTGAGAAAACTGCCTGATTTTCGTAACTGACGTTAGGAAAAATCTGTGAAATATAAGTAAATATTTCTAGGTGTAATTATGCCTTGTATTGTGGTTGAAACATCGGTAATCCACATGCTCACGGTCATTAAATAATGTTTGTCGAAGCCGTGATGAATGTAACGTTTTTGGAACATGGAATGTCTCGGTGAGTGAAACTCAGAAAATAACAATTCTACTGGATAGAACTCGCTTGAATTGAATTTTTCTGTGAACATTTCATGATTTTCGAAACTGGATGTTAGGAAAAACCTGCGAAATCAGAATAAACACTTCTAGGTGTAAATATGCCTTGTATGGTGGATGAAAGTTCGGTAATCCTCATGCTCCCACTCATTAAAGAATGTTTGCCGAATTCGTGATGCATGTAACGTGTTCGGAATACGGAATGTCATATTGAAGGTAACAATGTAAATTACATGTCTATTGGATAGAACTCGCTTGAAAAGAATTTTTCTGTGAAATGTGCCTCGTCAAACTGTCATTAGGAGAACCCAGTGAAATCTGAGAAAATGCTTCTAAGTGTCATTCTGCCTTGAATGGTGAATGAAAGTCCGGTAATCCACATGTTAATAACAGTGTAGTAATTATTTTTCAAACCGTGATTCATGGAGCGCTTTTGGAAAACTTAATTTTACGGTAATGAAACAATGTAAATTACAATTCTATTGGGTAGAACCAGCTAGAATAAAATTTTTCTGCGAAAATTGCATGATTATCGAATCTGAAGTTTGGAGAAAGCTTCAAAATGAGAGTAAATATTTTTAGGTGTAAATATGCCTTTATGTTGAAGAAAGTTCAGTAATCCACATTTTCACAACATATTAAAGAATCTTTTTCTAATCCGTGATGCATATACCATGTTCGGAACGTTGAATTTCACGGTGATTGAAACAATGTAAATTACTTCTCTATTGGGTAGAACTCGCTCCAAGAGAATTTTTCTGCGAAAAATGCTGCATTTTTGAAACTGGCGTTTGGAAAACGATGCAAAATCTTGGAAAATACTTCTAAGTATCAATATTCAATCTATTGTGATGAAAGTTCGGTAATCCACATGCTAACAAATCTGTAGTGAATATTTGTCGAATCCATTATGGATGTAGCATGTTCGGAACACGGGATTTCATGGCCAGGGAGTTTATATAAATTTCATTTCTCTTGGTTAGAAATCACTCCAAGATTTTTTCCTGAGTAATCTGCCTGATTTTCGAAACTGGAGTTAGGAAATCACTGCGAACTCAGATGAATAGATTCTCGGTGTAAATATGCCATGTAGGGTGGATGAAAGTTCAGTAATCCGCATGCTATCAACTCTGTAGTGAATATTTTTCGAATCCGAGATACATGAAGCATGTTCGGAACACAGAATATCACGGTGAGCGAATCTATGTAAAATACAGGTCTCTTGGGTAGAACTCACTCCAAGAGCTTTTTCTGCGAATTCTGCCTCAGTTTCAAAACGGGCATTAGGAAAAAATTTTCGAAATATGAGAAAATGCTTCAAAGTGTCAATATGGCTTTTATGGTGGATGAAAGTTCGGTAATCCTTATGCTAACGACTCTGTAGTGAATATTTGTTGAATCCGTGATTCATGTAGATTTTTCGGAACATGGTATTTCACGATGAGGGGTCCTATGTAAGTTGCATGTCTATTGGGTAGAACTTGCTCTAAGAGGATTTTTCTGAGAAAACTGCATGATTTAAAACTGACATTAGGAGAAATCTACTAAATCAGAAAAAAATTTCTATGTATAAATATGCATTGTAGTGTGGATGAAATTTCGGTAATACACATGTTCACAACTCATTAAAGAATGTTTGTCGAATCCGTGATGCATGTAACGTGTTCAGAACACGGAATGTCACGGTGAGTGAAACGAGGTAAATTACATATCTTTTGGGTAGAACTCGCTCCAAGAGCATTTTCCTGCCAAATCTGCCTCATTTTCATACCTGGCATTTAAACTAACCTGTGAAATTTCAGAAAATTTTTTAAAGTGTCAGTAAGCCATGTATGGTGAATGAAGTGCTGTAATCCACTTGCTAACAACTCTGTAGTGAATATTTGTCGAATCCGAGAAGCATGTAGCGTGTTCAGAACACGGAATTTCACGGTGAGCGAATCCATGTAAATTCCATCTCTATTGTTTTGAACCCGCTCCAAGATGTTTTTGCCGTGAAATCTGCCTCAGTTTAGAAACTGGCGTTTGGAAAGCTTTGTGAAATAAGAGAAAATGCTTCTAAGCAACACTATGCCTTGTATTGTGATGAAAGTCCTGTAATCCACATGCAAACAACTCTGTAGTGTATTTTGTCGAATCCTATCTGCATGTAGCGTGTTTGAAACACGGAATTTCACAGCAGGAGAATCTATGTAATTTACATATCTATTGGGTAGAACACGCTCCAACAGTTTTTTCCTTAGGAAACTGCCTGATATTTGAATCCGCTATTAGGAAAAAGCTGCAAACTAAGAGTTAAACTTTCTAGGTGTAAATATGCCTTGTATTGTGGATGAAAGTTCTGTAATACACATGTACACAACTCATGAAAAATGTTTCTCAAATCCGTGATGTATGTAGTGTGCTCGGATCACGGAATGTCACGTTGAAGGAAACTATTTAAATTACATATCTATTGGTGAGAACCCGCTCCAGGAGCATTTTACTGTAAAATATACCTCTGTTTGGAAACTGGTATTATGAAAACACTGCAAAATCTGAGCAAATGCTTTAAGGTGACAATATGTCTTCAATGGTTTATTAAAGATGTGTAATTCACATTCTAAAAACTCAGCTGTGAAAATTTGCTGAATCCTATGTGCACGTTTGTTTTTCAGAACACGGAATGTTACGGTGACGGTATCTTTAAATGGGATGTCTATTGGATCGAACATGCAGCAAGAGAATTTTCCTGTGAAACTGCTTGATTTTCGTAAGTGATGTAAGAAAAAATCTGCGAAATCTAAGTAAATATTTCTAGGTGTATATATGCCTTGTATTGTGGTTGCAACATCGGTAATCCACATGCTCACGGTCATTAAATAATGTTTGACGAAGCCGTGATGAATGTAACGTTTTCGGAACATGGAATGTCTCGGTGAGTGAAACTAAGAAAATAACAATTCTACTGGATAGAACTCGCTTGAATTGAATTTTTCTGCGAAAATTTCATGATTTTCGAAACTGGATGTTAGGAAAAACCTGCGAAATCAGAATAAACACTTCTAGGTGCAAATATGCCTTGTATGGTGAATGAAAGTCCGGTAATCCACATGTTAATAACAGTGTAGTAATTATTTTTCAAACCGTGATTCATGGAGCGCTTTTGGAAAATGGAATTTCACCATAATGAAACAAAGTAAATTACAATTCTATTGGGTAGAACTAGCTAGAATAGAATATTTCTGCGAAAATTGCATGATTATCGAATCTGAAGTTTGGAGAAAGCTTCAAAATGAGAGTAAATATTTCTAGGTGTAAATATGCCTTTATGTTGGAAGAAAGTTCGGTAATCCATATTTTCACAACATATTAAAGAATCTTTTTCTAATCCGTGATGTATATAACGTGTTCGGAACGTGGAATTTCACGGTGATTGAAACAATGTAAATTACTTCTCTATTGGGTAGAACACGCTCCAAGAGTATTTTTCTGAGAAAACTGCTTCATTTTTGAAACTGGCGTTTGGAAAACGCTGCAAAATCTGAGAAAATACTTCTATGTATCAATATGCAAACTATTGTGATGAAAGTTCGGTAATCCACATGCTAAAAAATCTGTAGTGAATATTTGTCAAATCATTATGCATCTAGCATGTTCGGAACACGGGATTTCATGGCCAGGGAGTTTATGTAAATTACATTTCTCCAGGTTAGAAATAACTCCAAGAGATTTTTCCTGAGTTATCAGCCTGATTTTCAAAACTGGCGTTAGGAAAACACTGAGAACTCAGATGAATAGATTCTCGGTGTAAATATGCCTTGTAGGGTGGATGAAAGTTCGGTAATCCGCATGCTAACAACTCTGTAGTGAATATTTCTCGAATCCGAGATACATGAAGCGTCTTCGGAACACAGAATATCACGGTGAGCGAATCTATGTAAAATACATGTCTCTTGGGTAGAACTCGCTCCAAGAGTTTTTTCTGCGAATTCTGCCTCATTTTCAAAACTGGCATTAGAAAACGTTTCGAAATATGAGAAAATGCTTCAAAGTGTCTATATGGCTTTTATGGTGGATGAAAGTTCGGTAATCCTTATGCTAACGACTCTGTAGTGAATATTTGTCGAATCCGTGATGCATGTAGCTTTTTCGGAACACGGAATTTCACGATGACGGGTTCTATGTAAATTGCATGTCTATTGGGTAGAACTCGCTCCAAGGGGAATTTTCTGCAAAAACTGCATGATTTAAAAACTGACATTAGGAGAAAACTACTAAATCAGAAAAAAACTTTCTATGTATAAATATGCATTGTAAGGTGGATGAAAGTTCGGTAATACACATGTTCACAACTCATTAAAGAATGTTTGTCGAATCCGTGATGCATGTAACGTGTTCAGAACACGGAAAGTCACGGTGAGTGAAACGAGGAAAATTACATATCTTTTGGGTAGAACTCGCTCCAAGAGAATTTTCCTGCCAAATCTGCCTCATTTTCAAACCTGGCATTAAAACTAACCTGTGAAATCTCAGAAAATTCTTCAAAGTGTCAGTAAGCCATGTATGGTGAATGAAGTGCTGTAATCCACTTGCTAACAACTCTGTAGTGAATATTTGTCGAATCCGAGAAGCATGTAGCGTGTTCGGAACACGGAATTTCACGGTGAGCGAATCCATGTAAATTACATGTCTATTGTTTTGAACCCGCTCCAAGATGTTTTTGCCGTGAAATCTGCCTCAGTTTAGAAACTGGCGTTTGGAAAGCTCTGTGAAATCAGAGAAAATGCTTCTAAGCATCAATATGCCTTGTATTGTGATGAAAGTCCTGTAATCCACATGCAAACAACTCTGTAGTGTATTTTGTCGAAACTTATCTGTATGTAGCGTGTTCGAACACGGAATTTCACAGCAGGAGAATCTATGTAATTTACATATCTATTGGGTAGAACACGCTCCAACAGTTTTTTCCTTAGGAAACTGCCTGATTTTTGAATCCACTATTAGGAAAAAGCTGCAAACTAAGAGTTAAAGTTTTTAGGTGTAAATATGCCTTGTATGGTGGATGAAAGTTCTGTAATACACATGTACACAACTCATTAAAAATGTTTCTCAAATCCGTGATGTATGTAGTGTGTTCGTAACACGGAATGTCTCGTTGAAGGAAACAATATAAATTATATATCTATTGGTGAGAACCCGCTCCAGGAGCATTTTACTGTAAAATCTACCTCTGTTTGGAAACTGGTGTTATGAAAACACTGCAAAATCTGAGCAAATGCATTAAGGTGACAATGTGTCTTCAATGGTTTATTAAAGATGTGTAATTCACATTCTAACAACTCAGCTGTGAAAATTTGCTGAATCCAATGTGCACGTTACTTTTTCAGAACACGGAATGTTACGGTGACGGTATCTATGAAAATGGGATGTCTATTGGATCGAACGTGCAGCAAGAGAATTTTTCTGAGAAAACTGCCTGATTTTCGTAACTGACGTTAGGAAAAATCTGTGAAATATAAGTAAATATTTCTAGGTGTAATTATGCCTTGTATTGTGGTTGAAACATCGGTAATCCACATGCTCACGGTCATTAAATAATGTTTGTCGAAGCCGTGATGAATGTAACGTTTTCGGAACATGGAATGTCTCGGTGAGTGAAACTCAGAAAATAACAATTCTACTGGATAGAACTCGCTTGAATTGAATTTTTCTGTGAACATTTCATGATTTTCGAAACTGGATGTTAGGAAAAACCTGCGAAATCAGAATAAACACTTCTAGGTGTAAATATGCCTTGTATGGTGGATGAAAGTTCGGTAATCCTCATGCTCCCACTCATTAAAGAATGTTTGCCGAATTCGTGATGCATGTAACGTGTTCGGAATACGGAATGTCATATTGAAGGTAACAATGTAAATTACATGTCTATTGGATAGAACTCGCTTGAAAAGAATTTTTCTGTGAAATGTGCCTCGTCAAACTGTCATTAGGAGAACCCAGTGAAATCTGAGAAAATGCTTCTAAGTGTCATTCTGCCTTGAATGGTGAATGAAAGTCCGGTAATCCACATGTTAATAACAGTGTAGTAATTATTTTTCAAACCGTGATTCATGGAGCGCTTTTGGAAAACTTAATTTTACGGTAATGAAACAATGTAAATTACAATTCTATTGGGTAGAACCAGCTAGAATAAAATTTTTCTGCGAAAATTGCATGATTATCGAATCTGAAGTTTGGAGAAAGCTTCAAAATGAGAGTAAATATTTTTAGGTGTAAATATGCCTTTATGTTGAAGAAAGTTCAGTAATCCACATTTTCACAACATATTAAAGAATCTTTTTCTAATCCGTGATGCATATACCATGTTCGGAACGTTGAATTTCACGGTGATTGAAACAATGTAAATTACTTCTCTATTGGGTAGAACTCGCTCCAAGAGAATTTTTCTGCGAAAAATGCTGCATTTTTGAAACTGGCGTTTGGAAAACGATGCAAAATCTTGGAAAATACTTCTAAGTATCAATATTCAATCTATTGTGATGAAAGTTCGGTAATCCACATGCTAACAAATCTGTAGTGAATATTTGTCGAATCCATTATGGATGTAGCATGTTCGGAACACGGGATTTCATGGCCAGGGAGTTTATATAAATTTCATTTCTCTTGGTTAGAAATCACTCCAAGATTTTTTCCTGAGTAATCTGCCTGATTTTCGAAACTGGAGTTAGGAAATCACTGCGAACTCAGATGAATAGATTCTCGGTGTAAATATGCCATGTAGGGTGGATGAAAGTTCAGTAATCCGCATGCTATCAACTCTGTAGTGAATATTTTTCGAATCCGAGATACATGAAGCATGTTCGGAACACAGAATATCACGGTGAGCGAATCTATGTAAAATACAGGTCTCTTGGGTAGAACTCACTCCAAGAGCTTTTTCTGCGAATTCTGCCTCAGTTTCAAAACGGGCATTAGGAAAAAATTTTCGAAATATGAGAAAATGCTTCAAAGTGTCAATATGGCTTTTATGGTGGATGAAAGTTCGGTAATCCTTATGCTAACGACTCTGTAGTGAATATTTGTTGAATCCGTGATTCATGTAGATTTTTCGGAACATGGTATTTCACGATGAGGGGTCCTATGTAAGTTGCATGTCTATTGGGTAGAACTTGCTCTAAGAGGATTTTTCTGAGAAAACTGCATGATTTAAAACTGACATTAGGAGAAATCTACTAAATCAGAAAAAAATTTCTATGTATAAATATGCATTGTAGTGTGGATGAAATTTCGGTAATACACATGTTCACAACTCATTAAAGAATGTTTGTCGAATCCGTGATGCATGTAACGTGTTCAGAACACGGAATGTCACGGTGAGTGAAACGAGGTAAATTACATATCTTTTGGGTAGAACTCGCTCCAAGAGCATTTTCCTGCCAAATCTGCCTCATTTTCATACCTGGCATTTAAACTAACCTGTGAAATTTCAGAAAATTTTTTAAAGTGTCAGTAAGCCATGTATGGTGAATGAAGTGCTGTAATCCACTTGCTAACAACTCTGTAGTGAATATTTGTCGAATCCGAGAAGCATGTAGCGTGTTCAGAACACGGAATTTCACGGTGAGCGAATCCATGTAAATTCCATCTCTATTGTTTTGAACCCGCTCCAAGATGTTTTTGCCGTGAAATCTGCCTCAGTTTAGAAACTGGCGTTTGGAAAGCTTTGTGAAATAAGAGAAAATGCTTCTAAGCAACACTATGCCTTGTATTGTGATGAAAGTCCTGTAATCCACATGCAAACAACTCTGTAGTGTATTTTGTCGAATCCTATCTGCATGTAGCGTGTTTGAAACACGGAATTTCACAGCAGGAGAATCTATGTAATTTACATATCTATTGGGTAGAACACGCTCCAACAGTTTTTTCCTTAGGAAACTGCCTGATATTTGAATCCGCTATTAGGAAAAAGCTGCAAACTAAGAGTTAAACTTTCTAGGTGTAAATATGCCTTGTATTGTGGATGAAAGTTCTGTAATACACATGTACACAACTCATGAAAAATGTTTCTCAAATCCGTGATGTATGTAGTGTGCTCGGATCACGGAATGTCACGTTGAAGGAAACTATTTAAATTACATATCTATTGGTGAGAACCCGCTCCAGGAGCATTTTACTGTAAAATATACCTCTGTTTGGAAACTGGTATTATGAAAACACTGCAAAATCTGAGCAAATGCTTTAAGGTGACAATATGTCTTCAATGGTTTATTAAAGATGTGTAATTCACATTCTAAAAACTCAGCTGTGAAAATTTGCTGAATCCTATGTGCACGTTTGTTTTTCAGAACACGGAATGTTACGGTGACGGTATCTTTAAATGGGATGTCTATTGGATCGAACATGCAGCAAGAGAATTTTCCTGTGAAACTGCTTGATTTTCGTAAGTGATGTAAGAAAAAATCTGCGAAATCTAAGTAAATATTTCTAGGTGTATATATGCCTTGTATTGTGGTTGCAACATCGGTAATCCACATGCTCACGGTCATTAAATAATGTTTGACGAAGCCGTGATGAATGTAACGTTTTCGGAACATGGAATGTCTCGGTGAGTGAAACTAAGAAAATAACAATTCTACTGGATAGAACTCGCTTGAATTGAATTTTTCTGCGAAAATTTCATGATTTTCGAAACTGGATGTTAGGAAAAACCTGCGAAATCAGAATAAACACTTCTAGGTGCAAATATGCCTTGTATGGTGAATGAAAGTCCGGTAATCCACATGTTAATAACAGTGTAGTAATTATTTTTCAAACCGTGATTCATGGAGCGCTTTTGGAAAATGGAATTTCACCATAATGAAACAAAGTAAATTACAATTCTATTGGGTAGAACTAGCTAGAATAGAATATTTCTGCGAAAATTGCATGATTATCGAATCTGAAGTTTGGAGAAAGCTTCAAAATGAGAGTAAATATTTCTAGGTGTAAATATGCCTTTATGTTGGAAGAAAGTTCGGTAATCCATATTTTCACAACATATTAAAGAATCTTTTTCTAATCCGTGATGTATATAACGTGTTCGGAACGTGGAATTTCACGGTGATTGAAACAATGTAAATTACTTCTCTATTGGGTAGAACACGCTCCAAGAGTATTTTTCTGAGAAAACTGCTTCATTTTTGAAACTGGCGTTTGGAAAACGCTGCAAAATCTGAGAAAATACTTCTATGTATCAATATGCAAACTATTGTGATGAAAGTTCGGTAATCCACATGCTAAAAAATCTGTAGTGAATATTTGTCAAATCATTATGCATCTAGCATGTTCGGAACACGGGATTTCATGGCCAGGGAGTTTATGTAAATTACATTTCTCCAGGTTAGAAATAACTCCAAGAGATTTTTCCTGAGTTATCAGCCTGATTTTCAAAACTGGCGTTAGGAAAACACTGAGAACTCAGATGAATAGATTCTCGGTGTAAATATGCCTTGTAGGGTGGATGAAAGTTCGGTAATCCGCATGCTAACAACTCTGTAGTGAATATTTCTCGAATCCGAGATACATGAAGCGTCTTCGGAACACAGAATATCACGGTGAGCGAATCTATGTAAAATACATGTCTCTTGGGTAGAACTCGCTCCAAGAGTTTTTTCTGCGAATTCTGCCTCATTTTCAAAACTGGCATTAGAAAACGTTTCGAAATATGAGAAAATGCTTCAAAGTGTCTATATGGCTTTTATGGTGGATGAAAGTTCGGTAATCCTTATGCTAACGACTCTGTAGTGAATATTTGTCGAATCCGTGATGCATGTAGCTTTTTCGGAACACGGAATTTCACGATGACGGGTTCTATGTAAATTGCATGTCTATTGGGTAGAACTCGCTCCAAGGGGAATTTTCTGCAAAAACTGCATGATTTAAAAACTGACATTAGGAGAAAACTACTAAATCAGAAAAAAACTTTCTATGTATAAATATGCATTGTAAGGTGGATGAAAGTTCGGTAATACACATGTTCACAACTCATTAAAGAATGTTTGTCGAATCCGTGATGCATGTAACGTGTTCAGAACACGGAATGTCACGGTGAGTGAAACTAGGTAAATTACATATCTTTTGGGTAGAACTCGTTCCAAGAGCATTTTCCAGCCTAATCTGCCTCATTTTAAAACCTGGCATTAAAACTAACCTGTGAAATCTCAGAAAATTCTTCAAAGTGTCAGTAAGCCATGTATGGTGGATGAAAGTGCTGTAATCCAATTGCTAACAACTCTGTAGTGAATATTTGTCGAATCCGAGATGCATGTAGCGTGTTTGAAACACGGAATTTCACGGCAGGAGAATCTATGTAATTTAAATATCAATTGGGTAGAACACGCTCCAACAATTTTTTCCTTAGGAAACTGCCTTATTTTTGAAACTGCTATTAGGAAAATGCTGCAAACTAAGAGTTAAAGTTTCTAGGTGTAAATATGCCTTGTATGGTGGATGAAAGTTCTGTAATACACATGTACACAACTCATTAAAAATGTTTCTCAAATCCGTGATGTATTTAGTGTGTTCGGAACACGGAATGTCACGTTGAAGGAAACTATGTAAATTACATATCTATTGGTGAGAACCCGCTCCAGGAGCATTTTACTGTAAAATCTACCTCTGTTTGGAAACTGGTGTTATGAAAACGCTGCAAAATCTGAGCAAATGCTTTAAGGTGACAATATGTTTTCAATGGTTTTTTAAAGATGTGTAATTCACATTCTAAAAACTCAGCTGTGAAAATTTGCTGAATCCTATGTGCACGTTTGTTTTTCAGAACACGGAATGTTACGGTGACGGTATCTTTAAATGGGATGTCTATTGGATCGAACATGCAGCAAGAGAATTTTCCTGTGAAACTGCTTGATTTTCGTAAGTGATGTAAGAAAAAATCTGCGAAATCTAAGTAAATATTTCTAGGTGTATATATGCCTTGTATTGTGGTTGCAACATCGGTAATCCACATGCTCACGGTCATTAAATAATGTTTGACGAAGCCGTGATGAATGTAACGTTTTCGGAACATGGAATGTCTCGGTGAGTGAAACTAAGAAAATAACAATTCTACTGGATAGAACTCGCTTGAATTGAATTTTTCTGCGAAAATTTCATGATTTTCGAAACTGGATGTTAGGAAAAACCTGCGAAATCAGAATAAACACTTCTAGGTGCAAATATGCCTTGTATGGTGAATGAAAGTCCGGTAATCCACATGTTAATAACAGTGTAGTAATTATTTTTCAAACCGTGATTCATGGAGCGCTTTTGGAAAATGGAATTTCACCGTAATGAAACAAAGTAAATTACAATTCTATTGGGTAGAACTAGCTAGAATAGAATATTTCTGCGAAAATTGCATGATTATCGAATCTGAAGTTTGGAGAAAGCTTCAAAATGAGAGTAAATATTTCTAGGTGTAAATATGCCTTTATGTTGGAAGAAAGTTCGGTAATCCATATTTTCACAACATATTAAAGAATCTTTTTCTAATCCGTGATGTATATAACGTGTTCGGAACGTGGAATTTCACGGTGATTGAAACAATGTAAATTACTTCTCTATTGGGTAGAACACGCTCCAAGAGTATTTTTCTGAGAAAACTGCTTCATTTTTGAAACTGGCGTTTGGAAAACGCTGCAAAATCTGAGAAAATACTTCTATGTATCAATATGCAAACTATTGTGATGAAAGTTCGGTAATCCACATGCTAAAAAATCTGTAGTGAATATTTGTCAAATCATTATGCATGTAGCATGTTCGGAACACGGGATTTCATGGCCAGGGAGTTTATGTAAATTACATTTCTCTAGGTTAGAAATAACTCCAAGAGATTTTTCCTGAGTTATCAGCCTGATTTTCAAAACTGGCGTTAGGAAAACACTGAGAACTCAGATGAATAGATTCTCGGTGTAAATATGCCTTGTAGGGTGGATGAAAGTTCGGTAATCCGCATGCTATCAACTCTGTAGTGAATATTTCTCGAATCCGAGATACATGAAGCGTCTTCGGAACACAGAATATCATGGTGAGCGAATCTATGTAAAATACATGTCTCTTGGGTAGAACTCGCTCCAAGAGTTTTTTCTGCGAATTCTGCCTCATTTTCAAAACTGGCATTAGAAAACGTTTCGAAATATGAGAAAATGCTTCAAAGTGTCTATATGGCTTTTATGGTGGATGAAAGTTCGGTAATCCTTATGCTAACGACTCTGTAGTGAATATTTGTCGAATCCGTGATGCATGTAGCTTTTTCGGAACACGGAATTTCACGATGACGGGTTCTATGTAAATTGCATGTCTATTGGGTAGAACTCGCTCCAAGGGGAATTTTCTGCAAAAACTGCATGATTTAAAAACTGACATTAGGAGAAAACTACTAAATCAGAAAAAAACTTTCTATGTATAAATATGCATTGTAAGGTGGATGAAAGTTCGGTAATACACATGTTCACAACTCATTAAAGGATGTTTGTCGAATCCGTGATGCATGTAACGTGTTCAGAACACGGAATGTCACGGTGAGTGAAACTAGGTAAATTACATATCTTTTGGGTAGAACTCGTTCCAAGAGCATTTTCCAGCCTAATCTGCCTCATTTTCAAACCTGGCATTAAAACTAACCTGTGAAATCTCAGAAAATTCTTCAAAGTGTCAGTAAGCCATGTATGGTGGATGAAAGTGCTGTAATCCGCACGCTAACAACTCTGTAGTGAATATTTGTCGAATCCGAGATGCATGTAGCGTGTTTGAAACACGGAATTTCACGGCAGGAGAATCTATGTAATTTAAATATCAATTGGGTAGAACACGCTCCAACAATTTTTTCCTTAGGAAACTGCCTTATTTTTGAATCCGCTATTAGGAAAATGCTGCAAACTAAGAGTTAAAGTTTCTAGGTGTAAATATGCCTTGTATGGTGGATGAAAGTTCTGTAATACACATGTACACAACTCATTCAAAATGTTTCTCAAATCCGTGATGTATTTAGTGTGTTCGGAACACGGAATGTCACGTTGAAGGAAACTATGTAAATTACATATCTATTGGTGAGAACCCGCTCCAGGAGCATTTTACTGTAAAATCTACCTCTGTTTGGAAACTGGTGTTATGAAAACGCTGCAAAATCTGAGCAAATGCTTTAAGGTGACGATATGTCTTCAATGGTTTTTTAAAGATGTGTAATTCACATTCTAACAACTCAGGTGTGAAAATATGCTGAATCCAATTTGCACGTTAATTTTTCAGAACACGGAATGTTACGGTGACAGTATCTATGAAAATGGGATGTCTATTGGATCGAACATGCAGCAAGAGAATTTTTTTGCGAAAACTGCTTGATTTTCGTAAGTGATGTTAGGAAAAATCTGCGAAATCTAAGTAAATATTTCTATGTGTAAATATGCCTTGTATTGTGGTTGAAACATCGGTAATCCACATGCTCACGGTCATTAAATAATGTTTGTCGAAGCCGTGATGAATGTAACGTTTTTGGAACATGGAATGTCTCGGTGAGTGAAACTAAGAAAATAACAATTCTACTGGATAGAACTCGCTTGAATTGAATTTTTCTGCGAAAATTTCATGATTTTCGAAACTGGATGTTAGGAAAAACCTGCGAAATCAGAATAAACACTTCTAGGTGCAAATATGCATTGTATAGTGAATGAAAGTCCGGTAATCCACATGTTAATAACAGTGTAGTAATTATTTTTCAAACCGCGATTCATGGAGCGCTTTTGGAAAACGGAATTTCACCGTAATGAAACAAAGTAAATTACAATTCTATTGGGTAGAACTAGCTAGAATAGAATTTTTCTGCGAAAATTGCATGATTATCGAATCTGAAATTTGGAGAAAGCTTCAAAATGAGAGTAAATATTTCTAGGTGTAAATATGCCTTGTATTGTGGTTGAAACATCGGTAATCCACATGCTCACTGTCAAAAAATAATGTTTGTCCAAGCCATGATTAATGTAACGTTTTCGTAACATGGAATGTCTCGGTGAGTGAAACTCAGAAAATAACAATTCTTCTGGATAGAACTCGCTTGAATTGAATTTTTCTGCGAAAATTTCATGATTTTCGAACCTGGATGTTAGGAAAAACCTGCGAAAACAGAATAAACACTTCTAGGTGTAAATATGCCTTGTATGGTGGATGAAAGTTCGGTAATCCACATGCTCCCACTCATTAAAGAATGTTTGTCGAATTCGTGATGCATGTAACGTGTTCGGAATACGGAATGTCATATTGAAGGAAACAATGTAAATTACATGTCTATTGGGTAGAACTCGCTTGAAGAGAATTTTTCTGCGATATGTGCCTCATTGCCAAAACTGACATTAGGAGATCCCAGTGAAATCTGAGAAAATGCTTCTAAGTGTCAATATGCCTTGAATGGTGAATGAAAGTCCGGTAATCCACATGTTAATAACAGTGTAGTAATTATTTTTCAAAACGTGAATCATGGAGCGATTTTGGAAAACGGAATTTCACAGTAGTGAAACAATGTAAATTACAATTCTATTGGGTAGAACTAGCTAGAATAGAATTTTTCTGCGAAAATTGCATGATTATCGAATCTGAAATTTGGAGAAAGTTTCAAAATGACAGTAAATATTTCTAGGTGTAAATATGCCTTTATGTTGGAAGAAAGTTCGGTAATCCACATTTTCACAACATATTGAAGAATCATTTTCTAATCCGTGATGCATATACCGTTTTTGGAATGTGGAATTTCACGGTGATTGAAACAATGTAAATTACTTCTCTATTGGGTAGAACTCGCTCCGAGAGAATTTTTCTGCGAAAAATGCTGCATTTTTGAAACGGGCGTTTGGAAAACGCTGCAAAATCTGAGAAAATACTTCTAAGTATCAATATTCAATCTATTGTGATGAAAGTTCGGTAATCCACATGCTAACAAATCTGTAGTGAATATTTGTCGAATCCATTATGGATGTACCATGTTCGGAACACGGGATTTCATGGCCAGGGAGTTTATGTAAATTACATTTCTCTTGATTAGAAATCACTCCAAGAGATTTTTCCTGAGAAATCTGCCTGATTTTCGAAACTGGCATTAGGAAATCACTTCGAACTAAGATGAATAGATTCTCGGTGTAAATATGCCTTGTAGGGTGGATGAAAGTTCGGTAATCCGCACGCTAACAACTCTGTAGTGAATATTTGTCGAATCCGAGATACATGAAGCGTGTTCAGAACACAGAATATCACGGTGAGCGAATCTGTGTAAAATATATGTCTCTTGGGTAGAACTCGCTCCAAGAGCTTTTTCTGCGAATTTTGCCTCAGTTTCAAAACGGGCATTAGGAAAAACTTTTGAAATATGAGAAAATGCTTCAAATTGTCAATATGGCTTTTATGGTGGATGAAAGTTCGTTAATCCTTATGCTAACGACTCTGTAGTGAATATTTGTCGAATCCGTGATGCATGTAGCTTTTTCGGAACATGGAATTTCACGATGAGGGATCCTATGTAAGTTGCATGTCTATTGGGTAGAACTCGCTCCAAGAGGATTTTTCTGAGAAAACTGCATGATTTAAAATCTGACAATAGGAGAAATCTACTAAATAAGAAAAAACTTTCTATGTATAAATATGCATTTTAGGGTAGATGAAAGTTCGGTAATACACATGTTCACAACTCATTAAAGAATGTTTTTCGAATCCATGATGCATGTAAAGTGTTCAGAACACGGAATGTCACGGTGAGTGAAACGAGGTAAATTACATATCTTTTGGGTAGAACTCGCTCCAAGAGCATTTTCCAGCCTAATCTGCCTCATTTTCAAACCTGGCATTAAAACTAACCTGTGAAATCTCAGAAAATTCTTCAAAGTGTCAGTAAGCCATGTATGGTGAATGAAGTGCTGTAATCCACTTGCTAACAACTCTGTAGTGAATATTTGTCGAATCCGAGAAGCATGTAGCGTGTTCGGAACACGGAATTTCACGGTGAGCGAATCCATGTAAATTACATGTCTATTGTTTTGAACCCGCTCCAAGATGTTTTTGCCGTGAAATCTGCCTCAGTTTAGAAACTGGCGTTTGGAAAGCTCTGTGAAATCAGAGAAAATGCTTCTAAGCATCAATATGCCTTGTATTGTGATGAAAGTCCTGTAATCCACATGCAAACAACTCTGTAGTGTATTTTGTCGAAACTTATCTGTATGTAGCGTGTTCGAACACGGAATTTCACAGCAGGAGAATCTATGTAATTTACATATCTATTGGGTAGAACACGCTCCAACAGTTTTTTCCTTAGGAAACTGCCTGATTTTTGAATCCACTATTAGGAAAAAGCTGCAAACTAAGAGTTAAAGTTTTTAGGTGTAAATATGCCTTGTATGGTGGATGAAAGTTCTGTAATACACATGTACACAACTCATTAAAAATGTTTCTCAAATCCGTGATGTATGTAGTGTGTTCGGAACACGGAATGTCACGTTGAAAGAAACTATGTAAATTACATATCTATTGGTGAGAACCCGCTCCAGGAGCATTTTACTGTAAAATCTACCTCTGTTTGGAAACTGGTGTTATGAAAACACTGCAAAATCTGAGCAAATGTTTAAGGTGACAATATGTCTTCAATGGTTTATTAAAGATGTGTAATTCACATTCTAACAACTCAGCTGTGAAAATTTGCTGAATCCTATGTGCACATTTCTTTTTCAGAACACAGAATGTTACGGTGACGGTATCTATGAAAATGGGATGTCTATTCGATCGAACATGCAGCAAGAGAATTTTTCTGCAAAAACTGCTTGATTCTAGTAAGTGATGTTAGGAAAAATCTGCGATATCTAAGTAAATATTTCTAGGTGTAAATATGCCTTGTATTGTGGTTGAAACATCGGTAATCAACATGCTCACGGTCAAAAAATAATGTTTGTCCAAGCCATGATTAATGTAACGTTTTCGTAACATGGAATGTCTCGGTGAGTGAAACTCAGAAAATAACAATTCTACTGGATAGAACTCGCTTGAATTGAATTTTTCTGCGAAAATTTCATGATTTTCGAAACTGGATGTTAGGAAAAACCTGCGAAATCAGAATAAACACTTCTAGGTGTAAATATGCCTTGTATGGTGGATGAAAGTTCGGTAATCCACATGCTCCCACTCATTAAAGAATGTTTGTCGAATTCGTGATGCATGTAACGTGTTCGGAATACGGAATGTCATATTGAAGGAAACAATGTAAATTACATGTCTATTGGGTAGAACTTGCTTGAAGAGGATTTTTCTGCGAAATGTGCCTCATTTTCAAAACTGCCATTAGGAGAACCCTGTGAAATCTGAGAAAATGCTTCTAAGTGTCAATATGCCATGAATGGTGAATGAAAGTCCGGTAATCCACATGTTAATAACAGTGTAGTAATTATTTTTCAAACCGTGATTCATGGAGCGCTTTTGGAAAACGGAATTTCACCGTAATGAAACAATGTAAATTACAATTCTATTGGGTAGAACTAGCTAGAATAAAATTTTAACGCGAAAATTGCATGATTATCGAATCTGAAGATTGGAGAAAATTTCAAAATGAGAGTAAATATTTTTAGGTGTAAATATGCCTTTATGTTGGAAGAAAGTTCGGTAATCCATATTTTCACAACATATTAAAGAATCTTTTTCTAATCCGTGATGTATATAACGTGTTCGGAACGTGGAATTTCACGGTGATTGAAACAATGTAAATTACTTCTCTATTGGGTAGAACACGCTCCAAGAGTATTTTTCTGAGAAATCTGCTTCATTTTTGAAACTGGCGTTTGGAAAACGCTGCAAAATATGAGAAAATACTTCTAATTATCAATATGCAAACTATTGTGATGAAAGTTCGGTAATCCACATGCTAAAAAATCTGTAGTGGATATTTGTCAAATCATTATTCATGTAGCATGTTCGGAACACGGGATTTCATGGCCAGGGAGTTTATGTAAATTACATTTCTCTAGGTTAGAAATAACTCCAAGAGATTTTTCCTGAGTTATCAGCCTGATTTTCAAAACTGGCGTTAGGAAAACACTGAGAACTCAGATGAATAGATTCTCGGTGTAAATATGCCTTGTAGGCTGGATGAAAGTTCGGTAATCCGCATGCTAACAACTCTGTAGTGAATATTTCTCGAATCCGAGATACATGAAGCGTCTTCAGAACACAGAATATCACGGTGAGCGAATCTATGTAAAATACATGTCTCTTGGGTAGAACTCGCTCCAAGAGCTTTTTCTGCGAATTCTGCCTCATTTTCAAAACTGGCATTAGAAAACATTTCGAAATATGATAAAATGCTTCAAAGTGTCTATATGGCTTTTATGGTGGATGAAAGTTCGGTAATACTTATGCTAACGACTCTGTAGTGAATATTTGTCGAATCCGTGATGCATGTAGCTTTTTCAGAACACGGAATTTCACGATGACGGGTTCTATGTAAATTGCATGTCTATTGGGTAGAACTCGCTCCAAGGGGAATTTTCTGCAAAAACTGCATGATTTAAAAACTGACATTAGGAGAAAACTACTAAATCAGAAAAAAACTTTCTATGTATAAATATGCATTGTAAGGTGGATGAAAGTTCGGTAATACACATGTTCACAACTCATTAAAGAATGTTTGTCGAATCCGTGATGCATGTAACGTGTTCAGAACACGGAATGTCACCGTGAGTGAAACTAGGTAAATTACATATCTTTTGGGTAGAACTCGTTCCAAGAGCATTTTCCAGCCTAATCTGCCTCATTTTCAAACCTGGCATTAAAACTAACCTGTGAAATCTCAGAAAATTCTTCAAAGTGTCAGTAAGCCATGTATGGTGGATGAAAGTGCTGTAATCCAATTGCTAACAACTCTGTAGTGAATATTTGTCGAATCCGAGATGCATGTAGCGTGTTTGAAACACGGAATTTCACGGCAGGAGAATCTATGTAATTTAAATATCAATTGGGTAGAACACGCTCCAACAATTTTTTCCTTAGGAAACTGCCTTATTTTTGAAACTGCTATTAGGAAAATGCTGCAAACTAAGAGTTAAAGTTTCTAGGTGTAAATATGCCTTGTATGGTGGATGAAAGTTCTGTAATACACATGTACACAAATCATTAAAAATGTTTCTCAAATCCGTGATGTATTTAGTGTGTTCGGAACACGGAATGTCACGTTGAAGGAAACTATGTAAATTACATATCTATTGGTGAGAACCCGCTCCAGGAGCTTTTTACTGTAAAATCTACCTCTGTTTGGAAACTGGTGTTATGAAAACGCTGCAAAATCTGAGCAAATGCTTTAAGGTGACGATATGTCTTCAATGGTTTTTTAAAGATGTGTAATTCACATTCTAACAACTCAGGTGTGAAAATATGCTGAATCCAATTTGCACGTTAATTTTTCAGAACACGGAATGTTACGGTGACAGTATCTATGAAAATGGGATGTCTATTGGATCGAACATGCAGCAAGAGAATTTTTTTGCGAAAACTGCTTGATTTTCGTAAGTGATGTTAGGAAAAATCTGCGAAATCTAAGTAAATATTTTTATGTGTAAATATGCCTTGTATTGTGGTTGAAACATCGGTAATCCACATGCTCACGGTCATTAAATAATGTTTGTCGAAGCCGTGATGAATGTAACGTTTTTGGAACATGGAATGTCTCGGTGAGTGAAACTAAGAAAATAACAATTCTACTGGATAGAACTCGCTTGAATTGAATTTTTCTGCGAAAATTTCATGATTTTCGAAACTGGATGTTAGGAAAAACCTGCGAAATCAGAATAAACACTTCTAGGTGCAAATATGCATTGTATAGTGAATGAAAGTCCGGTAATCCACATGTTAATAACAGTGTAGTAATTATTTTTCAAACCGCGATTCATGGAGCGCTTTTGGAAAACGGAATTTCACCGTAATGAAACAAAGTAAATTACAATTCTATTGGGTAGAACTAGCTAGAATAGAATTTTTCTGCGAAAATTGCATGATTATCGAATCTGAAATTTGGAGAAAGCTTCAAAATGAGAGTAAATATTTCTAGGTGTAAATATGCCTTGTATTGTGGTTGAAACATCGGTAATCCACATGCTCACTGTCAAAAAATAATGTTTGTCCAAGCCATGATTAATGTAACGTTTTCGTAACATGGAATGTCTCGGTGAGTGAAACTCAGAAAATAACAATTCTTCTGGATAGAACTCGCTTGAATTGAATTTTTCTGCGAAAATTTCATGATTTTCGAACCTGGATGTTAGGAAAAACCTGCGAAAACAGAATAAACACTTCTAGGTGTAAATATGCCTTGTATGGTGGATGAAAGTTCGGTAATCCACATGCTCCCACTCATTAAAGAATGTTTGTCGAATTCGTGATGCATGTAACGTGTTCGGAATACGGAATGTCATATTGAAGGAAACAATGTAAATTACATGTCTATTGGGTAGAACTCGCTTGAAGAGAATTTTTCTGCGATATGTGCCTCATTGCCAAAACTGACATTAGGAGATCCCAGTGAAATCTGAGAAAATGCTTCTAAGTGTCAATATGCCTTGAATGGTGAATGAAAGTCCGGTAATCCACATGTTAATAACAGTGTAGTAATTATTTTTCAAAACGTGAATCATGGAGCGATTTTGGAAAACGGAATTTCACAGTAGTGAAACAATGTAAATTACAATTCTATTGGGTAGAACTAGCTAGAATAGAATTTTTCTGCGAAAATTGCATGATTATCGAATCTGAAATTTGGAGAAAGTTTCAAAATGACAGTAAATATTTCTAGGTGTAAATATGCCTTTATGTTGGAAGAAAGTTCGGTAATCCACATTTTCACAACATATTGAAGAATCATTTTCTAATCCGTGATGCATATACCGTTTTTGGAATGTGGAATTTCACGGTGATTGAAACAATGTAAATTACTTCTCTATTGGGTAGAACTCGCTCCGAGAGAATTTTTCTGCGAAAAATGCTGCATTTTTGAAACGGGCGTTTGGAAAACGCTGCAAAATCTGAGAAAATACTTCTAAGTATCAATATTCAATCTATTGTGATGAAAGTTCGGTAATCCACATGCTAACAAATCTGTAGTGAATATTTGTCGAATCCATTATGGATGTACCATGTTCGGAACACGGGATTTCATGGCCAGGGAGTTTATGTAAATTACATTTCTCTTGATTAGAAATCACTCCAAGAGATTTTTCCTGAGAAATCTGCCTGATTTTCGAAACTGGCATTAGGAAATCACTTCGAACTAAGATGAATAGATTCTCGGTGTAAATATGCCTTGTAGGGTGGATGAAAGTTCGGTAATCCGCACGCTAACAACTCTGTAGTGAATATTTGTCGAATCCGAGATACATGAAGCGTGTTCAGAACACAGAATATCACGGTGAGCGAATCTGTGTAAAATATATGTCTCTTGGGTAGAACTCGCTCCAAGAGCTTTTTCTGCGAATTTTGCCTCAGTTTCAAAACGGGCATTAGGAAAAACTTTTGAAATATGAGAAAATGCTTCAAATTGTCAATATGGCTTTTATGGTGGATGAAAGTTCGTTAATCCTTATGCTAACGACTCTGTAGTGAATATTTGTCGAATCCGTGATGCATGTAGCTTTTTCGGAACATGGAATTTCACGATGAGGGATCCTATGTAAGTTGCATGTCTATTGGGTAGAACTCGCTCCAAGAGGATTTTTCTGAGAAAACTGCATGATTTAAAATCTGACAATAGGAGAAATCTACTAAATAAGAAAAAACTTTCTATGTATAAATATGCATTTTAGGGTAGATGAAAGTTCGGTAATACACATGTTCACAACTCATTAAAGAATGTTTTTCGAATCCATGATGCATGTAAAGTGTTCAGAACACGGAATGTCACGGTGAGTGAAACGAGGTAAATTACATATCTTTTGGGTAGAACTCGCTCCAAGAGCATTTTCCAGCCTAATCTGCCTCATTTTCAAACCTGGCATTAAAACTAACCTGTGAAATCTCAGAAAATTCTTCAAAGTGTCAGTAAGCCATGTATGGTGAATGAAGTGCTGTAATCCACTTGCTAACAACTCTGTAGTGAATATTTGTCGAATCCGAGAAGCATGTAGCGTGTTCGGAACACGGAATTTCACGGTGAGCGAATCCATGTAAATTACATGTCTATTGTTTTGAACCCGCTCCAAGATGTTTTTGCCGTGAAATCTGCCTCAGTTTAGAAACTGGCGTTTGGAAAGCTCTGTGAAATCAGAGAAAATGCTTCTAAGCATCAATATGCCTTGTATTGTGATGAAAGTCCTGTAATCCACATGCAAACAACTCTGTAGTGTATTTTGTCGAAACTTATCTGTATGTAGCGTGTTCGAACACGGAATTTCACAGCAGGAGAATCTATGTAATTTACATATCTATTGGGTAGAACACGCTCCAACAGTTTTTTCCTTAGGAAACTGCCTGATTTTTGAATCCACTATTAGGAAAAAGCTGCAAACTAAGAGTTAAAGTTTTTAGGTGTAAATATGCCTTGTATGGTGGATGAAAGTTCTGTAATACACATGTACACAACTCATTAAAAATGTTTCTCAAATCCGTGATGTATGTAGTGTGTTCGGAACACGGAATGTCACGTTGAAAGAAACTATGTAAATTACATATCTATTGGTGAGAACCCGCTCCAGGAGCATTTTACTGTAAAATCTACCTCTGTTTGGAAACTGGTGTTATGAAAACACTGCAAAATCTGAGCAAATGTTTAAGGTGACAATATGTCTTCAATGGTTTATTAAAGATGTGTAATTCACATTCTAACAACTCAGCTGTGAAAATTTGCTGAATCCTATGTGCACATTTCTTTTTCAGAACACAGAATGTTACGGTGACGGTATCTATGAAAATGGGATGTCTATTCGATCGAACATGCAGCAAGAGAATTTTTCTGCAAAAACTGCTTGATTCTAGTAAGTGATGTTAGGAAAAATCTGCGATATCTAAGTAAATATTTCTAGGTGTAAATATGCCTTGTATTGTGGTTGAAACATCGGTAATCAACATGCTCACGGTCAAAAAATAATGTTTGTCCAAGCCATGATTAATGTAACGTTTTCGTAACATGGAATGTCTCGGTGAGTGAAACTCAGAAAATAACAATTCTACTGGATAGAACTCGCTTGAATTGAATTTTTCTGCGAAAATTTCATGATTTTCGAAACTGGATGTTAGGAAAAACCTGCGAAATCAGAATAAACACTTCTAGGTGTAAATATGCCTTGTATGGTGGATGAAAGTTCGGTAATCCACATGCTCCCACTCATTAAAGAATGTTTGTCGAATTCGTGATGCATGTAACGTGTTCGGAATACGGAATGTCATATTGAAGGAAACAATGTAAATTACATGTCTATTGGGTAGAACTTGCTTGAAGAGGATTTTTCTGCGAAATGTGCCTCATTTTCAAAACTGCCATTAGGAGAACCCTGTGAAATCTGAGAAAATGCTTCTAAGTGTCAATATGCCATGAATGGTGAATGAAAGTCCGGTAATCCACATGTTAATAACAGTGTAGTAATTATTTTTCAAACCGTGATTCATGGAGCGCTTTTGGAAAACGGAATTTCACCGTAATGAAACAATGTAAATTACAATTCTATTGGGTAGAACTAGCTAGAATAAAATTTTAACGCGAAAATTGCATGATTATCGAATCTGAAGATTGGAGAAAATTTCAAAATGAGAGTAAATATTTTTAGGTGTAAATATGCCTTTATGTTGGAAGAAAGTTCGGTAATCCATATTTTCACAACATATTAAAGAATCTTTTTCTAATCCGTGATGTATATAACGTGTTCGGAACGTGGAATTTCACGGTGATTGAAACAATGTAAATTACTTCTCTATTGGGTAGAACACGCTCCAAGAGTATTTTTCTGAGAAATCTGCTTCATTTTTGAAACTGGCGTTTGGAAAACGCTGCAAAATATGAGAAAATACTTCTAATTATCAATATGCAAACTATTGTGATGAAAGTTCGGTAATCCACATGCTAAAAAATCTGTAGTGGATATTTGTCAAATCATTATTCATGTAGCATGTTCGGAACACGGGATTTCATGGCCAGGGAGTTTATGTAAATTACATTTCTCTAGGTTAGAAATAACTCCAAGAGATTTTTCCTGAGTTATCAGCCTGATTTTCAAAACTGGCGTTAGGAAAACACTGAGAACTCAGATGAATAGATTCTCGGTGTAAATATGCCTTGTAGGCTGGATGAAAGTTCGGTAATCCGCATGCTAACAACTCTGTAGTGAATATTTCTCGAATCCGAGATACATGAAGCGTCTTCAGAACACAGAATATCACGGTGAGCGAATCTATGTAAAATACATGTCTCTTGGGTAGAACTCGCTCCAAGAGCTTTTTCTGCGAATTCTGCCTCATTTTCAAAACTGGCATTAGAAAACATTTCGAAATATGATAAAATGCTTCAAAGTGTCTATATGGCTTTTATGGTGGATGAAAGTTCGGTAATACTTATGCTAACGACTCTGTAGTGAATATTTGTCGAATCCGTGATGCATGTAGCTTTTTCAGAACACGGAATTTCACGATGACGGGTTCTATGTAAATTGCATGTCTATTGGGTAGAACTCGCTCCAAGGGGAATTTTCTGCAAAAACTGCATGATTTAAAAACTGACATTAGGAGAAAACTACTAAATCAGAAAAAAACTTTCTATGTATAAATATGCATTGTAAGGTGGATGAAAGTTCGGTAATACACATGTTCACAACTCATTAAAGAATGTTTGTCGAATCCGTGATGCATGTAACGTGTTCAGAACACGGAATGTCACCGTGAGTGAAACTAGGTAAATTACATATCTTTTGGGTAGAACTCGTTCCAAGAGCATTTTCCAGCCTAATCTGCCTCATTTTCAAACCTGGCATTAAAACTAACCTGTGAAATCTCAGAAAATTCTTCAAAGTGTCAGTAAGCCATGTATGGTGGATGAAAGTGCTGTAATCCAATTGCTAACAACTCTGTAGTGAATATTTGTCGAATCCGAGATGCATGTAGCGTGTTTGAAACACGGAATTTCACGGCAGGAGAATCTATGTAATTTAAATATCAATTGGGTAGAACACGCTCCAACAATTTTTTCCTTAGGAAACTGCCTTATTTTTGAAACTGCTATTAGGAAAATGCTGCAAACTAAGAGTTAAAGTTTCTAGGTGTAAATATGCCTTGTATGGTGGATGAAAGTTCTGTAATACACATGTACACAAATCATTAAAAATGTTTCTCAAATCCGTGATGTATTTAGTGTGTTCGGAACACGGAATGTCACGTTGAAGGAAACTATGTAAATTACATATCTATTGGTGAGAACCCGCTCCAGGAGCTTTTTACTGTAAAATCTACCTCTGTTTGGAAACTGGTGTTATGAAAACGCTGCAAAATCTGAGCAAATGCTTTAAGGTGACAATATGTTTTCAATGGTTTATTAAAGATGTGTAATTCACATTCTAACAACTCAGCTGTGAAAATCTGCTGAATCCAATTTGCACGTTAATTTTTCAGAACACGGAATGTTACGGTGACAGTATCTATGAAAATGGGATGTCTATTGGATCGAACATGCAGCAAGAGAATTTTTCTGCGAAAACTGCTTGATTTTCGTAAGTGATGTTAGGAAAAATCTGCGAAATCTAAGTAGATATTTCTATGTGTAAATATGCCTTGTATTGTGGTTGAAACATCGGTAATCCACATGCTCACGGTCATTAAATAATATTTGTCGAATCCGTGATGCATGTAGCTTTTTCAGAACACGGAATTTCACGATGACGGGTTCTATGTAAATTGCATTTCTATTGGATAGAACTCGCTCCAATAGAATTTTTCTGTGAAAACTGCATGATTTAAAAACTGACATTAGGAGAAATCTACTAAATCAGAAAAAAATTTCTATGTATAAATATGCATTGTAAGGTGGATGAAAGTTCGGTAATACACATGTTCACAACTCATTAAAGAATGTTTGTCGAATCCGTGATGCATGTAACGTCTTCAGAACACAGAATGTCACGGTGAGTGAAACTAGGTAAATTACATATCTTTTGGGTAGAACTCGCTCCAAGAGCATTTTCCAGCCTAATCTGCCTCATTTTCAAACCTGGCATTAAAACTAACCTGTGAAATCTCAGAAAATTTTTCAAAGTGTCATTAAGCCATGTATGGTGGATGAAAGTGCTGTAATCCACTTGCTAACAACATTGTAGTGAATATTTCTCGAATCCGATAAGCATGTAGCGTGTTCGGAACACGGAATTTCACGTTGAGCGAATCCATGTAAATTACATGTCTATTGTTTTAAAACCGCTCCAAGAGTTTTTTGCCGTGAAATCTGCCTCAGTTTAGAAACTGGCGTTTGGAAAGCTCTGTGAAATCAGAGAAAATGCTTCTAAGCATCAATATGCCTTGTATTGTGATGAAAGTCCTGTAATCCACATGCAAACAATTCTGTAGTGTATTTTGTCGAAACTTATCTGTATGTAGCGTGTTCGAACACGGAATTTCACAGCAGGAGAATCTATGTAATTTACATATCTATTGGGTAGAACACGCTCCAACAGTTTTTTCCTTAGGAAACTGCCTGATTTTTGAATCCACTATTAGGAAAAAGCTGCAAACTAAGAGTTAAAGTTTTTAGGTGTAAATATGCCTTGTATGGTGGATGAAAGTTCTGTAATACACATGTACACAACTCATTAAAAATGTTTCTCAAATCCGTGATGTATGTAGTGTGTTCGGAACACGGAATGTCACGTTGAAAGAAACTATGTAAATTACATATCTATTGGTGAGAACCCGCTCCAGGAGCATTTTACTGTAAAATCTACCTCTGTTTGGAAACTGGTGTTATGAAAACACTGCAAAATCTGAGCAAATGTTTAAGGTGACAATATGTCTTCAATGGTTTATTAAAGATGTGTAATTCACATTCTAACAACTCAGCTGTGAAAATTTGCTGAATCCTATGTGCACATTTCTTTTTCAGAACACAGAATGTTACGGTGACGGTATCTATGAAAATGGGATGTCTATTCGATCGAACATGCAGCAAGAGAATTTTTCTGCAAAAACTGCTTGATTCTAGTAAGTGATGTTAGGAAAAATCTGCGATATCTAAGTAAATATTTCTAGGTGTAAATATGCCTTGTATTGTGGTTGAAACATCGGTAATCAACATGCTCACGGTCAAAAAATAATGTTTGTCCAAGCCGTGATTAATGTAACGTTTTCGTAACATGGAATGTCTCGGTGAGTGAAACTCAGAAAATAACAATTCTACTGGATAGAACTCGCTTGAATTGAATTTTTCTGCGAAAATTTCATGATTTTCGAAACTGGATGTTAGGAAAAACCTGCGAAATCAGAATAAACACTTCTAGGTGTAAATATGCCTTGTATGGTGGATGAAAGTTCGGTAATCCACATGCTCCCACTCATTAAAGAATGTTTGTCGAATTCGTGATGCATGTAACGTGTTCGGAATACGGAATGTCATATTGAAGGAAACAATGTAAATTACATGTCTATTGGGTAGAACTTGCTTGAAGAGGATTTTTCTGCGAAATGTGCCTCATTTTCAAAACTGCCATTAGGAGAACCCTGTGAAATCTGAGAAAATGCTTCTAAGTGTCAATATGCCATGAATGGTGAATGAAAGTCCGGTAATCCACATGTTAATAACAGTGTAGTAATTATTTTTCAAACCGTGATTCATGGAGCGCTTTTGGAAAACGGAATTTCACCGTAATGAAACAATGTAAATTACAATTCTATTGGGTAGAACTAGCTAGAATAAAATTTTAACGCGAAAATTGCATGATTATCGAATCTGAAGATTGGAGAAAATTTCAAAATGAGAGTAAATATTTTTAGGTGTAAATATGCCTTTATGTTGGAAGAAAGTTCGGTAATCCATATTTTCACAACATATTAAAGAATCTTTTTCTAATCCGTGATGTATATAACGTGTTCGGAACGTGGAATTTCACGGTGATTGAAACAATGTAAATTACTTCTCTATTGGGTAGAACACGCTCCAAGAGTATTTTTCTGAGAAATCTGCTTCATTTTTGAAACTGGCGTTTGGAAAACGCTGCAAAATATGAGAAAATACTTCTAATTATCAATATGCAAACTATTGTGATGAAAGTTCGGTAATCCACATGCTAAAAAATCTGTAGTGGATATTTGTCAAATCATTATTCATGTAGCATGTTCGGAACACGGGATTTCATGGCCAGGGAGTTTATGTAAATTACATTTCTCTAGGTTAGAAATAACTCCAAGAGATTTTTCCTGAGTTATCAGCCTGATTTTCAAAACTGGCGTTAGGAAAACACTGAGAACTCAGATGAATAGATTCTCGGTGTAAATATGCCTTGTAGGCTGGATGAAAGTTCGGTAATCCGCATGCTAACAACTCTGTAGTGAATATTTCTCGAATCCGAGATACATGAAGCGTCTTCAGAACACAGAATATCACGGTGAGCGAATCTATGTAAAATACATGTCTCTTGGGTAGAACTCGCTCCAAGAGCTTTTTCTGCGAATTCTGCCTCATTTTCAAAACTGGCATTAGAAAACGTTTCGAAATATGAGAAAATGCTTCAAAGTGTCTATATGGCTTTTATGGTGGATGAAAGTTCGGTAATACTTATGCTAACGACTCTGTAGTGAATATTTGTCGAATCCGTGATGCATGTAGCTTTTTCAGAACACGGAATTTCACGATGACGGGTTCTATGTAAATTGCATGTCTATTGGGTAGAACTCGCTCCAAGGGGAATTTTCTGCAAAAACTGCATGATTTAAAAACTGACATTAGGAGAAAACTACTAAATCAGAAAAAAACTTTCTATGTATAAATATGCATTGTAAGGTGGATGAAAGTTCGGTAATACACATGTTCACAACTCATTAAAGAATGTTTGTCGAATCCGTGATGCATGTAACGTGTTCAGAACACGGAATGTCACCGTGAGTGAAACTAGGTAAATTACATATCTTTTGGGTAGAACTCGTTCCAAGAGCATTTTCCAGCCTAATCTGCCTCATTTTCAAACCTGGCATTAAAACTAACCTGTGAAATCTCAGAAAATTCTTCAAAGTGTCAGTAAGCCATGTATGGTGGATGAAAGTGCTGTAATCCAATTGCTAACAACTCTGTAGTGAATATTTGTCGAATCCGAGATGCATGTAGCGTGTTTGAAACACGGAATTTCACGGCAGGAGAATCTATGTAATTTAAATATCAATTGGGTAGAACACGCTCCAACAATTTTTTCCTTAGGAAACTGCCTTATTTTTGAAACTGCTATTAGGAAAATGCTGCAAACTAAGAGTTAAAGTTTCTAGGTGTAAATATGCCTTGTATGGTGGATGAAAGTTCTGTAATACACATGTACACAAATCATTAAAAATGTTTCTCAAATCCGTGATGTATTTAGTGTGTTCGGAACACGGAATGTCACGTTGAAGGAAACTATGTAAATTACATATCTATTGGTGAGAACCCGCTCCAGGAGCTTTTTACTGTAAAATCTACCTCTGTTTGGAAACTGGTGTTATGAAAACGCTGCAAAATCTGAGCAAATGCTTTAAGGTGACAATATGTTTTCAATGGTTTATTAAAGATGTGTAATTCACATTCTAACAACTCAGCTGTGAAAATCTGCTGAATCCAATTTGCACGTTAATTTTTCAGAACACGGAATGTTACGGTGACAGTATCTATGAAAATGGGATGTCTATTGGATCGAACATGCAGCAAGAGAATTTTTCTGCGAAAACTGCTTGATTTTCGTAAGTGATGTTAGGAAAAATCTGCGAAATCTAAGTAGATATTTCTATGTGTAAATATGCCTTGTATTGTGGTTGAAACATCGGTAATCCACATGCTCACGGTCATTAAATAATATTTGTCGAATCCGTGATGCATGTAGCTTTTTCAGAACACGGAATTTCACGATGACGGGTTCTATGTAAATTGCATTTCTATTGGATAGAACTCGCTCCAATAGAATTTTTCTGTGAAAACTGCATGATTTAAAAACTGACATTAGGAGAAATCTACTAAATCAGAAAAAAATTTCTATGTATAAATATGCATTGTAAGGTGGATGAAAGTTCGGTAATACACATGTTCACAACTCATTAAAGAATGTTTGTCGAATCCGTGATGCATGTAACGTCTTCAGAACACAGAATGTCACGGTGAGTGAAACTAGGTAAATTACATATCTTTTGGGTAGAACTCGCTCCAAGAGCATTTTCCAGCCTAATCTGCCTCATTTTCAAACCTGGCATTAAAACTAACCTGTGAAATCTCAGAAAATTTTTCAAAGTGTCATTAAGCCATGTATGGTGGATGAAAGTGCTGTAATCCACTTGCTAACAACATTGTAGTGAATATTTCTCGAATCCGATAAGCATGTAGCGTGTTCGGAACACGGAATTTCACGTTGAGCGAATCCATGTAAATTACATGTCTATTGTTTTAAAACCGCTCCAAGAGTTTTTTGCCGTGAAATCTGCCTCAGTTTCGAAACTGGCTTTTGGGAAGCTCTGTGAAATCAGAGAAAATGCTTCTAAGCATCAATATGCCTTGTATTGTGATGAAAGTCCTGTAATCCACATGCAAACAATTCTGTAGTGTATTTTGTCAAATCCTATCTGCATGAAGCGTGTTCAAAACACGGCATTTCACAGCAGGAGAATCTATGTAATTTACATATCTATTGGGTAGAACACGCTCCAACAGTTTTTTCCTTAGGAACCTGCCTGATTTTTGAAACTGCTATTAAAAAAAAGCTTCAAAATAAGAGTTAAATTTTCTAGGTGTAAATATGCCTTGTATGGTGGATGAAAGTTCTGTAATACACATGTTCACAACTCATTAAAAATGTTTCTCAAATCCGTGATGTATGTAGTGTGTTCGGAACACGGAATGTCACGTTGAAGGAAACAATATAAATTATATATCTATTGGTGAGAACCCGCTCCAGGAGCATTTTACTGTAAAATCTACCTCTGTTTGGAAACTGGTGTTATGAAAACACTGCAAAATCTGAGCAAATGCATTAAGGTGACAATGTGTCTTCAATGGTTTATTAAAGATGTGTAATTCACATTCTAACAACTCAGCTGTGAAAATTTGCTGAATCCAATGTGCACGTTACTTTTTCAGAACACGGAATGTTACGGTGATGGTATCTATGAAAATGGGATGTCTATTGGATCGAACATGCAGCAAGAGAATTTTTCTGAGAAAACTGCCTGATTTTCGTAACTGACGTTAGGAAAAATCTGTGAAATATAAGTAAATATTTCTAGATGTAATTATGCCTTGTATTGTGGTTGAAACATCGGTAATCCACATGCTCACGGTCATTAAATAATGTTTGTCGAAGCCGTGATGAATGTAACGTTTTCGGAACATGGAATGTCTCGGTGAGTGAAACTCAGAAAATAACAATTCTACTGGATAGAACTCGCTTGAATTGAATTTTTCAGCGAACATTTCATGATTTTCGAAACTGGATGTTAGGAAAAACCTGCGAAATCAGAATAAACACTTCTAGGTGTAAATATGCCTTGTATGGTGGATGAAAGTTCGGTAATCCTCATGCTCCCACTCATTAAAGAATGTTTGCCGAATTCGTGATGCATGTAACGTGTTCGGAATACGGAATGTCATATTGAAGGAAACAATGTAAATTACATGTCTATTGGATAGAACTCGCTTGAAAAGAATTTTTCTGTGAAATGTGCCTCGTCAAACTGTCATTAGGAGAACCCAGTGAAATCTGAGAAAATGCTTCTAAGTGTCATTCTGCCTTGAATGGTGAATGAAAGTCCGGTAATCCACATGTTAATAACAGTGTAGTAATTATTTTTCAAACCTTGATTCATGGAGCGCTTTTGGAAAACTTAATTTTACGGTAATGAAAAAATGTAAATTACAATTCTATTGGGTAGAACCAGCTAGAATAAAATTTTTCTGCGAAAATTGCATGATTATCGAATCTGAAGTTTGGAGAAAGCTTCAAAATGAGAGTAAATATTTTTAGGTGTAAATATGCCTTTATGTTGAAGAAAGTTCAGTAATCCACATTTTCACAACATATTAAAGAATCTTTTTCTAATCCGTGATGCATATACCGTGTTCGGAACGTTGAATTTCACGGTGATTGAAACAATGTAAATTACTTCTCTATTGGGTAGAACTCGCTCCAAGAGAATTTTTCTGCGAAAAATGCTGCATTTTTGAAACTGGCGTTTGGAAAACGATGCAAAATCTTGGAAAATACTTCTAAGTATCAATATTCAATCTATTGTGATGAAAGTTCGGTAATCCACATGCTAACAAATCTGTAGTGAATATTTGTCGAATCCATTATGGATGTAGCATGTTCGGAACACGGGATTTCATGGCCAGGGAGTTTATATAAATTTCATTTCTCTTGGTTAGAAATCACTCCAAGATTTTTTCCTGAGTAATCTGCCTGATTTTCGAAACTGGAGTTAGGAAATCACTGCGAACTCAGATGAATAGATTCTCGGTGTAAATATGCCATGTAGGGTGGATGAAAGTTCGGTAATCCGCATGCTATCAACTCTGTAGTGAATATTTTTCGAATCCGAGATACATGAAGCATGTTCGGAACACAGAATATCACGGTGAGCGAATCTATGTAAAATACAGGTCTCTTGGGTAGAACTCACTCCAAGAGCTTTTTCTGCGAATTCTGCCTCAGTTTCAAAACGGGCATTAGGAAAAAATTTTCGAAATATGAGAAAATGCTTCAAAGTGTCAATATGGCTTTTATGGTGGATGAAAGTTCTGTAATCCTTATGCTAACGACTCTGTAGTGAATATTTGTTGAATCCGTGATTCATGTAGATTTTTCGGAACATGGTATTTCACGATGAGGGGTCCTATGTAAGTTGCATGTCTATTGGGTAGAACTTGCTCTAAGAGGATTTTTCTGAGAAAACTGCATGATTTAAAACTGACATTAGGAGAAATCTACTAAATCAGAAAAAAATTTCTATGTATAAATATGCATTGTAGGGTGGATGAAATTTCGGTAATACACATGTTCACAACTCATTAAAGAATGTTTGTCGAATCCGTGATGCATGTAACGTGTTCAGAACACGGAATGTCACGGTGAGTGAAACGAGGTAAATTACATATCTTTTGGGTAGAACTCGTTCCAAGAGCATTTTCCTGCCAAATCTGCCTCATTTTCATACCTGGCATTTAAACTAACCTGTGAAATTTCAGAAATTTTTTTAAAGTGTCAGTAAGCCATGTATGGTGAATGAAGTGCTGTAATCCACTTGCTAACAACTCTGTAGTGAATATTTGTCGAATCCGAGAAGCATGTAGCGTGTTCAGAACACGGAATTTCACGGTGAGCGAATCCATGTAAATTACATCTCTATTGTTTTGAACCCGCTCCAAGATGTTTTTGCCGTGAAATCTGCCTCAGTTTAGAAACTGGCGTTTGGAAAGCTTTGTGAAATAAGAGAAAATGCTTCTAAGCAACACTATGCCTTGTATTGTGATGAAAGTCCTGTAATCCACATGCAAACAACTCTGTAGTGAATATTTGTCGAATCCGAGATGCATGTAGCGTGTTTGAAACACGGAATTTCACGGCAGGAGAATCTATGTAATTTAAATATCAATTGGGTAGAACACGCTCCAACAATTTTTTCCTTAGGAAACTGCCTTATTTTTGAAACTGCTATTAGGAAAATGCTGCAAACTAAGAGTTAAAGTTTCTAGGTGTAAATATGCCTTGTATGGTGGATGAAAGTTCTGTAATACACATGTACACAACTCATTCAAAATGTTTCTCAAATCCGTGATGTATTTAGTGTGTTCGGAACACGGAATGTCACGTTGAAGGAAGCTATGTAAATTACATATCTATTGGTGAGAACCCGCTCCAGGAGCATTTTACTGTAAAATATACCTCTGTTTGGAAACTGGTATTATGAAAACACTGCAAAATCTGAGCAAATGCTTTAAGGTGACAATATGTCTTCAATGGTTTTTTAAAGATGTGTAATTCACATTCTAAAAACTCAGCTGTGAAAATTTGCTGAATCCTATGTGCACGTTTGTTTTTCAGAACACGGAATGTTATGGTGACGGTATCTTTAAATGGGATGTCTATTGGATCGAACATGCAGCAAGAGAATTTTCCTGTGAAACTGCTTGATTTTCGTAAGTGATGTAAGAAAAAATCCGCGAAATCTAAGTAAATATTTCTAGGTGTATATATGCCTTGTATTGTGGTTGCAACATCGGTAATCCACATGCTCACGGTCATTAAATAATGTTTGACGAAGCCGTGATGAATGTAACGTTTTCGGAACATGGAATGTCTCGGTGAGTGAAACTAAGAAAATAACAATTCTACTGGATAGAACTCGCTTGAATTGAATTTTTCTGCGAAAATTTCATGATTTTCGAAACTGGATGTTAGGAAAAACCTGCGAAATCAGAATAAACACTTCTAGGTGCAAATATGCCTTGTATGGTGAATGAAAGTCCGGTAATCCACATGTTAATAACAGTGTAGTAATTATTTTTCAAACCGTGATTCATGGAGCGCTTTTGGAAAATGGAATTTCACCGTAATGAAACAAAGTAAATTACAATTCTATTGGGTAGAACTAGCTAGAATAGAATTTTTCTGCGAAAATTGCATGATTATCGAATCTGAAGTTTGGAGAAAGCTTCAAAATGAGAGTAAATATTTCTAGGTGTAAATATGCCTTTATGTTGGAAGAAAGTTCGGTAATCCATATTTTCACAACATATTAAAGAATCTTTTTCTAATCCGTGATGTATATAACGTGTTCGGAACGTGGAATTTCACGGTGATTGAAACAATGTAAATTACTTCTCTATTGGGTAGAACACGCTCCAAGAGTATTTTTCTGAGAAAACTGCTTCATTTTTGAAACTGGCGTTTGGAAAACGCTGCAAAATATGAGAAAATACTTCTATGTATCAATATGCAAACTATTGTGATGAAAGTTCGGTAATCCACATGCTAAAAAATCTGTAGTGAATATTTGTCAAATCATTATGCATGTAGCATGTTCGGAACACGGGATTTCATGGCCAGGGAGTTTATGTAAATTACATTTCTCTAGGTTAGAAATAACTCCAAGAGATTTTTCCTGAGTTATCAGCCTGATTTTCAAAACTGGCGTTAGGAAAACACTGAGAACTCAGATGAATAGATTCTCGGTGTAAATATGCCTTGTAGGGTGGATGAAAGTTCGGTAATCCGCATGCTAACAACTCTGTAGTGAATATTTGTCGAATCCGAGATACATGAAGCGTCTTCGGAACACAGAATATCACGGTGAGCGAATCTATGTAAAATATATGTCTCTTGGGTAGAACTCGCTCCAAGAGTTTTTTCTGCGAATTCTGCCTCATTTTCAAAACTGGCATTAGAAAACGTTTCGAAATATGAGAAAATGCTTCAAAGTGTCTATATGGCTTTTATGGTGGATGAAAGTTCGGTAATCCTTATGCTAACGACTCTGTAGTGAATATTTGTCGAATCCGTGATGCATGTAGCTTTTTCGGAACACGGAATTTCACGATGACGGGTTCTATGTAAATTGCATGTCTATTGGGTAGAACTCGCTCCAAGGGGAATTTTCTGCAAAAACTGCATGATTTAAAAACTGACATTAGGAGAAAACTACTAAATCAGAAAAAAACTTTCTATGTATAAATATGCATTGTATGGTGGATGAAAGTTCGGTAATACACATGTTCACAACTCATTAAAGAATGTTTGTCGAATCCGTGATGCATGTAACGTGTTCAGAACACGGAATGTCACGGTGAGTGAAACTAGGTAAATTACATATCTTTTGGGTAGAACTCGTTCCAAGAGCATTTTCCAGCCTAATCTGCCTCATTTTCAAACCTGGCATTAAAACTAACCTGTGAAATCTCAGAAAATTCTTCAAAGTGTCAGTAAGCCATGTATGGTGGATGAAAGTGCTGTAATCCAATTGCTAACAACTCTGTAGTGAATATTTGTCGAATCCGAGATGCATGTAGCGTGTTTGAAACACGGAATTTCACGGCAGGAGAATCTATGTAATTTAAATATCAATTGGGTAGAACACGCTCCAACAATTTTTTCCTTAGGAAACTGCCTTATTTTTGAAACTGCTATTAGGAAAATGCTGCAAACTAAGAGTTAAAGTTTCTAGGTGTAAATATGCCTTGTATGGTGGATGAAAGTTCTGTAATACACATGTACACAACTCATTCAAAATGTTTCTCAAATCCGTGATGTATTTAGTGTGTTCGGAACACGGAATGTCACGTTGAAGGAAGCTATGTAAATTACATATCTATTGGTGAGAACCCGCTCCAGGAGCATTTTACTGTAAAATCTACCTCTGTTTGGAAACTGGTGTTATGAAAACGCTGCAAAATCTGAGCAAATGCTTTAAGGTGACAATATGTTTTCAATGGTTTTTTAAAGATGTGTAATTCACATTCTAACAACTCAGGTGTGAAAATATGCTGAATCCAATTTGCACGTTAATTTTTCAGAACACGGAATGTTACGGTGACAGTATCTATGAAAATGGGATGTCTATTGGATCGAACATGCAGCAAGAGAATTTTTTTGCGAAAACTGCTTGATTTTCGTAAGTGATGTTAGGAAAAATCTGCGAAATCTAAGTAAATATTTCTATGTGTAAATATGCCTTGTATTGTGGTTGAAACATCGGTAATCCACATGCTCACGGTCATTAAATAATGTTTGTCGAATCCGTGATGCATGTAGCTTTTTCAGAACACGGAATTTCACGATGACGGGTTCTATGTAAATTGCATTTCTATTGGATAGAACTCGCTCCAAGAGGATTTTTCTGCAAAAACTACATGATTTAAACACTTACATTAGGAGAAATCTACTAAATCAGAAAAAAATTTCTATGTATTAATATGCATTGTAAGGTGGATGAAAGTTCGGTAATACACATGTTCACAACTCATTAAAGAATGTTTGTCGAATCCGTGATGCATGTAACGTCTTCAGAACACAGAATGTCACGGTGAGTGAAACTAGGTAAATTACATATCTTTTGGGTAGAACTCGCTCCAAGAGCATTTTCCAGCCTAATCTGCCTCATTTTCAAACCTGGCATTAAAACTAACCTGTGAAATCTCAGAAAATTTTTCAAAGTGTCATTAAGCCATGTATGGTGGATGAAAGTGCTGTAATCCACTTGCTAACAACATTGTAGTGAATATTTCTCGAATCCGATAAGCATGTAGCGTGTTCGGAACACGGAATTTCACGTTGAGCGAATCCATGTAAATTAGATGTCTATTGTTTTAAAAACGCTCCAAGAGATTTTTGCCGTGAAATCTGCCTCAGTTTCGAAACTGGCTTTTGGGAAGCTCTGTGAAATCAGAGAAAATGCTTCTAAGCATCAATATGCCTTGTATTGTGATGAAAGTCCTGTAAACCACATGCAAACAATTCTGTAGTGTATTTTGTCAAATCCTATCTGCATGTAGTGTGTTCGAAACACGGAATTTCACAGCAGGAAAATCTATGTAATTTACATATCTATTGGGTAGAACACGCTCCAACAGTTTTCTCCTTAGGAACCTGCCTGATATTTGAAACTGCTATTAAAAAAAAGCTTCAAACTAAGAGTTAAATTTTCTAGGTGTAAATATGCCTTGTATGGTGGATGAAAGTTCTGTAATACACATGTTCACAACTCATTAAAAATGTTTCTCAAATCCGTGATGTATGTAGTGTGTTCGGAACATGGAATGTCACGTTGAAGGAAACAATATAAATTATATATCTATTGGTGAGAACCCGCTCCAGGAGCATTTTACTGTAAAATCTACCTCTGTTTGGAAACTGGTGTTATGAAAACACTGCAAAATCTGAGCAAATGCTTTAAGGTGACAATGTGTCTTCAATGGTTTATTAAAGATGTGTAATTCACATTCTAAAAACTCAGCTGTGAAAATTTGCTGAATCCAATGTGCACGTTACTTTTTCAGAACACGGAATGTTACGGTGACGGTATCTATGAAAATGGGATGTCTATTGGTTCGAACATGCAGCAAGAGAATTTTTCTGCGAAAACTGCCTGATATTCGTAACTGACGTTAGGAAAAATCTGCAAAATCTAAGTAAATATTTCTAGGTGCAAATATGCCTTGTATGGTGAATGAAAGTCCGGTAATACACATGTTAATAACAGTGTAGTAATTATTTTTCAAACCGTGATTCATGGAGCGCTTTTGGAAAACGGAATTTCACCGTAATGAAACAAAGTAAATTACAATTCTATTGGGTAGAACTAGCTAGAATAGAATATTTCTGCGAAAATTGCATGATTATCGAATCTGAAGTTTGGAGAAAGCTTCAAAATGAGAGTAAATATTTCTAGGTGTAAATAAGCCTTTATGTTGGAAGAAAGTTCGGTAATCCATAATTTCACAACATATTAAAGAATCTTTTTCTAATCCGTGATGTATATACCGTGTTCGGAACGTGGAATTTCACGGTGATTGAAACAATGTAAATTATTTCTCTATTGGGTAGAACACGCTCCAAGAGTATTTTTCTGAGAAAACTGCTTCATTTTTGAAACTGGCGTTTGGAAAACGCTGCAAAATCTGAGAAAATACTTCTAAGTATCAATATGCAAACTATTGTGATGAAAGTTCGGTAATCCACATGCTAAAAAATCTGTAGTGAATATTTGTCAAATCATTATTCATGTAGCATGTTCGGAACACGGGATTTCATGGCCAGGGAGTTTATGTAAATTACATTTCTCTAGGTTAGAAATAACTCCAAGAGATTTTTCCTGAGTTATCAGCCTGATTTTCAAAACTGGCGTTAGGAAAACACTGAGAACTCAGATGAATAGTTTCTCGGTGTAAATATGCCTTGTAGGGTGGATGAAAGTTCGGTAATCCGCATGCTAACAACTCTGTAGTGAATATTTCTCGAATCCGAGATACATGAAGCGTCTTCGGAACACAGAATATCACGGTGAGCGAATCTATGTAAAATACATGTCTCTTGGGTAGAACTCGCTCCAAGAGCTTTTACTGCGAATTCTGCCTCATTTTCAAAACTGGCATTAGAAAACGTTTCGAAATATGAGAAAATGCTTCAAAGTGTCTATATGGCTTTTATGGTGGATGAAAGTTCGGTAATACTTATGCTAACGACTCTGTAGTGAATATTTGTCGAATCCGTGATGCATGTAGCTTTTTCGGAACACGGAATTTCACGATGACGGGTTCTATGTAAATTGCATGTCTATTGGGTAGAACTCGCTCCAAGGGGAATTTTCTGCAAAAACTGCATGATTTAAAAACTGACATTAGGAGAAAACTACTAAATCAGAAAAAAATTTCTATGTATAAATATGCATTGTAAGGTGGATGAAAGTTCGGTAATACACATGTTCACAACTCATTAAAGAATGTTTGTCGAATCCGTGATGCATATAACGTGTTCAGAACACGGAATGTCAAGGTGAGTGAAACTAGGTAAATTACATATCTTTTGGGTAGAACTCGTTCCAAGAGCATTTTCCAGCCTAATCTGCCTCATTTTCAAACCTGGCATTAAAACTAACCTGTGAAATCTCAGAAAATTCTTCAAAGTGTCAGTAAGCCATGTATGGTGGATGAAAGTGCTGTAATCCAATTGCTAACAACTCTGTAGTGAATATTTGTCGAATCCGAGATGCATGTAGCGTGTTTGAAACACGGAATTTCACGGCAGGAGAATCTATGTAATTTAAATATCAATTGGGTAGAACACGCTCCAACAATTTTTTCCTTAGGAAACTGCCTTATTTTTGAAACTGCTATTAGGAAAATGCTGCAAACTAAGAGTTAAAGTTTCTAGGTGTAAATATGCCTTGTATGGTGGATGAAAGTTCTGTAATACACATGTACACAACTCATTCAAAATGTTTCTCAAATCCGTGATGTATTTAGTGTGTTCGGAACACGGAATGTCACGTTGAAGGAAACTATGTAAATTACATATCTATTGGTGAGAACCCGCTCCAGGAGCATTTTACTGTAAAATCTAACTCTGTTTGGAAACTGGTGTTATGAAAACGCTGCAAAATCTGAGCAAATGCTTTAAGGTGACAATATGTTTTCAATGGTTTTTTAAAGATGTGTAATTCACATTCTAACAACTCAGCTGTGAAAATATGCTGAATCCAATTTGCACGTTAATTTTTCAGAACACGGAATGTTACGGTGACAGTATCTATGAAAATGGGATGTCTATTGGATCGAACATGCAGCAAGAGAATTTTTTTGCGAAAACTGCTTGATTTTCGTAAGTGATGTTAGGAAAAATATGCGAAATTTAAGTAAATATTTCTATGTGTAAATATGCCTTGTATTGTGGTTGAAACATCGGTAATCCACATGCTCACGGTCATTAAATAATCTTTCTCCAAGCCGTGATGAATGTAACGTTTTCGGAACTTGGAATGTCTCGGTGAGTGAAACTCAGAAAATAACAATTCTACTGGATAGAACTCGCTTGAATTGAATTTTTCTGCGAACATTTCATGATTTTCGAAACTGGATGTTAGGAAAAACCTGCGAAATCAGAATAAACACTTCTAGGTGTAAATATGCCTTGTATGGTGGATGAAAGTTCGGTAATCCACATGCTCCCACTCATTAAAAAATGTTTGCCGAATTCGTGATGCATGTAACGTGTTCGGAATACGGAATGTCATATTGAAGGAAACAATGTAAATTACATGTCTATTGGATAGAACTCGCTTGAAAAGAATTTTTCTGTGAAATGTGCCTCGTCAAAACTGTCATTAGGAGAACCCAGTGAAATCTGAGAAAATGCTTCTAAGTGTCATTCTGCCTTGAATGGTGAATGAAAGTCCGGTAATCCACATGTTAATAACAGTGAAGTAATTATTTTTCAAAACTTGAGCCATGGAGCGCTTTTGGAAAATGGAATTTCACAGTAGTGAAACAATGTAAATTACAATTCTATTGGGTAGAACTAGCTAGAATAGAATTTTTCTGCGAAAATTGCATGATTATCGAATCTGAAATTTGGAGAAAGTTTCAAAATGACAGTAAATATTTCTAGGTGTAAATATGCCTTTATGTTGGAAGAAAGTTCGGTAATCCACATTTTCACAACATATTAAAGAATCTTTTTATAATCCGTGATGCATATACCGTGTTCGGAACGTGGAATTTCACGGTTATTGAAACAATGTAAATTACTTCTCTATTGGGTAGAACTCGCTCCGAGAGAATTTTTATGCGAAAAATGCTGCATTTTTGAAACTGGCATTTGGAAAACGCTGCAAAATCTGAGAAAATACTTCTAAGTATCAATATTCTATCTATTGTGATGAAAGTACGGTAATCCACATGCTAACACATCTGTAGTGAATATTTGTCGAATCCATTATGGATGTAGCATGTTCGGAACACGGGATTTCATGGCCAGGGAGTTTATGTAAATTACATTTCTCTAGGTTAGAAATAACTCCAAGAGATTTTTCCTGAGTTATCAGCCTGATTTTCAAAACTGGCGTTAGGAAAACACTGAGAACTCAGATGAATAGTTTCTCGGTGTAAATATGCCTTGTAGGGTGGATGAAAGTTCGGTAATCCGCATGCTAACAACTCTGTAGTGAATATTTCTCGAATCCGAGATACATGAAGCGTCTTCGGAACACAGAATATCACGGTGAGCGAATCTATGTAAAATACATGTCTCTTGGGTAGAACTCGCTCCAAGAGCTTTTACTGCGAATTCTGCCTCATTTTCAAAACTGGCATTAGAAAACGTTTCGAAATATGAGAAAATGCTTCAAAGTGTCTATATGGCTTTTATGGTGGATGAAAGTTCGGTAATACTTATGCTAACGACTCTGTAGTGAATATTTGTCGAATCCGTGATGCATGTAGCTTTTTCGGAACACGGAATTTCACGATGACGGGTTCTATGTAAATTGCATGTCTATTGGGTAGAACTCGCTCCAAGGGGAATTTTCTGCAAAAACTGCATGATTTAAAAACTGACATTAGGAGAAAACTACTAAATCAGAAAAAAATTTCTATGTATAAATATGCATTGTAAGGTGGATGAAAGTTCGGTAATACACATGTTCACAACTCATTAAAGAATGTTTGTCGAATCCGTGATGCATATAACGTGTTCAGAACACGGAATGTCAAGGTGAGTGAAACTAGGTAAATTACATATCTTTTGGGTAGAACTCGTTCCAAGAGCATTTTCCAGCCTAATCTGCCTCATTTTCAAACCTGGCATTAAAACTAACCTGTGAAATCTCAGAAAATTCTTCAAAGTGTCAGTAAGCCATGTATGGTGGATGAAAGTGCTGTAATCCAATTGCTAACAACTCTGTAGTGAATATTTGTCGAATCCGAGATGCATGTAGCGTGTTTGAAACACGGAATTTCACGGCAGGAGAATCTATGTAATTTAAATATCAATTGGGTAGAACACGCTCCAACAATTTTTTCCTTAGGAAACTGCCTTATTTTTGAAACTGCTATTAGGAAAATGCTGCAAACTAAGAGTTAAAGTTTCTAGGTGTAAATATGCCTTGTATGGTGGATGAAAGTTCTGTAATACACATGTACACAACTCATTCAAAATGTTTCTCAAATCCGTGATGTATTTAGTGTGTTCGGAACACGGAATGTCACGTTGAAGGAAACTATGTAAATTACATATCTATTGGTGAGAACCCGCTCCAGGAGCATTTTACTGTAAAATCTAACTCTGTTTGGAAACTGGTGTTATGAAAACGCTGCAAAATCTGAGCAAATGCTTTAAGGTGACAATATGTTTTCAATGGTTTTTTAAAGATGTGTAATTCACATTCTAACAACTCAGCTGTGAAAATATGCTGAATCCAATTTGCACGTTAATTTTTCAGAACACGGAATGTTACGGTGACAGTATCTATGAAAATGGGATGTCTATTGGATCGAACATGCAGCAAGAGAATTTTTTTGCGAAAACTGCTTGATTTTCGTAAGTGATGTTAGGAAAAATATGCGAAATTTAAGTAAATATTTCTATGTGTAAATATGCCTTGTATTGTGGTTGAAACATCGGTAATCCACATGCTCACGGTCATTAAATAATCTTTCTCCAAGCCGTGATGAATGTAACGTTTTCGGAACATGGAATGTCTCGGTGAGTGAAACTCAGAAAATAACAATTCTACTGGATAGAACTCGCTTGAATTGAATTTTTCTGCGAACATTTCATGATTTTCGAAACTGGATGTTAGGAAAAACCTGCGAAATCAGAATAAACACTTCTAGGTGTAAATATGCCTTGTATGGTGGATGAAAGTTCGGTAATCCACATGCTCCCACTCATTAAAAAATGTTTGCCGAATTCGTGATGCATGTAACGTGTTCGGAATACGGAATGTCATATTGAAGGAAACAATGTAAATTACATGTCTATTGGATAGAACTCGCTTGAAAAGAATTTTTCTGTGAAATGTGCCTCGTCAAAACTGTCATTAGGAGAACCCAGTGAAATCTGAGAAAATGCTTCTAAGTGTCATTCTGCCTTGAATGGTGAATGAAAGTCCGGTAATCCACATGTTAATAACAGTGAAGTAATTATTTTTCAAAACTTGAGCCATGGAGCGCTTTTGGAAAATGGAATTTCACAGTAGTGAAACAATGTAAATTACAATTCTATTGGGTAGAACTAGCTAGAATAGAATTTTTCTGCGAAAATTGCATGATTATCGAATCTGAAATTTGGAGAAAGTTTCAAAATGACAGTAAATATTTCTAGGTGTAAATATGCCTTTATGTTGGAAGAAAGTTCGGTAATCCACATTTTCACAACATATTAAAGAATCTTTTTATAATCCGTGATGCATATACCGTGTTCGGAACGTGGAATTTCACGGTTATTGAAACAATGTAAATTACTTCTCTATTGGGTAGAACTCGCTCCGAGAGAATTTTTATGCGAAAAATGCTGCATTTTTGAAACTGGCATTTGGAAAACGCTGCAAAATCTGAGAAAATACTTCTAAGTATCAATATTCAATCTATTGTGATGAAAGTACGGTAATCCACATGCTAACACATCTGTAGTGAATATTTGTCGAATCCATTATGGATGTAGCATGTTCGGAACACGGGATTTCATGGCCAGGGAGTTTAAGTTAATTACATTTCTCTTGGTTAGAAATCACTCCAAGAGATTTTTGCTGAGAAATCTGCCTGATTTTCGAAACTGGCGTTAGGAAATCACTGCGAACTAAGATGAATAGATTCTCGGTGTAAATATGCCTTGTAGGGTGGATGAAAGTTCGGTAATCCGCACGCTAACAACTCTGTAGTGTACTTTGTCGAAACCTATCTGTATGTAGCGTGTTTCAAACACGGAATTTCACAGCAGGAGAATCTATGTAATTTACATATCTATTGGGTAGAACACGCTCCAACAGTTTTTTCCTTAGGAAACTGCCTGATTTTTGAATCCGCTATTAGGAAAATGCTGCAAACTAAGAGTTAAAGTTTCTAGGTGTAAATATGCCTTGTATTGTGGATGAAAGTTCTGTAATACACATGTACACAACTCATGAAAAATGTTTCTCAAATCCGTGATGTATGTAGTGTGCTCGGAACACGGAATGTCACGTTGAAGGAAACTATTTAAGTTACATATCTATTGGTGAGAACCCGCTCCAGGAGCATTTTACTGTAAAATATACCTCTGTTTGGAAACTGGTGTTATGAAAACACTGCAAAATCTGAGCAAATGTTTTAAGTTGACGATATGTCTTCAATGGTTTATTAAAGATGTGTAATTCACATTCTAACAACTCAGCTGTGAAAATTTGCTGAATCCTATGTGCACGTTTGTTTTTCAGAACACGGAATGTTACGGTGACGGTATCTATAAATGGGATGTCTATTGGATCGAACATGCAGCAAGAGAATTTTCCTGCGAAACTGCTTGATTTTCGTAAGTGATGTAAGGAAAAATCTGCGAAATCTAAGTAAATATTTCTAGGCGTATATATGCCTTGTATTGTGGTTGAAACATCGGTAATCCACATGCTCACGGTCATTAAATAATGTTTGTCGAAGCCGTGATGAATGTAACGTTTTTGGAACATGGAATGTCTCGGTGAGTGAAACTAAGAAAATAACAATTCTACTGGATAGAACTCGCTTGAATTGAATTTTTCTGCGAAAATTTCATGATTTTCGAAACTGGATGTTAGGAAAAAACTGCGAAATCAGAATAAACACTTCTAGGTGCAAATATGCATTGTATAGTGAATGAAAGTCCGGTAATCCACATGTTAATAACAGTGTAGTAATTATTTTTCAAACCGCGATTCATGGAGCGCTTTTGGAAAACGGAATTTCACCGTAATGAAACAAAGTAAATTACAATTCTATTGGGTAGAACTAGCTAGAATAGAATTTTTCTGCGAAAATTGCATGATTATCGAATCTGAAATTTGGAGAAAGCTTCAAAATGAGAGTAAATATTTCTAGGTGTAAATATGCCTTGTATTGTGGTTGAAACATCGGTAATCCACATGCTCACTGTCAAAAAATAATGTTTGTCCAAGCCATGATTAATGTAACGTTTTCGTAACATGGAATGTCTCGGTGAGTGAAACTCAGAAAATAACAATTCTTCTGGATAGAACTCGCTTGAATTGAATTTTTCTGCGAAAATTTCATGATTTTCGAACCTGGATGTTAGGAAAAACCTGCGAAAACAGAATAAACACTTCTAGGTGTAAATATGCCTTGTATGGTGGATGAAAGTTCGGTAATCCACATGCTCCCACTCATTAAAGAATGTTTGTCGAATTCGTGATGCATGTAACGTGTTCGGAATACGTAATGTCATATTGAAGGAAACAATGTAAATTACATGTCTATTGGGTAGAACTCGCTTGAAGAGAATTTTTCTGCGATATGTGCCTCATTGCCAAAACTGACATTAGGAGATCCCAGTGAAATCTGAGAAAATGCTTCTAAGTGTCAATATGCCTTGAATGGTGAATGAAAGTCCGGTAATCCACATGTTAATAACAGTGTAGTAATTATTTTTCAAAACGTGAATCATGGAGCGATTTTGGAAAACGGAATTTCACAGTAGTGAAACAATGTAAATTACAATTCTATTGGGTAGAACTAGCTAGAATAGAATTTTTCTGCGAAAATTGCATGATTATCGAATCTGAAATTTGGAGAAAGTTTCAAAATGACAGTAAATATTTCTAGGTGTAAATATGCCTTTATGTTGGAAGAAAGTTCGGTAATCCACATTTTCACAACATATTGAAGAATCATTTTCTAATCCGTGATGCATATACCGTTTTTGGAATGTGGAATTTCACGGTGATTGAAACAATGTAAATTACTTCTCTATTGGGTAGAACTCGCTCCGAGAGAATTTTTCTGCGAAAAATGCTGCATTTTTGAAACTGGCGTTTGGAAAACGCTGCAAAATCGGAGAAAATACTTCTAAGTATCAATATTCAATCTATTGTGATGAAAGTTCGGTAATCCACATGCTAACAAATCTGTAGTGAATATTTGTCGAATCCATTATGGATGTACCATGTTCGGAACACGGGATTTCATGGCCAGGGAGTTTATGTAAATTACATTTCTCTTGATTAGAAATCACTCCAAGAGATTTTTCCTGAGAAATCTGCCTGATTTTCGAAACTGGCGTTAGGAAATCACTTCGAACTAAGATGAATAGATTCTCGGTGTAAATATGCCTTGTAGGGTGGATGAAAGTTCGGTAATCCGCACGCTAACAACTCTGTAGTGAATATTTGTCGAATCCGAGATACATGAAGCGTGTTCAGAACACAGAATATCACGGTGAGCGAATCTGTGTAAAATATATGTCTCTTGGGTAGAACTCGCTCCAAGAGCTTTTTCTGCGAATTTTGCCTCAGTTTCAAAACGGGCATTAGGAAAAACTTTCGAAATATGAGAAAATGCTTCAAAGTGTCAATATGGCTTTTATGGTGGATGAAAGTTCGTTAATCCTTATGCTAACGACTCTGTAGTGAATATTTGTCAAATCCGTGATGCATGTAGCTTTTTCGGAACATGGAATTTCACGATGAGGGATCCTATGTAAATTGCATGTCTATTGGGTAGAACTCGCTCCAAGAGGATTTTTCTGAGAAAACTGCATGATTTAAAATCTGACAATAGGAGAAATCTACTAAATAAGAAAAAACTTTCTATGTATAAATATGCATTTTAGGGTAGATGAAAGTTCGGTAATACACATGTTCACAACTCATTAAAGAATGTTTTTCGAATCCATGATGCATGTAATGTGTTCAGAACACGGAATGTCACGGTGAGTGAAACGAGGTAAATTACATATCTTTTGGGTAGAACTCGCTCCAAGAGCATTTTCCTGCCAAATCTGCCTCATTTTCAAACCTGGCATTAAAACTAACTTGTGAAATCTCAGAAAATACTTCAAAGTGTCAGTAAGCCATGTATGGTGAATGAAGTTCTGTAATCCACTTGCTAACAACTCTGTAGTGAATATTTGTCGAATCCGAGAAGCATGTAGCGTGTTCAGAACGGAATTTCACGGTGAGTGACTCCATGTAAATTACATGTCTATTGTTTTGAACACGCTCCAAGATATTTTTGCCGTGAAATCTGCCTCAGTTTATAAACTGGCGTTTGGAAAGCTCTGTGAAATCAGAGAAAATGCTTCTAAGCATCAATATGCCTTGTATTGTGATGAAAGTCCTGTAATCCACATGCAAACAACTCTGTAGTGTATTTTGTCGAAACCTATCTGTATGTAGCATGTTTGAAACACGGAATTTCACAGCAGGAGAATCTATGTAATTTACATATCTATTGGGTAGAACACGCTCCAACAGTTTTTTCCTTAGGAAACTGCCTGATTTTTGAATCCGCTATTAGGGAAAAGCTGCAAACTAAGAGTTAAAGTTTCTAGGTGTAAATATTCCTTGTATTGTGGATGAAAGTTCTGTAATACACATGTACACAACTCATGAAAAATGTTTCTCAAATCAGTGATGTATATAGTGTGCTCGGAACACGGAATGTCACATTGAAGGAAACTATTTAAATTACATATCTATTGGTGAGAAACCGCTCCAGGAGCATTTTACTGTAAAATATACCTCTGTTTGGAAACTGGAGTTATGAAAACACTGCAAAATCTGAGCAAATGTTTTAAGTTGACAATATGTCTTCAATGGTTTATTAAAGATGTGTAATTCACATTCTAACAACTCAGCTGTGAAAATTTGCTGAATCTTATGTGCACGTTTCTTTTTCAGAACACGGAATGTTACGGTGACGGTATCTATCAAAATGGGATGTCTATTGGATCGAACATGCAGCAAGAGTATTTTTCTGCAAAAACTTCCTGATACTAATAAGTGATGTTAGGAAAAATCTGCGAAATCTAAGTAAATATTTCTAGGTGTATATATGCCTTGTATTGTGGTTGAAACATCGGTAATCCACATGCTCACGGTCATTAAATAATGTTTGTCGAAGCCGTGATGAATGTAACGTTTTCGGAACATGGAATGTCTCGGTGAGTGAAACTAAGAAAATAACAATTCTACTGGATAGAACTCGCTTGAATTGAATTTTTCTGCGAAAATTTCATGATTTTCGAAACTGGATGTTAGGAAAAACCTGCGAAATCAGAATAAACACTTCTAGGTGTAAATATGCCTTGTATGGTGGATGAAAGTTCGGTAATCCTCATGCTCCCACTCATTAAAGAATGTTTGTCGAATTCGTGATGCATGTAACGTGTTCGGAATACGGAATGTCATATTGAAGGAAACAATGTAAATTACATGTCTATTGGATAGAAATCGCTTGAAAAGGATTTTTCTGTGAAATGTGCCTCGTCAAAACTGTCATTAGGAGAACCCAGTGAAATCTGAGGAAATGCTTCTAAGTGTCATTCTGCCTTGAATGGTGAATGAAAGTCCGGTAATCCACATGTTAATAACAGTGTAGTAATTATTTTTCAAACCGTGATTCATGGAGCGCTTTTGGAAAACGTAATTTTACGGTAATGAAACAATGTAAATTACAATTCTATTGGGTAGAACTAGCTAGAATAGAATTTTTCTGCGAAAATTGCATGATTATCGAATCTGAAGCTTGGAGAATGCTTCAAAATGAGAGTAAATATTTCTAGGTGTAAATATGCCTTTATGGTGGAAGGAAGTTCGGTAATCCACATTTTCACAACATATTAAAGAATCTTTTTCTAATCCGTGATGCATATACCGTGTTCGGAACGTTGAATTTCACGGTGATTGAAACAATGTAAATTACTTCTCTATTGGGTAGAACTCGCTCCAAGAGAATTTTTCTGCGAAAAATGCTGCATTTTTGAAACTGGCGTTTGGAAAACGATGCAAAATCTTGGAAAATACTTCTAAGTATCAATATTCAATCTATTGTGATGAAAGTTCGGTAATCCACATGCTAACAAATCGGTAGTGAATATTTGTCGAATCCATTATGCATGTAGCATGTTCGGAACACGGGATTTCATGGCCAGGGAGTTTATATAAATTTCATTTCTCTTGGTTAGAAATCACTCCAAGAATTTTTTCCTGAGTAATCTGCCTGATTTTCGAAACAGGAGTTAGGAAATCACTGCGAACTCAGATGAATAGATTCTCGGTGTAAATATGCCATGTAGGGTGGATGAAAGTTCGGTAATCCACACGCTAACAACTCTGTAGTTAATATTTCTCGAATACGAGATACATGAAGCGTGTTCGGAACACAGAATATCACGGTGAGCGAATCTATGTAAAATACATGTCTCTTGGGTAGAACTCGCTCCAAGAGCTTTTTCTGCGAATTTTGCCTCAGTTTCAAAACGGGCATTAGGAAAAACTTTCGAAATATGAGAAAATGCTTCAAAGTGTCAGTATGGCTTTTATGGTGGATGAAAGTTCGTTAATCCTTATGCTAACGACTCTGTAGTGAATATTTGTGAAATCCGTGATGCATGTACTTTTTCGGAACATGGAATTTCACGATGAGGGATCCTATGTAAGTTGCATGTCTATTGGGTAGAACTCGCTCCAAGAGGATTTTTCTGAGAAAACTGCATGATTTAAAATCTGACAATAGGAGAAATCTACTAAATAAAAAAAAACTTTCTATGTATAAATATGCATTTTAGGGTAGATGAAAGTTCGGTAATACACATGTTCACAACTCATTAAAGAATGTTTGTCGAATCCGTGATGCATGTAAAGTGTTCAGAACACGGAATGTCACGGTGAGTGAAACGAGGTAAATTACATATCTTTTGGGTAGAACTCGCTCCAAGAGCATTTTCCTGCCAAATCTGCCTCATTTTCAAACCTGGCATTAAAACTAACCTGTGAAATCTCAGAAAATTCTTCAAAGTGTCAGTAAGCCATGTATTGTGAATGAAGTGCTGTAATCCACTTGCTAACAACTCTGTAGTGAATATTTGTCGAATCCGAGAAGCATGTAGCGTGTTCGGAACACGGAATTTCACAGTGAGCGAATCCATGTAAATTACATGTCTATTGTTTTGAACCCGCTCCAAGACGTTTTTGCCGTGAAATCTGCCTCAGTTTAGAAACTGGCATTTGGAAAGCTCTGTGAAATCAGAGAAAATGCTTCTAAGCATCAATATGCCTTGTATTGTGATGAAAGTCCTATAATCCACATGCAAACAACCCTGTAGTGTATTTTGTCGAATCCCATCTGCATGTAGCGTGTTTGAAACACGGAATTTCACAGCAGGAGAATCTATGTAATTTATATATCTATTGGGTAGAACACGCTCCAACAGTTTTTTCCTTAGGAAACTGCCTGATATTTGAATCCGGTATTAGGAAAAAGCTGCAAACTAAGAGTTAAAGTTTCTAGGTGTAAATATTCCTTGTATTGTGGATGAAAGTTCTGTAATACACATGTACACAACTCATGAAAAATATTTCTCAAATCCGTGATGTATGTAGTGTGCTCGGAACACGGAATGTCACATTGAAGGAAACTATTTAAATTACATATCTATGGGTGAGAACCCGCTCCAGGAGCATTTTACTGAAAAATATACCTCTGTTTGGAAACTGGTGTTATGAAAACACTGCAAAATCTGAGCAAATGTTTTAAGTTGACGATATGTCTTCAATGGTTTATTAAAGATGTGTAATTCACATTCTAACAACTCAGCTGTGAAAATTTGCTGAATCCTATGTGCACGTTTGTTTTTCAGAACACGGAATGTTACAGTGACGGTATCTATAAATGGGATGTCTATTGGATCGAATATGCAGCAAGAGAATTTTCCTGCGAAACTGCTTGATTTTCGTAAGTGATGTAAGGAAAAATCTGCGAAATCTAAGTAAATATTTCTAGGTGTATATATGCCTTGTATTGTGGTTGCAACATCGGTAATCCACATGCTCACGGTCATTAAATAATGTTTGTCGAAGTCGTGATGAATGTAACGTTTTTGGAACATGGAATGTCTTGGTGAGTGAAACTCAGAAAATAACAATTCTACTGGATAGAACTCGCTTGAATTGAATTTTTCTGCGAAAATTTCATGATTTTCGAAACTGGATGTTAGGAAAAACCTGCGAAATCAGAATAAACACTTCTAGGTGCAAATATGCCTTGTATGGTGAATGAAAGTCCGGTAATCCACATGTTAATAACAGTGTAGTAATTATTTTTCAAACCGTGATTCATGGAGCGCTTTTGAAAAACGGAATTTCACCGTAATGAAACAAAGTAAATTACAATTCTATTGGGTAGAACTAGCTAGAATAGAATTTTTCTGCGAAAATTGCATGATTATCGAATCTGAAGTTTGGAGAAAGCTTCAAAATGAGAGTAAATATTTCTAGGTGTAAATATGCCTTTATGTTGGAAGAAAGTTCAGTAATCCACCTTTTCACAACATATTAAAGAATCTTTTTCTAATCCGTGATGCATATACCGTGTTCGGAACGTGGAATTTCACGGTGATTGGAACAATATAAATTACTTCTCTATTGGATAGAACTCGCTCCAAGAGGATTTTTCTGCAAAAAATGCTGCATTTTTGAAACTGGCGTTTGGAAAACGCTGCAAAATCTGAGAAAATACTTCTAAGTATCAATATTCAATCTATTGTGATGAAAGTTCGGTAATCCACATGCTAACACATCTGTAGTGAATATTTGTCGAATCCGTTATGGATGTAGCATGTTCGGAACACGGGATTTCATGGCCACGGAGTTTCTGTAAATTACATTTCTCTTGGTTAGAAATCACTCCAAGAGATTTTTCCTGAGAAATCTGCCTGATTTTCGAAACTGGCGTTAGGAAATCACTGCGAACTAAGTTGAATAGATTCTCGGTGTAAATATGCCTTGTAGGGTGGATGAAATTTCGGTAAACCGCACGCTAACAACTCTGTAGTGAATATTTCTCGAATACGAGATACATGAAGCGTGTTCGGAACACAGAATATCACGGTGAGCGAATCTATGTAAAATAAATGTCTCTTGGGTAGAACTCGCTCCAAGAGCTTTTTCTGCGAATTCTGCCTCAGTTTCAAAACGGGCATTAGGAGAACTTTCAAAATATGAGAAAATGCTTCAAAGTGACAATATGGCTTTTATGGTGGATGAAAGTTCGTTAATCCTTATGCTAACGACTCTGTAGTGAATATTGGTCGAATCTGTGATGCATGTAGTTTTTCGGAACATGGAATTTCACGATGAGGGATCCTATGTAAGTTGCATGTCTATTGGGTAGAACTCGCTCCAAGAGGATTTTTCTGAGAAAACTGCATGATTTAATAACTGACATTAGGAGAAATTTCCTAAATAAGAAAAAACTTTCTATGTATATTTATGCATTGTAGGGTGGATGACAGTTCGGTAATACACATGTCCACAACTCATTAAAGAATGTTTGTCGAATCCGTGATGCATGTAACGTGTTCAGAACACGGAATGTCACGGTGAGTGAAACGAGGTTAATTACATATCTTTTGGGTAGAACTCGCTCCAAGAGCATTTTCCTGCCAAATCTGACTCATTTTCAAACCTGGCATTAAAACTAACCTGTGAAATCTCAGAAAATACTTCAAAGTGTCAGTAAGCCATGTATGGTGAATGAAGTGCTGTAATCCACTTGCTAACAACTCTGTAGTGAATATTTGTCGAATCCGAGATGCATGTAGCGTGTTCGGAACACGGAATTTCACGGTGAGCGAATCCATGTAAATTACATGTCTATTGTTTTGAACCCGCTCCAAGATGTTTTTGCCGTGAAATCTGCCTCAGTTTAGAAACTGGCGTTTGGAAAGCTCTGTGAAATCAGAGAAAATGCTTCTAAGCATCAATATGCCTTGTATTGTGATGAAAGTCCTGTAATCCACATGCAAACAACTCTGTAGTGTATTTTGTCGAGTCCTATCTGCATGTAGCGTGTATGAAACACGGAATTTCACAGCAGGAGAATCTATGTAATTTACATATCTATTGGGTAGAACACGCTCCAACAGTTTTTTCCTTAGGAAACTGCCTGATTTTTGAATCCACTATTAGGAAAAAGCTGCAAACTAAGAGTTAAAGTTTCTAGGTGTAAATATGCCTTGTATGGTGGATGAAAGTTCTGTAATACACATGTACACAACTCATGAATAATGTTTCTCAAATCCGTGATGTATGTAGTGTGTTCGGAACACGGAATGTCACGTTGAAGGAAACTATGTAAATTACATATGTATTGGTGAGAACCTGCTCCAGGAGCATTTTACTGTAAAATATACCTCTGTTTGGAAACTGGTGTTATGAAAACACTGCAAAATCTGAGCAAATGTTTTAAGTTGACAATATGTCTGCAATGGTTTATTAAAGATGTGTAATTCACATTCTAACAACTCAGCTGTGAAAATTTGCTGAATCTTATGTGCACGTTTCTTTTTCAGAACACGGAATGTTACGGTGATGGTATCTATGAAAATGGGATGTCTATTGGATCGAACATGCAGCAAGAGTATTTTTCTGCAAAAACTGCCTGATACTAATAAGTGATGTTAGGAAAAATCTGCAAAATCTAAGTAAATATTTCTAGGTGTAAATATGCCTTGTATTGTGGTTGAAACATCGGTAATCCACATGCTCACGGTCATTAAATAATGTTTGTCGAAGCCGTGATGAATGTAACGTTTTCGGAATATGGAATGTCTCGGTGAGTGAAACTCAGAAAATAACAATTCTACTGGATAGAACTCGCTTGAATTGAATTTTTCTGCGAAAATTTCATGATTTTCGAAACTGGATGTTATGAAAAACCTGCGAAATCAGAATAAACACTTCTAGGTGTAAATATGCCTTGTATGGTGGATGAAAGTTCGGTAATCCTCATGCTCCCACTCATTAAAGAATGTTTGCCGAATTCGTGATGCATGTAACGTGTTCGGAATACGGAATGTCATATTGAAGGAAACAATGTAAATTACATGTCTATTGGATAGAACTCGCTTGAAAAGTATTTTTCTGTGAAATGTGCCTCGTCAAAACTGTCATTAGGAGAACCCAGTGAAATCTGAGAAAATGCTTCTAAGTGTCATTCTGCCTTGAATGGTGAATGAAAGTCCGGTAATCCACATGTTAATAACAGTGTAGTAATTATTTTTCAAACCGTGATTCATGGAGCGCTTTTGGAAAACGTAATTTTACGGTAATGAAACAATGTAAATTACAATTCTATTTGGTAGAACCAGCTAGAATAGAATTTATCTGCGAAAATTGCATGATTATCGAATCTGAAGTTTGGAGAAAGCTTCAAAATGAGAGTAAATATTTCTAGGTGTAAATATGCCTTTATGTTGGAAGAAAGTTCGGTAATCCACATTTTCACAACATATTAAAGAATCTTTTTCTAATCCGTGATGCATATACCATGTTCGGAACGTTGAATTTCACGGTGATTTAAACAATGTAAATTACTTCTCTATTGGGTAGAACTCGCTCCAAGAGAATTTTTCTGCGAAAAATGCTGCATTTTTGAAACTGGCGTTTGGAAAACGATGCAAAATCTTGGAAAATACTTCTAAGTATCAATATTCAATCTATTGTGATGAAAGTTCGGTAATCCACATGCTAACAAATCTGTAGTGAATATTTGTCGAATCCATTATGGTTGTAGCATGTTCGGAACACGGGATTTCATGGCCAGGGAGTTTATATAAATTTCATTTCTCTTGGTTAGAAATCACTCCAAGATTTTTTTCCTGAGTAATCTGCCTGATTTTCGAAACTGGAGTTAGGAAATCACTGCGAACTCAGATGAATAGATTCTCGGTGTAAATATGCCATTTAGGGTGGATGAAAGTTCGGTAATCCGCACGCTAACAACTCTGTAGTGAATATTTGTCGAATCCGAGATACATGAAGCGTGTTCGGAACACAGAATATCACGGTGAGCAAATCAATGTAAAATACATGTCTCTTGGGTAGAACTCGCTCCAAGAGCTTTTTCTGCGAATTCTGCCTCAGTTTCAAAACGGGCATTAGGAAAAACTTTCGAAATATGAGAAAATGCTTCAAAGTTTCAATATGGCTTTTATGGAGGATGAAAGTTCGGTAACCCTTATGCTAACGACTCTGTAGTGAATATTTGTCGAATCCGTGATGCATGTAGCTTTTTCGGAACATGGTATTTCACGATGAGTGGTCCTATGTAAGTTGCATGTCTATTGGGTAGAACTTGCTCTAAGAGGATTTTTCTGAGAAAACTGCATGATTTAAAACTGACATTAGGAGAAATCTACTAAATCAGAAAAAAATTTCTATGTATAAATATACATTGTAGGGTGGATGAAAGTTCGGTAATACACATGTTCACAACTCATTAAAGAATGTTTGTCGAATCCGTGATGCATGTAACGTGTTCAGAACACGGAATGTCACGGTGAGTGAAACGAGGTAAATTACATATCTTTTGGGTAGAACTCGCTCCAAGAGCATTTTCCTGCCAAATCTGCCTCATTTTCAAACCTGGCATTAAAACTAACCTGTGAAATCTCAGAAAATTCTTCAAAGTGTCAGTAAGCCATGTATGGTGGATTAAGTGCTGTAATCCACTTGCTAACAACTCTGTAGTGAATATTTGTCGAATCCGAGAAGCATGTAGCGTGTTCGGAACACGGAATTTCACGGTGAGCGAATCCATGTAAATTACATGTCTATTGTTTTGAACCCGCTCCAAGATGTTTTTGCCGTGAAATCTGCCTCAGTTTAGAAACTGGCGTTTGGAAAGCTCTGTGAAATCAGAGAAAATGCTTCTAAGCATCAATATGCCTTTATTGTGATGAAAGTCCTATAATCCACATGCAAACAACCCTGTAGTGTATTTTGTCGAATCCTATCTGCATGTAGCGTGTTTGAAACACGAAATTTCACAGCAGGAGAATCTATGTAATTTACATATCTATTGGGTAGAACACGCTCCAACAGTTTTTTCCTTAGGAAACTGCCTGATTTTTGAATCCGCTATTAGGAAAAAGCCTCAAACTAAGAGTTAAAGTTTCTAGGTGTAAATATGCCTTGTATTGTTGATGAAAGTTCTGTAATACACATGTACACAACTCATGAAAAATGTTTCTCAAATCCGTGATATATGTAGTGTGCTCGGAACACGGAATGTCACATTGAAGGAAACTATTTAAATTACATATCTATTGGTGAGAACCCGCTCCAGGAGCATTTTACTGTAAAATATACCTCTGTTTGGAGACTGGTGTTATGAAAACACTGCAAAATCTGAGCAAATGTTTTAAGTTGACGATATGTCTTCAATGGTTTATTAAAGATGTGTAATTCACATTCTAACAACTCAGCTGTGAAAATTTGCTGAATCCTATGTGCACGTTTGTTTTTCAGAACACGGAATTTTACGGTGACGGTATCTATAAATGGGATGTCTATTGGATCGAATATGCAGCAAGAGAATTTTCCTGCGAAACTGCTTGATTTTCGTAAGTGATGAAAGGAAAAATCTGCGAAATCTAAGTAAATATTTCTAGGTGTATATATGCCTTGTATTGTGGTTGCAACATCGGTAATCCACATGCTCACGGTCATTAAATAATGTTTGTCGAAGCCGTGATGAATGTAACGTTTTCGGAACATGGAATGTCTCGGTGAGTGAAACTAAGAAAATAACAATTCTACTGGATAGAACTCGCTTGAATTGAATTTTTCTGCGAAAATTTCATGATTTTCGAAACTGGATGTTAGGAAAAACCTGCGAAATCAGAATAAACACTTCTAGGTGCAAATATGCCTTGTATGGTGAATGAAAGTCCGGTAATCCACATGTTAATAACAGTGTAGTAATTATTTTTCAAACCGCGATTCATGGAGCGCTTTTGGAAAACGGAATTTCACCGTAATGAAACAAAGTAAATTACAATTCTATTGGGTAGAACTAGCTAGAATAGAATTTTTCTGCGAAAATTGCATGATTATCGAATCTGAAGTTTGGAGAAAGCTTCAAAATGAGAGTAAATATTTCTAGGTGTAAATATGCCTTTATGTTGGAAGAAAGTTCGGTAATCCACATTTTCACAACATATTAAAGAATCTTTTTCTAATCCGTGATGCATATACCGTGTTCGGAACGTGGAATTTCACGGTGATTGGAACAATGTAAATTACTTCTCTATTGGGTAGAACTCGCTCCAAGAGGATTTTTCTGCAAAAAATGCTGCATTTTTGAAACTGGCGTTTGGAAAACGCTGCAAAATCTGAGAAAATACTTCTAAGCATCAATATTCAATCTATTGTGATGAAAGTTCGGTAATCCACATGCTAACACATCTGTAGTGAATATTTGTCGAATCCATTATGGATGTAGCATGTTCGGAACACGGGATTTCATGGCCAGGGAGTTTATGTAAATTACATTTCTCTTGGTTAGAAATCACTCCAAGAGATTTTTCCTGAGAAATCTGCCTGATTTTCGAAACTGGCGATAGGAAATCACTGCGAACTAAGATGAATAGATTCTCGGTGTAAATATGCCTTGTAGGGTGGATGAAATTTCGGTAAACCGCACGCTAACAACTCTGTAGTGAATATTTCTCGAATACGAGATACATGAAGCGTGTTCGGAACACAGAATATCACGGTGAGCGAATCTATGTAAAATAAATGTCTCTTGGGTAGAACTCGCTCCAAGAGCTTTTTCTGCGAATTCTGCCTCAGTTTCAAAACGGGCATTAGGAGAACTTTCAAAATATGAGAAAATGCTTCAAAGTGACAATATGGCTTTTATGGTGGATGAAAGTTCGTTAATCCTTATGCTAATGACTCTGTAGTGAATATTGGTCGAATCTGTGATGCATGTAGTTTTTCGGAACATGGAATTTCACGATGAGGGATCCTATGTAAGTTGCATGTCTATTGGGTAGAACTCGCTCCAAGAGGATTTTTCTGAGAAAACTGCATGATTTAATAACTGACATTAGGAGAAATTTCCTAAATAAGAAAAAACTTTCTATGTATATTTATGCATTGTAGGGTGGATGACAGTTCGGTAATACACATGTCCACAACTCATTAAAGAATGTTTGTCGAATCCGTGATGCATGTAACGTGTTCAGAACACGGAATGTCACGGTGAGTGAAACGAGGTTAATTACATATCTTTTGGGTAGAACTCGCTCCAAGAGCATTTTCCTGCCAAATCTGACTCATTTTCAAACCTGGCATTAAAACTAACCTGTGAAATCTCAGAAAATACTTCAAAGTGTCAGTAAGCCATGTATGGTGAATGAAGTGCTGTAATCCACTTGCTAACATCTCTGTAGTGAATATTTGTCGAATCCGAGATGCATGTAGCGTGTTCGGAACACGGAATTTCACGGTGAGCGAATCCATGTAAATTACATGTCTATTGTTTTGAACCCGCTCCAAGATGTTTTTGCCGTGAAATCTGCCTCAGTTTATAAACTGGCGTTTGGAAAGCTCTGTGAAATCAGAGAAAATGCTTCTAAGCATCAATATGCCTTGTATTGTGATGAAAGTCCTGTAATCCACATGCAAACAACTCTGTAGTGTATTTTGTCGAGTCCTATCTGCATGTAGCGTGTATGAAACACGGAATTTCACAGCAGGAGAATCTATGTAATTTACATATCTATTGGGTAGAACACGCTCCAACAGTTTTTTCCTTAGGAAACTGCCTGATTTTTGAATCCGCTATTAGGAAAAAGCTGCAAACTAAGAGTTAAAGTTTCTAGGTGTAAATATGCCTTGTATGGTGGATGAAAGTTCTGTAATACACATGTACACAACTCATGAGTAATGTTTCTCAAATCCGTGATGTATGTAGTGTGTTCGGAACACGGAATGTCACGTTGAAGGAAACTATGTAAATTACATATGTATTGGTGAGAACCTGCTCCAGGAGCATTTTACTGTAAAATATACCTCTGTTTGGAAACTGGTGTTATGAAAACACTGCAAAATCTGAGCAAATGTTTTAAGTTGACAATATGTCTTCAATGGTTTATTAAAGATGTGTAATTCACATTCTAACAACTCAGCTGTGAAAATTTGCTGAATCTTATGTGCACGTTTCTTTTTCAGAACACGGAATGTTACGGTGACGGTATCTATGAAAATGGGATGTCTATTGGATCGAACATGCAGCAAGAGTATTTTTCTGCAAAAACTGCCTGATACTAATAAGTGATGTTAGGAAAAATCTGCAAAATCTAAGTGAATATTTCTAGGTGTAAATATGCCTTGTATTGTGGCTGAAACATCGGTAATCCACATGCTCACGGTCATTAAATAATGTTTGTCGAAGCCGTGATGAATGTAACGTTTTCGGAACATGGAATGTCTCGGTGAGTGAAACTCAGAAAATAACAATTCTACTGGATAGAACTCGCTTGAATTGAATTTTTCTGCGAAAATTTCATGATTTTCGAAACTGGATGTTAGGAAAAACCTGCGAAATCAGAATAAACAATTCTAGGTGTAAATATGCCTTGTATGGTGGATGAAAGTTCGGTAATCCTCATGCTCCCACTCATTAAAGAATGTTTGTCGAATTCGTGATGCATGTAACGTGTTCGGAATACGGAATGTCATATTGAAGGAAACAATGTAAATTACATGTCTATTGGATAGAACTCGCTTGAAAAGAATTTTTCTGTGAAATGTGCCTCGTCAAAACTGTCATTAGGAGAACCCAGTGAAATCTGAGAAAATGCTTCTAAGTGTCATTCTGCCTTGAATGGTGAATGAAAGTCCGGTAATCCACATGTTAATAACAGTGTAGTAATTATTTTTCAAACCGTGATTCATGGAGCGCTTTTGGAAAACGTAATTTTACGGTAATGAAACAATGTAAATTACAATTCTATTTGGTAGAACCAGCTAGAATAGAATTTATCTGCGAAAATTGCATGATTATCGAATCTGAAGTTTGGAGAAAGCTTCAAAATGAGAATAAATATTTCTAGGTGTAAATATGCCTTTATGTTGGAAGAAAGTTCGGTAATCCACATTTTCACAACATATTAAAGAATCTTTTTCTAATCCGTGATGCATATACCATGTTCGGAACGTTGAATTTCACGGTGATTGAAACAATGTAAATTACTTCTCTATTGGGTAGAACTCGCTCCAAGAGAATTTTTCTGCGAAAAATGCTGCATTTTTGAAACTGGTGTTTGGAAAACGATGCAAAATCTTGGAAAATACTTCTAAGTATCAATATTCAATCTATTGTGATGAAAGTTCGGTATCCACATGCTAACAAATCTGTAGTGAATATTTGTCGAATCCGAGATACATGAAGCGTATTCGGAACACAGAATATCACGGTGAGCGAATCAATATAAAATACATGTCTCTTGGGTAGAACTCGCTCCAAGAGCTTTTTCTGCGAATTCTGCCTCAGTTACAAAACGGGCATTAGGAAAAACTTTCGAAATATGAGAAAATGCTTCAAAGTGTCAATATGGCTTTTATGGAGGATGAAAGTTCGGTAACCCTTATGCTAACGACTCTGTAGTGAATATTTGTCGAATCCGTGATGCATGTAGCTTTTTCGGAACATGGTATTTCGCGATGAGGGGTCCTATGTAAGTTGCATGTCTATTGGGTAGAACTTGCTCTAAGAGGATTTTTCTGAGAAAACTGCATGATTTAAAACTGACATTAGGAGAAATCTACTAAATCAGAAAAAAATTTCTATGTATAAATATACATTGTAGGGTGGATGAAAGTTCGGTAATACACATGTTCACAACTCATTAAAGAATGTTTGTCGAATCCGTGATGCATGTAACGTGTTCAGAACACGGAATGTCACGGTGAGTGTAACGAGGTAAATTACATATCTTTTGGGTAGAACTCGCTCCAAGAGCATTTTCCTGCCAAATCTGCCTCATTTTCAAACCTGGCATTAAAACTAACCTGTGAAATCTCAGAAAATTCTTCAAAGTGTCAGTAAGCCATGTATGGTGAATTAAGTGCTGTAATCCACTTGCTAACAACTCTGTAGTGAATATTTGTCGAATCCGAGAAGCATGTAGCGTGTTCGGAACACGGAATTTCACGGTGAGCGAATCCATGTAAATTACATGTCTATTGTTTTGAACCCGCTCCAAGATGTTTTTGCCGTGAAATCAGCCTCAGTTTAGAAACTGGCGTTTGGAAAGCTCTGTGAAATCAGAGAAAATGCTTCTAAGCATCAATATGCCTTTATTGTGATGAAAGTCCTATAATCCACATGCAAACAACCCTGTAGTGTATTTTGTCGAATCCTATCTGCATGTAGCGTGTTTGAAACACGGAATTTCACAGCAGGAGAATCTATGTAATTTACATATCTATTGGGTAGAACACGCTCCAACAGTTTTTTCCTTAGGAAACTGCCTGATTTTTGAATCCGCTATTAGGAAAAAGCTGCAAACTAAGAGTTAAAGTTTCTAGGTGTAAATATGCCTTGTATTGTTGATGAAAGTTCTGTAATACACATGTACACAACTCATGAAAAATGTTTCTCAAATCCGTGATGTATGTAGTGTGCTCGGAACACGGAATGTCACATTGAAGGAAACTATTTAAATTACATATCTATTGGTGAGAACCCGCTCCAGGAGCATTTTACTGTAAAATATACCTCTGTTTGGAGACTGGTGTTATGAAAACACTGCAAAATCTGAGCAAATGTTTTAAGTTGACGATATGTCTTCAATGGTTTATTAAAGATGTGTAATTCACATTCTAACAACTCAGCTGTGAAAATTTGCTGAATCCTATGTGCACGTTTGTTTTTCAGAACACGGAATTTTACGGTGACGGTATCTATAAATGGGATGTCTATTGGATCGAATATGCAGCAAGAGAATTTTCCTGCGAAACTGCTTGATTTTCGTAAGTGATGAAAGGAAAAATCTGCGAAATCTAAGTAAATATTTCTAGGTGTATATATGCCTTGTATTGTGGTTGCAACATCGGTAATCCACATGCTCACGGTCATTAAATAATGTTTGTCGAAGCCGTGATGAATGTAACGTTTTCGGAACATGGAATGTCTCGGTGAGTGAAACTAAGAAAATAACAATTCTACTGGATAGAACTCGCTTGAATTGAATTTTTCTGCGAAAATTTCATGATTTTCGAAACTGGATGTTAGGAAAAACCTGCGAAATCAGAATAAACACTTCTAGGTGCAAATATGCCTTGTATGGTGAATGAAAGTCCGGTAATCCACATGTTAATAACAGTGTAGTAATTATTTTTCAAACCGCGATTCATGGAGCGCTTTTGGAAAACGGAATTTCACCGTAATGAAACAAAGTAAATTACAATTCTATTGGGTAGAACTAGCTAGAATAGAATTTTTCTGCGAAAATTGCATGATTATCGAATCTGAAGTTTGGAGAAAGCTTCAAAATGAGAGTAAATATTTCTAGGTGTAAATATGCCTTTATGTTGGAAGAAAGTTCGGTAATCCACATTTTCACAACATATTAAAGAATCTTTTTCTAATCCGTGATGCATATACCGTGTTCGGAACGTGGAATTTCACGGTGATTGGAACAATGTAAATTACTTCTCTATTGGGTAGAACTCGCTCCAAGAGGATTTTTCTGCAAAAAATGCTGCATTTTTGAAACTGGCGTTTGGAAAACGCTGCAAAATCTGAGAAAATACTTCTAAGTATCAATATTCAATCTATTGTGATGAAAGTTCGGTAATCCACATGCTAACACATCTGTAGTGAATATTTGTCGAATCCATTATGGATGTAGCATGTTCGGAACACGGGATTTCATGGCCAGGGAGTTTATGTAAATTACATTTCTCTTGGTTAGAAATCACTCCAAGAGATTTTTCCTGAGAAATCTGCCTGATTTTCGAAACTGGCGATAGGAAATCACTGCGAACTAAGATGAATAGATTCTCGGTGTAAATATGCCTTGTAGGGTGGATGAAATTTCGGTAAACCGCACGCTAACAACTCTGTAGTGAATATTTCTCGAATACGAGATACATGAAGGGTGTTCGGAACACAGAATATCACGGTGAGCGAATCTATGTAAAATAAATGTCTCTTGGGTAGAACTCGCTCCAAGAGCTTTTTCTGCGAATTCTGCCTCAGTTTCAAAACGGGCATTAGGAGAACTTTCAAAATATGAGAAAATGCTTCAAAGTGACAATATGGCTTTTATGGTGGATGAAAGTTCGTTAATCCTTATGCTAACGACTCTGTAGTGAATATTGGTCGAATCTGTGATGCATGTAGTTTTTCGGAACATGGAATTTCACGATGAGGGATCCTATGTAAGTAGCATGTCTATTGGGTAGAACTCGCTCCAAGAGGATTTTTCTGAGAAAACTGCATGATTTAATAACTGACATTAGGAGAAACTTCCTAAATAAGAAAAAACTTTCTATGTATAATTATGCATTGTAGGGTGGATGACAGTTCGGTAATACACATGTCCACAACTCATTAAAGAATGTTTGTCGAATCCGTGATGCATGTAACGTGTTCAGAACACGGAATGTCACGGTGAGTGAAACGAGGTTAATTACATATCTTTTGGGTAGAACTCGCTCCAAGAGCATTTTCCTGCCAAATCTGACTCATTTTCAAACCTGGCATTAAAACTAACCTGTGAAATCTCAGAAAATACTTCAAAGTGTCAGTAAGACATGTATGGTGAATGAAGTGCTGTAATCCACTTGCTAACATCTCTGTAGTGAATATTTGTCGAATCCGAGATGCATGTAGCGTGTTCAGAACACGGAATTTCACGGTGAGCGAATCCATGTAAATTACATGTCTATTGTTTTGAACCCGCTCCAAGATGTTTTTGCCGTGAAATCTGCCTCAGTTTAGAAACTGGCGTTTGGAAAGCTCTGTGAAATCAGAGAAAATGCTTCTAAGCATCAATATGCCTTGTATTGTGATGAAAGTCCTGTAATCCACATGCAAACAACTCTGTAGTGTATTTTGTCGAGTCCTATCTGCATGTAGCATGTATGAAACACGGAATTTCACAGCAGGAGAATCTATGTAATTTACATATCTATTGGGTAGAAAACGCTCCAACAGTTTTTTCCTTAGGAAACTGCCTGATTTTTGAATCCGCTATTAGGAAAAAGCTGCAAACTAAGAGTTAAAGTTTCTAGGTGTAAATATGCCTTGTATGGTGGATGAAAGTTCTGTAATACACATGTACACAACTCATGAATAATGTTTCTCAAATCCGTGATGTATGTAGTGTGTTCGGAACACGGAATGTCACGTTGAATGAAACTATGTAAATTACATATGTATTGGTGAGAACCTGCTCCAGGAGCATTTTACTGTAAAATATACCTCTGTTTGGAAACTGGTGTTATGAAAACACTGCAAAATCTGAGCAAATGTTTTAAGTTGACAATATGTCTTCAATGGTTTATTAAAGATGTGTAATTCACATTCTAACAACTCAGCTGTGAAAATTTGCTGAATCTTATGTGCACGTTTCTTTTTCAGAACACGGAATGTTACGGTGACGGTATCTATGAAAATGGGATGTCTATTGGATCGAACATGCAGCAAGAGTATTTTTCTGCAAAAACTGCCTGATACTAATAAGTGATGTTAGGAAAAATCTGCAAAATCTAAGTGAATATTTCTAGGTGTAAATATGCCTTGTATTGTGGTTGAAACATCGGTAATCCACATGCTCACGGTCATTAAATAATGTTTGTCGAAGCCGTGATGAATGTAACGTTTTCGGAACATGGAATGTCTCGGTGAGTGAAACTCAGAAAATAACAATTCTACTGGATAGAACTCGCTTGAATTGAATTTTTCTGCGAAAATTTCATGATTTTCGAAACTGGATGTTAGGAAAAACCTGCGAAATCAGAATAAACACTTCTAGGTGTAAATATGCCTTGTATGGTGGATGAAAGTTCGGTAATCCACATGCTCCCTCTCATTAAAGAATGTTTGTCGAATTCGTGATGCATGTAACGTGTTCGGAATACGGAATGTCATATTGAAGGAAACAATGTAAATTACATGTCTATTGCATAGAACTCGCTTGAAAAGAATTTTTCTGTGAAATGTGCCTCGTCAAAACTGTCATTAGGAGAACCCAGTGAAATCTGAGAAAATGCTTCTAAGTGTCATTCTGCCTTGAATGGTGAATGAAAGTCCGGTAATCCACATGTTAATAACAGTGTAGTAATTATTTTTCAAACCGTGATTCATGGAGCGCTTTTGGAAAACGTAATTTTACGGTAATGAAACAATGTAAATTACAATTCTATTTGGTAGAACCAGCTAGAATAGAATTTATCTGCGAAAATTGCATGATTATCGAATCTGAAGTTTGGAGAAAGCTTCAAAATGAGAATAAATATTTCTAGGTGTAAATATGCCTTTATGTTGGAAGAAAGTTCGGTAATCCACATTTTCACAACATATTAAAGAATCTTTTTCTAATCCGTGATGCATATACCATGTTCGGAACGTTGAATTTCACGGTGATTGAAACAATGTAAATTACTTCTCTATTGGGTAGAACTCGCTCCAAGAGAATTTTTCTGCGAAAAATGCTGCATTTTTGAAACTGGTGTTTGGAAAACGATGCAAAATCTTGGAAAATACTTCTAAGTATCAATATTCAATCTATTGTGATGAAAGTTCGGTATCCACATGCTAACAAATCTGTAGTGAATATTTGTCGAATCCGAGATACATGAAGCGTGTTCGGAACACAGAATATCACGGTGAGGGAATCTATGTAAAATACATGTCTCTTGGGTAGAACTCGCTCCAAAGCTTTTTCTGCGAATTCTGCCTCAGTTTCAAAACGGGCATTAGGAAAAACTTTCGAAATATGAGAAAATGCTTCAAAGTGTCAATATGGCTTTTATGGAGGATGAAAGTTCGGTAACCCTTATGCTAACGACTCTGTAGTGAATATTTGTCGAATCCGTGATGCATGTAGCTTTTTTGGAACATGGTATTTCACGATGAGGGGTCCTATGTAAGTTGCATGTCTATTGGGTAGAACTTGCTCTAAGAGGATTTTTCTGAGAAAACTGCATGATTTAAAACTGACATTAGGAGAAATCTACTAAATCAGAAAAAAATTTCTATGTATAAATATACATTGTAGGGTGGATGAAAGTTCGGTAATACACATGTTCACAACTCATTAAAGAATGTTTGTCGAATCCGTGATGCATGTAACGTGTTCAGAACACGGAATGTCACGGTGAGTGAAACGAGGTAAATTACATATCTTTTGGGTAGAACTCGCTCCAAGAGCATTTTCCTGCCAAATCTGCCTCATTTTCAAACCTGGCATTAAAACTAACCTGTGAAATCTCAGAAAATACTTCAAAGTGTCAGTAAGCCATGTATGGTGAATGAAGTGCTGTAATCCACTTGCTAACAACTCTGTAGTGAATATTTGTCGAATCCGAGAAGCATGTAGCGTGTTCGGAACACGGAATTTCACGGTGAGCGAATCCATGTAAATTACATGTCTATTGTTTTGAACCCGCTCCAAGACGTTTTTGCCGTGAAATCTGCCTCAGTTTAGAAACTGGCGTTTGGAAAGCTCTGTGAAATCAGAGAAAATGCTTCTAAGCATCAATATGCCTTTATTGTGATGAAAGTCCTATAATCCACATGCAAACAACCCTGTAGTGTATTTTGTCGAATCCTATCTGCATGTAGCGTGTTTGAAACACGGAATTTCACAGCAGGAGAATCTATGTAATTTACATATCTATTGGGTAGAACACGCTCCAACAGTTTTTTCCTTAGGAAACTGCCTGATTTTTGAATCCGCTATTAGGAAAAAGCTGCAAACAAAGAGTTAAAGTTTCTAGGTGTAAATATGCCTTGTATTGTTGATGAAAGTTCTGTAATACACATGTACACAACTCATGAAAAATGTTTCTCAAATCCGTGATGTATGTAGTGTGCTCGGAACACGGAATGTCACATTGAAGGAAACTATTTAAATTACATATCTATTGGTGAGAACCCGCTCCAGGAGCATTTTACTGTAAAATATACCTCTGTTTGGAGACTGGTGTTATGAAAACACTGCAAAATCTGAGCAAATGTTTTAAGTTGACGATATGTCTTCAATGGTTTATTAAAGATGTGTAATTCACATTCTAACAACTCAGCTGTGAAAATTTGCTGAATCCTATGTGCACGTTTGTTTTTCAGAACACGGAATTTTACGGTGACGGTATCTATAAATGGGATGTCTATTGGATCGAATATGCAGCAAGAGAATTTTCCTGCGAAACTGCTTGATTTTCGTAAGTGATGAAAGGAAAAATCTGCGAAATCTAAGTAAATATTTCTAGGTGTATATATGCCTTGTATTGTGGTTGCAACATCGGTAATCCACATGCTCACGGTCATTAAATAATGTTTGTCGAAGCCGTGATGAATGTAACGTTTTCGGAACATGGAATGTCTCGGTGAGTGAAACTAAGAAAATAACAATTCTACTGGATAGAACTCGCTTGAATTGAATTTTTCTGCGAAAATTTCATGATTTTCGAAACTGGATGTTAGGAAAAACCTGCGAAATCAGAATAAACACTTCTAGGTGCAAATATGCCTTGTATGGTGAATGAAAGTCCGGTAATCCACATGTTAATAACAGTGTAGTAATTATTTTTCAAACCGCGATTCATGGAGCGCTTTTGGAAAACGGAATTTCACCGTAATGAAACAAAGTAAATTACAATTCTATTGGGTAGAACTAGCTAGAATAGAATTTTTCTGCGAAAATTGCATGATTATCGAATCTGAAGTTTGGAGAAAGCTTCAAAATGAGAGTAAATATTTCTAGGTGTAAATATGCCTTTATGTTGGAAGAAAGTTCGGTAATCCACATTTTCACAACATATTAAAGAATCTTTTTCTAATTCGTGATGCATATACCGTGTTCGGAACGTGGAATTTCACGGTGATTGGAACAATGTAAATTACTTCTCTATTGGGTAGAACTCGCTCCAAGAGAATTTTTCTGCAAAAAATGCTGCATTTTTGAAACTGGCGTTTGGAAAACGCTGCAAAATCTGAGAAAATACTTCTAAGTATCAATATTCAATCTATTGTGATGAAAGTTCGGTAATCCACATCCTAACACATCTGTAGTGAATATTTGTCGAATCCATTATGGATGTAGCATGTTCGGAACACGGGATTTCATGGCCAGGGAGTTTATGTAAATTACATTTCTCTTGGTTAGAAATCACTCCAAGAGTTTTTTCCTGAGAAATCTGCCTGATTTTCGAACCTGGCGTTAGGAAATCACTGCGAACTAAGATGAATAGATTCTCGGTGTAAATATGCCTTGTAGGGTGGATGAAATTTCGGTAATCCGCACGCTAACAACTCTGTAGTGAATATTTCTCGAATCCGAGATACATGAAGCGTGTACGGAACACAGAATATCACGGTGAGCGAATCTATGTAAAATAAATGTCTCTTGGGTAGAACTCGCTCCAAGAGCTTTTTCTGCGAATTCTGCCTCAGTTTCAAAACGGGCATTAGGAGAAATTTCAAAATATGAGAAAATGCTTCAAAGTGACAATATGACTTTTATGGTGGATGAAAGTACGTTAATCCTTATGCTAACGACTCTGTAGTGAATATTTGTCGAAACTCTGATACATGTAGTTTTTCGGAACATGGAATTTTACGATGAGGGATCGTATGTAAGTTGCAGGTCTATTGGGTAGAATTCTCTCCAAGAGGATTTTTCTGAGAAAACTGCATGATTTAATAACTGACATTAGGAGAAATTTCCTAAATAAGAAAAAACTTTCTATGTATAATTATGCATTGTAGGGTGGATGACAGTTCGGTAATACACATGTCCACAACTCATTAAAGAATGTTTGTCGAATCCGTGATGCATGTAACGTGTTCAGAACACGGAATGTCACGGTGAGTGAAACGAGGTTAATTACATATCTTTTGGGTAGAACTCGCTCCAAGAGCATTTTCCTGCCAAATCTGACTCATTTTCAAACCTGGCATTAAAACTAACCTGTGAAATCTCAGAAAATACTTCAAAGTGTCAGTAAGCCATGTATGGTGAATGAAGTGCTGTAATCCACTTGCTAACAACTCTGTAGTGAATATTTGTCGAATCCGAGATGCATGTAGCGTGTTCGGAACACGGAATTTCACGGTGAGCGAATCCATGTAAATTACATGTCTATTGTTTTGAACCCGCTCCAAGATGTTTTTGCCGTGAAATCTGCCTCAGTTTAGAAACTGGCGTTTGGAAAGCTCTGTGAAATCAGAGAAAATGCTTCTAAGCATCAATATGCCTTGTATTGTGATGAAAGTCCTGTAATCCACATGCAAACAACTCTGTAGTGTATTTTGTCGAGTCCTATCTGCATGTAGCGTGTATGAAACGCGGAATTACACAGCAGGAGAATCTATGTAATTTACATATCTATTGGGTAGAACACGCTCCAAAAGTTTTTTCCTTAGGAAACTGCCTCATTTTTGAATCCGCTATTAGGAAATAGCTGCAAACTAAGAGTTAAAGTTTCTAGGTGTAAATATGCCTTGTATGGTGGATGAAAGTTCCGTAATACACATGTACACAACTCATGAAAAATGTTTCTCAAATCCGTGTTGTATGTAGTTTGTTCGGAACACGGAATGTCACGTTGAAGGAAACTATGTAAATTACATATCTATTGGTGAGAACCTGCTCCAGGAGCATTTTACTGTAAAATATACCTCTGTTTGGAAACTGGTGTTATGAAAACACTACAAAATCTGAGCAAAAGTTTTAAGTTGACAATATGTCTTCAATGGTTTATTAAAGATGTGTAATTAACATTCTAACAACTCAGCTGTGAAAATTTGCTGAATCTTATGTGCACGTTTCTTTTTCAGAACACGGAATGTTACGGTGACGGTATCTATGAAAATGGGATGTCTATTGGATCGAACATGCAGCAAGAGAATTTTTCTGCGAATACTGCCTGATTTTCGTAACTGACGTTAGGAAAAATCTGCAAAATCTAAGTAAATATTTCTAGGTGTAAATATGCCTTGTATTGTGGTTGAAACATCGGTAATCCACATGCTCACGGTCATTAAATAATGTTTGTCGAAGCCATGATGAATGTAACTTTTTCGGAACATGGAATGTCTCGGTGAGTGAAACTCAGAAAATAACAATTCTACTGGATAGAACTCGCTTGAATTGAATTCTTCTGCGAAAATTTCATGATTTTCGAAACTGGATGTTAGGAAAAACCTGCGAAATCAGAATAAACACTTCTAGGTGTAAATATGCCTTGTATGGTGGATGAAAGTTCGGTAATCCACATGCTCCCACTCATTAAAGAATGTTTTCCGAATTCGTGATGCATGTAACGTGTTCGGAATACGGAATGTCATATTGAAGGAAACAATGTAAATTACATGTCTATTGGATAGAACTCGCTTGAAAAGAATTTTTCTGTGAAATGTGCCTCGTCAAATCTTTCATTAGGAGAACCCAGTGAAATCTGAGAAAATGCTTCTAAGTGTCCTTCTGCCTTGAATGGTGAATGAAAGTCCGGTAATCCACATGTTAATAACAGTGTAGTAATTATTTTTCAAACCGTGATTCATGGAGCGCTTTTGGAAAACGTAATTTTACGGTAATGAAACAATGTAAATTACAATTCTATTGGGTAGAACCAGCTAGAATAGAATTTTTCTGCGAAAATTGCATGATTATCGAATCTGAAGTTTGGAGAAAGCTTCAAAATGAGAGTAAATATTTTTAGGTGTAAATATGCCTTTATGTTGGAAGAAAATTCGGTAATCCACATTTTCACAACATATTAAAGAATCTTTTTCTCATCCGTGATGCATATAACGTGATCGGAACGTGGAATTTCACGGTGATTGAAACAATGTAAATTACTTCTCTATTGGGTAGAACTCGCTCCAAGAGAATTTTTCTGCAAAAAATGCTGCATTTTTGAAACTGGCGTTTGGAAAACGATGCAAAATCTTGGAAAATACTTCTAAGTATCAATATTCAATCTATTGGGTTGAAAGTTCGGTAATACACATGCTAACAAATCTGTAGCGAATATTTGTCGAATCCATTATGGATGTAGCATGTTCGGAACACGGGATTTCATGGCCAGAGAGTTTGTATAAATTTCATTTCTCTTGGTTAGAAATCACTCCAAGATTCTTTTCCTGAGTAATCTGCCTGATTTTCGAATCTGGAGTTAGGAAATCACTGCGAACTCAGATGAATAGATTCTCGGTGTAAATATGCCATTTAGGGTGGTTGAAAGTTCGGTAATCCGCACGCTAACAACTCTGTAGTGAATATTTGTCGAATCCGAGATACTTGAAGCGTGTTCGGAACACAGAATATCACGGTGAGCGAATCTATGTAAAATACATGTCTCTTGGGTAGAACTCGCTCCAAGAGCTTTTTCTGCGAATTCTGCCTCATTTTCAAAACTGGCATTAGAAAACGTTTCGAAATATGAGAAAATGCTTCAAAGTGTCTATATGGCTTTTATGGTGGATGAAAGTTCGGTAATACTTATGCTAACGACTCTGTAGTGAATATTTGTCGAATCCGTGATGCATGTAGCTTTTTCGGAACACGTAATTTCACGATGACGGGTTCTATGTAAATTGCATGTCTATTGGGTAGAACTCGCTCCAAGGGGAATTTTCTGAAAAACTGCATGATTTAAAAACTGACATTAGGAGAAAACTACTAAATCAGAAAAAAACTTTCTATGTATAAATATGCATTGTAAGGTGGATGAAAGTTCGGTAATACACATGTTCACAACTCATTAAAGTATGTTTTTAATCCGTGATGCATGTAACGTGTTCAGAACACGGAATGTCACGGTGAGTGAAACGAGGTAAATTACATATCTTTTGGGTAGAACTCGTTCCAAGAGCATTTTCCAGCCTAATCTGCCTCATTTTCAAACCTGGCATTAAAACTAACCTGTGAAATCTCAGAAAATTCTTCAAAGTGTCAGTAAGCCATGTATGGTGGATGAAAGTGCTGTAATCCAATTGCTAACAACTCTGTAGTGAATATTTGTCGAATCCGAGATGCATGTAGCGTGTTTGAAACACGGAATTTCACGGCAGGAGAATCTATGTAATTTAAATATCAATTGGGTAGAACACGCTCCAACAATTTTTTCCTTAGGAAACTGCCATATATTTGAAACTGCTATTTGGAAAATGCTGCAAACTAAGAGTTAAAGTTTCTAGGTGTAAATATGCCTTGTATGGTGGATGAAAGTTCTGTAATACACATGTACACAACTCATTAAAAATGTTTCTCAAATCCGTGATGTATTTAGTGTGTTCGGAACACGGAATGTCACGTTGAAGGAAACTATGTAAATTACATATCTATTGGTGAGAACCCGCTCCAGGAGCTTTTTACTGTAAAATCTACCTCTGTTTGGAAACTTGTGTTATGAAAACGCTGCAAAATCTGAGCAAATGCTTTAAGGTGACAATATGTTTTCAATGGTTTTTTAAAGATGTGTAATTCACATTCTAACAACTCAGGTGTGAAAATATGCTGAATCCAATTTGCACGTTAATTTTTCAGAACACGGAATGTTACGGTGACAGTATCTATGAAAATGGGATGTCTATTGGATCGAACATGCAGCAAGAGAATTTTTCTGCGAAAACTGCTTGATTTTCGTAAGTGATGTTAGGAAAAATCTGCGAAATCTAAGTAAATATTTCTATGTGTAAATATGCCTTGTATTGTGGTTGAAACATCGGTAATCCACATGCTCACGGTCATTAAATAATGTTTGTCGAATCCGTGATGCATGTAGCTTTTTCAGAACACGGAATTTCACGATGACGGGTTCTATGTAAATTGCATTTCTATTGGATAGAACTCGCTCCAAGAGGATTTTTCTGCAAAAACTACATGATTTAAACACTTACATTAGGAGAAATCTACTAAATCAGAAAAAAATTTCTATGTATAAATATGCATTGTAAGGTGGATGAAAGTTCGGTAATACACATGTTCAAAACTCATTAAAGAATGTTTGTCGAATCCGTGATGCATGTAACGTGTTAAGAACACAGAATGTCACGGTGAGTGAAACTAGGTAAATTACATATCTTTTGGGTAGAACTCGCTCCAAGAGCATTTTCCAGCCTAATCTGCCTCATTTTCAAACCTGCCATTAAAACTAACCTGTGAAATCTCAGAAAATTTTTCAAAGTGTCATTAAGCCATGTATGGTGGATGAAAGTGCTGTAATCCACTTGCTAACAACATTGTAGTGAATATTTCTCGAATCCGATAAGCATGTAGCGTGTTCGGAATACGGAATTTCACGTTGAGCGAATCCATGTAAATTACATGTCTATTGTTTTAAAACCGCTCCAAGAGTTTTTTGCCGTGAAATCTGCCTCAGTTTCGAAACTGGCTTTTGGGAAGCTCTGTGAAATCAGAGAAAATGCTTCTAAGCATCAATATGCCTTGTATTGTGATGAAAGTCCTGTAATCCACTTGCAAACAATTCTGTAGTGTATTTTGTCAAATCCTATCTGCATGTAGCGTGTTCGAAACACGGCATTTCACAGCAGGAGAATCTATGTAATTTACATATCTATTGGGTAGAACACGCTCCAACAGTTTTTTCCTTAGAAACCTGCCTGATATTTGAAACGGTTATTAGAAAAAGCTTCAAACTAAGAGTTAAATTTTCTAGGTGTAAATATGCCTTGTATGGTGGATGAAAGTTCTGCAATACACATGTTCACAACTCATTAAAAATGTTTCTCAAATCCGTGATGTATGTAGTGTGTTCGGAACACGGAATGTCACGTTGAAGGAAACAATATAAATTATATATCTATTGGTGAGAACGCGCTCCAGGAGCATTTTACTGTAAAATCTATCTCTGTTTGGAAACTGGTGTTATGAAAACACTGCAAAATCTGAGCAAATGCTGTAAGGTGACAATGTGTCTTCAATGGTTTATTAAAGATGTGTAATTCAAATTCTAACAACTCAGCTGTGAAAATTTGCTGAATCCAATGTGCACGTTACTTTTTCAGAACACGGAATGTTACGGTGACGGTATCTATGAAAATGGGATGTCTATTGGATCGAACATGCAGCAAGAGAATTTTTCTGCGAAAACTGCCTGATTTTCGTAACTGACGTTAGGAAAAATCTGCGAAATCTAAGTAAATATTTCTAGGGGTAATTATGCCTTGTATTGTGGTTGAAACATCGGTAATCCACATGGTCACGGTCATTAAATAATGTTTGTCGAAGCCGTGATGAATGTAACGTTTTCGGAACATGGAATGTCTCGGTGAGTGAAACTCAGAAAATAACAATTCTACTGGATAAAACTCGCTTGAATTGAATTTTTCTGCGAAAATTTCATGATTTTCGAAACTGGATGTTAGGAAAAACCTGCGAAATCAGAATAAACACTTCTAGGTATAATATGCCTTGTATGGTGGATGAAAGTTCGGTAATCCACATGCTCCCACTCATTAAAGAATGTTTGCCGAATTCGTGATGCATGTAACGTGTTCGGAATACGGAATGTCATATTGAAGGAAACAATGTAAATTACATGTCTATTGGATAGAACTCGCTTGAAAAGAATTTTTCTGTGAAATGTGCCTCGTCAAAACTGTCTTTAGGAGAACCCAGTAAAATCTGAGAAAATGCTTCTAAGTGTCATTCTGCCTTGAATGGTGAATGAAAGTCCGGTAATCCACATGTTAATAACAGTGTAGTAATTATTTTTCAAACCGTGATTCATGGAGCGCTTTTGGAAAACTTAATTTTACGGTAATGAAACAATGTAAATTAGAATTGTATTGGGTAGAAACAGCTAGAATAAAATTTTTCTGCGAAAATTGCATGAATATCGAATCTGAAGTTTGGAGAAAGCTTCAAAATGAGAGTAAATATTTTTAGGTGTAAATATGCCTTTATGTTGGAAGAAAGTTCAGTAATCCACATTTTCACAACATATTAAAGAATCTTTTTCTAATCCGTGACGCATATACCGTGTTCGGAAAGTTGAATTTCACGGTGATTGAAACAATGTAAATTACTTCTCTATTGGGTAGAACACGCTCCAAGAGAATTTTTCTGCGAAAAATGCTGCATTTTTGAAACTGGCGTTTGGAAAACGATGCAAAATCTTGGAAAATACTTCTAAGTATCAATATTCAATCTATTGTGATGAAAGTTCGGTAATCCACATGCTAACAAATCTGTAGTGAATATTTGTCGAATCCATTATGGATGTAGCATGTTCGGAACACGGGATTTCATGGCCAGGTAGTTTATATAAATTTCATTTCTCTTGGTTAGAAATCACTCCAAGATTTTTTTCCTGAGTAATCTGCCTGATTTTCGAAACTGGAGTTAGGAAATCAATGCGAACTCAGATGAATAGATTCTCGGTGTAAATATGCCATGTAGGGTGGATGAAAGTTTGGTAATCCGCATGCTAACAACTCTGTAGTGAATATTTGTCGAATCCGAGATACATGAAGCGTGTTCGGAACACAGAATATCACGGTGAGCGAATCTATGTAAAATAAATGTCTCTTGGGTAGAACTCGCTCCAAGAGCTTTTTCTGCGAATTCTGCCTCAGTTTCAAAACGGGCATTAGGAAATATTTTCGAAATATGAGAAAATGCTTCAAAGTGTCAATATGGCTTTTATGGAGGATGAAAGTTCGGTAATCCTTATGCTAAGGACTCTGTAGTGAATATTTGTCGAATCCGTGATGCATGTAGCTTTTTCGGAACATGGTATTTCACGATGAGGGGTCCTATGTAAGTTGCATGTCTATTGGGTAGAACTTGCTCTAAGAGGATTTTTCTGAGAAAACTGCATGATTTAAAACTGACATTAGGAGAAATCTACTAAATCAGAAAAAAATTTCTATGTATAAATATGCATTGTAGGGTGGATGAAATTTCGGTAATACACATGTTCACAACTCATTAAAGAATGTTTCTCGAATCCGTGATGCATGTAACGTGTTCAGAACACGGAATGTCACGGTGAGTGAAACTAGGTAAATTACATATCTTTTGGGTACAACTCGCTCCAAGAGCATTTTCCTGCCAAATCTGCCTCATTTTCATACCTGGCATTAAAACTAACCTGTGAAATTTCAGAAAATACTTCAAAGTGTCAGTAAGCCATGTATGGTGAATGAAGTGCTGTAATCCACTTGCTATCAACTCCGTAGTGAATATTTGTCGAATCCGAGAAGCATGTAGCGTGTTCGGAACACGGAATTTCACGGTGAGCGAATCCATGTAAATTACGTGTCTATTGTTTTGAACCCGCTCCAAGATGTTTTTGCCGTGAAATCTGCCTCAGTTTAGAAACTGGCGTTTGGAAATCTCTGTGAAATCAGAGAAAATGCTTCTAAGCATCACTATGCCTTATATTGTGATGAAAGTCCTGTAATCCACATGCAAACAACTCTGTATTGTATTTTGTCGAATTCTATCTGCATGTAGCGTGTTTGAAACACGGAATTTCACAGCAGGAGAATCTATGTAATTTACATATCTATTGGGTAGGACACGCTCCAGCAGTTTTTTCCTTAGGAAACTGCCTGATTTTTGAATCCGCTATTAGAAAAAAGCTGCAAACTAAGAGTTAAAGTTTCTAGGTGTAAATATGCCTTGTATTGTGGATGAAAGTTCTGTAATACACATGTAACAACTCATGAAAAATGTTTCTCAAATCCGTGATGTATGTAGTGTGCTCGGAACACGGAATGTCACGTTGAAGGAAACTATGTAAATTACATATCTATTGGTGAGAACCCGCTCCAGGAGCATTTTACTGTAAAATATACCTCTGTTTGGAAACTGGTGTTATGAAAACACTGCAAAATCTGAGCAAATGTTTTAAGTTCACGATATGTCTTCAATGGTTTATTAAAGATGTGTAATTCACATTCTAACAACTCAGCTGTGAAAATTTGCTGAATCCTATGTGCACGTTTGTTTTTCAGAACACGAAATGTTACGGTGACGGTATCTATAAATGGGATGTCTATTGAATCGAACATGCAGCAAGAGAATTTTCCTGCAAAACTGCTTGATTTTCGTAAGTGATGTAAGGAAAAATCTGCGAAATCTAAGTAAATATTTCTAGGTGTATATATGCCTTGTATTGTGGTTGCAACATTGGTAATCCACATGCTCACGGTCATTAAATAATGTTTGTCGAAGCCGTGATGAATGTAACGTTTTCGAAACATGGAATGTCTCGGTGAGTGAAACTAAGAAAATAACAATTCTACTGGATAGAACTAGCTTGAATTGAATTTTTCTGCGAAAATTTCATGATTTTCGAAACTGGATGTTAGGAAAAACCTGCAAAATCAGAATAAACACTTCTAGGTGCAAATATGCCTTGTATGGTGAATGAAAGTCCGGTAATCCACATGTTAATAACAGTGTAGTAATTATTTTTCAAACCGCGATTCATGGAGCGCTTTTGGAAAACGGAAATTCACCGTAATGAAACAAAGTAAATTACAATTCTATTGGGTAGAACTAGCTAGAATAGAATTTTTCTGCGAAAATTGCATGATTATCGAATCTGAAGTTTGGAGAAAGCTTCAAAATGAGAGTAAATATTTCTAGGTGTAAATATGCCTTTATGTTGGAAGAAAGTTCGGTAATCCATATTTTCACAACATATTAAAGAATCTTTTTCTAATCCGTGATGCATATACCGTGTTTGGAACATGGAATTTCACGGTGATTGAAACAATGTAAATTACTTCTCTATTGGGTAGAGCTCGCTCCGAGAGAATTTTTCTACAAAAAATGCTGCATTTTTGAAACTGGCGTTTGGAAAACGATGCAAAATCTGAGAAAATACTTCTAAGTATCAATATTCAATCTACTGTGATGAAAGTTCGGTAATCCACATGCTAACACATCTGTAGTGAATATTTGTCGAATCCATTATGGATGTAGCATGTTCGGAACAGGGGATTTCATGGCCAGGGAGTTTATGTAAATAACATTTCTCTTGGTTAGAAATCACTCCAAGAGATTTTTCCTGAGAAATCTGCCTGATTTTCAAAACTGGCGTTAGGAAATCACTGTGAACTAAGATGAATAGATTCTCGGTGTAAATATGCCTTGTAGGGTGGATGAAATTTCGGTAATCCGCACGCTAACAACTCTGTAGTGAATATTTCTCGAATCCGAGATCCATGAAGCGTGTTCGGAACACAGAATATCACGGTGAGCGAATCTATGTAAAATAAATGTCTCTTGGGTAGAACTTGCTCCAAGAGCTTTTTCTGCGAATTCTGCCTCAGTTTCAAAACGGGCATTAGGAGAAATTTTCAAAATATGAGAAAATGCTTCAAAGTGTCAATATGGCTTTTATGGTGGATGAAAGTTCGTTAATCCTTATGGTAACGACTCTGTAGTGAATATTTGTCGAATCCGTGATGCATGTAGCTTTTTTGGAACATGGAATTTCACGATGAGGGATCCTATGTAAGTTGCATGTCTATTGGGTAGAACTCGCTCCAAGAGGATTTTTCTGAGAAAACTGCATGATTTAATACCTGACATTAGGAGAAATTCCCTAAATAAGAAAAAACTTTCTATGTATAAATATGCATTGTAGGGTGGATGAAATTTCGGTAATACACATGTTCACAACTCATTAAAGAATGTTTGTCGAATCCGTGATGCATGTAACGTGTTCAGAACACGGAATGTCACGGTGAGTTAAACGAGGTTAATTACATATCTTTTGGGTAGAACTCGCTCCAAGAGCATTTTCCTGCCAAATCTGCCTCATTTTCAAACCTGGCAATAAAACTAACCTGTGAAATCTCAGAAAATTCTTCAAAGTGTCAGTAAGCCATGTATGGTGAATGAAGTGCTGTAATCCACTTGCTAACAACTCTGTAGTGAATATTTGTCGAATCCGAGATGCATGTAGCGTGTTCGGAACACGGAATTTCACGGTGAGTGAATCCATGTAAATTACATGTCTATTGTTTTGAACCCGCTCCAAGATGTTTTTGCCGTGAAATCTGCCTCAGTTTAGAAACTGGCGTTTGGAAAGCTCTGTGAAATCAGAGAAAATGCTTCTAAGCATCAATATGCCTTGTATTGTAATGAAAGTCCTGTAATCCACATGCAAACAACTCTGTAGTGTATTTTATCGTGTCCTATCTGCATGTAGCGTGTATGAAACACGGAATTTCACAGCAGGAGAATCTATGTAATTTACATATCTATTGGGTAGAACACGCTCCAACAGTTTTTTCCTTAGGAAACTGCCTGATTTTTGAATCCGCTATTAGGAAAAAGCTGCAAACTAAGAGTTAAATTTCTAGGTGTAAATATGCCTTGTATGGTGGATGAAAGTTCTGTAATACACATGTACACAACTCATGAAAAATGTTTCTCAAATCCGTGATGTTTGTAGTGTGCTCGGAACACGGAATGTCACGTTGAAGGGAACTATGTAAATTACATATCTATTGGTGAGAACCCGCTCCAGGAGCATTTTACTGTAAAATATACCTCTGTTTGGAAACTGGTGTTATGAAAACACTGCAAAATCTGAGCAAATGTTTTACGTTGACAATATGTCTTCAATGGTTTATTAAAGATGTGTAATTCACATTCTAACAACTCAGCTGTGAAAATTTGCTGAATCTTATGTGCACGTTTGTTTTTCAGAACACGGAATGTTACGGTGACGGTATCTATGAAAATGGGATGTCTACTGGATCGAACATGCAGCAAGAGTATTTTTCTGCAAAAACTTCCTGATTCTCATATGTGATGTTAGGAAAAATCTGCAAAATCTAAGTAAATATTTCTAGGTGTAAATATGCCTTGAATTGTGGTTGAAACATCGGTAATCCACATGCTCACGGTCATTAAATAATGTTTGTCCAAGCCATGATGAATGTAACGTTTTCAGAACATGGAATGTCTCGGTGAGTGAAACTCAGAAAATAACAATTCTTCTGGATAGAACTCGCATGAATTGTATTTTTCTGCGAAAATTTCATGATTTTCGAACCTGGATGTTAGGAAAAATCTGCGAAATCAGAATAAACACTTCTAGGTGTAAATATGCCTTGTATGGTGGATCAAAGTTCGGTAATCCACATGCTCCCACTCATTAAAGAATGTTTGTCGAATTCGTGATGCATGTAACGTGTTCGGAATATGGAATGTCATATTGAAGGGAACAATGTAAATTACATGTCTATTGGGTAGAACTCGCTTGAAGAGTATTTTTCTGCGAAATGTGCCTCATTTTCAAAACTGCCATTAGGAGATCCCAGTGAAATCTGAGAAAATGCTTCTAAGTGTCAATATGCATTGAATGGTGAATGAAAGTCCGGTAATTCACATGTTAATAACAGTGAAGTAATTATTTTTCAAAAAGTGAATCATGGAGCGCTTTTGGAAAATGGAATTTCACAGTAGTGAAAGAATTTAAATTACAATTCTATTGGGTAGAACTAGCTAGAATAGAATTTTTCTGCGAAAATTGCATGATTATCGAATCTGAAGTTTGGAGAAAGCTTGAAAATGAGAGTAAATATTTCTAGGTGTAAATATGCCTTTATGTTGGAAGAAAGTTCGGTAATCCATATTTTCACAACATATTAAAGAATCTTTTTCTAATCCGTGATGCATATACCGTGTTTGGAACGTGGAATTTCACGGTGATTGAAACAATGTAAATTACTTCTCTATTGGGTAGAACTCGCTCCGAGAGAATTTTTCTGCAAAAAATGCTGCATTTTTGAAACTGGCGTTTGGAAAACGCTGCAAAATCTGAGAAAATACTTCTAAGTATCAATATTCAATCTATTGTGATGAAAGTTCAGTAATCCACATGCTAACACATCTGTAGTGAATATTTGTCGAATCCATTATGGATGTAGCATGTTCGGAACACGGGATTTCATGGCCAGGGAGTTTATGTAAATTACATTTCTCTTGGTTAGAAATCACTCCAAGAGATTTTCCCTGAGAAATCTGCCTGATTTTCGAAACTGGCGTTAGGAAATCACTGCGAACTAAGATGAATAGATTCTCGGTGTAAATATGCCTTGTAGGGTGGATGAAAGTTCGGTAATCCGCACGCTAACAACTCTGTAGTGAATATTTGTCGAATCCGAGATACATGAAGCGTGTTCAGAACACAGAATATCACGGTGAGCGAATCTATGTAAAATACATGTCTCTTAGGTAGAACTCGCTCCAAGAGCTTTTTCTGCGAATTCTGCCTCAGTTTCAAAACAGGCATTAGGAAAAACTTTTGAAATATGAGAAAATGCTTCAAAGTGTCAATATGGCTTTTATGGTGGATGAAAGTTCGGTAATCCTTATGCTAACGACTCTGTAGTGAATATTTGTCGAATCCGTGATGCATGTAGCTTTTTCGGAACATGGAAATTCACGATGAGGGATCCTATGTAAGTTGCATGTCTATTGGGTAGAACTCGCTCCAAGAGGATTTTTCTGAGAAAACTGCATGATTTAAAATCTGACAATAGGAGAAATCTACAAAATAAGAAAAATCTTTCTATGTATAAATATGCATTTTAGGGTAGATGAAAGTTTGGTAATACACATGTTCACAACTCATTAAAGAATGTTTGTCGAATCCGTGATGCATGTAACGTGTTCAGAACACGGAATGTCACGGTGAGTGAAACGAGGGAAATTACATATCTTTTGGGTAGAACTCGCTCCAAGAGCATTTTCCTGCCAAATCTGCCTCATTTTCAAACCTGGCATTAAAACTAACCTGTGAAATCTCAGAAAATACTTCAAAGTGTCAGTAAGCCATGTATGGTGAATTAAGTGCTGTAATCCACTTGCTAACAACTCTGTAGTGAATATTTGTCGAATCCGAGAAGCATGTAGCATGTTCGGAACACGGAATTTCACGGTGAGCGAATCCATGTAAATTACATGTCTATTGTTTTGAACCCGCTCCAAGATGTTTTTGCCGTGAAATCTGCCTCAGTTTAGAAACTGGCGTTTGGAAAGCTCTGTGAAATCAGAGAAAATGCTTCAAAGCATCACTATGCCTTGTATTGTGATGAAAGTCCTGTAATCCACATGCAAACAACTCTGTAGTGTATTTTGTCGAATCCTATCTGCATGTAGCGTGTTTGAAACACGGAATTTCACAGCAGGAGAATCTATGTAATTTACATATCTATTGGGTAGAACACGCTCCAACAGTTTTTTCCTTAGGAAACTGCCTGATTTTTGAATCCGCTATTAGGAAAAAGCTGCAAACTAAGAGTTAAAGTTTCTAGGTGTAAATATGCCTTGTATTGTTGATGAAAGTTCTGTAATACACATGTACACAACTCATGAAAAATGTTTCTCAAATCCGTGATGTATGTAGTGTGCTCGGAACACGGAATGTCACGTTGAAGGAAACTATTTAAATTACATATCTATTGGTGAGAACCCGCTGCAGGAGCATTTTACTGTAAAATATACCTCTGTTTGGAAACTGGTGTTATGAAAACACTGCAAAATCTGAGCAAATGTTTTAAGTTGACGATATGTCTTCAATGGTTTATTAAAGATGTGTAATTCACATTCTAACAACTCAGGTGTGAAAATTTGCAGAATCCTATGTGCACGTTACTTTTTCAGAACACGGAATGTTACGGTGACGGTATCTATAAATGGGATGTCTATTGGATCGAACTTGCAGCAAGAGAATTTTCCTGCGAAACTGCTTGATTTTCGTAAGTGATGTAAGGAAAAATCTGGGAAATCTAAGTAAATATTTCTAGGTGTATATATGCCTTGTATTGTGGTTGCAACATCGGTAATCCACATGCTCACGGTCATTAAATAATGTTTGTTGAAGCCGTGATGAATGTAACGTTTTCGGAACATGAAATGTCTCGGTGAGTGAAACTAAGTAAATAACAATTCTACTGGATAGAACTAGCTTGAATTGAATTTTTCTGCGAAAATTTCATGATTTTCAAAATTGGATGTTAGGAAAAACCTGCGAAATCAGAATAAACACTTCTAGGTGCAAATATGCCTTGTATGGTGAATGAAAGTCCGGTAATCCACATGTTAATAACAGTGTAGTAATTATTTTTCAAACCGCGATTCATGGAGCGCTTTTGGAAAACGGAAATTCACCGTAATGAAACAAAGTAAATTACAATTCTATTGGGTAGAACTAGCTAGAATAGAATTTTTCTGCGAAAATTGCATGATTATCGAATCTGAAGTTTGGAGAAAGCTTCAAAATGAGAGTAAATATTTCTAGGTGTAAATATGCCTTTATGTTGGAAGAAAGTTCGGTAATCCATATTTTCACAACATATTAAAGAATCTTTTTCTAATCCGTGATGCATATACCGTGTTTGGAACATGGAATTTCACGGTGATTGAAACAATGTAAATTACTTCTCTATTGGGTAGAACTCGCTCCGAGAGAATTTTTCTACAAAAAATGCTGCATTTTTGAAACTGGCGTTTGGAAAACGATGCAAAATCTGAGAAAATACTTCTAAGTATCAATATTCAATCTATTGTGATGAAAGTTCGGTAATCCACATGCTAACACATCTGTAGTGAATATTTGTTGAATCCATTATGGATGTAGCATGTTCGGAACAGGGGATTTCATGGCCAGGGAGTTTATGTAAATAACATTTCTCTTGGTTAGAAATCACTCCAAGAGATTTTTCCTGAGAAATCTGCCTGATTTTCAAAACTGGCGTTAGGAAATCACTGTGAACTAAGATGAATAGATTCTCGGTGTAAATATGCCTTGTAGGGTGGATGAAATTTCGGTAATCCGCACGCTAACAACTCTGTAGTGAATATTTCTCGAATCCGAGATCCATGAAGCGTGTTCGGAACACAGAATATCACGGTGAGCGAATGTATGTAAAATAAATGTCTCTTGGGTAGAACTCGCTCCAAGAGCTTTTTCTGCGAATTCTGCCTCAGTTTCAAAACGGGCATTAGGAGAAATTTTCAAAATATGAGAAAATGCTTCAAAGTGTCAATATGGCTTTTATGGTGGATGAAAGTTCGTTAATCCTTATGCTAACGACTCTGTAGTGAATATTTGTCGAATCCGTGATGCATGTAGCTTTTTCGGAACATGGAATTTCACGATGAGGGATCCTATGTAAGTTGCATGTCTATTGGGTAGAACTCGCTCCAAGAGGATTTTTCTGAGAAAACTGCATGATTTAATACCTGACATTAGGAGAAATTCCCTAAATAAGAAAAAACTTTCTATGTATAAATATGCATTGTAGGGTGGATGAAATTTCGGTAATACACATGTTCACAACTCATTAAAGAATGTTTGTCGAATCCGTGATGCATGTAACGTGTTCAGAACACGGAATGTCACGGTGAGTTAAACGAGGTTAATTACATATCTTTTGGGTAGAACTCGCTCCAAGAGCATTTTCCTGCCAAATCTGCCTCATTTTCAAACCTGGCATTAAAACTAACCTGTGAAATCTCAGAAAATTCTTCAAAGTGTCAGTAAGCCATGTATGGTGAATGAAGTGCTGTAATCCACTTGCTAACAACTCTGTAGTGAATATTTGTCGAATCCGAGATGCATGTAGCGTGTTCGGAACACGGAATTTCACGGTGAGTGAATCCATGTAAATTACATGTCTATTGTTTTGAACCCGCTCCAAGATGTTTTTGCCGTGAAATCTGCCTCAGTTTAGAAACTGGCGTTTGGAAAGCTCTGTGAAATCAGAGAAAATGCTTCTAAGCATCAATATGCCTTGTATTGTAATGAAAGTCCTGTAATCCACATGCAAACAACTCTGTAGTGTATTTTATCGTGTCCTATCTGCATGTAGCGTGTATGAAACACGGAATTTCACAGCGGGAGAATCTATGTAATTTACATATCTATTGGGTAGAACACGCTCCAACAGTTTTTTCCTTAGGAAACTGCCTGATTTTTGAATCCGCTATTAGGAAAAAGCTGCAAACTAAGAGTTAAATTTCTAGGTGTAAATATGCCTTGTATGGTGGATGAAAGTTCTGTAATACACATGTACACAACTCATGAAAAATGTTTCTCAAATCCGTGATGTTTGTAGTGTGCTCGGAACACGGAATGTCACGTTGAAGGGAACTATGTAAATTACATATCTATTGGTGAGAACCCGCTCCAGGAGCATTTTACTGTAAAATATACCTCTGTTTGGAAACTGGTGTTATGAAAACACTGCAAAATCTGAGCAAATGTTTTACGTTGACAATATGTCTTCAATGGTTTATTAAAGATGTGTAATTCACATTCTAACAACTCAGCTGTGAAAATTTGCTGAATCTTATGTGCACGTTTGTTTTTCAGAACACGGAATGTTACGGTGACGGTATCTATGAAAATGGGATGTCTACTGGATCGAACATGCAGCAAGAGTATTTTTCTGCAAAAACTTCCTGATTCTCATATGTGATGTTAGGAAAAATCTGCAAAATCTAAGTAAATATTTCTAGGTGTAAATATGCCTTGAATTGTGGTTGAAACATCGGTAATCCACATGCTCACGGTCATTAAATAATGTTTGTCCAAGCCATGATGAATGTAACGTTTTCGGAACATGGAATGTCTCGGTGAGTGAAACTCAGAAAATAACAATTCTTCTGGATAGAACTCGCATGAATTGTATTTTTCTGCGAAAATTTCATGATTTTCGAACCTGGATGTTAGGAAAAATCTGCGAAATCAGAATAAACACTTCTAGGTGTAAATATGCCTTGTATGGTGGATCAAAGTTCGGTAATCCACATGCTCCCACTCATTAAAGAATGTTTGTCGAATTCGTGATGCATGTAACGTGTTCGGAATACGGAATGTCATATTGAAGGGAACAATGTAAATTACATGTCTATTGGGTAGAACTCGCTTGAAGAGTATTTTTCTGCGAAATGTGCCTCATTTTCAAAACTGCCATTAGGAGATCCCAGTGAAATCTGAGAAAATGCTTCTAAGTGTCAATATGCATTGAATGGTGAATGAAAGTCCGGTAATTCACATGTTAATAACAGTGAAGTAATTATTTTTTAAAAAGTGAATCATGGAGCGCTTTTGGAAAATGGAATTTCACAGTAGTGAAAGAATTTAAATTACAATTCTATTGGGTAGAACTAGCTAGAATAGAATTTTTCTGCGAAAATTGCATGATTATCGAATCTGAAGTTTGGAGAAAGCTTGAAAATGAGAGTAAATATTTCTAGGTGTAAATATGCCTTTATGTTGGAAGAAAGTTCGGTAATCCATATTTTCACAACATATTAAAGAATCTTTTTCTAATCCGTGATGCATATACCGTGTTTGGAACGTGGAATTTCACGGTGATTGAAACAATGTAAATTACTTCTCTATTGGGTAGAACTCGCTCCGAGAGAATTTTTCTGCAAAAAATGCTGCATTTTTGAAACTGGCGTTTGGAAAACGCTGCAAAATCTGAGAAAATACTTCTAAGTATCAATATTCAATCTATTGTGATGAAAGTTCGGTAATCCACATGCTAACACATCTGTAGTGAATATTTGTCGAATCCATTATGGATGTAGCATGTTCGGAACACGGGGTTTCATGGCCAGGGAGTTTATGTAAATTACATTTCTCTTGGTTAGAAATCACTCCAAGAGATTTTCCCTGAGAAATCTGCCTGATTTTCGAAACTGGCGTTAGGAAATCACTGCGAACTAAGATGAATAGATTCTCGGTGTAAATATGCCTTGTAGGGTGGATGAAAGTTCGGTAATCCGCACGCTAACAACTCTGTAGTGAATATTTGTCGAATCCGAGATACATGAAGCGTGTTCAGAACACAGAATATCACGGTGAGCGAATCTATGTAAAATACATGTCTCTTAGGTAGAACTCGCTCCAAGAGCTTTTTCTGCGAATTCTGCCTCAGTTTCAAAACAGGCATTAGGAAAAACTTTTGAAATATGAGAAAATGCTTCAAAGTGTCAATATGGCTTTTATGGTGGATGAAAGTTCGGTAATCCTTATGCTAACGACTCTGTAGTGAATATTTGTCGAATCCGTGATGCATGTAGCTTTTTCGGAACATGGAAATTCACGATGAGGGATCCTATGTAAGTTGCATGTCTATTGGGTAGAACTCGCTCCAAGAGGATTTTTCTGAGAAAACTGCATGATTTAAAATCTGACAATAGGAGAAATCTACAAAATAAGAAAAATCTTTCTATGTATAAATATGCATTTTAGGGTAGATGAAAGTTTGGTAATACACATGTTCACAACTCATTAAAGAATGTTTGTCGAATCCGTGATGCATGTAACGTGTTCAGAACACGGAATGTCACGGTGAGTGAAACGAGGGAAATTACATATCTTTTGGGTAGAACTCGCTCCAAGAGCATTTTCCTGCCAAATCTGCCTCATTTTCAAACCTGGCATTAAAACTAACCTGTGAAATCTCAGAAAATTCTTCAAAGTGTCAGTAAGCCATGTATGGTGAATTAAGTGCTGTAATCCACTTGCTAACAACTCTGTAGTGAATATTTGTCGAATCCGAGAAGCATGTAGCATGTTCGGAACACGGAATTTCACGGTGAGCGAATCCATGTAAATTACATGTCTATTGTTTTGAACCCGCTCCAAGAAGTTTTTGCCGTGAAATCTGCCTCAGTTTAGAAACTGGCGTTTGGAAAGCTCTGTGAAATCAGAGAAAATGCTTCAAAGCATCACTATGCCTTGTATTGTGATGAAAGTCCTGTAATCCACATGCAAACAACTCTGTAGTGTATTTTGTCGAATCCTATCTGCATGTAGCGTGTTTGAAACACGGAATTTCACAGCAGGAGAATCTATGTAATTTACATATCTATTGGGTAGAACACGCTCCAACAGTTTTTTCCTTAGGAAACTGCCTGATTTTTGAATCCGCTATTAGGAAAAAGCTGCAAACTAAGAGTTAAAGTTTCTAGGTGTAAATATGCCTTGTATTGTTGATGAAAGTTCTGTAATACACATGTACACAACTCATGAAAAATGTTTCTCAAATCCGTGATGTATGTAGTGTGCTCGGAACACGGAATGTCACGTTGAAGGAAACTATTTAAATTACATATCTATTGGTGAGAACCCGCTGCAGGAGCATTTTACTGTAAAATATACCTCTGTTTGGAAACTGGTGTTATGAAAACACTGCAAAATCTGAGCAAATGTTTTAAGTTGACGATATGTCTTCAATGGTTTATTAAAGATGTGTAATTCACATTCTAACAACTCAGGTGTGAAAATTTGCAGAATCCTATGTGCACGTTACTTTTTCAGAACACGGAATGTTACGGTGACGGTATCTATAAATGGGATGTCTATTGGATCGAACATGCAGCAAGAGAATTTTCCTGCGAAACTGCTTGATTTTCGTAAGTGATGTAAGGAAAAATCTGGGAAATCTAAGTAAATATTTCTAGGTGTACATATGCCTTGTATTGTGGTTGCAACATCGGTAATCCACATGCTCACGGTCATTAAATAATGTTTGTTGAAGCCGTGATGAATGTAACGTTTTCGGAACATGAAATGTCTCGGTGAGTGAAACTAAGTAAATAACAATTCTACTGGATAGAACTAGCTTGAATTGAATTTTTCTGCGAAAATTTCATGATTTTCAAAATTGGATGTTAGGAAAAACCTGCGAAATCAGAATAAACACTTCTAGGTGCAAATATGCCTTGTATGGTGAATGAAAGTCCGGTAATCCACATGTTAATAACAGTGTAGTAATTATTTTTCAAACCGCGATTCATGGAGCGCTTTTGGAAAACGGAATTTCACCGTAATGAAACAAAGTAAATTACAATTCTATTGGGTAGAACTAGCTAGAAGAGAATTTTTCTGCGAAAATTGCATGATTATCGAATCTGAAGTTTGGAGAAAGCTTCAAAATGAGAGTAAATATTTCTAGGTGTAAATATGCCTTTATGTTGGAAGAAAGTTCGGTAATCCACATTTTCACAACATATTAAAGAATCTTTTTCTAATCCGTGATGCATATACCGTGTTTGGAACATGGAATTTCACGGTGATTGAAACAATGTAAATTACTTCTCTATTGGGTAGAACTCGCTCCAAGAGTATTTTTCTGCAAAAAATGCTGCATTTTTGAAACTGGCGTTTTGAAAACGCTGCAAGATCTGAGAAAAGAGTTCTAAGTATCAATATTCAATCTATTGTGATGAAAGTTCGGTAATCCACCTGCTAACACATCTGTAGTGAATATTTGTCGAATCCATTATAGATGTAGCATGTACGGAACACGGGATTTCATGGCCAGGGAGTTTATGTAAATTACATTTCTCTTGGTTAGAAATCACTCCAAGAGATTTTTCCTGAGAAATCTGCCTGATTTTCGAAACTGGCATTAGGAAATCACTGCGAACTAAGATGAATAGATTCTCGGTGTAAATATTCCTTGTAGGGTGGATGAAATTTCGGTAATCCGCACGCTAACAACTCTGTAGTGAATATTTCTCGAATCCGAGATACATGAAGCATGTTCGGAACACAGAATATCACGGTGAGCGAATCTATGTAAAATAAATGTCCCTTGGGTAGAACTCGCTCCAAGAGCTTTTTCTGCGAATTCTGCCTCAGTTTCAAAACGGGCATTAGGAGAAACTTTCAAAATATGAGAAAATGCTTCAAAGTGTCAATATGGCTTTTATGGTGGATGAAAGTTCGTTAATCCTTATGCTAACGACTCTGTAGTGAATAATTGTCGAATCCGTGATGCATGTAGCTTTTTCGGAACATGGAATTTCACGATGAGGGATCCTATGTAAGTTGCATGTCTATTGGGTAGAACTCGCTCCAAGAGGATTTTTCTGAGAAAACTGCATGATTTAATACCTGACATTAGGAGAAATTCCCTAAATAAGAAAAAACTTTCTATGTATAAATATGCATTGTAGGGTGGATGAAATTTCGGTAATACACATGTTCACAACTCATTAAAGAATGTTTGTCGAATCCGTGATGCATGTAACGTGTTCAGAACACGGAATGTCACGGTGAGTTAAACGAGGTTAATTACATATCTTTTGGGTAGAACTCGCTCCAAGAGCATTTTCCTGCCAAATCTGCCTCATTTTCAAACCTGGCATTAAAACTAACCTGTGAAATCTCAGAAAATTCTTCAAAGTGTCAGTAAGCCATGTATGGTGAATGAAGTGCTGTAATCCACTTGCTAACAACTCTGTAGTGAATATTTGTCGAATCCGAGATGCATGTAGCGTGTTCGGAACACGGAATTTCACGGTGAGTGAATCCATGTAAATTACATGTCTATTGTTTTGAACCCGCTCCAAGATGTTTTTGCCGTGAAATCTGCCTCAGTTTAGAAACTGGCGTTTGGAAAGCTCTGTGAAATCAGAGAAAATGCTTCTAAGCATCAATATGCCTTGTATTGTAATGAAAGTCCTGTAATCCACATGCAAACAACTCTGTAGTGTATTTTATCGTGTCCTATCTGCATGTAGCGTGTATGAAACACGGAATTTCACAGCGGGAGAATCTATGTAATTTACATATCTATTGGGTAGAACACGCTCCAACAGTTTTTTCCTTAGGAAACTGCCTGATTTTTGAATCCGCTATTAGGAAAAAGCTGCAAACTAAGAGTTAAATTTCTAGGTGTAAATATGCCTTGTATGGTGGATGAAAGTTCTGTAATACACATGTACACAACTCATGAAAAATGTTTCTCAAATCCGTGATGTTTGTAGTGTGCTCGGAACACGGAATGTCACGTTGAAGGGAACTATGTAAATTACATATCTATTGGTGAGAACCCGCTCCAGGAGCATTTTACTGTAAAATATACCTCTGTTTGGAAACTGGTGTTATGAAAACACTGCAAAATCTGAGCAAATGTTTTACGTTGACAATATGTCTTCAATGGTTTATTAAAGATGTGTAATTCACATTCTAACAACTCAGCTGTGAAAATTTGCTGAATCTTATGTGCACGTTTGTTTTTCAGAACACGGAATGTTACGGTGACGGTATCTATGAAAATGGGATGTCTACTGGATCGAACATGCAGCAAGAGTATTTTTCTGCAAAAACTTCCTGATTCTCATATGTGATGTTAGGAAAAATCTGCAAAATCTAAGTAAATATTTCTAGGTGTAAATATGCCTTGAATTGTGGTTGAAACATCGGTAATCCACATGCTCACGGTCATTAAATAATGTTTGTCCAAGCCATGATGAATGTAACGTTTTCGGAACATGGAATGTCTCGGTGAGTGAAACTCAGAAAATAACAATTCTTCTGGATAGAACTCGCATGAATTGTATTTTTCTGCGAAAATTTCATGATTTTCGAACCTGGATGTTAGGAAAAATCTGCGAAATCAGAATAAACACTTCTAGGTGTAAATATGCCTTGTATGGTGGATCAAAGTTCGGTAATCCACATGCTCCCACTCATTAAAGAATGTTTGTCGAATTCGTGATGCATGTAACGTGTTCGGAATACGGAATGTCATATTGAAGGGAACAATGTAAATTACATGTCTATTGGGTAGAACTCGCTTGAAGAGTATTTTTCTGCGAAATGTGCCTCATTTTCAAAACTGCCATTAGGAGATCCCAGTGAAATCTGAGAAAATGCTTCTAAGTGTCAATATGCATTGAATGGTGAATGAAAGTCCGGTAATTCACATGTTAATAACAGTGAAGTAATTATTTTTTAAAAAGTGAATCATGGAGCGCTTTTGGAAAATGGAATTTCACAGTAGTGAAAGAATTTAAATTACAATTCTATTGGGTAGAACTAGCTAGAATAGAATTTTTCTGCGAAAATTGCATGATTATCGAATCTGAAGTTTGGAGAAAGCTTGAAAATGAGAGTAAATATTTCTAGGTGTAAATATGCCTTTATGTTGGAAGAAAGTTCGGTAATCCATATTTTCACAACATATTAAAGAATCTTTTTCTAATCCGTGATGCATATACCGTGTTTGGAACGTGGAATTTCACGGTGATTGAAACAATGTAAATTACTTCTCTATTGGGTAGAACTCGCTCCGAGAGAATTTTTCTGCAAAAAATGCTGCATTTTTGAAACTGGCGTTTGGAAAACGCTGCAAAATCTGAGAAAATACTTCTAAGTATCAATATTCAATCTATTGTGATGAAAGTTCGGTAATCCACATGCTAACACATCTGTAGTGAATATTTGTCGAATCCATTATGGATGTAGCATGTTCGGAACACGGGGTTTCATGGCCAGGGAGTTTATGTAAATTACATTTCTCTTGGTTAGAAATCACTCCAAGAGATTTTCCCTGAGAAATCTGCCTGATTTTCGAAACTGGCGTTAGGAAATCACTGCGAACTAAGATGAATAGATTCTCGGTGTAAATATGCCTTGTAGGGTGGATGAAAGTTCGGTAATCCGCACGCTAACAACTCTGTAGTGAATATTTGTCGAATCCGAGATACATGAAGCGTGTTCAGAACACAGAATATCACGGTGAGCGAATCTATGTAAAATACATGTCTCTTAGGTAGAACTCGCTCCAAGAGCTTTTTCTGCGAATTCTGCCTCAGTTTCAAAACAGGCATTAGGAAAAACTTTTGAAATATGAGAAAATGCTTCAAAGTGTCAATATGGCTTTTATGGTGGATGAAAGTTCGGTAATCCTTATGCTAACGACTCTGTAGTGAATATTTGTCGAATCCGTGATGCATGTAGCTTTTTCGGAACATGGAAATTCACGATGAGGGATCCTATGTAAGTTGCATGTCTATTGGGTAGAACTCGCTCCAAGAGGATTTTTCTGAGAAAACTGCATGATTTAAAATCTGACAATAGGAGAAATCTACAAAATAAGAAAAATCTTTCTATGTATAAATATGCATTTTAGGGTAGATGAAAGTTTGGTAATACACATGTTCACAACTCATTAAAGAATGTTTGTCGAATCCGTGATGCATGTAACGTGTTCAGAACACGGAATGTCACGGTGAGTGAAACGAGGGAAATTACATATCTTTTGGGTAGAACTCGCTCCAAGAGCATTTTCCTGCCAAATCTGCCTCATTTTCAAACCTGGCATTAAAACTAACCTGTGAAATCTCAGAAAATTCTTCAAAGTGTCAGTAAGCCATGTATGGTGAATTAAGTGCTGTAATCCACTTGCTAACAACTCTGTAGTGAATATTTGTCGAATCCGAGAAGCATGTAGCATGTTCGGAACACGGAATTTCACGGTGAGCGAATCCATGTAAATTACATGTCTATTGTTTTGAACCCGCTCCAAGAAGTTTTTGCCGTGAAATCTGCCTCAGTTTAGAAACTGGCGTTTGGAAAGCTCTGTGAAATCAGAGAAAATGCTTCAAAGCATCACTATGCCTTGTATTGTGATGAAAGTCCTGTAATCCACATGCAAACAACTCTGTAGTGTATTTTGTCGAATCCTATCTGCATGTAGCGTGTTTGAAACACGGAATTTCACAGCAGGAGAATCTATGTAATTTACATATCTATTGGGTAGAACACGCTCCAACAGTTTTTTCCTTAGGAAACTGCCTGATTTTTGAATCCGCTATTAGGAAAAAGCTGCAAACTAAGAGTTAAAGTTTCTAGGTGTAAATATGCCTTGTATTGTTGATGAAAGTTCTGTAATACACATGTACACAACTCATGAAAAATGTTTCTCAAATCCGTGATGTATGTAGTGTGCTCGGAACACGGAATGTCACGTTGAAGGAAACTATTTAAATTACATATCTATTGGTGAGAACCCGCTGCAGGAGCATTTTACTGTAAAATATACCTCTGTTTGGAAACTGGTGTTATGAAAACACTGCAAAATCTGAGCAAATGTTTTAAGTTGACGATATGTCTTCAATGGTTTATTAAAGATGTGTAATTCACATTCTAACAACTCAGGTGTGAAAATTTGCAGAATCCTATGTGCACGTTACTTTTTCAGAACACGGAATGTTACGGTGACGGTATCTATAAATGGGATGTCTATTGGATCGAACATGCAGCAAGAGAATTTTCCTGCGAAACTGCTTGATTTTCGTAAGTGATGTAAGGAAAAATCTGGGAAATCTAAGTAAATATTTCTAGGTGTACATATGCCTTGTATTGTGGTTGCAACATCGGTAATCCACATGCTCACGGTCATTAAATAATGTTTGTTGAAGCCGTGATGAATGTAACGTTTTCGGAACATGAAATGTCTCGGTGAGTGAAACTAAGTAAATAACAATTCTACTGGATAGAACTAGCTTGAATTGAATTTTTCTGCGAAAATTTCATGATTTTCAAAATTGGATGTTAGGAAAAACCTGCGAAATCAGAATAAACACTTCTAGGTGCAAATATGCCTTGTATGGTGAATGAAAGTCCGGTAATCCACATGTTAATAACAGTGTAGTAATTATTTTTCAAACCGCGATTCATGGAGCGCTTTTGGAAAACGGAATTTCACCGTAATGAAACAAAGTAAATTACAATTCTATTGGGTAGAACTAGCTAGAAGAGAATTTTTCTGCGAAAATTGCATGATTATCGAATCTGAAGTTTGGAGAAAGCTTCAAAATGAGAGTAAATATTTCTAGGTGTAAATATGCCTTTATGTTGGAAGAAAGTTCGGTAATCCACATTTTCACAACATATTAAAGAATCTTTTTCTAATCCGTGATGCATATACCGTGTTTGGAACATGGAATTTCACGGTGATTGAAACAATGTAAATTACTTCTCTATTGGGTAGAACTCGCTCCAAGAGTATTTTTCTGCAAAAAATGCTGCATTTTTGAAACTGGCGTTTTGAAAACGCTGCAAGATCTGAGAAAAGAGTTCTAAGTATCAATATTCAATCTATTGTGATGAAAGTTCGGTAATCCACCTGCTAACACATCTGTAGTGAATATTTGTCGAATCCATTATAGATGTAGCATGTACGGAACACGGGATTTCATGGCCAGGGAGTTTATGTAAATTACATTTCTCTTGGTTAGAAATCACTCCAAGAGATTTTTCCTGAGAAATCTGCCTGATTTTCGAAACTGGCATTAGGAAATCACTGCGAACTAAGATGAATAGATTCTCGGTGTAAATATTCCTTGTAGGGTGGATGAAATTTCGGTAATCCGCACGCTAACAACTCTGTAGTGAATATTTCTCGAATCCGAGATACATGAAGCATGTTCGGAACACAGAATATCACGGTGAGCGAATCTATGTAAAATAAATGTCCCTTGGGTAGAACTCGCTCCAAGAGCTTTTTCTGCGAATTCTGCCTCAGTTTCAAAACGGGCATTAGGAGAAACTTTCAAAATATGAGAAAATGCTTCAAAGTGTCAATATGGCTTTTATGATGGATGAAAGTTCGGTAATCCTTATGCTAACGACTCTGTAGTGAATATTTGACGAATCCGTGATGCATGTAGCTTTTTCGGAACATGGAATTTCACGATGAGGGATCCTATGTAAGTTGCATGTCTATTGGGTAGAACTCGCTCCAAGAGGATTTTTCTGAGAAAACTGCATGATTTAATAACTGACATTAGGAGAAATTTCCTAAATAAGAAAAAATTTTCTACGTATAAATATGCATTGTAGGGTGGATGACAGTTCGGTAATACACATGTTCACAACTCATTAAAGAATGTTTCTCGAATCCGTGATGCAAGTAACGTGTTCAGAACACGGAATGTCACGGTGAGTGAAACGAGGTTAATTACATCTCTTTTGGGTAGAACTCGCTCCAAGAGCATTTTCCTGCCTAATCTTCCTCATTTTCAAACCTGGCATTAAAACTAACCTGTGAAATCTCAGAAAATTCTTCAAAGTGTCAGTAAGCCATGTATGGTGAATTAAGTGCTGTAATCCACTTGCTAACAACTCTGTAGTGAATATTTGTCGAATCCGAGAAGCATGTATCGTGTTCGGAACACGGAATTTCACGGTGAGCGAATCCATGTAAATTACATGTCTATTGTTTTGAACCCGCTCCAAGATGTTTTTGCCGTGAAATCTGCCTCAGTTTAGAAACTGGCGTTTGGAAAGCTCTGTGAAATCAGAGAAAATGCTTCTAAGCATCAATATGCCTTGTATTGTGATGAAAGTCCTGTAATCCACATGCAAACAACTCTGTAGTGTATTTTGTCGAGTCCTACCTGCATGTAGCGTGTATGAAACACGGAATTTCACAGCAGGAGAATCTATGTAATTTACATATCTATTGGGTAGAACACGCTCCAACAGTTTTTTCCTTAGGAAACTGCCTGATTTTTGAATCCGCTATTAGGAAAAAGCTGCAAACTAAGACTTAATGTTTCTAGGTGTAAATATGCCTTGTATGGTGGATGAAAGTTCTGTAATACACATGTACACAACTCATTAAAAATGTTTCTCAAATGCGTGATATATGTAGTGTGTTCGGAACACGGAATATCACGTTGAAGGAAACTATGTAAATTACATATCTATTGGTGAGAACCCGCTGCAGGAGCATTTTACTGTAAAATATACCTCTGTTTGGAAACTGGTGTTATGAAAACACTGCAAAATCTGAGCAAATGTTTTAAGGTGACAATATGTCTTCAATGGTTTATTAAAGATGTGTAATTCACATTCTAACAACTCAGCTGTGAAAATTTGCTGAATCTAATATGCACGTTTCTTTTTCAGAACACGGAATGTTACGGTGACGGTATCTATGAAAATGGGATGTCTATTGGATCGAACATGCAGCAAGAGTATATTTCTGCAAAAACTGCCTGATTCTCATAAGTGATGTGAGGAAAAATCTGCAAAATCTAAGTAAATATTTCTAGGTGTAAATATGCCTTGTATTGTGGTTGAAACATCGGTAATCCACATGCTCACTGTCAAAAAATATTGTTTGTCCAAGCCATGATGAATGTAACGTTTTCGGAACATGGAATGTCTCGATGAGTGAAACTCAGAAAATAACAATTCTTCTGGATAGAACTCGCTTGAATTGAATTTTTCTGCGAAAATTTCATGATTTTCGAACCTGGATGTTAGGAAAAACCTGCGAAAACAGAATAAACACTTCTAGGTGTAAATATGCCTTGTATGGTGGATGAAAGTTCGGTAATCCACATGCTCCCACTCATTAAAGAATGTTTGTCGAATTCGTGATGCATGTAACGTGTTCGGAATACGGAATGTCATATTGAAGGAAACAATGTAAATTACATGTCTATTGGGTAGAACTCGCTTGAAGAAAATTTTTCTGCGAAATGTGCCTCATTGTCAAAACTGCCATTAGGAGATCCCAGTGAAATCTGAGAAAATGCTTCTAAGTGTCAATATGCATTGAATGGTGAATGAAAGTCCGGTAATCCACATGTTAATAACAGTGAAGTAATTATTTTTCAAAACGTGAATCATGGAGCGTTTTGGAAAACGGAATTTCACAGTAGTGAAACAATGTAAATTACAATTCTATTGGGTAGAACTAGCTAGAATAGAATTTTTCTGCGAAAATTGCATGATTATCGAATCTGAAGTTTGGAGAAAGCTGCAAAATGAGAGTAAATATTTCTAGCTGTAAATATGCCTTTATGTTGGAAGAAAGTTCAGTAATCCACATTTTCACAACATATTAAAGAATCTTTTTCTAACCCGTGATGCATATAACGTGATCGGAACGTGGAATTTCACGGTGATTGAAACAATGTAAATTACTTCTCTATTGGGTAGAACTCGCTCCAAGAGGATTTTTCTGCAAATACTGCTTCAATTTTGAAACTGGCGTTTGGAAAATGCTGCAAAATCTGAGAAAATACTTCTAAGTATCAATATTCAATCTATTGTGATGAAAGTTCGGTAATCCACATGCTAACAAATCTGTAGTGAATATTTGGCGAATCCATTATGCATGTAGCATGTTCGGAACACGGGATTTCATGGCCAAGGAGTTTATGTAAATTACATTTCTCTTGGTTAGAAATCACTCCAAGAGATTTTTCCTGAGAAATCTGAATGATTTTCGAAACTGGCGTTAGGAAAACACTGCGAACTCAGATGAATAGATTCTCGGTGTAAATATGCCTTGTTGGGTGGATGAAAGTTGGGTAATCCGCATGCTAACGACTCTGTAGTGAATATTTGTCGAATCCGAGATACATGAAGCGTGTTCGGAACACAGAATATCACGGTGAGCGAATGTATGTGAAATAGATTTCTCTTGGGTAGAATTCGCTCCAAGAGCTTTTTCTGTGAATTCTGCCTCATTTTCACATCTGGCATTAGGAAAAACTTTCGAAATATGAGAAAATGCTTCAAAGTGTCAATATGGCTTTTATGGTGGAAGAAAGTTCGGTAATCCTTATGCTAACGACTCTGTAGTGAATATTTGTCGAATCCGTGATGCATGTAGCTTTTTCGGAACACGGAATTTCATGATGACGGGTTCTATGTAAATTGCATGTCTATTGGATAGAACTCGCTCCAAGAGGAATTTTCTGCAAAAACTGCATGATTTAAAAACTGACATTAGGAGAAATCTACTAAATTAGAAAAAAATTTCTATGTATAAATATGCATTGTAAGGTGGATGAAAGTTCGGTAATACACATGTTCACAACTCATTAAAGAATGTTTGTCGAATCCGTGATGCATGTAACGTGTTCAGAACACGGAATGTCACGGTGAGTGAAACGAGGTAAATTACATATCTTTTGGGTATAACTCGCTCCAAGAGCATTTTCCTGCCAAATCTGCCTCATTTTCAAACCTGGCATTAAAACTAACCTGTGAAATCTCAGAAAATCTTCAAAGTGTCAGTAAGCCATGTATGGTGGATGAAAGTGCTGTAATCCACTTGCTAACAACTCTGTAGTGAATATTTGTCGAATCCGAGAAGCATGTAGCGTGTTCGGAACACGGAATTTCACGGTGAGCGAATCCATGTAAATTACATGTCTATTGTTTTAAACACGCTCCAAGAGGTTTTTGCCGTTAAATCTGCCTCAGTTTCGAAACTGGCTTTTGGGAAGCTCTGTGAAATCAGAGAAAATGCTTCTAAGGATCAATATGCCTTGTATTGTGATGAAAGTAATGTAATCCACATGCAAACAACTCTGTAGTGTATTTTGTCAAAACCTATCTGCATGTAGCGTGTTCGAAACACGGAATTTCACAGCAGAAGAATCTATGTAATTTACATATCTATTGGGTAGAACACGCTCCAACAGTTTTTTCCTTAGGAAACTGCCTGATTTTTGAAACTGCTATTAGAAAAAAGCTTCAAACTAAGAGTTAAATTTTCTAGGTGTAAATATGCCTTGTATGGTGGATGAAAGTTCTCTAATACAATGTTCACAACTCATTAAAAATGTTTCTCAAATCCGTGATGTATGTAGTGTGTTCGGAACACGGAATGTCACGTTGAAGGAAACAATATAAATCATATATCTAATGGTGAGAACACGCTCCAGGAGCATTTTACTGTAAAATCTATCTCTGTTTGGAAACTGGTGTTATGAAAACGCTGCAAAATCTGAGCAAATGCTTTAAGGTGACAATATGTCTTCAATGGTTTATTAAAGATGTGTAATTCAAATTCTAACAACTCAGCTGTGAAAATTTGCTGAATCCAATGTGCACGTTACTTTATCAGAACACGGAATGTTACGGTGACGGTATCTATGAAAATGGGATGTCTATTGGATCGAACATGCAGCAAGAGAATTTTTCTGCGAAAACTGCCTGATTTTCGTAACTGACGTTAGGAAAAATCTGCAAAATCTAAGTAAATATTTCTAGGTGTAAATATGCCTTGTATTGTGGTTGAAACATCGGTAATCCACATGCTCACGGTCATTAAATAATGTTTGTCGAAGCCGTGATGAATGTAACGTTTTCGGAACATGGAATGTCTCGGTGAGTGAAACTCAGAAAATAACAACTTTACTGGATAGAACTCGCTTGAATTGAATTTTTCTGCGAAAATTTCATGATTTTCGAAACTGGATGTTAGGAAAAACCTGCGAAATCAGAATAAACACTTCTAGGTGTAATTATGCCTTGTATGGTGGATGAAAGTTCGGTAATCCACATGCTCCCACTCATTAAAGAATGTTTGTCGAATTCGTGATGCATGTAACGTGTTCGGAATGCGGAATGTCATATTGAAGGAAACAATGTAAATTACATGTCTATTGGGTAGAACTCGCTTGAAGAGAATTTTTCTGCGAAATGTGCCTCATTTTCAAAACTGCCATTAGGAGAACCCTGTGAAATCTGAGAAAATGCTTCTAAGTGTCAATATGCCTTGAATGGTGAATGAAAGTCCGGTAATCCACATGTTAATAACAGTGTAGTAATTATTTTTCAAACCGCGATTCATGGAGCGCTTTTGGAAAACGGAATTTCACCGTAATGAAACAATGTAAATTACAATTCTATTGGGTAGAACTAGCTAGAATAGAATTTTTCTGCGAAAATTGCATGATTATCGAATCTGAAGTTTGGAGAAAGCTTCAAAATGAGAGTAAATATTTCTAGCTGTAAATATGCCTTTATGTTGGAAGAAAGTTCAGTAATCCACATTTTCACAACATATTAAAGAATCTTTTTCTAACCCGTGATGCATATAACGTGATCGGAACGTGGAATTTCACGGTGATTGAAACAATGTAAATTACTTCTCTATTGGGTAGAACTCGCTCCAAGAGGATTTTTCTGCGAAAACTGCTTCAATTTTGAAACTGGCGTTTGGAAAATGCTGCAAAATCTGAGAAAATACTTCTAAGTATCAATATTCAATCTATTGTGTTTAAAGTTCGGTAATCCACATGCTAACAAATCTGTAGTGAATATTTGTCGAATCCATTATGCATGTAGCATGTTCAGAACACGGGATTTCTTGGCCAGGGAGTTTTTGTTAATTACATTTCTCTTGGTTAGAAATCACTCCAAGAGTTTTTTCCTTAGAAATCTGCCTGATTTTCGAAACTGGAATTAGGAAAACACTGCGAACTCAGATGAATAGTTTCTCGGTGTAAATATGCTTTGTAGGGTGGATGAAAGTTCGGTAATCCGCATGCTAACGACTCTGTAGTGAATATTTGTCGAATCCGTGATGCATGTAGCTTTTTCGGAACAAGGAATTTCACGATGACGGGTTCTATGTAAATTGCATGTCTATTGTGTAGAACTCGCTCCAAGAGGATTTTTCTGCAAAAACTGCATGATTAAAAACTGACATTAGGAGAAATCTACTAAATCAGAAAAAACTTTCTGTGTATAAATGTGCATTGTAAGGTGGATGAAAGTTCTGTAATACACATGTACACATCTCATTAAAAATGTTTCTCAAATCCGTGATGTATGTAGTGTGTTCGGAACACGGAATGTCACGTTGAAGGAAAGTATGTAAATTACATATCTATTGGTGAGAACCCGCTCCAGGAGCATTTTACTGTAAAATCTACCTCTGTTTGGAAACTGGTGTTATGAAAACGCTGCAAAATCTGAGCAAATGCTTTAAGGTGACAATATGTCTTCAATGGTTTATTAAAGATGTGTAATTCACATTCTAACAACTCAGCTGTGAAAATTTGCTGAATCCAATGTGCACGTTACTTTTTCAGAACACGGAATGTTACGGTGACGGTATCTATGAAAATGGGATGTCTATTGGATCGAACATGCAGCAAGAGAATTTTTCTGCGAAAACTGCCTGATTTTCGTAACTGACGTTAGGAAAAATCTGCGAAATCTAAGTAAATATTTCTAGGTGTAAATATGCCTTGTATTGTGGTTGAAACATCGGTAATCCACATGCTCACGGTCATTAAATAATGTTTGTCGAAGCCGTGATGAATGTAACGTTTTCGGAACATGGAATGTCTCGGTGAGTGAAACTCAGAAAATAACAACTTTACTGGAAAGAACTCGCTTGAATTGAATTTTTCTGCGAAAATTTCATGATTTTCGAAACTGGATGTTAGGAAAAACCTGCGAAATCAGAATAAACACTTCTAGGTGTAATTATGCCTTGTATGGTGGATGAAAGTTCGGTAATCCACATGCTCCCACTCATTAAAGAATGTTTGTCGAATTCGTGATGCATGTAACGTGTTCGGAATGCGGAATGTCATATTGAAGGAAACAATGTAAATTACATGTCTATTGGGTAGAACTCGCTTGAAGAGAATTTTTCTGCGAAATGTGCCTCATTTTCAAAACTGCCATTAGGAGAACCCTGTGAAATCTGAGAAAATGCTTCTAAGTGTCAATATGCCTTGAATGGTGAATGAAAGTCCGGTAATCCACATGTTAATAACAGTGTAGTAATTATTTTTCAAACCGCGATTCATGGAGCGCTTTTGGAAAACGGAATTTCACCGTAATGAAACAATGTAAATTACAATTCTATTGGGTAGAACTAGCTAGAATAGAATTTTTCTGCGAAAATTGCATGATTATCGAATCTGAAGTTTGGAGAAAGCTTCAAAATGAGAGTAAATATTTCTAGCTGTAAATATGCCTTTATGTTGGAAGAAAGTTCAGTAATCCACATTTTCACAACATATTAAAGAATCTTTTTCTAACCCGTGATGCATATAACGTGATCGGAACGTGGAATTTCACGGTGATTGAAACAATGTAAATTACTTCTCTATTGGGTAGAACTCGCTCCAAGAGGATTTTTCTGCGAAAACTGCTTCAATTTTGAAACTGGCGTTTGGAAAATGCTGCAAAATCTGAGAAAATACTTCTAAGTATCAATATTCAATCTATTGTGTTTAAAGTTCGGTAATCCACATGCTAACAAATCTGTAGTGAATATTTGTCGAATCCATTATGCATGTAGCATGTTCAGAACACGGGATTTCTTGGCCAGGGAGTTTTTGTTAATTACATTTCTCTTGGTTAGAAATCACTCCAAGAGTTTTTTCCTTAGAAATCTGCCTGATTTTCGAAACTGGAATTAGGAAAACACTGCGAACTCAGATGAATAGTTTCTCGGTGTAAATATGCTTTGTAGGGTGGATGAAAGTTCGGTAATCCGCATGCTAACGACTCTGTAGTGAATATTTGTCGAATCCGTGATGCATGTAGCTTTTTCGGAACAAGGAATTTCACGATGACGGGTTCTATGTAAATTGCATGTCTATTGTGTAGAACTCGCTCCAAGAGGATTTTTCTGCAAAAACTGCATGATTAAAAACTGACATTAGGAGAAATCTACTAAATCAGAAAAAACTTTCTGTGTATAAATGTGCATTGTAAGGTGGATGAAAGTTCTGTAATACACATGTACACATCTCATTAAAAATGTTTCTCAAATCCGTGATGTATGTAGTGTGTTCGGAACACGGAATGTCACGTTGAAGGAAAGTATGTAAATTACATATCTATTGGTGAGAACCCGCTCCAGGAGCATTTTACTGTAAAATCTACCTCTGTTTGGAAACTGGTGTTATGAAAACGCTGCAAAATCTGAGCAAATGCTTTAAGGTGACAATATGTCTTCAATGGTTTATTAAAGATGTGTAATTCACATTCTAACAACTCAGCTGTGAAAATTTGCTGAATCCAATGTGCACGTTACTTTTTCAGAACACGGAATGTTACGGTGACGGTATCTATGAAAATGGGATATCTATTGGATCGAACATGCAGCAAGAGAATTTTTCTGCGAAAACTGCCTGATTTTCGTAACTGACGTTAGGAAAAATCTGCAAAATCTAAGTAAATATTTCTAGGTGTAAATATGCCTTGTATTGTGGTTGAAACATCGGTAATCCACATGCTCACGGTCATTAAATAATGTTTGTCGAAGCCGTGATGAATGTAACGTTTTCGGAACATGGAATGTCTCGGTGAGTGAAACTCAGAAAATAACAACTTTACTGGATAGAACTCGCTTGAATTGAATTTTTCTGCGAAAATTTCATGATTTTCGAAACTGGATGTTAGGAAAAACCTGCGAAATCAGAATAAACACTTCTAGGTGTAATTATGCCTTGTATGGTGGATGAAAGTTCGGTAATCCACATGCTCCCACTCATTAAAGAATGTTTGTCGAATTCGTGATGCATGTAACGTGTTCGGAATGCGGAATGTCATATTGAAGGAAACAATGTAAATTACATGTCTATTGGGTAGAACTCGCTTGAAGAGAATTTTTCTGCGAAATGTGCCTCATTTTCAAAACTGCCATTAGGAGAACCCTGTGAAATCTGAGAAAATGCTACTAAGTGTCAATATGCCTTGAATGGTGAATGAAAGTCCGGTAATCCACATGTTAATAACAGTGTAGTAATTATTTTTCAAACCGTGATTCATGGAGCGCTTTTGGAAAACGGAATTTCACCGTAATGAAACAATGTAAATTACAATTCTATTGGGTAGAACTAGCTAGAATAGAATTTTTCTGCGAAAATTGCATGATTATCGAATCTGAAGTTTGGAGAAAGCTTCAAAATGAGAGTAAATATTTCTAGCTGTAAATATGCCTTTATGTTGGAAGAAAGTTCAGTAATCCACATTTTCACAACATATTAAAGAATCTTTTTCTAACCCGTGATGCATATAACGTGATCGGAACGTGGAATTTCACGGTGATTGAAACAATGTAAATTACTTCTCTATTGGGTAGAACTCGCTCCAAGAGGATTTTTCTGCGAAAACTGCTTCAATTTTGAAACTGGCGTTTGGAAAATGCTGCAAAATCTGAGAAAATACTTCTAAGTATCAATATTCAATCTATTGTGTTTAAAGTTCGGTAATCCACATGCTAACAAATCTGTAGTGAATATTTGTCGAATCCATTATGCATGTAGCATGTTCAGAACACGGGATTTCTTGGCCAGGGAGTTTTTGTTAATTACATTTCTCTTGGTTAGAAATCACTCCAAGAGTTTTTTCCTTAGAAATCTGCCTGATTTTCGAAACTGGAATTAGGAAAACACTGCGAACTCAGATGAATAGTTTCTCGGTGTAAATATGCTTTGTAGGGTGGATGAAAGTTCGGTAATCCGCATGCTAACGACTCTGTAGTGAATATTTGTCGAATCCGTGATGCATGTAGCTTTTTCGGAACAAGGAATTTCACGATGACGGGTTCTATGTAAATTGCATGTCTATTGTGTAGAACTCGCTCCAAGAGGATTTTTCTGCAAAAACTGCATGATTAAAAACTGACATTAGGAGAAATCTACTAAATCAGAAAAAACTTTCTGTGTATAAATGTGCATTGTAAGGTGGATGAAAGTTCTGTAATACACATGTACACATCTCAATAAAAATGTTTCTCAAATCCGTGATGTATGTAGTGTGTTCGGAACACGGAATGTCACGTTGAAGGAAACTATGTAAATTACATATCTATTGGTGAGAACCCGCTCCAGGAGCATTTTACTGTAAAATCTACCTCTGTTTGGAAACTGGTGTTATGAAAACGCTGCAAAATCTGAGCAAATGCTTTAAGGTGACAATATGTCTTCAATGGTTTATTAAAGATGTGTAATTCACATTCTAACAACTCAGCTGTGAAAATTTGCTGAATCCAATGTGCACGTTACTTTTTCAGAACACGGAATGTTACGGTGACGGTATCTATGAAAATGGGATGTCTATTGGATCGAACATGCAGCAAGAGAATTTTTCTGCGAAAACTGCCTGATTTTCGTAACTGACGTTAGGAAAAATCTGCAAAATCTAAGTAAATATTTCTAGGTGTAAATATGCCTTGTATTGTGGTTGAAACATCGGTAATCCACATGCTCACGGTCATTAAATAATGTTTGTCGAAGCCGTGATGAATGTAACGTTTTCGGAACATGGAATGTCTCGGTGAGTGAAACTCAGAAAATAACAACTTTACTGGATAGAACTCGCTTGAATTGAATTTTTCTGCGAAAATTTCATGATTTTCGAAACTGGATGTTAGGAAAAACCTGCGAAATCAGAATAAACACTTCTAGGTGTAATTATGCCTTGTATGGTGGATGAAAGTTCGGTAATCCACATGCTCCCACTCATTAAAGAATGTTTGTCGAATTCGTGATGCATGTAACGTGTTCGGAATGCGGAATGTCATATTGAAGGAAACAATGTAAATTACATGTCTATTGGGTAGAACTCGCTCCGAGAGAATTTTTCTGCGAAAAATGCTGCATTTTTGAAACTGGCGTTTGGAAAACGCTGCAAAATCTGAGAAAATACTTCTAAGTATCAATATTCAATCTATTGTGATGAAAGTTCGGTAATCCACATGCTAACAAATCTGTAGTGAATATTTGTCGAATCCATTATGCATGTAGCATGTTCAGAACACGGGATTTCATGGCCAAGGAGTTTATGTAAATTACATTTCTCTTGGTTACAAATCACTCCAAGAGATTTTTCCTGAGAAATCTGAATGATTTTCGAAACTGGCGTTAGGAAAACACTGCGAACTCAGATGAATAGATTCTCGGTGTAAATATGCCTTGTTGGGTGGATGAAAGTTGGGTAATCCGCATGCTAACGACTCTGTAGTGAATATTTGTCGAATCCGAGATACATGAAGCGTGTTCGGAACACAGAATATCATGGTGAGCGAATGTATGTGAAATAGATTTCTCTTGGGTAGAATTCGCTCCAAGAGCTTTTTCTGTGAATTCTGCCTCATTTTCATATCTGGCATTAGGAAAAACTTTCGAAATATGAGAAAATGCTTCAAAGTGTCAATATGGCTTTTATGGTGGATGAAAGTTCGGTAATCCTTATGCTAAGGACTCTGTAGTGAATATTTGTCGAATCCGTGATGCATGTAGCTTTTTCGGAACACGGAATTTCACGATGACGGGTTCTATGTAAATTGCATGTCTATTGGATAGAACTCGCTCCAAGAGGATTTTTCTGCAAAACTGCATGATTTAAAAACTGACATTAGGAGAAATCTACTAAATCAGAAAAAAATTTCTATGTATAAATATGCATTGTAAGGTGGATGAAAGTTCGGTAATACACATGTTCACAACTCATTAAAGAATGTTTGTCGAATCCGTGATGAATGTAACGTGTTCAGAACACGGAATGTCACGGTGAGTGAAACTAGTTAAATTACATATCTTTTGGGTAGAACTCGCTCCAAGAGTATTTTCCAGCCTAATCTGCCTCATTTTCAAAACTGCCATTAGGAGAACCCTGTTAAATCTGAGAAAATGCTGCTAAGTGTCAATATGCCTTGAATTGTGAATGAAAGTCCGGTAATCCACATGTTAATAACAGTGTAGTAATTATTTTTCAAACCGCGATTCATGGAGCGCTTTTGGAAAACGGAATTTCACCGTAATGAAACAATGTAAATTACAATTCTATTGGGTAGAACTAGCTAGAATAGAATTTTTCTGCGAAAATTGCATGATTATCGAATCTGAAGTTTGGAGAAAGCTTCAAAATGAGAGTAAATATTTCTAGCTGTAAATATGCCTGTATGTTGGAAGAAAGTTCAGTAATCCACATTTTCACAACATATTAAAGAATCTTTTTCTAACCCGTGATGCATATAACGTGATCGGAACGTGGAATTTCACGGTGATTGAAACAATGTAAATTACTTCTCTATTGGGTAGAACTCGCTCCAAGAGGATTTTTCTGCGAAAACTGCTTCAATTTTGAAACTGGCGTTTGGAAAATGCTGCAAAATCTGAGAAAATACTTCTAAGCATCAATATTCAATCTATTGTGATGAAAGTTCGGTAATCCACATGCTAACAAATCTGTAGTGAATATTTGTCGAATCCATTATGCATGTAGCATGTTCAGAACACGGGATTTCATGGCCAAGGAGTTTATGTAAATTACATTTCTCTTGGTTACAAATCACTCCAAGAGATTTTTCCTGAGAAATCTGAATGATTTTCGAAACTGGCGTTAGGAAAACACTGCGAACTCAGATGAATAGATTCTCGGTGTAAATATGCCTTGTTGGGTGGATGAAAGTTGGGTAATCCGCATGCTAACGACTCTGTAGTGAATATTTGTCGAATCCGAGATACATGAAGCGTGTTCGGAACACAGAATATCATGGTGAGCGAATGTATGTGAAATAGATTTCTCTTGGGTAGAATTCGCTCCAAGAGCTTTTTCTGTGAATTCTGCCTCATTTTCATATCTGGCATTAGGAAAAACTTTCGAAATATGAGAAAATGCTTCAAAGTGTCAATATGGCTTTTATGGTGGATGAAAGTTCGGTAATCCTTATGCTAAGGACTCTGTAGTGAATATTTGTCGAATCCGTGATGCATGTAGCTTTTTCGGAACACGGAATTTCACGATGACGGGTTCTATGTAAATTGCATGTCTATTGGATAGAACTCGTTTCAAGAGGATTTTTCTGCAAAAACTGCATGATTTAAAATCTGACATTAGGAGAAATCTACTAAATCAGAAAAAAATTTCTATGTATAAATATGCATTGTAAGGTGGATGAAAGTTCGGTAATACACATGTTCACAACTCATTAAAGAATGTTTGTCGAATCCGTGATGCATGTAACGTGTTCAGAACACGGAATGTCACGGTGAGTGAAACTAGTTAAATTACATATCTTTTGGGTAGAACTCGCTCCAAGAGTATTTTCCAGCCTAATCTGCCTCATTTTCAAACCTGGCATTAAAAGTAACCTGTGAAATCTCAGAAAATCTTCAAAGTGTCAGTAAGCCATGTATGGTGGATGAAAGTGCTGTAATCCTCTTCCTAACAACTCTGTAGTGAATATTTGTCGAATCCGAGAAGCATGTAGCTTGTTCGGAACACGGAATTTCACGGTGAGCGAATCCATGTAAATTACATGTCTATTGTTTTGAACCGGCTCCAAGAGATTTTTGCCGTGAAATCTGCCTCAGTTTCGAATCTGGCGTTTGGAAAGCTCTGTGAAATCAGAGAAAATGCTTCTAAGCATCAATATGCATTGTATTGTGATGAAAGTCCTGTAATCCACATGCAAACAACTCTGTATTGTATTTTGTCGAATCCTATCTGCATGTAGCGTGTTTGAAACACGGAATTTCACAGCAGGAGAATCTATGTAATTTACATATCTATTGGGTAGAACACGCTCCAACAGGTTTTTCCTTAGTAAACTGCCTGATATTTTAAACTGCTATTAGGAAAAAGCTGCAAACTAAGAGTTAAAGTTTCTAGGTGTAAATATGCCTTGTATGGTGGATGAAAGTTCTGTAATACACATGTACACATCTCAATAAAAATGTTTCTCAAATCCGTGATGTATGTAGTGTGTTCAGAACACGGAATGTCACGTTAAAGGAAAGTATGTAAATTACATATCTATTGGTGAGAACCCGCTCCAGGAGCATTTTACTGTAAAATCTACCTCTGTTTGGAAACTGGTGTTATGAAAACGCTGCAAAATCTGAGCAAATGCTTTAAGGTGACAATATGTCTTCAATGGTTTATTAAAGATGTGTAATTCACATTCTAACAACTCAGCTGTGAAAATTTGCTGAATCCAATGTGCACGTTACTTTATCAGAACACGGAATGTTACGGTGACGGTATCTATGAAAATGGGATGTCTATTGGATCGAACATGCAGCAAGAGAATTTTTCTGCGAAAACTGCCTGATTTTCGTAACTGACGTTAGGAAAAATCTGCGAAATCTAAGTAAATATTTCTAGGTGTAAATAAGCCTTGTATTGTGGTTGAAACATCGGTAATCCACATGCTCACGGTCATTAAATAATGTTTGTCGAAGCCGTGATGAATGTAACGTTTTCGGAACATGGAATGTCTCGGTGAGTGAAACTCAGAAAATAACAACTTTACTGGATAGAACTCGCTTGAATAGAATTTTTCTGCGAAAATTTCATGATTTTCGAAACTGGATGTTAGGAAAAACCTGCGAAATCAGAATAAACACTTCTAGGTGTAATTATGCCTTGTATGGTGGATGAAAGTTCGGTAATCCACATGCTCCCACTCATTAAAGAATGTTTGTCGAATTCGTGATGCATGTAACGTGTTCGGAATACGGAATGTCATATTGAAGGAAACAATGTAAATTACATGTCTATTGGGTAGAACTCGCTTGAAGAGAATTTTTCTGCGAAATGTGCCTCATTTTCAAAACTGCCATTAGGAGAACCCTGTGAAATCTGAGAAAATGCTTCTAAGTGTCAATATGCCTTGAATGGTGAATGAAAGTCCGGTAATCCACATGTTAATAACAGTGTAGTAATTATTTTTCAAACCGTGATTCATGGAGCGCTTTTGGAAAACGGAATTTCACCGTAATGAAACAATGTAAATTACAATTCTATTGGGTAGAACCAGCTAGAATAGAATTTTTCTGCGAAAATTGCATGATTATCGAATCTGAAGTTTGGAGAAAGCTTCAAAATGAGAGTAAATATTTCTAGCTGTAAATATGCCTTTATGTTGGAAGAAAATTCGGTAATCCACATTTTCACAACATATTAAAGAATCTTTTTCTAATCCGTGATGCATATAACGTGATCGGAACGTGGAATTTCACGGTGATTGAAACAATGTAAATTACTTCTCTATTGGGTAGAACTCGCTCCAAGAGGATTTTTCTGCGAAAACTGCTTCAATTTTGAAACTGGCGTTTGGAAAATGCTGCAAAATCTGAGAAAATACTTCTAAGCATCAATATTCAATCTATTGTGATGAAAGTTCGGTAATCCACATGCTAACAAATCTGTAGTGAATATTTGTCGAATCCATTATGCATGTAGCATGTTCAGAACACGGGATTTCATGGCCAAGGAGTTTATGTAAATTACATTTCTCTTGGTTACAAATCACTCCAAGAGATTTTTCCTGAGAAATCTGAATGATTTTCGAAACTGGCGTTAGGAAAACACTGCGAACTCAGATGAATAGATTCTCGGTGTAAATATGCCTTGTTGGGTGGATGAAAGTTGGGTAATCCGCATGCTAACGACTCTGTAGTGAATATTTGTCGAATCCGAGATACATGAAGCGTGTTCGGAACACAGAATATCATGGTGAGCGAATGTATGTGAAATAGATTTCTCTTGGGTAGAATTCGCTCCAAGAGCTTTTTCTGTGAATTCTGCCTCATTTTCATATCTGGCATTAGGAAAAACTTTCGAAATATGAGAAAATGCTTCAAAGTGTCAATATGGCTTTTATGGTGGATGAAAGTTCGGTAATCCTTATGCTAAGGACTCTGTAGTGAATATTTGTCGAATCCGTGATGCATGTAGCTTTTTCGGAACACGGAATTTCACGATGACGAGTTCTATGTAAATTGCATGTCTATTGGATAGAACTCGCTCCAAGAGGATTTTTCTGCAAAACTGCATGATTTAAAAACTGACATTAGGAGAAATCTACTAAATCAGAAAAAAATTTCTATGTATAAATATGCATTGTAAGGTGGATGAAAGTTCGGTAATACACATGTTCACAACTCATTAAAGAATGTTTGTCGAATCCGTGATGAATGTAACGTGTTCAGAACACGGAATGTCACGGTGAGTGAAACTAGTTAAATTACATATCTTTTGGGTAGAACTCGCTCCAAGAGTATTTTCCAGCCTAATCTGCCTCATTTTCAAAACTGCCATTAGGAGAACCCTGTTAAATCTGAGAAAATGCTGCTAAGTGTCAATATGCCTTGAATTGTGAATGAAAGTCCGGTAATCCACATGTTAATAACAGTGTAGTAATTATTTTTCAAACCGCGATTCATGGAGCGCTTTTGGAAAACGGAATTTCACCGTAATGAAACAATGTAAATTACAATTCTATTGGGTAGAACTAGCTAGAATATAATTTTTCTGCGAAAATTGCATGATTATCGAATCTGAAGTTTGGAGAAAGCTTCAAAATGAGAGTAAATATTTCTAGCTGTAAATATGCCTGTATGTTGGAAGAAAGTTCAGTAATCCACATTTTCACAACATATTAAAGAATCTTTTTCTAACCCGTGATGCATATAACGTGATCGGAACGTGGAATTTCACGGTGATTGAAACAATGTAAATTACTTCTCTATTGGGTAGAACTCGCTCCAAGAGGATTTTTCTGCGAAAACTGCTTCAATTTTGAAACTGGCGTTTGGAAAATGCTGCAAAATCTGAGAAAATACTTCTAAGCATCAATATTCAATCTATTGTGATGAAAGTTCGGTAATCCACATGCTAACAAATCTGTAGTGAATATTTGTCGAATCCATTATGCATGTAGCATGTTCAGAACACGGGATTTCATGGCCAAGGAGTTTATGTAAATTACATTTCTCTTGGTTACAAATCACTCCAAGAGATTTTTCCTGAGAAATCTGAATGATTTTCGAAACTGGCGTTAGGAAAACACTGCGAACTCAGATGAATAGATTCTCGGTGTAAATATGCCTTGTTGGGTGGATGAAAGTTGGGTAATCCGCATGCTAACGACTCTGTAGTGAATATTTGTCGAATCCGAGATACATGAAGCGTGTTCGGAACACAGAATATCATGGTGAGCGAATGTATGTGAAATAGATTTCTCTTGGGTAGAATTCGCTCCAAGAGCTTTTTCTGTGAATTCTGCCTCATTTTCATATCTGGCATTAGGAAAAACTTTCGAAATATGAGAAAATGCTTCAAAGTGTCAATATGGCTTTTATGGTGGATGAAAGTTCGGTAATCCTTATGCTAAGGACTCTGTAGTGAATATTTGTCGAATCCGTGATGCATGTAGCTTTTTCGGAACACGGAATTTCACGATGACGGGTTCTATGTAAATTGCATGTCTATTGGATAGAACTCGCTCCAAGAGGATTTTTCTGCAAAAACTGCATGATTTAAAAACTGACATTAGGAGAAATCTACTAAATCAGAAAAAAATTTCTATGTATAAATATGCATTGTAAGGTGGATGAAAGTTCGGTAATACACATGTTCACAACTCATTAAAGAATGTTTGTCGAATCCGTGATGCATGTAACGTGTTCAGAACACGGAATGTCACGGTGAGTGAAACTAGTTAAATTACATATCTTTTGGGTAGAACTCGCTCCAAGAGTATTTTCCAGCCTAATCTGCCTCATTTTCAAACCTGGCATTAAAAGTAACCTGTGAAATCTCAGAAAATCTTCAAAGTGTCAGTAAGCCATGTATGGTGGATGAAAGTGCTGTAATCCTCTTCCTAACAACTCTGTAGTGAATATTTGTCGAATCCGAGAAGCATGTAGCGTGTTCGGAACACGGAATTTCACGGTGAGCGAATCCATGTAAATTACATGTCTATTGTTTTGAACCGGCTCCAAGAGATTTTTGCCGTGAAATCTACCTCATTTTCGAATCTGGCGTTTGGAAAGCTCTGTGAAATCAGAGAAAATGCTTCTAAGCATCAATATGCCTTGTATTGTGATGAAAGTCCTGTAATCCACATGCAAACAACTCTGTATTGTATTTTGTCGAATCCTATCTGCATGTAGCGTGTTTGAAACATGGAATTTCACAGCAGGAGAATCTATGTAATTTACATATCTATTGGGTAGAACACGCTCCAACAGTTTTTTCCTTAGTAAACTGCCTGATATTTTAAACTGCTATTAGGAAAAAGCTGCAAACTAAGAGTTAAAGTTTCTAGGTGTAAATATGCCTTGTATGGTGGATGAAAGTTCTGTAATACACATGTACACATCTCAATAAAAATGTTTCTCAAATCCGTGATGTATGTAGTGTGTTCAGAACACGGAATGTCACGTTAAAGGAAAGTATGTAAATTACATATCTATTGGTGAGAACCCGCTCCAGGAGCATTTTACTGTAAAATCTACCTCTGTTTGGAAACTGGTGTTATGAAAACGCTGCAAAATCTGAGCAAATGCTTTAAGGTGACAATATGTCTTCAATGGTTTATTAAAGATGTGTAATTCACATTCTAACAACTCAGCTGTGAAAATTTGCTGAATCCAATGTGCACGTTACTTTATCAGAACACGGAATGTTACGGTGACGGTATCTATGAAAATGGGATGTCTATTGGATCGAACATGCAGCAAGAGAATTTTTCTGCGAAAACTGCCTGATTTTCGTAACTGACGTAAGGAAAAATCTGCGAAATCTAAGTAAATATTTCTAGGTGTAAATATGCCTTGTATTGTGGTTGAAACATCGGTAATCCACATGCTCACGGTCATTAAATAATGTTTGTCGAAGCCATGATGAATGTAACGTTTTCGGAACATGGAATGTCTCGGTGAGTGAAACTCAGAAAATAACAACTTTACTGGATAGAACTCGCTTGAATTGAATTTTTCTGCGAAAATTTCATGATTTTCGAAACTGGATGTTAGGAAAAACCTGCGAAATCAGAATAAACACTTCTAGGTGTAATTATGCCTTGTATGGTGGATGAAAGTTCGGTAATCCACATGCTCCCACTCATTAAAGAATGTTTGTCGAATTCGTGATGCATGTAACGTGTTCGGAATACGGAATGTGATATTGAAGGAAACAATGTAAATTACATGTCTATTGGGTAGAACTCGCTTGAAGAGAATTTTTCTGCGAAATGTGCCTCATTTTCAAAACTGCCATTAGGAGAACCCTGTGAAATCTGAGAAAATGCTTCTAAGTGTCAATATGCCTTGAATGGTGAATGAAAGTCCGGTAATCCACATGTTAATAACAGTGTAGTAATTATTTTTCAAACCGTGATTCATGGAGCGCTTTTGGAAAACGGAATTTCACCGTAATGAAACAATGTAAATTACAATTCTATTGGGTAGAACCAGCTAGTATAGAATTTTTCTGCGAAAATTGCATGATTATCGAATCTGAAGTTTGGAGAAAGCTTCAAAATGAGAGTAAATATTTCTAGCTGTAAATATGCCTTTATGTTGGAAGAAAATTCGGTAATCCACATTTTCACAACATATTAAAGAATCTTTTTCTAATCCGTGATGCATATAACGTGATCGGAACGTGGAATTTCACGGTGATTGAAACAATGTAAATTACTTCTCTATTGGGTAGAACTCGCTCCAAGAGGATTTTTCTGCGAAAACTGCTTCAATTTTGAAACTGGCGTTTGGAAAATGCTGCAAAATCTGAGAAAATACTTCTAAGCATCAATATTCAATCTATTGTGATGAAAGTTCGGTAATCCACATGCTAACAAATCTGTAGTGAATATTTGTCGAATCCATTATGCATGTAGCATGTTCAGAACACGGGATTTCATGGCCAAGGAGTTTATGTAAATTACATTTCTCTTGGTTACAAATCACTCCAAGAGATTTTTCCTGAGAAATCTGAATGATTTTCGAAACTGGCGTTAGGAAAACACTGCGAACTCAGATGAATAGATTCTCGGTGTAAATATGCCTTGTTGGGTGGATGAAAGTTGGGTAATCCGCATGCTAACGACTCTGTAGTGAATATTTGTCGAATCCGAGATACATGAAGCGTGTTCGGAACACAGAATATCATGGTGAGCGAATGTATGTGAAATAGATTTCTCTTGGGTAGAATTCGCTCCAAGAGCTTTTTCTGTGAATTCTGCCTCATTTTCACATCTGGCATTAGGAAAAACTTTCGAAATATGAGAAAATGCTTCAAAGTGTCAATATGGCTTTTATGGTGGATGAAAGTTCGGTAATCCTTATGCTAAGGACTCTGTAGTGAATATTTGTCGAATCCGTGATGCATGTAGCTTTTTCGGAACACGGAATTTCACGATGACGGGTTCTATGTAAATTGCATGTCTATTGGATAGAACTCGTTTCAAGAGGATTTTTCTGCAAAAACTGCATGATTTAAAATCTGACATTAGGAGAAATCTACTAAATCAGAAAAAAATTTCTATGTATAAATATGCATTGTAAGGTGGATGAAAGTTCGGTAATACACATGTTCACAACTCATTAAAGAATGTTTGTCGAATCCGTGATGCATGTAACGTGTTCAGAACACGGAATGTCACGGTGAGTGAAACTAGTTAAATTACATATCTTTTGGGTAGAACTCGCTCCAAGAGTATTTTCCAGCCTAATCTGCCTCATTTTCAAACCTGGCATTAAAAGTAACCTGTGAAATCTCAGAAAATCTTCAAAGTGTCAGTAAGCCATGTATGGTGGATGAAAGTGCTGTAATCCTCTTCCTAACAACTCTGTAGTGAATATTTGTCGAATCCGAGAAGCATGTAGCGTGTTCGGAACACGGAATTTCACGGTGAGCGAATCCATGTAAATTACATGTCTATTGTTTTGAACCGGCTCCAAGAGATTTTTGCCGTGAAATCTGCCTCATTTTCGAATCTGGCGTTTGGAAAGCTCTGTGAAATCAGAGAAAATGCTTCTAAGCATCAATAAGCATTGTATTGTGATGAAAGTCCTGTAATCCACATGCAAACAACTCTGTATTGTATTTTGTCGAATCCTATCTGCATGTAGCGTGTTTGAAACATGGAATTTCACAGCAGGAGAATCTATGTAATTTACATATCTATTGGGTAGAACACGCTCCAACAGTTTTTTCCTTAGTAAACTGCCTGATATTTTAAACTGCTATTAGGAAAAAGCTGCAAACTAAGAGTTAAAGTTTCTAGGTGTAAATATGCCTTGTATGGTGGATGAAAGTTCTGTAATACACATGTACACATCTCAATAAAAATGTTTCTCAAATCCGTGATGTATGTAGTGTGTTCAGAACACGGAATGTCACGTTAAAGGAAAGTATGTAAATTACATATCTATTGGTGAGAACCCGCTCCAGGAGCATTTTACTGTAAAATCTACCTCTGTTTGGAAACTGGTGTTATGAAAACGCTGCAAAATCTGAGCAAATGCTTTAAGGTGACAATATGTCTTCAATGGTTTATTAAAGATGTGTAATTCACATTCTAACAACTCAGCTGTGAAAATTTGCTGAATCCAATGTGCACGTTTCTTTATCAGAACACGGAATGTTACGGTGACGGTATCTATGAAAATGGGATGTCTATTGGATCGAACATGCAGCAAGAGAATTTTTCTGCGAAAACTGCCTGATTTTCGTAACTGACGTTAGGAAAAATCTGCGAAATCTAAGTAAATATTTCTAGGTGTAAATATGCCTTGTATTGTGGTTGAAACATCAGTAATCCACATGCTCACGGTCATTAAATAATGTTTGTCGAAGCCGTGATGATTGTAACGTTTTCGGAACATGGAATGTCTCGGTGAGTGAAACTCAGAAAATAACAACTTTACTGGATAGAACTCGCTTGAATAGAATTTTTCTGCGAAAATTTCATGATTTTCGAAACTGGATGTTAGGAAAAACCTGCGAAATCAGAATAAACACTTCTAGGTGTAATTATGCCTTGTATGGTGGATGAAAGTTCGGTAATCCACATGCTCCCACTCATTAAAGAATGTTTGTCGAATTCGTGATGCATGTAACGTGTTCGGAATACGGAATGTCATATTGAAGGAAACAATGTAAATTACATGTCTATTGGGTAGAACTCGCTTGAAGAGAATTTTTCTGCGAAATGTGCCTCATTTTCAAAACTGCCATTAGGAGAACCCTGTGAAATCTGAGAAAATGCTTCTAAGTGTCAATATGCCTTGAATGGTGAATGAAAGTCCGGTAATCCACATGTTAATAACAGTGTAGTAATTATTTTTCAAACCGTGATTCATGGAGCGCTTTTGGAAAACGGAATTTCACCGTAATGAAACAATGTAAATTACAATTCTATTGGGTAGAACCAGCTAGAATAGAATTTTTCTGCGAAAATTGCATGATTATCGAATCTGAAGTTTGGAGAAAGCTTCAAAATGAGAGTAAATATTTCTAGCTGTAAATATGCCTTTATGTTGGAAGAAAATTCGGTAATCCACATTTTCACAACATATTAAAGAATCTTTTTCTAATCCGTGATGCATATAACGTGATCGGAACGTGGAATTTCACGGTGATTGAAACAATGTAAATTACTTCTCTATTGGGTAGAACTCGCTCCAAGAGGATTTTTCTGCGAAAACTGCTTCAATTTTGAAACTGGCGTTTGGAAAATGCTGCAAAATCTGAGAAAATACTTCTAAGCATCAATATTCAATCTATTGTGATGAAAGTTCGGTAATCCACATGCTAACAAATCTGTAGTGAATATTTGTCGAATCCATTATGCATGTAGCATGTTCAGAACACGGGATTTCATGGCCAAGGAGTTTATGTAAATTACATTTCTCTTGGTTACAAATCACTCCAAGAGATTTTTCCTGAGAAATCTGAATGATTTTCGAAACTGGCGTTAGGAAAACACTGCGAACTCAGATGAATAGATTCTCGGTGTAAATATGCCTTGTTGGGTGGATGAAAGTTGGGTAATCCGCATGCTAACGACTCTGTAGTGAATATTTGTCGAATCCGAGATACATGAAGCGTGTTCGGAACACAGAATATCATGGTGAGCGAATGTATGTGAAATAGATTTCTCTTGGGTAGAATTCGCTCCAAGAGCTTTTTCTGTGAATTCTGCCTCATTTTCATATCTGGCATTAGGAAAAACTTTCGAAATATGAGAAAATGCTTCAAAGTGTCAATATGGCTTTTATGGTGGATGAAAGTTCGGTAATCCTTATGCTAAGGACTCTGTAGTGAATATTTGTCGAATCCGTGATGCATGTAGCTTTTTCGGAACACGGAATTTCACGATGACGGGTTCTATGTAAATTGCATGTCTATTGGATAGAACTCGCTCCAAGAGGATTTTTCTGCAAAACTGCATGATTTAAAAACTGACATTAGGAGAAATCTACTAAATCAGAAAAAAATTTCTATGTATAAATATGCATTGTAAGGTGGATGAAAGTTCGGTAATACACATGTTCACAACTCATTAAAGAATGTTTGTCGAATCCGTGATGAATGTAACGTGTTCAGAACACGGAATGTCACGGTGAGTGAAACTAGTTAAATTACATATCTTTTGGGTAGAACTCGCTCCAAGAGTATTTTCCAGCCTAATCTGCCTCATTTTCAAAACTGCCATTAGGAGAACCCTGTTAAATCTGAGAAAATGCTGCTAAGTGTCAATATGCCTTGAATTGTGAATGAAAGTCCGGTAATCCACATGTTAATAACAGTGTAGTAATTATTTTTCAAACCGCGATTCATGGAGCGCTTTTGGAAAACGGAATTTCACCGTAATGAAACAATGTAAATTACAATTCTATTGGGTAGAACTAGCTAGAATAGAATTTTTCTGCGAAAATTGCATGATTATCGAATCTGAAGTTTGGAGAAAGCTTCAAAATGAGAGTAAATATTTCTAGCTGTAAATATGCCTGTATGTTGGAAGAAAGTTCAGTAATCCACATTTTCACAACATATTAAAGAATCTTTTTCTAACCCGTGATGCATATAACGTGATCGGAACGTGGAATTTCACGGTGATTGAAACAATGTAAATTACTTCTCTATTGGGTAGAACTCGCTCCAAGAGGATTTTTCTGCGAAAACTGCTTCAATTTTGAAACTGGCGTTTGGAAAATGCTGCAAAATCTGAGAAAATACTTCTAAGCATCAATATTCAATCTATTGTGATGAAAGTTCGGTAATCCACATGCTAACAAATCTGTAGTGAATATTTGTCGAATCCATTATGCATGTAGCATGTTCAGAACACGGGATTTCATGGCCAAGGAGTTTATGTAAATTACATTTCTCTTGGTTACAAATCACTCCAAGAGATTTTTCCTGAGAAATCTGAATGATTTTCGAAACTGGCGTTAGGAAAACACTGCGAACTCAGATGAATAGATTCTCGGTGTAAATATGCCTTGTTGGGTGGATGAAAGTTGGGTAATCCGCATGCTAACGACTCTGTAGTGAATATTTGTCGAATCCGAGATACATGAAGCGTGTTCGGAACACAGAATATCATGGTGAGCGAATGTATGTGAAATAGATTTCTCTTGGGTAGAATTCGCTCCAAGAGCTTTTTCTGTGAATTCTGCCTCATTTTCATATCTGGCATTAGGAAAAACTTTCGAAATATGAGAAAATGCTTCAAAGTGTCAATATGGCTTTTATGGTGGATGAAAGTTCGGTAATCCTTATGCTAAGGACTCTGTAGTGAATATTTGTCGAATCCGTGATGCATGTAGCTTTTTCGGAACACGGAATTTCACGATGACGGGTTCTATGTAAATTGCATGTCTATTGGATAGAACTCGCTCCAAGAGGATTTTTCTGCAAAAACTGCATGATTTAAAAACTGACATTAGGAGAAATCTACTAAATCAGAAAAAAATTTCTATGTATAAATATGCATTGTAAGGTGGATGAAAGTTCGGTAATACACATGTTCACAACTCATTAAAGAATGTTTGTCGAATCCGTGATGCATGTAACGTGTTCAGAACACGGAATGTCACGGTGAGTGAAACTAGTTAAATTACATATCTTTTGGGTAGAACTCGCTCCAAGAGTATTTTCCAGCCTAATCTGCCTCATTTTCAAACCTGGCATTAAAAGTAACCTGTGAAATCTCAGAAAATCTTCAAAGTGTCAGTAAGCCATGTATGGTGGATGAAAGTGCTGTAATCCTCTTCCTAACAACTCTGTAGTGAATATTTGTCGAATCCGAGAAGCATGTAGCGTGTTCGGAACACGGAATTTCACGGTGAGCGAATCCATGTAAATTACATGTCTATTGTTTTGAACCGGCTCCAAGAGATTTTTGCCGTGAAATCTGCCTCATTTTCGAATCTGGCGTTTGGAAAGCTCTGTGAAATCAGAGAAAATGCTTCTAAGCATCAATATGCATTGTATTGTGATGAAAGTCCTGTAATCCACATGCAAACAACTCTGTATTGTATTTTGTCGAATCCTATCTGCATGTAGCGTGTTTGAAACATGGAATTTCACAGCAGGAGAATCTATGTAATTTACATATCTATTGGGTAGAACACGCTCCAACAGTTTTTTCCTTAGTAAACTGCCTGATATTTTAAACTGCTATTAGGAAAAAGCTGCAAACTAAGAGTTAAAGTTTCTAGGTGTAAATATGCCTTGTATGGTGGATGAAAGTTCTGTAATACACATGTACACATCTCAATAAAAATGTTTCTCAAATCCGTGATGTATGTAGTGTGTTCAGAACACGGAATGTCACGTTAAAGGAAAGTATGTAAATTACATATCTATTGGTGAGAACCCGCTCCAGGAGCATTTTACTGTAAAATCTACCTCTGTTTGGAAACTGGTGTTATGAAAACGCTGCAAAATCTGAGCAAATGCTTTAAGGTGACAATATGTCTTCAATGGTTTATTAAAGATGTGTAATTCACATTCTAACAACTCAGCTGTGAAAATTTGCTGAATCCAATGTGCACGTTACTTTATCAGAACACGGAATGTTACGGTGACGGTATCTATGAAAATGGGATGTCTATTGGATCGAACATGCAGCAAGAGAATTTTTCTGCGAAAAGTGCCTGATTTTCGTAACTGACGTAAGGAAAAATCTGCGAAATCTAAGTAAATATTTCTAGGTGTAAATATGCCTTGTATTGTGGTTGAAACATCGGTAATCCACATGCTCACGGTCATTAAATAATGTTTGTCGAAGCCATGATGAATGTAACGTTTTCGGAACATGGAATGTCTCGGTGAGTGAAACTCAGAAAATAACAACTTTACTGGATAGAACTCGCTTGAATTGAATTTTTCTGCGAAAATTTCATGATTTTCGAAACTGGATGTTAGGAAAAACCTGCGAAATCAGAATAAACACTTCTAGGTGTAATTATGCCTTGTATGGTGGATGAAAGTTCGGTAATCCACATGCTCCCACTCATTAAAGAATGTTTGTCGAATTCGTGATGCATGTAACGTGTTCGGAATACGGAATGTCATATTGAAGGAAACAATGTAAATTACATGTCTATTGGGTAGAACTCGCTTGAAGAGAATTTTTCTGCGAAATGTGCCTCATTTTCAAAACTGCCATTAGGAGAACCCTGTGAAATCTGAGAAAATGCTTCTAAGTGTCAATATGCCTTGAATGGTGAATGAAAGTCCGGTAATCCACATGTTAATAACAGTGTAGTAATTATTTTTCAAACCGTGATTCATGGAGCGCTTTTGGAAAACGGAATTTCACCGTAATGAAACAATGTAAATTACAATTCTATTGGGTAGAACCAGCTAGTATAGAATTTTTCTGCGAAAATTGCATGATTATCGAATCTGAAGTTTGGAGAAAGCTTCAAAATGAGAGTAAATATTTCTAGCTGTAAATATGCCTTTATGTTGGAAGAAAATTCGGTAATCCACATTTTCACAACATATTAAAGAATCTTTTTCTAATCCGTGATGCATATAACGTGATCGGAACGTGGAATTTCACGGTGATTGAAACAATGTAAATTACTTCTCTATTGGGTAGAACTCGCTCCAAGAGGATTTTTCTGCGAAAACTGCTTCAATTTTGAAACTGGCGTTTGGAAAATGCTGCAAAATCTGAGAAAATACTTCTAAGCATCAATATTCAATCTATTGTGATGAAAGTTCGGTAATCCACATGCTAACAAATCTGTAGTGAATATTTGTCGAATCCATTATGCATGTAGCATGTTCAGAACACGGGATTTCATGGCCAAGGAGTTTATGTAAATTACATTTCTCTTGGTTACAAATCACTCCAAGAGATTTTTCCTGAGAAATCTGAATGATTTTCGAAACTGGCGTTAGGAAAACACTGCGAACTCAGATGAATAGATTCTCGGTGTAAATATGCCTTGTTGGGTGGATGAAAGTTGGGTAATCCGCATGCTAACGACTCTGTAGTGAATATTTGTCGAATCCGAGATACATGAAGCGTGTTCGGAACACAGAATATCATGGTGAGCGAATGTATGTGAAATAGATTTCTCTTGGGTAGAATTCGCTCCAAGAGCTTTTTCTGTGAATTCTGCCTCATTTTCACATCTGGCATTAGGAAAAACTTTCGAAATATGAGAAAATGCTTCAAAGTGTCAATATGGCTTTTATGGTGGATGAAAGTTCGGTAATCCTTATGCTAAGGACTCTGTAGTGAATATTTGTCGAATCCGTGATGCATGTAGCTTTTTCGGAACACGGAATTTCACGATGACGGGTTCTATGTAAATTGCATGTCTATTGGATAGAACTCGTTTCAAGAGGATTTTTCTGCAAAAACTGCATGATTTAAAATCTGACATTAGGAGAAATCTACTAAATCAGAAAAAAATTTCTATGTATAAATATGCATTGTAAGGTGGATGAAAGTTCGGTAATACACATGTTCACAACTCATTAAAGAATGTTTGTCGAATCCGTGATGCATGTAACGTGTTCAGAACACGGAATGTCACGGTGAGTGAAACTAGTTAAATTACATATCTTTTGGGTAGAACTCGCTCCAAGAGTATTTTCCAGCCTAATCTGCCTCATTTTCAAACCTGGCATTAAAAGTAACCTGTGAAATCTCAGAAAATCTTCAAAGTGTCAGTAAGCCATGTATGGTGGATGAAAGTGCTGTAATCCTCTTCCTAACAACTCTGTAGTGAATATTTGTCGAATCCGAGAAGCATGTAGCGTGTTCGGAACACGGAATTTCACGGTGAGCGAATCCATGTAAATTACATGTCTATTGTTTTGAACCGGCTCCAAGAGATTTTTGCCGTGAAATCTGCCTCATTTTCGAATCTGGCGTTTGGAAAGCTCTGTGAAATCAGAGAAAATGCTTCTAAGCATCAATATGCATTGTATTGTGATGAAAGTCCTGTAATCCACATGCAAACAACTCTGTATTGTATTTTGTCGAATCCTATCTGCATGTAGCGTGTTTGAAACATGGAATTTCACAGCAGGAGAATCTATGTAATTTACATATCTATTGGGTAGAACACGCTCCAACAGTTTTTTCCTTAGTAAACTGCCTGATATTTTAAACTGCTATTAGGAAAAAGCTGCAAACTAAGAGTTAAAGTTTCTAGGTGTAAATATGCCTTGTATGGTGGATGAAAGTTCTGTAATACACATGTACACATCTCAATAAAAATGTTTCTCAAATCCGTGATGTATGTAGTGTGTTCAGAACACGGAATGTCACGTTAAAGGAAAGTATGTAAATTACATATCTATTGGTGAGAACCCGCTCCAGGAGCATTTTACTGTAAAATCTACCTCTGTTTGGAAACTGGTGTTATGAAAACGCTGCAAAATCTGAGCAAATGCTTTAAGGTGACAATATGTCTTCAATGGTTTATTAAAGATGTGTAATTCACATTCTAACAACTCAGCTGTGAAAATTTGCTGAATCCAATGTGCACGTTTCTTTATCAGAACACGGAATGTTACGGTGACGGTATCTATGAAAATGGGATGTCTATTGGATCGAACATGCAGCAAGAGAATTTTTCTGCGAAAACTGCCTGATTTTCGTAACTGACGTTAGGAAAAATCTGCGAAATCTAAGTAAATATTTCTAGGTGTAAATATGCCTTGTATTGTGGTTGAAACATCAGTAATCCACATGCTCACGGTCATTAAATAATGTTTGTCGAAGCCGTGATGATTGTAACGTTTTCGGAACATGGAATGTCTCGGTGAGTGAAACTCAGAAAATAACAACTTTACTGGATAGAACTCGCTTGAATTGAATTTTTCTGCGAAAATTTCATGATTTTCGAAACTGGATGTTAGGAAAAACCTGCGAAATCAGAATAAACACTTCTAGGTGTAATTATGCCTTGTATGGTGGATGAAAGTTCGGTAATCCACATGCTCCCACTCATTAAAGAATGTTTGTCGAATTCGTGATGCATGTAACGTGTTCGGAATACGGAATGTCATATTGAAGGAAACAATGTAAATTACATGTCTATTGGGTAGAACTCGCTTGAAGAGAATTTTTCTGCGAAATGTGCCTCATTTTCAAAACTGCCATTAGGAGAACCCTGTGAAATCTGAGAAAATGCTTCTAAGTGTCAATATGCCTTGAATGGTGAATGAAAGTCCGGTAATCCACATGTTAATAACAGTGTAGTAATTATTTTTCAAACCGTGATTCATGGAGCGCTTTTGGAAAACGGAATTTCACCGTAATGAAACAATGTAAATTACAAATCTATTGGGTAGAACCAGCTAGAATAGAATTTTTCTGCGAACATTGCATGATTATCGAATCTGAAGTTTGGAGAAAGCTTCAAAATGAGAGTAAATATTTCTAGCTGTAAATATGCCTTTATGTTGGAAGAAAATTCGGTAATCCACATTTTCACAACATATTAAAGAATCTTTTTCTAATCCGTGATGCATATAACGTGATCGGAACGTGGAATTTCACGGTGATTGAAACAATGTAAATTACTTCTCTATTGGGTAGAACTCGCTCCAAGAGGATTTTTCTGCGAAAACTGCTTCAATTTTGAAACTGGCGTTTGGAAAATGCTGCAAAATCTGAGAAAATACTTCTAAGCATCAATATTCAATCTATTGTGATGAAAGTTCGGTAATCCACATGCTAACAAATCTGTAGTGAATATTTGTCGAATCCATTATGCATGTAGCATGTTCAGAACACGGGATTTCATGGCCAAGGAGTTTATGTAAATTACATTTCTCTTGGTTACAAATCACTCCAAGAGATTTTTCCTGAGAAATCTGAATGATTTTCGAAACTGGCGTTAGGAAAACACTGCGAACTCAGATGAATAGATTCTCGGTGTAAATATGCCTTGTTGGGTGGATGAAAGTTGGGTAATCCGCATGCTAACGACTCTGTAGTGAATATTTGTCGAATCCGAGATACATGAAGCGTGTTCGGAACACAGAATATCATGGTGAGCGAATGTATGTGAAATAGATTTCTCTTGGGTAGAATTCGCTCCAAGAGCTTTTTCTGTGAATTCTGCCTCATTTTCATATCTGGCATTAGGAAAAACTTTCGAAATATGAGAAAATGCTTCAAAGTGTCAATATGGCTTTTATGGTGGATGAAAGTTCGGTAATCCTTATGCTAAGGACTCTGTAGTGAATATTTGTCGAATCCGTGATGCATGTAGCTTTTTCGGAACACGGAATTTCACGATGACGGGTTCTATGTAAATTGCATGTCTATTGGATAGAACTCGTTTCAAGAGGATTTTTCTGCAAAAACTGCATGATTTAAAATCTGACATTAGGAGAAATCTACTAAATCAGAAAAAAATTTCTATGTATAAATATGCATTGTAAGGTGGATGAAAGTTCGGTAATACACATGTTCACAACTCATTAAAGAATGTTTGTCGAATCCGTGATGCATGTAACGTGTTCAGAACACGGAATGTCACGGTGAGTGAAACTAGTTAAATTACATATCTTTTGGGTAGAACTCGCTCCAAGAGTATTTTCCAGCCTAATCTGCCTCATTTTCAAACCTGGCATTAAAAGTAACCTGTGAAATCTCAGAAAATCTTCAAAGTGTCAGTAAGCCATGTATGGTGGATGAAAGTGCTGTAATCCTCTTCCTAACAACTCTGTAGTGAATATTTGTCGAATCCGAGAAGCATGTAGCGTGTTCGGAACACGGAATTTCACGGTGAGCGAATCCATGTAAATTACATGTCTATTGTTTTGAACCGGCTCCAAGAGATTTTTGCCGTGAAATCTGCCTCATTTTCGAATCTGGCGTTTGGAAAGCTCTGTGAAATCAGAGAAAATGCTTCTAAGCATCAATATGCATTGTATTGTGATGAAAGTCCTGTAATCCACATGCAAACAACTCTGTATTGTATTTTGTCGAATCCTATCTGCATGTAGCGTGTTTGAAACATGGAATTTCACAGCAGGAGAATCTATGTAATTTACATATCTATTGGGTAGAACACGCTCCAACAGTTTTTTCCTTAGTAAACTGCCTGATATTTTAAACTGCTATTAGGAAAAAGCTGCAAACTAAGAGTTAAAGTTTCTAGGTGTAAATATGCCTTGTATGGTGGATGAAAGTTCTGTAATACACATGTACACATCTCAATAAAAATGTTTCTCAAATCCGTGATGTATGTAGTGTGTTCAGAACACGGAATGTCACGTTAAAGGAAAGTATGTAAATTACATATCTATTGGTGAGAACCCGCTCCAGGAGCATTTTACTGTAAAATCTACCTCTGTTTGGAAACTGGTGTTATGAAAACGCTGCAAAATCTGAGCAAATGCTTTAAGGTGACAATATGTCTTCAATGGTTTATTAAAGATGTGTAATTCACATTCTAACAACTCAGCTGTGAAAATTTGCTGAATCCAATGTGCACGTTTCTTTATCAGAACACGGAATGTTACGGTGACGGTATCTATGAAAATGGGATGTCTATTGGATCGAACATGCAGCAAGAGAATTTTTCTGCGAAAACTGCCTGATTTTCGTAACTGACGTTAGGAAAAATCTGCGAAATCTAAGTAAATATTTCTAGGTGTAAATATGCCTTGTATTGTGGTTGAAACATCAGTAATCCACATGCTCACGGTCATTAAATAATGTTTGTCGAAGCCGTGATGATTGTAACGTTTTCGGAACATGGAATGTCTCGGTGAGTGAAACTCAGAAAATAACAACTTTACTGGATAGAACTCGCTTGAATTGAATTTTTCTGCGAAAATTTCATGATTTTCGAAACTGGATGTTAGGAAAAACCTGCGAAATCAGAATAAACACTTCTAGGTGTAATTATGCCTTGTATGGTGGATGAAAGTTCGGTAATCCACATGCTCCCACTCATTAAAGAATGTTTGTCGAATTCGTGATGCATGTAACGTGTTCGGAATACGGAATGTCATATTGAAGGAAACAATGTAAATTACATGTCTATTGGGTAGAACTCGCTTGAAGAGAATTTTTCTGCGAAATGTGCCTCATTTTCAAAACTGCCATTAGGAGAACCCTGTGAAATCTGAGAAAATGCTTCTAAGTGTCAATATGCCTTGAATGGTGAATGAAAGTCCGGTAATCCACATGTTAATAACAGTGTAGTAATTATTTTTCAAACCGTGATTCATGGAGCGCTTTTGGAAAACGGAATTTCACCGTAATGAAACAATGTAAATTACAAATCTATTGGGTAGAACCAGCTAGAATAGAATTTTTCTGCGAAAATTGCATGATTATCGAATCTGAAGTTTGGAGAAAGCTTCAAAATGAGAGTAAATATTTCTAGCTGTAAATATGCCTTTATGTTGGAAGAAAATTCGGTAATCCACATTTTCACAACATATTAAAGAATCTTTTTCTAAACCGTGATGCATATAACGTGATCGGAACGTGGAATTTCACGGTGATTGAAACAATGTAAATTACTTCTCTATTGGGTAGAACTCGCTCCAAGAGGATTTTTCTGCGAAAACTGCTTCAATTTTGAAACTGGCGTTTGGAAAATGCTGCAAAATCTGAGAAAATACTTCTAAGCATCAATATTCAATCTATTGTGATGAAAGTTCGGTAATCCACATGCTAACAAATCTGTAGTGAATATTTGTCGAATCCATTATGCATGTAGCATGTTCAGAACACGGGATTTCATGGCCAAGGAGTTTATGTAAATTACATTTCTCTTGGTTACAAATCACTCCAAGAGATTTTTCCTGAGAAATCTGAATGATTTTCGAAACTGGCGTTAGGAAAACACTGCGAACTCAGATGAATAGATTCTCGGTGTAAATATGCCTTGTTGGGTGGATGAAAGTTGGGTAATCCGCATGCTAACGACTCTGTAGTGAATATTTGTCGAATCCGAGATACATGAAGCGTGTTCGGAACACAGAATATCATGGTGAGCGAATGTATGTGAAATAGATTTCTCTTGGGTAGAATTCGCTCCAAGAGCTTTTTCTGTGAATTCTGCCTCATTTTCATATCTGGCATTAGGAAAAACTTTCGAAATATGAGAAAATGCTTCAAAGTGTCAATATGGCTTTTATGGTGGATGAAAGTTCGGTAATCCTTATGCTAAGGACTCTGTAGTGAATATTTGTCGAATCCGTGATGCATGTAGCTTTTTCGGAACACGGAATTTCACGATGACGGGTTCTATGTAAATTGCATGTCTATTGGATAGAACTCGTTTCAAGAGGATTTTTCTGCAAAAACTGCATGATTTAAAATCTGACATTAGGAGAAATCTACTAAATCAGAAAAAAATTTCTATGTATAAATATGCATTGTAAGGTGGATGAAAGTTCGGTAATACACATGTTCACAACTCATTAAAGAATGTTTGTCGAATCCGTGATGCATGTAACGTGTTCAGAACACGGAATGTCACGGTGAGTGAAACTAGTTAAATTACATATCTTTTGGGTAGAACTCGCTCCAAGAGTATTTTCCAGCCTAATCTGCCTCATTTTCAAACCTGGCATTAAAAGTAACCTGTGAAATCTCAGAAAATCTTCAAAGTGTCAGTAAGCCATGTATGGTGGATGAAAGTGCTGTAATCCTCTTCCTAACAACTCTGTAGTGAATATTTGTCGAATCCGAGAAGCATGTAGCGTGTTCGGAACACGGAATTTCACGGTGAGCGAATCCATGTAAATTACATGTCTATTGTTTTGAACCGGCTCCAAGAGATTTTTGCCGTGAAATCTGCCTCATTTTCGAATCTGGCGTTTGGAAAGCTCTGTGAAATCAGAGAAAATGCTTCTAAGCATCAATATGCATTGTATTGTGATGAAAGTCCTGTAATCCACATGCAAACAACTCTGTATTGTATTTTGTCGAATCCTATCTGCATGTAGCGTGTTTGAAACATGGAATTTCACAGCAGGAGAATCTATGTAATTTACATATCTATTGGGTAGAACACGCTCCAACAGTTTTTTCCTTAGTAAACTGCCTGATATTTTAAACTGCTATTAGGAAAAAGCTGCAAACTAAGAGTTAAAGTTTCTAGGTGTAAATATGCCTTGTATGGTGGATGAAAGTTCTGTAATACACATGTACACATCTCAATAAAAATGTTTCTCAAATCCGTGATGTATGTAGTGTGTTCAGAACACGGAATGTCACGTTAAAGGAAAGTATGTAAATTACATATCTATTGGTGAGAACCCGCTCCAGGAGCATTTTACTGTAAAATCTACCTCTGTTTGGAAACTGGTGTTATGAAAACGCTGCAAAATCTGAGCAAATGCTTTAAGGTGACAATATGTCTTCAATGGTTTATTAAAGATGTGTAATTCACATTCTAACAACTCAGCTGTGAAAATTTGCTGAATCCAATGTGCACGTTTCTTTATCAGAACACGGAATGTTACGGTGACGGTATCTATGAAAATGGGATGTCTATTGGATCGAACATGCAGCAAGAGAATTTTTCTGCGAAAACTGCCTGATTTTCGTAACTGACGTTAGGAAAAATCTGCGAAATCTAAGTAAATATTTCTAGGTGTAAATATGCCTTGTATTGTGGTTGAAACATCAGTAATCCACATGCTCACGGTCATTAAATAATGTTTGTCGAAGCCGTGATGATTGTAACGTTTTCGGAACATGGAATGTCTCGGTGAGTGAAACTCAGAAAATAACAACTTTACTGGATAGAACTCGCTTGAATTGAATTTTTCTGCGAAAATTTCATGATTTTCGAAACTGGATGTTAGGAAAAACCTGCGAAATCAGAATAAACACTTCTAGGTGTAATTATGCCTTGTATGGTGGATGAAAGTTCGGTAATCCACATGCTCCCACTCATTAAAGAATGTTTGTCGAATTCGTGATGCATGTAACGTGTTCGGAATACGGAATGTCATATTGAAGGAAACAATGTAAATTACATGTCTATTGGGTAGAACTCGCTTGAAGAGAATTTTTCTGCGAAATGTGCCTCATTTTCAAAACTGCCATTAGGAGAACCCTGTGAAATCTGAGAAAATGCTTCTAAGTGTCAATATGCCTTGAATGGTGAATGAAAGTCCGGTAATCCACATGTTAATAACAGTGTAGTAATTATTTTTCAAACCGTGATTCATGGAGCGCTTTTGGAAAACGGAATTTCACCGTAATGAAACAATGTAAATTACAAATCTATTGGGTAGAACCAGCTAGAATAGAATTTTTCTGCGAAAATTGCATGATTATCGAATCTGAAGTTTGGAGAAAGCTTCAAAATGAGAGTAAATATTTCTAGCTGTAAATATGCCTTTATGTTGGAAGAAAATTCGGTAATCCACATTTTCACAACATATTAAAGAATCTTTTTCTAATCCGTGATGCATATAACGTGATCGGAACGTGGAATTTCACGGTGATTGAAACAATGTAAATTACTTCTCTATTGGGTAGAACTCGCTCCAAGAGGATTTTTCTGCGAAAACTGCTTCAATTTTGAAACTGGCGTTTGGAAAATGCTGCAAAATCTGAGAAAATACTTCTAAGCATCAATATTCAATCTATTGTGATGAAAGTTCGGTAATCCACATGCTAACAAATCTGTAGTGAATATTTGTCGAATCCATTATGCATGTAGCATGTTCAGAACACGGGATTTCATGGCCAAGGAGTTTATGTAAATTACATTTCTCTTGGTTACAAATCACTCCAAGAGATTTTTCCTGAGAAATCTGAATGATTTTCGAAACTGGCGTTAGGAAAACACTGCGAACTCAGATGAATAGATTCTCGGTGTAAATATGCCTTGTTGGGTGGATGAAAGTTGGGTAATCCGCATGCTAACGACTCTGTAGTGAATATTTGTCGAATCCGAGATACATGAAGCGTGTTCGGAACACAGAATATCATGGTGAGCGAATGTATGTGAAATAGATTTCTCTTGGGTAGAATTCGCTCCAAGAGCTTTTTCTGTGAATTCTGCCTCATTTTCACATCTGGCATTAGGAAAAACTTTCGAAATATGAGAAAATGCTTCAAAGTGTCAATATGGCTTTTATGGTGGATGAAAGTTCGGTAATCCTTATGCTAAGGACTCTGTAGTGAATATTTGTCGAATCCGTGATGCATGTAGCTTTTTCGGAACACGGAATTTCACGATGACGGGTTCTATGTAAATTGCATGTCTATTGGATAGAACTCGTTTCAAGAGGATTTTTCTGCAAAAACTGCATGATTTAAAATCTGACATTAGGAGAAATCTACTAAATCAGAAAAAAATTTCTATGTATAAATATGCATTGTAAGGTGGATGAAAGTTCGGTAATACACATGTTCACAACTCATTAAAGAATGTTTGTCGAATCCGTGATGCATGTAACGTGTTCAGAACACGGAATGTCACAGTGAGTGAAACTAGTTAAATTACATATCTTTTGGGTAGAACTCGCTCCAAGAGTATTTTCCAGCCTAATCTGCCTCATTTTCAAACCTGGCATTAAAAGTAACCTGTGAAATCTCAGAAAATCTTCAAAGTGTCAGTAAGCCATGTATGGTGGATGAAAGTGCTGTAATCCTCTTCCTAACAACTCTGTAGTGAATATTTGTCGAATCCGAGAAGCATGTAGCGTGTTCGGAACACGGAATTTCACGGTGAGCGAATCCATGTAAATTACATGTCTATTGTTTTGAACCGGCTCCAAGAGATTTTTGCCGTGAAATCTGCCTCATTTTCGAATCTGGCGTTTGGAAAGCTCTGTGAAATCAGAGAAAATGCTTCTAAGCATCAATATGCATTGTATTGTGATGAAAGTCCTGTAATCCACATGCAAACAACTCTGTATTGTATTTTGTCGAATCCTATCTGCATGTAGCGTGTTTGAAACATGGAATTTCACAGCAGGAGAATCTATGTAATTTACATATCTATTGGGTAGAAAACGCTCCAACAGTTTTTTCCTTAGTAAACTGCCTGATATTTTAAACTGCTATTAGGAAAAAGCTGCAAACTAAGAGTTAAAGTTTCTAGGTGTAAATATGCCTTGTATGGTGGATGAAAGTTCTGTAATACACATGTACACATCTCAATAAAAATGTTTCTCAAATCCGTGATGTATGTAGTGTGTTCAGAACACGGAATGTCACGTTAAAGGAAAGTATGTAAATTACATATCTATTGGTGAGAACCCGCTCCAGGAGCATTTTACTGTAAAATCTACCTCTGTTTGGAAACTGGTGTTATGAAAACGCTGCAAAATCTGAGCAAATGCTTTAAGGTGACAATATGTCTTCAATGGTTTATTAAAGATGTGTAATTCACATTCTAACAACTCAGCTGTGAAAATTTGCTGAATCCAATGTGCACGTTACTTTATCAGAACACGGAATGTTACGGTGACGGTATCTATGAAAATGGGATGTCTATCGGATCGAACATGCAGCAAGAGAATTTTTCTGCGAAAACTGCCTGATTTTCGTAACTGACGTTAGGAAAAATCTGCGAAATCTAAGTAAATATTTCTAGGTGTAAATATGCCTTGTATTGTGGTTGAAACATCGGTAATCCACATGCTCACGGTCATTAAATAATGTTTGTCGAAGCCGTGATGAATGTAACGTTTTCGGAACATGGAATGCCTCGGTGAGTGAAACTCAGAAAATAACAACTTTACTGGATAGAACTCGCTTGAATTGAATTTTTCTGCGAAAATTTCATGATTTTCGAAACTGGATGTTAGGAAAAACCTGCGAAATCAGAATAAACATTTCCAGGTGTAATTATGCCTTGTATGGTGGATGAAAGTTCGGTAATCCACATGCTCCCACTCATTAAAGAATGTTTGTCGAATTCGTGATGCATGTAACGTGTTCGGAATACGGAATGTCATATTGAAGGAAACAATGTAAATTACATGTCTATTGGGTAGAACTCGCTTGAAGAGAATTTTTCTGCGAAATGTGCCTCATTTTCAAAACTGCCATTAGGAGAACCCTGTGAAATCTGAGAAAATGCTTCTAAGTGTCAATATGCCTTGAATGGTGAATGAAAGTCCGGTAATCCACATGTTAATAACAGTGTAGTAATTATTTTTCAAACCGCGATTCATGGAGCGCTTTTGGAAAACGGAATTTCACCGTAATGAAACAATGTAAATTACAATTCTATTGGGTAGAACTAGCTAGAATAGAATTTCTCTGCGAAAATTGCATGATTATCGAATCTGAAGTTTGGAGAAAGCTTCAAAATGAGAGTAAATATTTCTAGCTGTAAATATGCCTGTATGTTGGAAGAAAGTTCAGTAATCCACATTTTCACAACATATTAAAGAATCTTTTTCTAAACCGTGATGCATATAACGTGATCGGAACGTGGAATTTCACGGTGATTGAAACAATGTAAATTACTTCTCTATTGGGTAGAACTCGCTCCAAGAGGATTTTTCTGCGAAAACTGCTTCAATTTTGAAACTGGCGTTTGGAAAATGCTGCAAAATCTGAGAAAATACTTCTAAGCATCAATATTCAATCTATTGTGATGAAAGTTCGGTAATCCACATGCTAACAAATCTGTAGTGAATATTTGTCGAATCCATTATGCATGTAGCATGTTCAGAACACGGGATTTCATGGCCAAGGAGTTTATGTAAATTACATTTCTCTTGGTTACAAATCACTCCAAGAGATTTTTCCTGAGAAATCTGAATGATTTTCGAAACTGGCGTTAGGAAAACACTGCGAACTCAGATGAATAGATTCTCGGTGTAAATATGCCTTGTTGGGTGGATGAAAGTTGGGTAATCCGCATGCTAACGACTCTGTAGTGAATATTTGTCGAATCCGAGATACATGAAGCGTGTTCGGAACACAGAATATCATGGTGAGCGAATGTATGTGAAATAGATTTCTCTTGGGTAGAATTCGCTCCAAGAGCTTTTTCTGTGAATTCTGCCTCATTTTCATATCTGGCATTAGGAAAAACTTTCGAAATATGAGAAAATGCTTCAAAGTGTCAATATGGCTTTTATGGTGGATGAAAGTTCGGTAATCCTTATGCTAAGGACTCTGTAGTGAATATTTGTCGAATCCGTGATGCATGTAGCTTTTTCGGAACACGGAATTTCACGATGACGGGTTCTATGTAAATTGCATGTCTATTGGATAGAACTCGTTTCAAGAGGATTTTTCTGCAAAAACTGCATGATTTAAAATCTGACATTAGGAGAAATCTACTAAATCAGAAAAAAATTTCTATGTATAAATATGCATTGTAAGGTGGATGAAAGTTCGGTAATACACATGTTCACAACTCATTAAAGAATGTTTGTCGAATCCGTGATGCATGTAACGTGTTCAGAACACGGAATGTCACGGTGAGTGAAACTAGTTAAATTACATATCTTTTGGGTAGAACTCGCTCCAAGAGTATTTTCCAGCCTAATCTGCCTCATTTTCAAACCTGGCATTAAAAGTAACCTGTGAAATCTCAGAAAATCTTCAAAGTGTCAGTAAGCCATGTATGGTGGATGAAAGTGCTGTAATCCTCTTCCTAACAACTCTGTAGTGAATATTTGTCGAATCCGAGAAGCATGTAGCGTGTTCGGAACACGGAATTTCACGGTGAGCGAATCCATGTAAATTACATGTCTATTGTTTTAAACCCGCTCCAAGAGGTTTTTGCCGTAAAATCTGCCTCAGTTTCGAAACTGGCTTTTGGGAAGCTCTGTGAAATCAGAAAAAATGCTTCTAAGCATCAATATGCCTTGTATTGTGATGAAAGTCCTGTAATCCACATGCAAATAAATCTGTAGTGTATTTTGTCGAATCCTATCTGCATGTAGCGTGTTTGAAACACGGAATTTCACAGCAGGAGAATCTATGTAATTTACATATCTATTGGGTAGAACACGCTCCAACAGTTTTTTCCTTAGGAACCTGCCTGATTTTTGAAACTGTTATTAAAAAAAAGCTTCAAACTAAGAGTTAAATTTTCTAGGTGTAAATATGCCTTGTATGGTGGATGAAAGTTCTGTAATACACATGTTCACAACTCATTAAAAATGTTTCTCAAATCCGTGATGTATGTAGTGTGTTCGGAACACGGAATGTCACGTTGAAGGAAACAATATAAATCATATATCTATTGGTGAGAACCCGCTCCAGGAGCATTTTACTGTAAAATCTACCTCTGTTTGGAAACTGGTGTTATGAAAACGCTGCAAAATCTGAGCAAATGCTTTAAGGTGACAATATGTCTTCAATGGTTTATTAAAGATGTGTAATTCACATTCTAACAACTCAGCTGTGAAAATTTGCTGAATCCAATGTGCACGTTACTTTATCAGAACACGGAATGTTACGGTGACGGTATCTATGAAAATGGGATGTCTATCGGATCGAACATGCAGCAAGAGAATTTTTCTGCGAAAACTGCCTGATTTTCGTAACTGACGTTAGGAAAAATCTGCAAAATCTAAGTAAATATTTCTAGGTGTAAATATGCCTTGTATTGTGGTTGAAACATCAGTAATCCACATGCTCACGGTCATTAAATAATGTTTGTCGAAGCCGTGATGATTGTAACGTTTTCGGAACATGGAATGTCTCAGTGAGTGAAACTCAGAAAATAACAACTCTACTGGATAGAACTCGCTTGAATTGAATTTTTCTGCGAAAATTTCATGATTTTCGAAACTGGATGTTAGGAAAAACCTGCGAAATCAGAATAAACATTTCCAGGTGTAATTATGCCTTGTATGGTGGATGAAAGTTCGGTAATCCACATGCTCCCACTCATTAAAGAATGTTTGTCGAATTCGTGATGCATGTAACGTGTTCGGAATACGGAATGTCATATTGAAGGAAACAATGTAAATTACATGTCTATTGGGTAGAACTCGCTTGAAGAGAATTTTTCTGCGAAATGTGCCTCATTTTCAAAACTGCCATTAGGAGAACCCTGTGAAATCTGAGAAAATGCTTCTAAGTGTCAATATGCCTTGAATGGTGAATGAAAGTCCGGTAATCCACATGTTAATAACAGTGTAGTAATTATTTTTCAAACCGCGATTCATGGAGCGCTTTTGGAAAACGGAATTTCACCGTAATGAAACAATGTAAATTACAATTCTATTGGGTAGAACTAGCTAGAATAGAATTTCTCTGCGAAAATTGCATGATTATCGAATCTGAAGTTTGGAGAAAGCTTCAAAATGAGAGTAAATATTTCTAGCTGTAAATATGCCTGTATGTTGGAAGAAAGTTCAGTAATCCACATTTTCACAACATATTAAAGAATCTTTTTCTAACCCGTGATGCATATAACGTGATCGGAACGTGGAATTTCACGGTGATTGAAACAATGTAAATTACTTCTCTATTGGGTAGAACTCGCTCCAAGAGTATTTTTCTGTGAAAACTGCTTCAATTTTGAAACTGGCGTTTGGAAAATGCTGCAAAATCTGAGAAAATACTTCTAAGCATCAATATTCAATCTATTGTGATGAAAGTTCGGTAATCCACATGCTAACAAATCTGTAGTGAATATTTGTCGAATCCATTATGCATGTAGCATGTTCAGAACACGGGATTTCATGGCCAAGGAGTTTATGTAAATTACATTTCTCTTGGTTACAAATCACTCCAAGAGATTTTTCCTGAGAAATCTGAATGATTTTCGAAACTGGCGTTAGGAAAACACTGCGAACTCAGATGAATAGATTCTCGGTGTAAATATGCCTTGTTGGGTGGATGAAAGTTGGGTAATCCGCATGCTAACGACTCTGTAGTGAATATTTGTCGAATCCGAGATACATGAAGCGTGTTCGGAACACAGAATATCATGGTGAGCGAATGTATGTGAAATAGATTTCTCTTGGGTAGAATTCGCTCCAAGAGCTTTTTCTGTGAATTCTGCCTCATTTTCATATCTGGCATTAGGAAAAACTTTCGAAATATGAGAAAATGCTTCAAAGTGTCAATATGGCTTTTATGGTGGATGAAAGTTCGGTAATCCTTATGCTAAGGACTCTGTAGTGAATATTTGTCGAATCCGTGATGCATGTAGCTTTTTCGGAACACGGAATTTCACGATGACGGGTTCTATGTAAATTGCATGTCTATTGGATAGAACTCGTTTCAAGAGGATTTTTCTGCAAAAACTGCATGATTTAAAATCTGACATTAGGAGAAATCTACTAAATCAGAAAAAAATTTCTATGTATAAATATGCATTGTAAGGTGGATGAAAGTTCGGTAATACACATGTTCACAACTCATTAAAGAATGTTTGTCGAATCCGTGATGCATGTAACGTGTTCAGAACACGGAATGTCACGGTGAGTGAAACTAGTTAAATTACATATCTTTTGGGTAGAACTCGCTCCAAGAGTATTTTCCAGCCTAATCTGCCTCATTTTCAAACCTGGCATTAAAAGTAACCTGTGAAATCTCAGAAAATCTTCAAAGTGTCAGTAAGCCATGTATGGTGGATGAAAGTGCTGTAATCCTCTTCCTAACAACTCTGTAGTGAATATTTGTCGAATCCGAGAAGCATGTAGCGTGTTCGGAACACGGAATTTCACGGTGAGCGAATCCATGTAAATTACATGTCTATTGTTTTGAACCGGCTCCAAGAGATTTTTGCCGTGAAATCTGCCTCATTTTCGAATCTGGCGTTTGGAAAGCTCTGTGAAATCAGAGAAAATGCTTCTAAGCATCAATATGCATTGTATTGTGATGAAAGTCCTGTAATCCACATGCAAACAACTCTGTATTGTATTTTGTCGAATCCTATCTGCATGTAGCGTGTTTGAAACATGGAATTTCACAGCAGGAGAATCTATGTAATTTACATATCTATTGGGTAGAACACGCTCCAACAGTTTTTTCCTTAGTAAACTGCCTGATATTTTAAACTGCTATTAGGAAAAAGCTGCAAACTAAGAGTTAAAGTTTCTAGGTGTAAATATGCCTTGTATGGTGGATGAAAGTTCTGTAATACACATGTACACATCTCAATAAAAATGTTTCTCAAATCCGTGATGTATGTAGTGTGTTCAGAACACGGAATGTCACGTTAAAGGAAAGTATGTAAATTACATATCTATTGGTGAGAACCCGCTCCAGGAGCATTTTACTGTAAAATCTACCTCTGTTTGGAAACTGGTGTTATGAAAACGCTGCAAAATCTGAGCAAATGCTTTAAGGTGACAATATGTCTTCAATGGTTTATTAAAGATGTGTAATTCACATTCTAACAACTCAGCTGTGAAAATTTGCTGAATCCAATGTGCACGTTTCTTTATCAGAACACGGAATGTTACGGTGACGGTATCTATGAAAATGGGATGTCTATTGGATCGAACATGCAGCAAGAGAATTTTTCTGCGAAAACTGCCTGATTTTCGTAACTGACGTTAGGAAAAATCTGCGAAATCTAAGTAAATATTTCTAGGTGTAAATATGCCTTGTATTGTGGTTGAAACATCAGTAATCCACATGCTCACGGTCATTAAATAATGTTTGTCGAAGCCGTGATGATTGTAACGTTTTCGGAACATGGAATGTCTCGGTGAGTGAAACTCAGAAAATAACAACTTTACTGGATAGAACTCGCTTGAATTGAATTTTTCTGCGAAAATTTCATGATTTTCGAAACTGGATGTTAGGAAAAACCTGCGAAATCAGAATAAACACTTCTAGGTGTAATTATGCCTTGTATGGTGGATGAAAGTTCGGTAATCCACATGCTCCCACTCATTAAAGAATGTTTGTCGAATTCGTGATGCATGTAACGTGTTCGGAATACGGAATGTCATATTGAAGGAAACAATGTAAATTACATGTCTATTGGGTAGAACTCGCTTGAAGAGAATTTTTCTGCGAAATGTGCCTCATTTTCAAAACTGCCATTAGGAGAACCCTGTGAAATCTGAGAAAATGCTTCTAAGTGTCAATATGCCTTGAATGGTGAATGAAAGTCCGGTAATCCACATGTTAATAACAGTGTAGTAATTATTTTTCAAACCGTGATTCATGGAGCGCTTTTGGAAAACGGAATTTCACCGTAATGAAACAATGTAAATTACAAATCTATTGGGTAGAACCAGCTAGAATAGAATTTTTCTGCGAAAATTGCATGATTATCGAATCTGAAGTTTGGAGAAAGCTTCAAAATGAGAGTAAATATTTCTAGCTGTAAATATGCCTTTATGTTGGAAGAAAATTCGGTAATCCACATTTTCACAACATATTAAAGAATCTTTTTCTAAACCGTGATGCATATAACGTGATCGGAACGTGGAATTTCACGGTGATTGAAACAATGTAAATTACTTCTCTATTGGGTAGAACTCGCTCCAAGAGGATTTTTCTGCGAAAACTGCTTCAATTTTGAAACTGGCGTTTGGAAAATGCTGCAAAATCTGAGAAAATACTTCTAAGCATCAATATTCAATCTATTGTGATGAAAGTTCGGTAATCCACATGCTAACAAATCTGTAGTGAATATTTGTCGAATCCATTATGCATGTAGCATGTTCAGAACACGGGATTTCATGGCCAAGGAGTTTATGTAAATTACATTTCTCTTGGTTACAAATCACTCCAAGAGATTTTTCCTGAGAAATCTGAATGATTTTCGAAACTGGCGTTAGGAAAACACTGCGAACTCAGATGAATAGATTCTCGGTGTAAATATGCCTTGTTGGGTGGATGAAAGTTGGGTAATCCGCATGCTAACGACTCTGTAGTGAATATTTGTCGAATCCGAGATACATGAAGCGTGTTCGGAACACAGAATATCATGGTGAGCGAATGTATGTGAAATAGATTTCTCTTGGGTAGAATTCGCTCCAAGAGCTTTTTCTGTGAATTCTGCCTCATTTTCACATCTGGCATTAGGAAAAACTTTCGAAATATGAGAAAATGCTTCAAAGTGTCAATATGGCTTTTATGGTGGATGAAAGTTCGGTAATCCTTATGCTAAGGACTCTGTAGTGAATATTTGTCGAATCCGTGATGCATGTAGCTTTTTCGGAACACGGAATTTCACGATGACGGGTTCTATGTAAATTGCATGTCTATTGGATAGAACTCGTTTCAAGAGGATTTTTCTGCAAAAACTGCATGATTTAAAATCTGACATTAGGAGAAATCTACTAAATCAGAAAAAAATTTCTATGTATAAATATGCATTGTAAGGTGGATGAAAGTTCGGTAATACACATGTTCACAACTCATTAAAGAATGTTTGTCGAATCCGTGATGCATGTAACGTGTTCAGAACACGGAATGTCACGGTGAGTGAAACTAGTTAAATTACATATCTTTTGGGTAGAACTCGCTCCAAGAGTATTTTCCAGCCTAATCTGCCTCATTTTCAAACCTGGCATTAAAAGTAACCTGTGAAATCTCAGAAAATCTTCAAAGTGTCAGTAAGCCATGTATGGTGGATGAAAGTGCTGTAATCCTCTTCCTAACAACTCTGTAGTGAATATTTGTCGAATCCGAGAAGCATGTAGCGTGTTCGGAACACGGAATTTCACGGTGAGCGAATCCATGTAAATTACATGTCTATTGTTTTGAACCGGCTCCAAGAGATTTTTGCCGTGAAATCTGCCTCATTTTCGAATCTGGCGTTTGGAAAGCTCTGTGAAATCAGAGAAAATGCTTCTAAGCATCAATATGCATTGTATTGTGATGAAAGTCCTGTAATCCACATGCAAACAACTCTGTATTGTATTTTGTCGAATCCTATCTGCATGTAGCGTGTTTGAAACATGGAATTTCACAGCAGGAGAATCTATGTAATTTACATATCTATTGGGTAGAACACGCTCCAACAGTTTTTTCCTTAGTAAACTGCCTGATATTTTAAACTGCTATTAGGAAAAAGCTGCAAACTAAGAGTTAAAGTTTCTAGGTGTAAATATGCCTTGTATGGTGGATGAAAGTTCTGTAATACACATGTACACATCTCAATAAAAATGTTTCTCAAATCCGTGATGTATGTAGTGTGTTCAGAACACGGAATGTCACGTTAAAGGAAAGTATGTAAATTACATATCTATTGGTGAGAACCCGCTCCAGGAGCATTTTACTGTAAAATCTACCTCTGTTTGGAAACTGGTGTTATGAAAACGCTGCAAAATCTGAGCAAATGCTTTAAGGTGACAATATGTCTTCAATGGTTTATTAAAGATGTGTAATTCACATTCTAACAACTCAGCTGTGAAAATTTGCTGAATCCAATGTGCACGTTTCTTTATCAGAACACGGAATGTTACGGTGACGGTATCTATGAAAATGGGATGTCTATTGGATCGAACATGCAGCAAGAGAATTTTTCTGCGAAAACTGCCTGATTTTCGTAACTGACGTTAGGAAAAATCTGCGAAATCTAAGTAAATATTTCTAGGTGTAAATATGCCTTGTATTGTGGTTGAAACATCAGTAATCCACATGCTCACGGTCATTAAATAATGTTTGTCGAAGCCGTGATGATTGTAACGTTTTCGGAACATGGAATGTCTCGGTGAGTGAAACTCAGAAAATAACAACTTTACTGGATAGAACTCGCTTGAATTGAATTTTTCTGCGAAAATTTCATGATTTTCGAAACTGGATGTTAGGAAAAACCTGCGAAATCAGAATAAACACTTCTAGGTGTAATTATGCCTTGTATGGTGGATGAAAGTTCGGTAATCCACATGCTCCCACTCATTAAAGAATGTTTGTCGAATTCGTGATGCATGTAACGTGTTCGGAATACGGAATGTCATATTGAAGGAAACAATGTAAATTACATGTCTATTGGGTAGAACTCGCTTGAAGAGAATTTTTCTGCGAAATGTGCCTCATTTTCAAAACTGCCATTAGGAGAACCCTGTGAAATCTGAGAAAATGCTTCTAAGTGTCAATATGCCTTGAATGGTGAATGAAAGTCCGGTAATCCACATGTTAATAACAGTGTAGTAATTATTTTTCAAACCGTGATTCATGGAGCGCTTTTGGAAAACGGAATTTCACCGTAATGAAACAATGTAAATTACAAATCTATTGGGTAGAACCAGCTAGAATAGAATTTTTCTGCGAAAATTGCATGATTATCGAATCTGAAGTTTGGAGAAAGCTTCAAAATGAGAGTAAATATTTCTAGCTGTAAATATGCCTTTATGTTGGAAGAAAATTCGGTAATCCACATTTTCACAACATATTAAAGAATCTTTTTCTAATCCGTGATGCATATAACGTGATCGGAACGTGGAATTTCACGGTGATTGAAACAATGTAAATTACTTCTCTATTGGGTAGAACTCGCTCCAAGAGGATTTTTCTGCGAAAACTGCTTCAATTTTGAAACTGGCGTTTGGAAAATGCTGCAAAATCTGAGAAAATACTTCTAAGCATCAATATTCAATCTATTGTGATGAAAGTTCGGTAATCCACATGCTAACAAATCTGTAGTGAATATTTGTCGAATCCATTATGCATGTAGCATGTTCAGAACACGGGATTTCATGGCCAAGGAGTTTATGTAAATTACATTTCTCTTGGTTACAAATCACTCCAAGAGATTTTTCCTGAGAAATCTGAATGATTTTCGAAACTGGCGTTAGGAAAACACTGCGAACTCAGATGAATAGATTCTCGGTGTAAATATGCCTTGTTGGGTGGATGAAAGTTGGGTAATCCGCATGCTAACGACTCTGTAGTGAATATTTGTCGAATCCGAGATACATGAAGCGTGTTCGGAACACAGAATATCATGGTGAGCGAATGTATGTGAAATAGATTTCTCTTGGGTAGAATTCGCTCCAAGAGCTTTTTCTGTGAATTCTGCCTCATTTTCACATCTGGCATTAGGAAAAACTTTCGAAATATGAGAAAATGCTTCAAAGTGTCAATATGGCTTTTATGGTGGATGAAAGTTCGGTAATCCTTATGCTAAGGACTCTGTAGTGAATATTTGTCGAATCCGTGATGCATGTAGCTTTTTCGGAACACGGAATTTCACGATGACGGGTTCTATGTAAATTGCATGTCTATTGGATAGAACTCGTTTCAAGAGGATTTTTCTGCAAAAACTGCATGATTTAAAATCTGACATTAGGAGAAATCTACTAAATCAGAAAAAAATTTCTATGTATAAATATGCATTGTAAGGTGGATGAAAGTTCGGTAATACACATGTTCACAACTCATTAAAGAATGTTTGTCGAATCCGTGATGCATGTAACGTGTTCAGAACACGGAATGTCACGGTGAGTGAAACTAGTTAAATTACATATCTTTTGGGTAGAACTCGCTCCAAGAGTATTTTCCAGCCTAATCTGCCTCATTTTCAAACCTGGCATTAAAAGTAACCTGTGAAATCTCAGAAAATCTTCAAAGTGTCAGTAAGACATGTATGGTGGATGAAAGTGCTGTAATCCTCTTCCTAACAACTCTGTAGTGAATATTTGTCGAATCCGAGAAGCATGTAGCGTGTTCGGAACACGGAATTTCACGGTGAGCGAATCCATGTAAATTACATGTCTATTGTTTTGAACCGGCTCCAAGAGATTTTTGCCGTGAAATCTGCCTCATTTTCGAATCTGGCGTTTGGAAAGCTCTGTGAAATCAGAGAAAATGCTTCTAAGCATCAATATGCATTGTATTGTGATGAAAGTCCTGTAATCCACATGCAAACAACTCTGTATTGTATTTTGTCGAATCCTATCTGCATGTAGCGTGTTTGAAACATGGAATTTCACAGCAGGAGAATCTATGTAATTTACATATCTATTGGGTAGAAAACGCTCCAACAGTTTTTTCCTTAGTAAACTGCCTGATATTTTAAACTGCTATTAGGAAAAAGCTGCAAACTAAGAGTTAAAGTTTCTAGGTGTAAATATGCCTTGTATGGTGGATGAAAGTTCTGTAATACACATGTACACATCTCAATAAAAATGTTTCTCAAATCCGTGATGTATGTAGTGTGTTCAGAACACGGAATGTCACGTTAAAGGAAAGTATGTAAATTACATATCTATTGGTGAGAACCCGCTCCAGGAGCATTTTACTGTAAAATCTACCTCTGTTTGGAAACTGGTGTTATGAAAACGCTGCAAAATCTGAGCAAATGCTTTAAGGTGACAATATGTCTTCAATGGTTTATTAAAGATGTGTAATTCACATTCTAACAACTCAGCTGTGAAAATTTGCTGAATCCAATGTGCACGTTACTTTATCAGAACACGGAATGTTACGGTGACGGTATCTATGAAAATGGGATGTCTATCGGATCGAACATGCAGCAAGAGAATTTTTCTGCGAAAACTGCCTGATTTTCGTAACTGACGTTAGGAAAAATCTGCGAAATCTAAGTAAATATTTCTAGGTGTAAATATGCCTTGTATTGTGGTTGAAACATCGGTAATCCACATGCTCACGGTCATTAAATAATGTTTGTCGAAGCCGTGATGAATGTAACGTTTTCGGAACATGGAATGCCTCGGTGAGTGAAACTCAGAAAATAACAACTTTACTGGATAGAACTCGCTTGAATTGAATTTTTCTGCGAAAATTTCATGATTTTCGAAACTGGATGTTAGGAAAAACCTGCGAAATCAGAATAAACATTTCCAGGTGTAATTATGCCTTGTATGGTGGATGAAAGTTCGGTAATCCACATGCTCCCACTCATTAAAGAATGTTTGTCGAATTCGTGATGCATGTAACGTGTTCGGAATACGGAATGTCATATTGAAGGAAACAATGTAAATTACATGTCTATTGGGTAGAACTCGCTTGAAGAGAATTTTTCTGCGAAATGTGCCTCATTTTCAAAACTGCCATTAGGAGAACCCTGTGAAATCTGAGAAAATGCTTCTAAGTGTCAATATGCCTTGAATGGTGAATGAAAGTCCGGTAATCCACATGTTAATAACAGTGTAGTAATTATTTTTCAAACCGCGATTCATGGAGCGCTTTTGGAAAACGGAATTTCACCGTAATGAAACAATGTAAATTACAATTCTATTGGGTAGAACTAGCTAGAATAGAATTTCTCTGCGAAAATTGCATGATTATCGAATCTGAAGTTTGGAGAAAGCTTCAAAATGAGAGTAAATATTTCTAGCTGTAAATATGCCTGTATGTTGGAAGAAAGTTCAGTAATCCACATTTTCACAACATATTAAAGAATCTTTTTCTAAACCGTGATGCATATAACGTGATCGGAACGTGGAATTTCACGGTGATTGAAACAATGTAAATTACTTCTCTATTGGGTAGAACTCGCTCCAAGAGGATTTTTCTGCGAAAACTGCTTCAATTTTGAAACTGGCGTTTGGAAAATGCTGCAAAATCTGAGAAAATACTTCTAAGCATCAATATTCAATCTATTGTGATGAAAGTTCGGTAATCCACATGCTAACAAATCTGTAGTGAATATTTGTCGAATCCATTATGCATGTAGCATGTTCAGAACACGGGATTTCATGGCCAAGGAGTTTATGTAAATTACATTTCTCTTGGTTACAAATCACTCCAAGAGATTTTTCCTGAGAAATCTGAATGATTTTCGAAACTGGCGTTAGGAAAACACTGCGAACTCAGATGAATAGATTCTCGGTGTAAATATGCCTTGTTGGGTGGATGAAAGTTGGGTAATCCGCATGCTAACGACTCTGTAGTGAATATTTGTCGAATCCGAGATACATGAAGCGTGTTCGGAACACAGAATATCATGGTGAGCGAATGTATGTGAAATAGATTTCTCTTGGGTAGAATTCGCTCCAAGAGCTTTTTCTGTGAATTCTGCCTCATTTTCATATCTGGCATTAGGAAAAACTTTCGAAATATGAGAAAATGCTTCAAAGTGTCAATATGGCTTTTATGGTGGATGAAAGTTCGGTAATCCTTATGCTAAGGACTCTGTAGTGAATATTTGTCGAATCCGTGATGCATGTAGCTTTTTCGGAACACGGAATTTCACGATGACGGGTTCTATGTAAATTGCATGTCTATTGGATAGAACTCGTTTCAAGAGGATTTTTCTGCAAAAACTGCATGATTTAAAATCTGACATTAGGAGAAATCTACTAAATCAGAAAAAAATTTCTATGTATAAATATGCATTGTAAGGTGGATGAAAGTTCGGTAATACACATGTTCACAACTCATTAAAGAATGTTTGTCGAATCCGTGATGCATGTAACGTGTTCAGAACACGGAATGTCACGGTGAGTGAAACTAGTTAAATTACATATCTTTTGGGTAGAACTCGCTCCAAGAGTATTTTCCAGCCTAATCTGCCTCATTTTCAAACCTGGCATTAAAAGTAACCTGTGAAATCTCAGAAAATCTTCAAAGTGTCAGTAAGCCATGTATGGTGGATGAAAGTGCTGTAATCCTCTTCCTAACAACTCTGTAGTGAATATTTGTCGAATCCGAGAAGCATGTAGCGTGTTCGGAACACGGAATTTCACGGTGAGCGAATCCATGTAAATTACATGTCTATTGTTTTAAACCCGCTCCAAGAGGTTTTTGCCGTAAAATCTGCCTCAGTTTCGAAACTGGCTTTTGGGAAGCTCTGTGAAATCAGAAAAAATGCTTCTAAGCATCAATATGCCTTGTATTGTGATGAAAGTCCTGTAATCCACATGCAAATAAATCTGTAGTGTATTTTGTCGAATCCTATCTGCATGTAGCGTGTTTGAAACACGGAATTTCACAGCAGGAGAATCTATGTAATTTACATATCTATTGGGTAGAACACGCTCCAACAGTTTTTTCCTTAGGAACCTGCCTGATTTTTGAAACTGTTATTAAAAAAAAGCTTCAAACTAAGAGTTAAATTTTCTAGGTGTAAATATGCCTTGTATGGTGGATGAAAGTTCTGTAATACACATGTTCACAACTCATTAAAAATGTTTCTCAAATCCGTGATGTATGTAGTGTGTTCGGAACACGGAATGTCACGTTGAAGGAAACAATATAAATCATATATCTATTGGTGAGAACCCGCTCCAGGAGCATTTTACTGTAAAATCTACCTCTGTTTGGAAACTGGTGTTATGAAAACGCTGCAAAATCTGAGCAAATGCTTTAAGGTGACAATATGTCTTCAATGGTTTATTAAAGATGTGTAATTCACATTCTAACAACTCAGCTGTGAAAATTTGCTGAATCCAATGTGCACGTTACTTTATCAGAACACGGAATGTTACGGTGACGGTATCTATGAAAATGGGATGTCTATCGGATCGAACATGCAGCAAGAGAATTTTTCTGCGAAAACTGCCTGATTTTCGTAACTGACGTAAGGAAAAATCTGCAAAATCTAAGTAAATATTTCTAGGTGTAAATATGCCTTGTATTGTGGTTGAAACATCAGTAATCCACATGCTCACGGTCATTAAATAATGTTTGTCGAAGCCGTGATGATTGTAAAGTTTTCAGAACATGGAATGTCTCAGTGAGTGAAACTCAGAAAATAACAACTCTACTGGATAGAACTCGCTTGAATTGAATTTTTCTGCGAAAATTTCATGATTTTCGAAACTGGATGTTAGGAAAAACCTGCGAAATCAGAATAAACATTTCCAGGTGTAATTATGCCTTGTATGGTGGATGAAAGTTCGGTAATCCACATGCTCCCACTCATTAAAGAATGTTTGTCGAATTCGTGATGCATGTAACGTGTTCGGAATACGGAATGTCATATTGAAGGAAACAATGTAAATTACATGTCTATTGGGTAGAACTCGCTTGAAGAGAATTTTTCTGCGAAATGTGCCTCATTTTCAAAACTGCCATTAGGAGAACCCTGTGAAATCTGAGAAAATGCTTCTAAGTGTCAATATGCCTTGAATGGTGAATGAAAGTCCGGTAATCCACATGTTAATAACAGTGTAGTAATTATTTTTCAAACCGCGATTCATGGAGCGCTTTTGGAAAACGGAATTTCACCGTAATGAAACAATGTAAATTACAATTCTATTGGGTAGAACTAGCTAGAATAGAATTTCTCTGCGAAAATTGCATGATTATCGAATCTGAAGTTTGGAGAAAGCTTCAAAATGAGAGTAAATATTTCTAGCTGTAAATATGCCTGTATGTTGGAAGAAAGTTCAGTAATCCACATTTTCACAACATATTAAAGAATCTTTTTCTAACCCGTGATGCATATAACGTGATCGGAACGTGGAATTTCACGGTGATTGAAACAATGTAAATTACTTCTCTATTGGGTAGAACTCGCTCCAAGAGTATTTTTCTGTGAAAACTGCTTCAATTTTGAAACTGGCGTTTGGAAAATGCTGCAAAATCTGAGAAAATACTTCTAAGCATCAATATTCAATCTATTGTGATGAAAGTTCGGTAATCCACATGCTAACAAATCTGTAGTGAATATTTGTCGAATCCATTATGCATGTAGCATGTTCAGAACACGGGATTTCATGGCCAAGGAGTTTATGTAAATTACATTTCTCTTGGTTACAAATCACTCCAAGAGATTTTTCCTGAGAAATCTGAATGATTTTCGAAACTGGCGTTAGGAAAACACTGCGAACTCAGATGAATAGATTCTCGGTGTAAATATGCCTTGTTGGGTGGATGAAAGTTGGGTAATCCGCATGCTAACGACTCTGTAGTGAATATTTGTCGAATCCGAGATACATGAAGCGTGTTCGGAACACAGAATATCATGGTGAGCGAATGTATGTGAAATAGATTTCTCTTGGGTAGAATTCGCTCCAAGAGCTTTTTCTGTGAATTCTGCCTCATTTTCATATCTGGCATTAGGAAAAACTTTCGAAATATGAGAAAATGCTTCAAAGTGTCAATATGGCTTTTATGGTGGATGAAAGTTCGGTAATCCTTATGCTAAGGACTCTGTAGTGAATATTTGTCGAATCCGTGATGCATGTAGCTTTTTCGGAACACGGAATTTCACGATGACGGGTTCTATGTAAATTGCATGTCTATTGGATAGAACTCGTTTCAAGAGGATTTTTCTGCAAAAACTGCATGATTTAAAATCTGACATTAGGAGAAATCTACTAAATCAGAAAAAAATTTCTATGTATAAATATGCATTGTAAGGTGGATGAAAGTTCGGTAATACACATGTTCACAACTCATTAAAGAATGTTTGTCGAATCCGTGATGCATGTAACGTGTTCAGAACACGGAATGTCACGGTGAGTGAAACTAGTTAAATTACATATCTTTTGGGTAGAACTCGCTCCAAGAGTATTTTCCAGCCTAATCTGCCTCATTTTCAAACCTGGCATTAAAAGTAACCTGTGAAATCTCAGAAAATCTTCAAAGTGTCAGTAAGCCATGTATGGTGGATGAAAGTGCTGTAATCCACTTGCTAACAACTCTGTAGTGAATATTTGTCGAATCCGAGAAGCATGTAGCGTGTTCGGAACACGGAATTTCACGGTGAGCGAATCCATGTAAATTACATGTCTATTGTTTTGAACCGGCTCCAAGAGATTTTTGCCGTGAAATCTGCCTCATTTTCGAATCTGGCGTTTGGAAAGCTCTGTGAAATCAGAGAAAATGCTTCTAAGCATCAATATGCCTTGTATTGTGATGAAAGTCCTGTAATCCACATGCAAACAACTCTGTATTGTATTTTGTCGAATCCTATCTGCATGTAGCGTGTTTGAAACATGGAATTTCACAGCAGGAGAATCTATGTAATTTACATATCTATTGGGTAGAACACGCTCCAACAGTTTTTTCCTTAGTAAACTGCCTGATATTTTAAACTGCTATTAGGAAAAAGCTGCAAACTAAGAGTTAAAGTTTCTAGGTGTAAATATGCCTTGTATGGTGGATGAAAGTTCTGTAATACACATGTACACATCTCAATAAAAATGTTTCTCAAATCCGTGATGTATGTAGTGTGTTCAGAACACGGAATGTCACGTTAAAGGAAAGTATGTAAATTACATATCTATTGGTGAGAACCCGCTCCAGGAGCATTTTACTGTAAAATCTACCTCTGTTTGGAAACTGGTGTTATGAAAACGCTGCAAAATCTGAGCAAATGCTTTAAGGTGACAATATGTCTTCAATGGTTTATTAAAGATGTGTAATTCACATTCTAACAACTCAGCTGTGAAAATTTGCTGAATCCAATGTGCACGTTACTTTATCAGAACACGGAATGTTACGGTGACGGTATCTATGAAAATGGGATGTCTATTGGATCGAACATGCAGCAAGAGAATTTTTCTGCGAAAACTGCCTGATTTTCGTAACTGACGTTAGGAAAAATCTGCGAAATCTAAGTAAATATTTCTAGGTGTAAATATGCCTTGTATTGTGGTTGAAACATCGGTAATCCACATGCTCACTGTCATTAAATAATGTTTGTCGAAGCCGTGATGAATGCAACGTTTTCGGAACATGGAATGTCTCGGTGAGTGAAACTCAGAAAATAACAACTTTACTGGATAGAACTCGCTTGAATTGAATTTTTCTGCGAAAATTTCATGATTTTCGAAACTGGATGTTAGGAAAAACCTGCGAAATCAGAATAAACACTTCTAGGTGTAATTATGCCTTGTATGGTGGATGAAAGTTCGGTAATCCACATGCTCCCACTCATTAAAGAATGTTTGTCGAATTCGTGATGCATGTAATTTGTTCGGAATACGGAATGTCATATTGAAGGAAACAATGTAAATTACATGTCTATTGGGTAGAACTCGCTTGAAGAGAATTTTTCTGCGAAATGTGCCTCATTTTCAAAACTGCCATTAGGAGAACCCTGTGAAATCTGAGAAAATGCTTCTAAGTGTCAATATGCCTTGAATGGTGAATGAAAGTCCGGTAATCCACATGTTAATAACAGTGTAGTAATTATTTTTCAAACCGTGATTCATGGAGCGCTTTTGGAAAAGGGAATTTCACCGTAATGAAACAATGTAAATTACAATTCTATTGGGTAGAACCAGCTAGAATAGAATTTTTCTGCGAAAATTGCATGATTATTGAATCTGAAGTTTGGAGAAAGCTTCAAAATGAGAGTAAATATTTCTAGCTGTAAATATGCCTTTATGTTGGAAGAAAATTCGGTAATCCACATTTTCACAACATATTAAAGAATCTTTTTCTAATCCGTGATGCATATAACGTGATCGGAACGTGGAAATTCACGGTGATTGAAACAATGTAAATTACTTCTCTATTGGGTAGAACTCGCTCCAAGAGGATTTTTCTGCGAAAACTGCTTCAATTTTGAAACTGGCGTTTGGAAAATGCTGCAAAATCTGAGAAAATACTTCTAAGCATCAATATTCAATCTATTGTGATGAAAGTTCGGTAATCCACATGCTAACAAATCTGTAGTGAATATTTGTCGAATCCATTATGCATGTAGCATGTTCAGAACACGGGATTTCATGGCCAAGGAGTTTATGTAAATTACATTTCTCTTGGTTACAAATCACTCCAAGAGATTTTTCCTGAGAAATCTGAATGATTTTCGAAACTGGCGTTAGGAAAACACTGCGAACTCAGATGAATAGATTCTCGGTGTAAATATGCCTTGTTGGGTGGATGAAAGTTGGGTAATCCGCATGCTAACGACTCTGTAGTGAATATTTGTCGAATCCGAGATACATGAAGCGTGTTCGGAACACAGAATATCATGGTGAGCGAATGTATGTGAAATAGATTTCTCTTGGGTAGAATTCGCTCCAAGAGCTTTTTCTGTGAATTCTGCCTCATTTTCATATCTGGCATTAGGAAAAACTTTCGAAATATGAGAAAATGCTTCAAAGTGTCAATATGGCTTTTATGGTGGATGAAAGTTCGGTAATCCTTATGCTAAGGACTCTGTAGTGAATATTTGTCGAATCCGTGATGCATGTAGCTTTTTCGGAACACGGAATTTCACGATGACGGGTTCTATGTAAATTGCATGTCTATTGGATAGAACTCGCTCCAAGAGGATTTTTCTGCAAAAACTGCATGATTTAAAAACTGACATTAGGAGAAATCTACTAAATCAGAAAAAAATTTCTATGTATAAATATGCATTGTAAGGTGGATGAAAGTTCGGTAATACACATGTACACAACTCATTAAAGAATGTTTGTCGAATCCGTGATGAATGTAACGTGTTCAGAACACGGAATGTCACGGTGAGTGAAACTAATTAAATTACATATGTTTTGGGTAGAACTCGCTCCAAGAGTATTTTCCAGCCTAATCTGCCTCATTTTCAAAACTGCCATTAGGAGAACCCTGTGAAATCTGAGAAAATGCTGCTAAGTTTCAATATGCCTTGAATGGTGAATGAAAGTCCGGTAATCCACATGTTAATAACAGTGTAGTAATTATTTTTCAAACCGCGATTCATGGAGCGCTTTTGGAAAACGGAATTTCACCGTAATGAAACAATGTAAATTACAATTCTATTGGGTAGAACTAGCTAGAATAGAATTTTTCTGCGAAAATTGCATGATTATCGAATCTGAAGTTTGGAGAAAGCTTCAAAATGAGAGTAAATATTTCTAGCTGTAAATATGCCTGTATGTTGGAAGAAAGTTCAGTAATCCACATTTTCACAACATATTAAAGAATCTTTTTCTAACCCGTGATGCATATAACGTGATCGGAACGTGGAATTTCACGGTGATTGAAACAATGTAAATTACTTCTCTATTGGGTAGAACTCGCTCCAAGAGGATTTTTCTGCGAAAACTGCTTCAATTTTGAAACTGGCGTTTGGAAAATGCTGCAAAATCTGAGAAAATACTTCTAAGCATCAATATTCAATCTATTGTGATGAAAGTTCGGTAATCCACATGCTAACAAATCTGTAGTGAATATTTGTCGAATCCATTATGCATGTAGCATGTTCAGAACACGGGATTTCATGGCCAAGGAGTTTATGTAAATTACATTTCTCTTGGTTACAAATCACTCCAAGAGATTTTTCCTGAGAAATCTGAATGATTTTCGAAACTGGCGTTAGGAAAACACTGCGAACTCAGATGAATAGATTCTCGGTGTAAATATGCCTTGTTGGGTGGATGAAAGTTGGGTAATCCGCATGCTAACGACTCTGTAGTGAATATTTGTCGAATCCGAGATACATGAAGCGTGTTCGGAACACAGAATATCATGGTGAGCGAATGTATGTGAAATAGATTTCTCTTGGGTAGAATTCGCTCCAAGAGCTTTTTCTGTGAATTCTGCCTCATTTTCATATCTGGCATTAGGAAAAACTTTCGAAATATGAGAAAATGCTTCAAAGTGTCAATATGGCTTTTATGGTGGATGAAAGTTCGGTAATCCTTATGCTAAGGACTCTGTAGTGAATATTTGTCGAATCCGTGATGCATGTAGCTTTTTCGGAACACGGAATTTCACGATGACGGGTTCTATGTAAATTGCATGTCTATTGGATAGAACTCGCTCCAAGAGGATTTTTCTGCAAAAACTGCATGATTTAAAAACTGACATTAGGAGAAATCTACTAAATCAGAAAAAAATTTCTATGTATAAATATGCATTGTAAGGTGGATGAAAGTTCGGTAATACACATGTTCACAACTCATTAAAGAATGTTTGTCGAATCCGTGATGCATGTAACGTGTTCAGAACACGGAATGTCACGGTGAGTGAAACTAGGTAAATTACATATCTTTTGGGTAGAACTCGCTCCAAGAGTATTTTCCAGCCTAATCTGCCTCATTTTCAAACCTGGCATTAAAAGTAACCTGTGAAATCTCAGAAAATCTTCAAAGTGTCAGTAAGCCATGTATGGTGGATGAAAGTGCTGTAATCCTCTTCCTAACAACTCTGTAGTGAATATTTGTCGAATCCGAGAAGCATGTAGCGTGTTCGGAACACGGAATTTCACGGTGAGCGAATCCATGTAAATTACATGTCTATTGTTTTAAACCCGCTCCAAGAGGTTTTTGCCGTAAAATCTGCCTCAGTTTCGAAACTGGCTTTTGGGAAGCTCTGTGAAATCAGAAAAAATGCTTCTAAGCATCAATATGCCTTGTATTGTGATGAAAGTCCTGTAATCCACATGCAAATAACTCTGTAGTGTATTTTGTCGAATCCTATCTGCATGTAGCGTGTTTGAAACACGGAATTTCACAGCAGGAGAATCTATGTAATTTACATATCTATTGGGTAGAACACGCTCCAACAGTTTTTTCCTTAGGAACCTGCCTGATTTTTGAAACTGTTATTAGAAAAAAGCTTCAAACTAAGAGTTAAATTTTCTAGGTGTTAATATGCCTTGTATGGTGGATGAAAGTTCTGTAATACACATGTTCACAACTCATTAAAAATGTTTCTCAAATCCGTGATGTATGTAGTGTGTTCGGAACACGGAATGTCACGTTGAAGGAAACAATATAAATCATATATCTATTGGTGAGAACCCGCTCCAGGAGCATTTTACTGTAAAATCTACCTCTGTTTGGAAACTGGTGTTATGAAAACGCTGCAAAATCTGAGCAAATGCTTTAAGGTGACAATAAGTCTTCAATGGTTTATTAAAGATGTGTAATTCACATTCTAACAACTCAGCTGTGAAAATTTGCTGAATCCAATGTGCACGTTACTTTATCAGAACACGGAATGTTACGGTGACGGTATCTATGAAAATGGGATGTCTATCGGATCGAACATGCAGCAAGAGAATTTTTCTGCGAAAACTGCCTGATTTTCGTAACTGACGTTAGGAAAAATCTGCGAAATCTAAGTAAATATTTCTAGGTGTAAATATGCCTTGTATTGTGGTTGAAACATCGGTAATCCACATGCTCACGGTCATTAAATAATGTTTGTCGAAGCCGTGATGATTGTAACGTTTTCGGAACATGGAATGTCTCGGTGAGTGAAACTCAGAAAATAACAACTCTACTGGATAGAACTCGCTTGAATTGAATTTTTCTGCGAAAATTTCATGATTTTCGAAACTGGATGTTAGGAAAAACCTGCGAAATCAGAATAAACATTTCCAGGTGTAATTATGCCTTGTATGGTGGATGAAAGTTCGGTAATCCACATGCTCCCACTCATTAAAGAATGTTTGTCGAATTCGTGATGCATGTAACGTGTTCGGAATACGGAATGTCATATTGAAGGAATCAATGTAAATTACATGTCTATTGGGTAGAACTCGCTTGAAGAGAATTTTTCTGCGAAATGTGCCTCATTTTCAAAACTGCCATTAGGAGAACCCTGTGAAATCTGAGAAAATGCTTCTAAGTGTCAATATGCCTTGAATGGTGAATGAAAGTCCGGTAATCCACATGTTAATAACAGTGTAGTAATTATTTTTCAAACCGTGATTCATGGAGCGCTTTTGGAAAACGGAATTTCACCGTAATGAAACAATGTAAATTACAATTCTATTGGGTAGAACTAGCTAGAATAGAATTTCTCTGCGAAAATTGCATGATTATCGAATCTGAAGTTTGGAGAAAGCTTCAAAATGAGAGTAAATATTTCTAGCTGTAAATAAGCCTGTATGTTGGAAGAAAGTTCAGTAATCCACATTTTCACAACATATTAAAGAATCTTTTTCTAATCCGTGATGCATATAACGTGATCGGAACGTGGAATTTCACGGTGATTGAAACAATGTAAATTACTTCTCTATTGGGTAGAACTCGCTCCAAGAGGATTTTTCTGCGAAAACTGCTTCAATTTTGAAACTGGCGTTTGGAAAATGCTGCAAAATCTGAGAAAATACTTCTAAGCATCAATATTCAATCTATTGTGATGAAAGTTCGGTAATCCACATGCTAACAAATCTGTAGTGAATATTTGTCGAATCCATTATGCATGTAGCATGTTCGGAACACGGGATTTCATGGCCAAGGAGTTTATGTAAATTACAGTTCTCTTGGTTAGAAATCACTCCAAGAGTTTTTTCCTGAGAAATCTGCCTGATTTTCAAAACTGGAATTAGGAAAACACTGCGAACTCAGATGAATAGTTTCTCGGTGTAAATATGCTTTGTAGGGTGGATGAAAGTTCGGTAATCCGCATGCTAACGACTCTGTAGTGAATATTTGTCGAATCCGTGATGCATGTAGCTTTTTCGGAACAAGGAATTTCACGATGACGAGTTCTATGTAAATTGCATGTCTATTGTGTAGAACTCGCTCCAAGAGGATTTTTCTGCAAAAACTGCATGATTAAAAACTGACATTAGGAGAAATCTACTAAATCAGAAAAAACTTTCTGTGTATAAATGTGCATTGTAAGGTGGATGAAAGTTCGGTAATACACATGTTCACAACTCATTAAAGAATGTTTGTTGAATCCGTGATGCATGTAACGTGTTCAGAACACGGAATGTCACGGTGAGTGAAACTAGGTAAATTACATATCTTTTGGGTAGAACTCGCTCCAAGAGAATTTTCCAGCCTAATCTGCCTCATTTTCAAACCTGGCATTAAATCTAACCTGTGAAATCTCAGAAAATCTTCAAAGTGTCAGTAAGCCATGTATGGTGGATGAAAGTTCTGTAATCCACTTCCTAACAACTCTGTAGTGAATATTTGTCGAATCCGAGAAGCATGTAGCGTGTTCAGAACACGGAATTTCACGGTGAGCGAATTCATGTAAATTACATGTCTATTGTTTTGAACCTGCTCCAAGAGATTTTTGCCGTGAAATCTGCCTCATTTTCGAATCTGGCGTTTGGAAAGCTCTGTGAAATCAGAGAAAATGCTTCTAAGCATCAATATGCATTGTATTGTGATGAAAGTCCTGTAATCCACATGCAAACAACTCTGTAGTGTATTTTGTCGAATCCTATCTGCATGTAGCGTGTTTGAAACACGGAATTTCACAGCAGGAGAATCTATGTAATTTACATATCTATTGGGTAGAACACGCTCCAACAGTTTTTTCCTTAGTAAACTGCCTGATATTTTAAACTGATATTAGGAAATAGCTGCAAACTCAGAGTTAATGTTTCTAGGTGTAAATATGCCTTGTATGGTGGATGAAAGTTCTGTAATACACATGTACACATCTCATTAAAAATGTTTCTCAAATCCGTGATGTATGTAGTGTGTTCAGAACACGGAATGTCACGTTGAAGGAAAGTATGTAAATTACATATCTATTGGTGAGAACCCGCTCCAGGAGCATTTTACTGTAAAATCTACCTCTGTTTGGAAACTGGTGTTATGAAAACGCTGCAAAATCTGAGCAAATGCTTTAAGGTGACAATATGTCTTCAATGGTTTATTAAAGATGTGTAATTCACATTCTAACAACTCAGCTGTGAAAATTTGCTGAATCCAATGTGCACGTTACTTTATCAGAACACGGAATGTTACGGTGACGGTATCTATGAAAATGGGATGTCTATCGGATCGAACATGCAGCAAGAGAATTTTTCTGCGAAAACTGCCTGATTTTCGTAACTGACGTTAGGAAAAATCTGCGAAATCTAAGTAAATATTTCTAGGTGTAAATATGCCTTGTATTGTGGTTGAAACATCGGTAATCCACATGCTAACGGTCATTAAATAATGTTTGTCGAAGCCGTGATAATTGTAACGTTTTCGGAACATGGAATGTCTCGGTGAGTGAAACTCAGAAAATAACAACTCTACTGGATAGAACTCGCTTGAATTGAATTTTTCTGCGAAAATTTCATGATTTTCGAAACTGGATGTTAGGAAAAACCTGCGAAATCAGAATAAACACTTCTAGGTGTAATTATGCCTTGTATGGTGGATGAAAGTTTGGTAATCCACATGCTCCCACTCATTAAAGAATGTTTCTCGAATTCGTGATGCATGTAACGTGTTCGGAATACGGAATGTCATATTGAAGGAAACAATGTAAATTACATGTCTATTGGGTAGAACTCGCTTGAAGAGAATTTTTCTGCGAAATGTGCCTCATTTTCAAAACTGCCATTAGGAGAACCCTGTGAAATCTGAGAAAATGCTTCTAAGTGTCAATATGCCTTGAATGGTGAATGAAAGTCCGGTAATCCACATGTTAATAACAGTGTAGTAATTATTTTTCAAACCGCGATTCATGGAGCGCTTTTGGAAAACGGAATTTCACCGTAATGAAACAATGTAAATTACAATTCTATTGGGTAGAACTAGCTAGAATAGAATTTCTCTGCGAAAATTGCATGATTATCGAATCTGAAGTTAGGAGAAAGCTTCAAAATGAGAGTAAATATTTCTAGCTGTAAATATGCCTTTATGTTGGAAGAAAGTTCTGTAATCCACATTTTCACAACATATTAAAGAATCTTTTTCTAATCCGTGATGCATATAACGTGATCGGAACGTGGAATTTCACGGTGATTGAAACAATGTAAATTACTTCTCTATTGGGTAGAACTCACTCCAAGAGGATTTTTCTGCGAAAACTGCTTCAATTTTGAAACTGGCGTTTGGAAAGTGCTGCAAAATCTGAGAAAATACTTCTAAGTATCAATATTCAATCTATTGTGATGAAAGTTCGGTAATCCACATGCTAACAAATCTGTAGTGAATATTTGTCGAATCCATTATGCATGTAGCATGTTCGGAACACGGGATTTCATGGCCAGGGAGTTTATGTCAATTACATTTCTCTTGGTTACAAATCACTCCAAGAGATTTTTCCTGAGAAATCTGAATGATTTTCGAAACTGGCGTTAGGAAAACACTGCGAACTCAGATGAATAGATTCTCGGTGTAAATATGCCTTGTTGGGTGGATGAAAGTTGGGTAATCCGCATGCTAACGACTCTGTAGTGAATATTTGTCGAATCCGAGATACATGAAGCGTGTTCGGAACACAGAATATCACGGTGAGCGAATGTATGTGAAATACATTTCTCTTGGGTAGAATTCGCTCCAAGAGCTTTTTCTGTGAATTCTGCCTCATTTTCACATCTGGCATTAGGAAAAACTTTCGAAATATGAGAAAATGCTTCAAAGTGTCAATATGGCTTTTATGGTGGATGAAAGTTCGGTAATCCTTATGCTAACGACTCTGTAGTGAATATTTGTCGAAACCGTGATGCATGTAGCTTTTTCGGAACACGGAATTTCACGATGACGGGTTCTATGTAAATTGCATGTCTATTGGATAGAACTCACCCCAAGAGGATTTTTCTGCGAAAACTGCATGATTTAAAATCTGACATTAGGAGAAATCTACTAAATCAGAATAAAACTTTCTATGTATAAATATGCATTGTAAGGAGGATGAAAGTTCGGTAATACACATGTTCACAACTCATTAAAGAATGTTTGTCAAATCCTTGATGCATATAACGTGTTCAGAACACGGAATGTCATGGTGCGTGAAACAAGATAAATTACATATCTTTTGGGTAGAACTCGCTCCAAGAGCATTTTCCTGCCTAATCTGCCTCATTTTCAAAACTGGCGTTAAAACTAATCTGTGAAATCTGAGAAAATTCTTCAAAGTGTCAGTAAGCCTTGTGTGGTGGACGAAAGTGTAATAATCCACTTGCTAACAACTCTGTAGTGAATATTTTTCGAATCCGAGATGCATGTAGCGTATTCGGAACACGAAATTTCACGGTGAGCGAATCCATGTAAATTACATGTCTATTGTTTTGAACCCGCTCCAAGAGGTTTTTGCTGTGAAATCTGCCTCAGTTTCGAAACTGGCGTTTGGAAAGCTCTGTGAAATCAGAGAAAATGCTTCTAAGCATCAATATGCCTTGTATTGTGATGAAAGTCCTGTAATCCACATGCAAACACCTCTGTAGGGTACTTTTGTCGAATCCTATCTGCATGTAGCGTGTTCGAAACAAGGAATTTCACAGCGGGAGAATCTATGAAATTTACATTTCTATTCGGTAGAATACGCTCCAACAGTTTTTTCCTTAGGAAACTGCCTGATTTTTGAAACTGCTATTAGGAAAAAGCTGCAAACTCAGAGTTAATGTTTCTAGGTGTAAATATGCCTTGTATGGTGGATGAAAGTTCTGTAATACACATGTACACAACTCATTAAAAATGTTTCTCAAATCCGTGATGTATGTAGTGTGTTCGGAACACGGAATGTCACGTTGAAGGAAACTATGTAAATTACATATCTATTGGTGAGAACCCGCTCCAGGAGCATTTTACTGTAAAATCTACCTCTGTTTGGAAACTGGTGTTATGAAAACGCTGCAAAATCTGAGCAAATGTTTTAAGGTGACAATATGTCTTCAATGGTTTATTAAAGATGTGTAATTCACATTCTAACAACTCAGCAGTGAATATTTGTTGAATCCAATGTGCACGTAACTTTTTCGGAACACGGAATGTTACGGTGACGGTCTGTATGAAAATGGGATGTCTATTGGATCGAATATGCAGCAAGAGAATTTTTCTGTGAAAACTGCCTGATTTTCATAACTGATGTTAGTTAAAATCTGCGAAATCTAATTAAATATTTCTAGGTGTAAATATGCCTTGTATTGTGGTTGAAACATCGGTAATCCACATGCCCACGGTCATTAAATAATGTTTGTCGAAGCCGTGATTAATGTAACATTTTTGGAACACGGAATGTCTTGGTGAGTGAAACTCGGAAAATAAAAATTCTATTGGATAGATCTCGCTTGAGTTGAATTTTTCTACGAAATTTTCATGATTTTTGAAACTGGATGTTAGGAAAAATCTGCGAAATCAGAATAACTACTTCTAGGTGTAAATATGCCTTGTATGGTGGATGAAAGTTCGGTAATCCTCATGCTCACACTCATTAAAGAATGTTTGTCGAATTCATGATGCATGTAACGTGTTCGGAATACGGAATGTCTTATTGAAGGAAACAATGTAAATTACATGTCTATTGGGTAGAACTCGCTTGAAGAGTATTTTTCTGCGAAATGTGCCTCATTTTCAAATCTGCCATTAGGAGAACCCTGTGAAATCTGAGAAAATGCTTCTAAGTGTCAATATGCCTTGAATGGTGAATGAAAGTCCGGTAATCCACATGTTAATAACAGTGTAGTAATTATTTTTCAAACTGTGATTCATGGAGCGCTTTTGGAAAACGGAATTTCACCGTAATGAAACAATGTAAATTACAATTCTATAGGGTAGAACCAGCTAGAATAGAATTTTTCTGCGAAAATTGCATGATTATCGAATCTGAAGTTTGGAGAAAGCTTCAAAATGAGAGTAAATATTTCTAGGTGTAAATATGCCTTTATGTTGGAAGAAAGTTCAGTAATCCACATTTTCACAACATATTAAAGAATCTTTTTCTAATCCGTGATGCATATACCGTGTTCGGAACGTGGATTTTCACGGTGATTGAAACAATGTAAATTACTTCTCTATTGGGTAGAACTCGCTCCAAGAGGATTTTTCTGCGAAAACTGCTTCATTTTTGAAACTGGCGTTTGAAAAACGCTGCAAAATCTGAGAAAATACTTCTAAGTATCAATATTCAATCTATTGTGATGAAAGTTCGGTAATCCACATGCTAACAAACCTGTAGTGAATATTTGTCGAATCCATTATGCATGTAGCATGTTCATAACACGGAATTTCATGGCCAGGGGGTTTATGTAAATTACCTTTCTCTTGGGTAGAAATCACTCCAAGTTTTTTTTCCTGAGAAACCTGCCTGATTTTCGAAACTGGCTTTAGGAAAACACTGCAAACTCAGATGAATAGATTCTTGGTGTAAATATGCCTTGTAGGGTGAATGAAAGTTCGGTAATCCGCATGCTAACAACTCTGTAGTGAATATTTGTCGAATCTGAGATACATGAAACATGTTCCGAACACAGAATATCACAGTGAGCGAATCTATGTAAAATAAATATCTCTTGAGTAGAACTCACTCCAAGAGCATTTTCCTGCCAAATCTGCCTCAGTTTCAAAACTGGCGTTAAATCTAATCTGTGAAATCTGAGAAAATTCTTCAAAGTGTCAGTAAGCCTTGTATGGTGGATGAAAGTGCTGTAATCCACTTGCTAACAACTCTGTAGTGAATACTTTTTGAATCTTGAAGCATGTAGCGTGTTTGAACATGGAATTTCATGGTGAGCGAATCCATGTAAATTACATGTCTATTTGTTACACCCGCTCCAAGAGGTTTTTGCTGTGAAATCTGCCTCAGTTTCAAAACTGATGTTTGTAAATCTCTGCAAAATCAGAGAAAATGCTTCAAAGTGTCAATATGCCTTGCATTGTGATGGAAGTTCGTAAAACCACATGCAAACAATTCTGTGGTGAATATTTGTAGAAAGCGTTATGCATGTAGCGTGATCGTATCACGCAAATTTCCAGTGATGGAATCTCTGTAAATTACACATCTATTGGGTAGAACTCGCTCCAAAAATTGTTTCCTGAGAAAACGGCCTAATTTTCTAAACTGGCATTAGGAAGAAGCTGCAAATTCAGTGTTAATGTTTCTAGGTGTGAATATACCATGTATGGTGGATGAAAACTCTGTAATCTACATGTTCACAACTCATTCGAGAAAGTTTGTTGAAACCTTGATGCATGTAGCGTGTTCGGAAATTGGAATGTCACTGTGAGGGAAACTATGTAAATTATAATTCTATTGGGAATTACTGGTTCCACGAGAATTTTTCTGCGAATCTGCCTCATTTTCAAAACTGGCATTAGGAAAAACTTTTGAAATATGAGAACATGCTTCAAAGGGTCAATATGGCTTTTATGGTGGATGAAAGTTCGGTAATCCTTATGCTAACGACTCTGTAGTGAATATTTGTCGAAACCGTGATGCATGTAGCTTTTTCGGAACACGGATTTCTACGATGACGGGTTCTATGTAAATTGCATGTCTATTGGGTAGAACTCACCCCAAGAGGATTTTTCTGCGAAAACTGCATGATTTAAAATCTGACATTAGGAGAAATCTACTAAATCAGAATAAAACTTTCTATGTATAAATATGCATTGTAAGGAGGATGAAAGTTCGGTAATACACATGTTCACAACTCATTAAAGAATGTTTGTCAAATCCTTGATGCATATAACGTGTTCAGAACACGGAATGTCACGGTGAGTGAAACAAGATAAATTACATATCTTTTGGGTAGAACTCGCTCCAAGAGCATTTTCCTGCCTAATCTGCCTCATTTTCAAAACTGGCGTTAAAACTAACCTGTGAAATCTGAGAAAATTTTTCAAAGTGTCAGTAAGCCTTGTATGGTGGACGAAAGTGTAATAATCCACTTGCTAACAACTCTGTAGTGAATATTTTTCGAATCCGAGATGCATGTAGCATATTCGGAAGACGAAATTTCACGGTGAGCGAATCCATGTAAATTACATGTCTATTGTTTTGAACCCGCTCCAAGAGGTTTTTGCTGTGAAATCTGCCTCAGTTTCAAAACTGGCGTTTGGAAAGCTCTGTGAAATCAGAGAAAATGCTTCTAAGCATCAATATGCATTGTATTGTGATGAAAGTCCTGTAATCCACATGCAAACACCTCTGTAGGGTATTTTGTCATATCCTATCTGCATGTAGCGTGTACGAAGTACTGAATTTCACAGCGGGAGAATCTATGTAATTTATATTTCTATTCGGTAGAATACACTCCAACAGTTTTTTCCTTAGGAAACTGCCTGATTTTTGAAACTGCTATTAGGAAAAAGCTGCAAACTCAGAGTTAATGTTTCTAGGTGTAAATATGCCTTGTATGGTGGATGAAAGTTCTGTAATACACATGTACACAACTCATTAAAAATGTTTCTCAAATCCGTGATGTATGTAGTGTGTTCGGAACACGGAATGTCTCGTTGAAAGAAACTATGTAAATTACATATCTATTGGTGAGAACCCGCTCCAGGAGCATTTTACTGTAAAATCTACCTCTGTTTGGAAACTGGTGTAATGAAAACGCTGCAAAATCTGAGCAAATGCTTTAAAGTGACATTATGTCTTCAATGGTTTTTAAAGATGTGTAATTCACATTGTAACAACTCAGCAGTGAATATTTGTTGAATCCAATGTGCACGTACCTTTTTCGGAACACGGAATGTTACGGTGACGGTCTCTATGAAAATGGGATGTCTATTGGATCGAACATGCAGCAAGAGAATTTTTCTGCAAAAACTTCATGATTTTCGAAACTGGCATCCCAAAAATCCTGCAAAAACTGAGTAAATATTTCTAGGTATAAATATGCCATGCATGGAGAATGAAGGTTTGTAATACAAATGCTCACATCTCAGGAATGTATTTTTGTCGAATCCGTGATGCAGGTAGTGTGTTCAGGTCATTGAATGTTACAGTCAGGGAAACTATGTAAATTACATGTCTAGTTGGTAGAACTCACTCAAAGAGCTTTTTTCTGCGCAATCTTTCTCCTTTTCAAAACTGGCATCAGGAAAATGCTGCAAATTCAAAGTAAATATTACTCTGTGTAAGGATGCCTTGTATGGTGGATGAAAGATCAGTAATCAACATGCTCTCAGCTCAGTAACGAATGTTTGTCCAGTCCATAATGGATGTAGCGTGTTTGGAACACGGAATATCACGTTGAGGGAAACAATGTATAATACATGTCTATGCGGAAGAGCTCTCTCCTAGAGTATTTGTCTATGAAAACTGCCTGATTTCCAATCTGATGTGAGGCAAAATCTGCTGACACAGACAAAACATTTCTAGGTGTAAAATGCCTTGTATGGTGGATGAAAGTTCTCTAATCCACATTCTCACAACTCAGTAATGATTCTTTTTCGAACCCATGATACATAAATCCTGTTCAGAAAACTGAATATCATGGTGAGGGAAACTATATAATTTACATGTCTATTGGGAAGGAATCGCTCCAAGAGAATTTTTCAATGAAATCTACCTCATTTTTGGATGTGGCATTAGGAAAAGCTGTGAAATAAAAGTAAGTGATTTTATGGGTAAATATGCCCTCTATGGTGGATGAAAGTTCGGTAATCCACACGTTCACATCTCAGAAATTAATGTTTGATGAATCCGTCATGCAGGTAGCGTGTTCAGAACACGGTAATCACGGTGAGGGCAACTATGTAAATTCCATGTCTCTTGTGTATACCTTGCACCACTAGGATATTTCGGTGAAAACTGCTTGATATTTGATACTGGCATTAGAAAAAAGTTGCGAACTCACACTAAATATTTCTAGGTGTATATATGCCTTGAATGGTGATTGAAAGTTCTGTTATCCACATGCTCACATCTCAGTTATGAATGTTTTTCCCATCCGTGTTGTATTTAATGTGTTCTCAAGATGGAATGACACGATCATTTAAGCTATGTAAATTACATATCAATCGGGTAGAACTCACTATAAGAGCATTTTTCTGCAAAATATGCCTCATTTCAAAAACTGGCGTTAGGAAAAGCTGCGAAATCTGAGTAAATGCTTCTAGGTGACAATATGCCCTTTATGGTGGATGAAAGATCGGTAATCCACATGCTCACAACTCATGAAGTAATCATTGTCGAATCCATCATGCATGAAACGTGTTCGGAACACGCAATATCTTGGTGAGGGAAACTATGTAAATTAAAATACTATTTGGTAGAACTCGCCCCAAGAGAATTTTTCTGCGAAAACTTCCTGATTTTTGAAACTGGCTTTAGAAAAAAACTGCGAAACCTGCTAAAAATTTCTAGGTATAAATATGCCTTGCAGGGTGGATGAAAGATCGTAATACACATGCTCATATCTCTGTAATGAGTGTTTCTCGAATCCTTGGTGCTTGTAGAGTGTTCAGAACATGGAGTGTCACGGTGAGGGAAATTATGTAAATTACATTTCTATTGGGTAGAACTCGCTCCAAGGGCATTTTTCTGTGAAATTGCCCGCATTTTCAAAACTGTCATTAGGAAAAACCTGTGAAATCAGTGTAAATATTTCTTGGTGTAATTATGCCCTGTATTGTGTTGAAAGTTTGGTAATCCACACGTTCTCACCTAAGTAATGAATGTTTTTCATATCCGTGATGCATGTTATGTGTTTGGAACACGGAATTTCAAGCTGAGGAAACTATGTAAATTACATGTCGATTGGGTAGAACTCCCTCCAAGTGAATTTTTCTGTGAAATATACCTCATTTTCGAAACTGGTGTTAGGAAAAAGCTGGGAAATCAGAGTAAAATTTTTTAGCTGTAAATATGCCTTGTATGGTGATGAAAGATCAGTAATCCACATGATCACAACTCAGTAATGAATGTTTTTAAATCCATGTTGCAGGCAGCGTGTTTGTAACATTGAATGTCACGGTGAAGGAAGAAGTGTAAATTACATGTCTATTGGGTAGAACTAGCTCCAAGAGGATTCTTTTGAGGAAACTGCCTGATTTTGGAATCTGGCGTTATGAAAATCTGGCGAAATGAGAATAAATATATCTAGGTGTAAATATGCCTTGTATGGTGGATGAAAGTTTGGTAATCCACATGCCCACAACTCATTAAAGAATGTTGGTCCAGTCTGTGATGCATGTAGCGTGTTCAGAACACGGAATGTCACCGTGAGTGAAACAATTTAAATAAAATGTCTAGTGGGTTCAACTCACTCATAGAGGATTTTTCTGTGCACTATGCCTCATTTTTTATACTGGAGTTATGAAAAAGCTGCAAAATAAGAGTAAATGCTTCTAGGTGTAAATATGCCATGTATGGTGGATGAAAGTTCGGGAATCCACATGCTAACATCTCAGTAGTGAAGATTTGACGAATCCGTGATGCCTGTTGCGTGTTTTGAACATGGAATACACGGTGAGTGAATCTATGTAAATTACATTTCTATTGCATAGAATTCGATGTAAGAGGATTTATCTCTGAAAACTGCCTTTTGTCGAAACTGGCGTTAGAAAATAGCTGGAACTCAGAGTAAATAATTCTAGGTGTTATTATGCCTTGAATGGCAAATGAAAGTTCTGTAATCCACATGCTCACAACTCAGTAATGAATGTTTTTCCAATCCGTGATACATTTAACATGTTTGTATTACGGAATGACACTGTCAGTTAAACTATGTAAATTACATATCTGTCAGGTAGAACTCACTATAAGAACATTTTCCAGTGAAATATGCCTCATTTCAGAAACTGGCATTAGGAAAAGCTGTGAAATCTCAGTAAATGCTGCTACATGACAATTTGCCATTTATGGAGGAAGAGAGTTTTGTTATCCACATGCTCATAGCTCATTAAAGAATGTTTGTTGAATCTGTCATGCATGTAGTGTGTTCGGAACACAGAATATCATGGTGAGGTAATCTATGTAAATTAAATTTCTTTCTGGTAGAAGTAGCACCAAAAGAATTTCTCTGCGAAAACTTCATGATATTCGAAACTGGCGTTCAGAAATCCTGCGAAATCTGAGTACATATTTCTAGGTATAAATATACAAAGCGTGGTGGGTGAAAGTTCATAATACACATGATCACATCACATTAATGATTTTTGTCGAATCCATGATGCATGTAGTCTGTTCGGAACACGGAATATCACGGTCAGTGAAACTATGTAAATTACATATCTAGTGGGTAGAACTCACTAAAAGAGGATTTTTCTGCATAATCTTTCCCATTTTCTAAACTGGCATTAGGAAAAAGCTGCAAAATCAAAGTGAATAATTCTGTGTGTAAGGATGCCTTGTATGGTGTATGAAAGTTCGGTAATCCATATGCTGTCAGCTCAGTAACGAATGTTTCTCGAATCCGTAATGGATGTAGCGTGTTCAGAACACAGAATGTCACGTTGAGGGAATCAATGTATAATACATGTCTATTGGGTAGAAATCTCTCCAAGAGTATTTGTCTATGAAAACTGCCTGATTTTGGAATCTGATGAGAGGAAAATCTGTGCACACAGACTAAAAGTTTCTAGGTGTAAAATGCCTTGTATGGTGGATGAAAGTTATCTAATCCACATTTATACAACTCAGTACTCACTACTTGTCGAATTCATGATACATAAATCTTGTTCGGAAAACGGACAATCATGCTGAGGGAAACTATGTAAACTTGATATCTATAGGGTAGAAATTGTTCCAAGAGTAATTTTCTGTGAAATTTCCTCATTATCGGATGTGGCGATAGGAAAAAGCTGCGAAATCAGAGTAAGTGACTTTACGGGTAAATATGACTTCCATGGTTGATGAAAGTTCAGTAATCCACACGTTTACAACTCAGAAATAAATGTTTGATGAATCCGTCATGCAGGTAGTGTGTTCAGCACACGGAAATTCACGGTGAGGGCAACTATGTAAATTCCATGCCTATTGTGTATAACTTGCACCACTAGGATATTTCGGTGAAAACTGCCTGATATTTGATACTGGCGTTAGAAAAAAGTTGCGAACTCAGAGTAAATATTTCTAGGTGTATATATGCCTTGAATGGTGATTGAAAGTTCGGTTATCTACATGCTCACAACTCAGAAATGAATGTTTTTCCAATTAGTGTTGTATTCAACGTGTTTGGAAGACAGAATGACACGATCAGGTAAGCTATGTAAATTAGATATCTTTCAGGTAGTACTCGCTATAAGAGTGTTTTCCTGTGAAATATACCTCATTTCCTAAACTGGCGTTAGGAAAAGCTGCGAAATCTGAGTAAATGCTTCTAGGTGACAATATGCCTTTTATGGTGGATGAAGGATCGGTAATCCACATGTTCACAACACATTAAGTAATGTTTGTCGAATCCGTCATGCATATAGCGTGTTCGCAAAACTGAATATCATGGTGAGGGAAACTATGTAAATTAAAACACTATTTGGTAGAACTCGCCCCAAGAGTATTTTTCTGTGAAAACTTCATGATTTTCGAACCTGGCGTTAGGAAAAACCTGTGAAACCTGGTAAAAATTTATAGGTATAAATATGCCTTGCATGGTGGATGAAAGATCGTAATACACATGCTCATATCTCAGTACTGAATGTTTCTCGAATCCTTCGTGCTTGTAGAGTGTTTGGAAGACGGAATGTCACTGTGAGGGAAATTATGTAAATTACAATTCTATTGGCTAGAACTCACTCAAAGGGCAATTTTCTGTGACATTTCCCTCATTTTCCAAACTGTCCTTAGGAAAAATCTGTGAAATCAGAGTAAATGTTCCTTGGTGAAAATATGCCCTGCATGGTGTTGAAAGTTTGGTAATCCACATGTTCTCACCTAAGTAATGAATGTTTGCCTTATCCGTGATGCATGTAACATATACGGAACACGGAATATCACGCTGAGGAAACTATGTAAATTACAGGTCTATTGGGTAGAACTCGCTCCAAGAGAATTTTTCTGTGAAATCTAACTCATTTTCGAAACTGGTGTAGGGAAAAGCTGGGAAATCAGAGTAAAACTTTCTAGGTGTATATATGACCTGTATGGGGATGAAAGTACAGGAAGCCACATGCTCACATCTCAGTAATGAATGTTTTTTAGAATCTGTGTTGCATGTAGTGTGTTCGTAACACGGAATGTCACGGTGAAAGAAGAAGTGTAAATTACATGTCTATTGTGTAGAACTCGTTCCAAGAGGATTTTTTTGTTAAAACTGCCTGATTTAGGAATCTGGCATTATGAAAAACTTGCGAACTGAGAAAAAATATATCTAGGTGTATATATGCCTTGTATGATGTATGGAAGTTCGGTAATCCACATGCCAACAACTCATTAAAGAAAGTTTGTCGAATCCTTGATGCACGTAGCGTGTTTGGAACATGGAATGACACGGTGAGGGAATCTATGTAAATTATATTTCTATTGGATAGAACTTGATGTAAGAGGAATTTCTGTGAAAACTGCCTGTTTTTTGAAACTGGCGTTAGAAAAAGCTGGGAATTCAGAGTAAAGAATTCAAAGTCTTATTATGCCTTGAATGGCGAATGAAAGTTCGGTAATCCACATGCTCACAAGTCAGTAATAAATGTTTGTCGAAACCGTGATGCATGTAATGTGTTCGGAAGACAGAACGTCACGGTCAGTTAAGCTATGTAAATTACATGTCTATCAGGGAGAACTCGATAAAAGAGTATTTTCCTGCAAAATACGCCTCATTTCCGAAACTGGCCTTAGGAAAACTGTGAAATAAGCGTAAATGTTTCTAGGTTTTCATATACATTGTATGGTGGATGCAAGTTCGGTAATCCAAATCCTCTCAGCTCAGCAACGAATGTAGTCAAATCCGTGATGCGTGAAACGTGTTCAGAACATGGAATGTCATGTGGATTGATTCTATGTAAATTAAATGTCTAATGAGTTGAAATTACTCTAAGAGATTTTTTTCTGCGAAATCTACCACATTTTTGGATGTGGCATTAGGAAAAATCTGCGAAAAAAGAGTCTGTGCTTCTAGGTGTAAATATGCCTTCTCTCGTGGATGAAATGTCGGTAATAAACATGCTGAGTACTCAGTAATTAATATTTGTCGAATCCGTTATTCATGAAGCGTGTTTGGAACACAGAATATCACGGTGAGGAAACTCTGTAAATTACGTTTATTGGGTAGAATAAGCTCCACGAGGATATTTCTGTGAAAACTGCCTGATTTCTGAAGCTGGCATTAGGAAAATACAGCAAAATCAGAGTCACTATTTCTAAGAGCAAATATGCTTTGTATAGTGGATTAAAGTCTGTAATCCACATGCTCACATCGCAGTAATGAAATTTTTCGAATCTTTGATTCATGTAACGTGTTCGTAACACGGAATATCATGGTCAGTAAACTATGTAAATTACATGTCTAGTGGGTACAACACGCTCAAAGTGTATTTTACTGCGCATTGTGCCTCATTTTTAAACTGGCGTTAGAAAAAAGCTGAAAAATCAGAGTAAACTCTGAAGGTGAACATATGCCTTTAATGGTGAATGAAATTTCGGTATTCCACATGCTCACAACTCAGTAATAAAAGTTTTTCGAATCCGTGATGCATTTAACATGTTTGGAAGACAGAATGACACGGTCAGGTAAGCTATGCAAATTTCAGATCTATCGTGTAGAGCTCGCTTTAAGACCATTTTTCTGTGAAATATGCCTCATTTCCAAAACTGGCATTTTGGAAAGCTGCGAAGTCTCAGTAAATCCTTCTAGGTGACAATATGCCTTTTATGGTGAATGAAAGCTCTCTTATCCACATGCTCACAACTCATTAAGGAATGTTGGTTGAATCCGTCATGCATGTAGCGTGTTCAGAACCCAGAATATCATAGTGAGGGAAACTATGTAAATTAAAATTCTATTTGGTAGAACTCACACCAAGAGAATTTCTGTGCAAAAACTTCATGATTTTCGAAACTGGCGTCCCAAAAAACCTGCAAAAACTGAGTAAATAATTCTAGGTATAAATATGCCATGCATGGAAGATGAAGGTTTGTAATACAGATGCTCACATCTCAGCAATGAATTTTTGTCGAATCCATGATGCAAGTAGTGTGTTCGGGTCATGGAATGTTACGGTCAGGGAAACTATGTAAATTACATGTCTAGTTGGTAGAACTCACTCAAAGAGGTTTTTTCTGCACAATCTTTCTCATTTTCAAAACTGGCATCAGGAAAATGCTGCAAATTCAAAGTAAATATTTCTCTGTGTAAGGATGCCTTGTATGGTGGATGAAAGTTCAGTAATCAACATGCTCACAGCTCAGTAACGAATGTTTGTCAAGTCCTTAATGGATGTAGCATGTTTGGAACACAGAAGGTCACGTTGAAGGAATCAATGTATATTATATGTCTATTGGGTAGAAATCTCTCCAAGACTATTTGTCAATGAAAACAGCCTGATTTTGGAATCTAGTGAGAGAGAAAATCTGCGCACGCAGACTAAATCTTTCTAGGTGTAAAATGCCTTGTATGGTGGATGAAAGTTCTCTAATCCACATTCTCACATCTCAGTAATGATTCTTTGTCGAACCCATGATACATAATTCCTGTTCGGAAAACGGAAAGTCATGGTGAGGGAAACTATATAATTTACATGTCAATTGGGTAGAAATCACTCCAAGAGTATTTTTCAGTGAAATCTACCTCATTTTTGGATGTGGCATTAGGAAAACCTGCGAAATCAGAATAAGTGATTTTATGGCTAAATATGCCCTCTATGGTGGATGAAAGTTCGGTAATCCACACGTTCACATCTCAGAAATAAATGTTTGATGAATCCGTCATGCAGGTAGCGTGTTCAGAACACGGTAATCACGGTGAGGGCAACTATGTAAATTCCATGTCTATTGTGTATACCTTGCACCACTAGGATATTTCGGTGAAAACTGCATGATATTTGATACTGGCGTTAGAAAAAAGTTGCGAACTCAGACTAAATATTTCTAGGTGTATATATGCCTTGAATGGTGATTGAAAGTTCGGTTATCTACATGCTCACAACTCAGTAATGAATGTTTTTCCAATTAGTGTTGTATTCAACGTGTTTGGAAGACGGAATGACACGATCAGGTAAGCTATGTAAATTAGATACCTTTCAGGAAGTTCTCGCTATAAGAGTATTTTCCTGTGAAATATACCTCATTTCCTAAACTGGCGTTAGGAAAAGCTGCGAAATCTGAGTAAATGCTTCTAGGTGACAATATGCCTTTTATGGTGGATGAAGGATCGGTAATCCACATGTTCACAACACATTAAGTAATGTTTGTCGAATCCGTCATGCATATAGCGTGTTCGCAAAACTGAATATCATGGTGAGGGAAACTATGTAAATTAAAACACTATTTGGTAGAACTCGCCCCAAGAGTATTTTTCTGTGAAAACTTCATGATTTTCGAACCTGGCGTTAGGAAAAACCTGTGAAACCTGGTAAAAATTTATAGGTATAAATATGCCTTGCATGGTGGATGAAAGATCGTAATACACATGCTCATATCTCAGTACTGAATGTTTCTCGAATCCTTCGTGCTTGTAGAGTGTTTGGAAGACGGAATGTCACTGTGAGGGAAATTATGTAAATTACAATTCTATTGGCTAGAACTCACTCAAAGGGCAATTTTCTGTGACATTTCCCTCATTTTCCAAACTGTCCTTAGGAAAAATCTGTGAAATCAGAGTAAATGTTCCTTGGTGAAAATATGCCCTGCATGGTGTTGAAAGTTTGGTAATCCACATGTTCTCACCTAAGTAATGAATGTTTGCCTTATCCGTGATGCATGTAACATATACGGAACACGGAATATCACGCTGAGGAAACTATGTAAATTACAGGTCTATTGGGTAGAACTCGCTCCAAGAGAATTTTTCTGTGAAATCTAACTCATTTTCGAAACTGGTGTAGGGAAAAGCTGGGAAATCAGAGTAAAACTTTCTAGGTGTATATATGACCTGTATGGGGATGAAAGTACAGGAAGCCACATGCTCACATCTCAGTAATGAATGTTTTTTAGAATCTGTGTTGCATGTAGTGTGTTCGTACCACGGAATGTCACGGTGAAAGAAGAAGTGTAAATTACATGTCTATTGTGTAGAACTCGTTCCAAGAGGATTTTTTTGTTAAAACTGCCTGATTTAGGAATCTGGCATTATGAAAAACTTGCGAACTGAGAAAAAATATATCTAGGTGTATATATGCCTTGTATGATGTATGGAAGTTCGGTAATCCACATGCCAACAACTCATTAAAGAAAGTTTGTCGAATCCTTGATGCACGTAGCGTGTTCGGAACATGGAATGACACGGTGAGGGAATCTATGTAAATTATATTTCTATTGGATAGAACTTGATGTAAGAGGAATTTCTGTGAAAACTGCCTGTTTTTTGAAACTGGCGTTAGAAAAAGCTGGGAATTCAGAGTAAAGAATTCAAAGTCTTATTATGCCTTGAATGGCGAATGAAAGTTCGGTAATCCACATGCTCACAACTCAGTAATAAATGTTTGTCGAAACCGTGATGCATGTAATGTGTTCGGAAGACAGAACGTCACGGTCAGTTAAGCTATGTAAATTACATGTCTATCAGGGAGAACTCGATAAAAGAGTATTTTCCTGCAAAATACGCCTCATTTCCGAAACTGGCCTTAGGAAAACTGTGAAATAAGCGTAAATGTTTCTAGGTTTTCATATACATTGTATGGTGGATGCAAGTTCGGTAATCCAAATCCTCTCAGCTCAGCAACGAATGTAGTCAAATCCGTGATGCGTGAAACGTGTTCAGAACATGGAATGTCATGTGGATTGATTCTATGTAAATTAAATGTCTAATGAGTCGAAATTACTCTAAGAGATTTTTTTCTGCGAAATCTACCACATTTTTGGATGTGGCATTAGGAAAAATCTGCGAAAAAAGAGTCTGTGCTTCTAGGTGTAAATATGCCTTCTCTCGTGGATGAAATGTCGGTAATAAACATGCTGAGTACTCAGTAATTAATATTTGTCGAATCCGTTATTCATGAAGCGTGTTTGGAACACAGAATATCACGGTGAGGAAACTCTGTAAATTACGTTTATTGGGTAGAATAAGCTCCACGAGGATATTTCTGTGAAAACTGCCTGATTTCTGAAGCTGGCATTAGGAAAATACAGCAAAATCAGAGTCACTATTTCTAAGAGCAAATATGCTTTGTATAGTGGATTAAAGTCTGTAATCCACATGCTCACATCGCAGTAATGAAATTTTTCGAATCTTTGATTCATGTAACGTGTTCGTAACACGGAATATCATGGTCAGTAAACTATGTAAATTACATGTCTAGTGGGTACAACACGCTCAAAGTGTATTTTACTGCGCATTGTGCCTCATTTTTAAACTGGCGTTAGAAAAAAGCTGAAAAATCAGAGTAAACTCTGAAGGTGAACATATGCCTTTAATGGTGAATGAAATTTCGGTATTCCACATGCTCACAACTCAGTAATAAAAGTTTTTCGAATCCGTGATGCATTTAACATGTTTGGAAGACAGAATGACACGGTCAGGTAAGCTATGCAAATTTCAGATCTATCGTGTAGAGCTCGCTTTAAGACCATTTTTCTGTGAAATATGCCTCATTTCCAAAACTGGCATTTTGGAAAGCTGCGAAGTCTCAGTAAATCCTTCTAGGTGACAATATGCCTTTTATGGTGAATGAAAGCTCTCTTATCCACATGCTCACAACTCATTAAGGAATGTTGGTTGAATCTGTCATGCATGTAGCGTGTTCGGAACCCAGAATATCATAGTGAGGGAAACTATGTAAATTAAAATTCTATTTGGTAGAACTCACACCAAGAGAATTTCTGTGCAAAAACTTCATGATTTTCGAAACTGGCGTCCCAAAAAACCTGCAAAAACTGAGTAAATAATTCTAGGTATAAATATGCCATGCATGGAAGATGAAGGTTTGTAATACAGATGCTCACATCTCAGCAATGAATTTTTGTCGAATCCGTGATGCAAGTAGTGTGTTCGGGTCATGGAATGTTACGGTCAGGGAAACTATGTAAATTACATGTCTAGTTGGTAGAACTCACTCAAAGAGGTTTTTTCTGCACAATCTTTCTCATTTTCAAAACTGGCATCAGGAAAATGCTGCAAATTCAAAGTAAATATTTCTCTGTGTCCTTGTATGGTGGATGAAAGTTCAGTAATCAACATGCTCACAGCTCAGTAACGAATGTTTGTCAAGTCCTTAATGGATGTAGCATGTTTGGAACACAGAAGGTCACGTTGAAGGAATCAATGTATATTATATGTCTATTGGGTAGAAATCTCTCCAAGACTATTTGTCAATGAAAACAGCCTGATTTTGGAATCTAGTGAGAGAGAAAATCTGCGCACGCAGACTAAATCTTTCTAGGTGTAAAATGCCTTGTATGGTGGATGAAAGTTCTCTAATCCACATTCTCACATCTCAGTAATGATTCTTTGTCGAACCCATGATACATAATTCCTGTTCGGAAAACGGAAAGTCATGGTGAGGGAAACTATATAATTTACATGTCAATTGGGTAGAAATCACTCCAAGAGTATTTTTCAGTGAAATCTACCTCATTTTTGGATGTGGCATTAGGAAAACCTGCGAAATCAGAATAAGTGATTTTATGGCTAAATATGCCCTCTATGGTGGATGAAAGTTCGGTAATCCACACGTTCACATCTCAGAAATAAATGTTTGATGAATCCGTCATGCAGGTAGCGTGTTCAGAACACGGTAATCACGGTGAGGGCAACTATGTAAATTCCATGTCTATTGTGTATACCTTGCACCACTAGGATACTTCGGTGAAAACTGCATGATATTTGATACTGGCGTTAGAAAAAAGTTGCGAACTCAGACTAAATATTTCTAGGTGTATATATGCCTTGAATGGTGATTGAAAGTTCGGTTATCTACATGCTCACAACTCAGTAATGAATGTTTTTCCAATTAGTGTTGTATTCAACGTGTTTGGAAGACGGAATGACACGATCAGGTAAGCTATGTAAATTAGATACCTTTCAGGAAGTTCTCGCTATAAGAGTATTTTCCTGTGAAATATACCTCATTTCCTAAACTGGCGTTAGGAAAAGCTGCGAAATCTGAGTAAATGCTTCTAGGTGACAATATGCCTTTTATGGTGGATGAAGGATCGGTAATCCACATGTTCACAACACATTAAGTAATGTTTGTCGAATCCGTCATGCATATAGCGTGTTCGCAAAACTGAATATCATGGTGAGGGAAACTATGTAAATTAAAACACTATTTGGTAGAACTCGCCCCAAGAGTATTTTTCTGTGAAAACTTCATGATTTTCGAACCTGGCGTTAGGAAAAAACTGTGAAACCTGGTAAAAATTTATAGGTATAAATATGCCTTGCATGGTGGATGAAAGATCGTAATACACATGCTCATATCTCAGTACTGAATGTTTCTCGAATCCTTCGTGCTTGTAGAGTGTTTGGAAGACGGAATGTCACTGTGAGGGAAATTATGTAAATTACAATTCTATTGGCTAGAACTCACTCAAAGGGCAATTTTCTGTGACATTTCCCTCATTTTCCAAACTGTCCTTAGGAAAAATCTGTGAAATCAGAGTAAATGTTCCTTGGTGAAAATATGCCCTGCATGGTGTTGAAAGTTTGGTAATCCACATGTTCTCACCTAAGTAATGAATGTTTGCCTTATCCGTGATGCATGTAACATATACGGAACACGGAATATCACGCTGAGGAAACTATGTAAATTACAGGTCTATTGGGTAGAACTCGCTCCAAGAGAATTTTTCTGTGAAATCTAACTCATTTTCGAAACTGGTGTAGGGAAAAGCTGGGAAATCAGAGTAAAACTTTCTAGGTGTATATATGACCTGTATGGGGATGAAAGTACAGGAAGCCACATGCTCACATCTCAGTAATGAATGTTTTTTAGAATCTGTGTTGCATGTAGTGTGTTCGTACCACGGAATGTCACGGTGAAAGAAGAAGTGTAAATTACATGTCTATTGTGTAGAACTCGTTCCAAGAGGATTTTTTTGTTAAAACTGCCTGATTTAGGAATCTGGCATTATGAAAAACTTGCGAACTGAGAAAAAATATATCTAGGTGTATATATGCCTTGTATGGTGTATGGAAGTTCGGTAATCCACATGCCAACAACTCATTAAAGAAAGTTTGTCGAATCCGTGATGCACGTAGCGTGTTCGGAACATGGAATGACACGGTGAGGGAATCTATGTAAATTATATTTCTATTGGATAGAACTTGATGTAAGAGGAATTTCTGTGAAAACTGCCTGTTTTTTGAAACTGGCGTTAGAAAAAGCTGGGAATTCAGAGTAAAGAATTCAAAGTCTTATTATGCCTTGAATGGCGAATGAAAGTTCGGTAATCCACATGCTCACAACTCAGTAATAAATGTTTGTCGAAACCGTGATGCATGTAATGTGTTCGGAAGACAGAACGTCACGGTCAGTTAAGCTATGTAAATTACATGTCTATCAGGGAGAACTCGATAAAAGAGTATTTTCCTGCAAAATACGCCTCATTTCCGAAACTGGCCTTAGGAAAACTGTGAAATAAGCGTAAATGTTTCTAGGTTTTCATATACATTGTATGGTGGATGCAAGTTCGGTAATCCAAATCCTCTCAGCTCAGCAACGAATGTAGTCAAATCCGTGATGCGTGAAACGTGTTCAGAACATGGAATGTCATGTGGATTGATTCTATGTAAATTAAATGTCTAATGAGTCGAAATTACTCTAAGAGATTTTTTTCTGCGAAATCTACCACATTTTTGGATGTGGCATTAGGAAAAATCTGCGAAAAAAGAGTCTGTGCTTCTAGGTGTAAATATGCCTTCTCTCGTGGATGAAATGTCGGTAATAAACATGCTGAGTACTCAGTAATTAATATTTGTCGAATCCGTTATTCATGAAGCGTGTTTGGAACACAGAATATCACGGTGAGGAAACTCTGTAAATTACGTTTATTGGGTAGAATAAGCTCCACGAGGATATTTCTGTGAAAACTGCCTGATTTCTGAAGCTGGCATTAGGAAAATACAGCAAAATCAGAGTCACTATTTCTAAGAGCAAATATGCTTTGTATAGTGGATTAAAGTCTGTAATCCACATGCTCACATCGCAGTAATGAAATTTTTCGAATCTTTGATTCATGTAACGTGTTCGTAACACGGAATATCATGGTCAGTAAACTATGTAAATTACATGTCTAGTGGGTACAACACGCTCAAAGTGTATTTTACTGCGCATTGTGCCTCATTTTTAAACTGGCGTTAGAAAAAAGCTGAAAAATCAGAGTAAACTCTGAAGGTGAACATATGCCTTTAATGGTGAATGAAATTTCGGTATTCCACATGCTCACAACTCAGTAATAAAAGTTTTTCGAATCCGTGATGCATTTAACATGTTTGGAAGACAGAATGACACGGTCAGGTAAGCTATGCAAATTTCAGATCTATCGTGTAGAGCTCGCTTTAAGACCATTTTTCTGTGAAATATGCCTCATTTCCAAAACTGGCATTTTGGAAAGCTGCGAAGTCTCAGTAAATCCTTCTAGGTGACAATATGCCTTTTATGGTGAATGAAAGCTCTCTTATCCACATGCTCACAACTCATTAAGGAATGTTGGTTGAATCCGTCATGCATGTAGCGTGTTCGGAACCCAGAATATCATAGTGAGGGAAACTATGTAAATTAAAATTCTATTTGGTAGAACTCACACCAAGAGAATTTCTGTGCAAAAACTTCATGATTTTCGAAACTGGCGTCCCAAAAAACCTGCAAAAACTGAGTAAATAATTCTAGGTATAAATATGCCATGCATGGAAGATGAAGGTTTGTAATACAGATGCTCACATCTCAGCAATGAATTTTTGTCGAATCCGTGATGCAAGTAGTGTGTTCGGGTCATGGAATGTTACGGTCAGGGAAACTATGTAAATTACATGTCTAGTTGGTAGAACTCACTCAAAGAGGTTTTTTCTGCACAATCTTTCTCATTTTCAAAACTGGCATCAGGAAAATGCTGCAAATTCAAAGTAAATATTTCTCTGTGTAAGGATGCCTTGTATGGTGGATGAAAGTTCAGTAATCAACATGCTCACAGCTCAGTAACGAATGTTTGTCAAGTCCTTAATGGATGTAGCATGTTTGGAACACAGAAGGTCACGTTGAAGGAATCAATGTATATTATATGTCTATTGCGTAGAAATCTCTCCAAGACTATTTGTCAATGAAAACAGCCTGATTTTGGAATCTAGTGAGAGAGAAAATCTGCGCACGCAGACTAAATCTTTCTAGGTGTAAAATGCCTTGTATGGTGGATGAAAGTTCTCTAATCCACATTCTCACATCTCAGTAATGATTCTTTGTCGAACCCATGATACATAATTCCTGTTCGGAAAACGGAAAGTCATGGTGAGGGAAACTATATAATTTACATGTCAATTGGGTAGAAATCACTCCAAGAGTATTTTTCAGTGAAATCTACCTCATTTTTGGATGTGGCATTAGGAAAACCTGCGAAATCAGAATAAGTGATTTTATGGCTAAATATGCCCTCTATGGTGGATGAAAGTTCGGTAATCCACACGTTCACATCTCAGAAATAAATGTTTGATGAATCCGTCATGCAGGTAGCGTGTTCAGAACACGGTAATCACGGTGAGGGCAACTATGTAAATTCCATGTCTATTGTGTATACCTTGCACCACTAGGATACTTCGGTGAAAACTGCATGATATTTGATACTGGCGTTAGAAAAAAGTTGCGAACTCAGACTAAATATTTCTAGGTGTATATATGCCTTGAATGGTGATTGAAAGTTCGGTTATCTACATGCTCACAACTCAGTAATGAATGTTTTTCCAATTAGTGTTGTATTCAACGTGTTTGGAAGACGGAATGACACGATCAGGTAAGCTATGTAAATTAGATACCTTTCAGGAAGTTCTCGCTATAAGAGTATTTTCCTGTGAAATATACCTCATTTCCTAAACTGGCGTTAGGAAAAGCTGCGAAATCTGAGTAAATGCTTCTAGGTGACAATATGCCTTTTATGGTGGATGAAGGATCGGTAATCCACATGTTCACAACACATTAAGTAATGTTTGTCGAATCCGTCATGCATATAGCGTGTCCGCAAAACTGAATATCATGGTGAGGGAAACTATGTAAATTAAAACACTATTTGGTAGAACTCGCCCCAAGAGTATTTTTCTGTGAAAACTTCATGATTTTCGAACCTGGCGTTAGGAAAAACCTGTGAAACCTGGTAAAAATTTATAGGTATAAATATGCCTTGCATGGTGGATGAAAGATCGTAATACACATGCTCATATCTCAGTACTGAATGTTTCTCGAATCCTTCGTGCTTGTAGAGTGTTTGGAAGACGGAATGTCACTGTGAGGGAAATTATGTAAATTACAATTCTATTGGCTAGAACTCACTCAAAGGGCAATTTTCTGTGACATTTCCCTCATTTTCCAAACTGTCCTTAGGAAAAATCTGTGAAATCAGAGTAAATGTTCCTTGGTGAAAATATGCCCTGCATGGTGTTGAAAGTTTGGTAATCCACATGTTCTCACCTAAGTAATGAATGTTTGCCTTATCCGTGATGCATGTAACATATACGGAACACGGAATATCACGCTGAGGAAACTATGTAAATTACAGGTCTATTGGGTAGAACTCGCTCCAAGAGAATTTTTCTGTGAAATCTAACTCATTTTCGAAACTGGTGTAGGGAAAAGCTGGGAAATCAGAGTAAAACTTTCTAGGTGTATATATGACCTGTATGGGGATGAAAGTACAGGAAGCCACATGCTCACATCTCAGTAATGAATGTTTTTTAGAATCTGTGTTGCATGTAGTGTGTTCGTACCACGGAATGTCACGGTGAAAGAAGAAGTGTAAATTACATGTCTATTGTGTAGAACTCGTTCCAAGAGGATTTTTTTGTTAAAACTGCCTGATTTAGGAATCTGGCATTATGAAAAACTTGCGAACTGAGAAAAAATATATCTAGGTGTATATATGCCTTGTATGGTGTATGGAAGTTCGGTAATCCACATGCCAACAACTCATTAAAGAAAGTTTGTCGAATCCGTGATGCACGTAGCGTGTTCGGAACATGGAATGACACGGTGAGGGAATCTATGTAAATTATATTTCTATTGGATAGAACTTGATGTAAGAGGAATTTCTGTGAAAACTGCCTGTTTTTTGAAACTGGCGTTAGAAAAAGCTGGGAATTCAGAGTAAAGAATTCAAAGTCTTATTATGCCTTGAATGGCGAATGAAAGTTCGGTAATCCACATGCTCACAACTCAGTAATAAATGTTTGTCGAAACCGTGATGCATGTAATGTGTTCGGAAGACAGAACGTCACGGTCAGTTAAGCTATGTAAATTACATGTCTATCAGGGAGAACTCGATAAAAGAGTATTTTCCTGCAAAATACGCCTCATTTCCGAAACTGGCCTTAGGAAAACTGTGAAATAAGCGTAAATGTTTCTAGGTTTTCATATACATTGTATGGTGGATGCAAGTTCGGTAATCCAAATCCTCTCAGCTCAGCAACGAATGTAGTCAAATCCGTGATGCGTGAAACGTGTTCAGAACATGGAATGTCATGTGGATTGATTCTATGTAAATTAAATGTCTAATGAGTCGAAATTACTCTAAGAGATTTTTTTCTGCGAAATCTACCACATTTTTGGATGTGGCATTAGGAAAAATCTGCGAAAAAAGAGTCTGTGCTTCTAGGTGTAAATATGCCTTCTCTCGTGGATGAAATGTCGGTAATAAACATGCTGAGTACTCAGTAATTAATATTTGTCGAATCCGTTATTCATGAAGCGTGTTTGGAACACAGAATATCACGGTGAGGAAACTCTGTAAATTACGTTTATTGGGTAGAATAAGCTCCACGAGGATATTTCTGTGAAAACTGCCTGATTTCTGAAGCTGGCATTAGGAAAATACAGCAAAATCAGAGTCACTATTTCTAAGAGCAAATATGCTTTGTATAGTGGATTAAAGTCTGTAATCCACATGCTCACATCGCAGTAATGAAATTTTTCGAATCTTTGATTCATGTAACGTGTTCGTAACACGGAATATCATGGTCAGTAAACTATGTAAATTACATGTCTAGTGGGTACAACACGCTCAAAGTGTATTTTACTGCGCATTGTGCCTCATTTTTAAACTGGCGTTAGAAAAAAGCTGAAAAATCAGAGTAAACTCTGAAGGTGAACATATGCCTTTAATGGTGAATGAAATTTCGGTATTCCACATGCTCACAACTCAGTAATAAAAGTTTTTCGAATCCGTGATGCATTTAACATGTTTGGAAGACAGAATGACACGGTCAGGTAAGCTATGCAAATTTCAGATCTATCGTGTAGAGCTCGCTTTAAGACCATTTTTCTGTGAAATATGCCTCATTTCCAAAACTGGCATTTTGGAAAGCTGCGAAGTCTCAGTAAATCCTTCTAGGTGACAATATGCCTTTTATGGTGAATGAAAGCTCTCTTATCCACATGCTCACAACTCATTAAGGAATGTTGGTTGAATCCGTCATGCATGTAGCGTGTTCGGAACCCAGAATATCATAGTGAGGGAAACTATGTAAATTAAAATTCTATTTGGTAGAACTCACACCAAGAGAATTTCTGTGCAAAAACTTCATGATTTTCGAAACTGGCGTCCCAAAAAACCTGCAAAAACTGAGTAAATAATTCTAGGTATAAATATGCCATGCATGGAAGATGAAGGTTTGTAATACAGATGCTCACATCTCAGCAATGAATTTTTGTCGAATCCGTGATGCAAGTAGTGTGTTCGGGTCATGGAATGTTACGGTCAGGGAAACTATGTAAATTACATGTCTAGTTGGTAGAACTCACTCAAAGAGGTTTTTTCTGCACAATCTTTCTCATTTTCAAAACTGGCATCAGGAAAATGCTGCAAATTCAAAGTAAATATTTCTCTGTGTAAGGATGCCTTGTATGGTGGATGAAAGTTCAGTAATCAACATGCTCACAGCTCAGTAACGAATGTTTGTCAAGTCCTTAATGGATGTAGCATGTTTGGAACACAGAAGGTCACGTTGAAGGAATCAATGTATATTATATGTCTATTGGGTAGAAATCTCTCCAAGACTATTTGTCAATGAAAACAGCCTGATTTTGGAATCTAGTGAGAGAGAAAATCTGCGCACGCAGACTAAATCTTTCTAGGTGTAAAATGCCTTGTATGGTGGATGAAAGTTCTCTAATCCACATTCTCACATCTCAGTAATGATTCTTTGTCGGACCCATGATACATAAATCCTGTTCGGAAAACGGAAAGTCATGGTGAGGGAAACTATATAATTTACATGTCAATTGGGTAGAAATCACTCCAAGAGTATTTTTCAGTGAAATCTACCTCATTTTTGGATGTGGCATTAGGAAAACCTGCGAAATCAGAATAAGTGATTTTATGGCTAAATATGCCCTCTATGGTGGATGAAAGTTCGGTAATCCACACGTTCACATCTCAGAAATAAATGTTTGATGAATCCGTCATGCAGGTAGCGTGTTCAGAACACGGTAATCACGGTGAGGGCAACTATGTAAGTTCCATGTCTATTGTGTATACCTTGCACCACTAGGATATTTCGGTGAAAACTGCATGATATTTGATACTGGCGTTAGAAAAAAGTTGCGAACTCAGACTAAATATTTCTAGGTGTATATATGCCTTGAATGGTGATTGAAAGTTCGGTTATCTACATGCTCACAACTCAGTAATGAATGTTTTTCCAATTAGTGTTGTATTCAACGTGTTTGGAAGACGGAATGACACGATCAGGTAAGCTATGTAAATTAGATACCTTTCAGGAAGTTCTCGCTATAAGAGTATTTTCCTGTGAAATATACCTCATTTCCTAAACTGGCGTTAGGAAAAGCTGCGAAATCTGAGTAAATGCTTCTAGGTGACAATATGCCTTTTATGGTGGATGAAGGATCGGTAATCCACATGTTCACAACACATTAAGTAATGTTTGTCGAATCCGTCATGCATATAGCGTGTCCGCAAAACTGAATATCATGGTGAGGGAAACTATGTAAATTAAAACACTATTTGGTAGAACTCGCCCCAAGAATATTTTTCTGTGAAAACTTCATGATTTTCGAACCTGGCGTTAGGAAAAAACTGTGAAACCTGGTAAAAATTTATAGGTATAAATATGCCTTGCATGGTGGATGAAAGATCGTAATACACATGCTCATATCTCAGTACTGAATGTTTCTCGAATCCTTCGTGCTTGTAGAGTGTTTGGAAGACGGAATGTCACTGTGAGGGAAATTATGTAAATTACAATTCTATTGGCTAGAACTCACTCAAAGGGCAATTTTCTGTGACATTTCCCTCATTTTCCAAACTGTCCTTAGGAAAAATCTGTGAAATCAGAGTAAATGTTCCTTGGTGAAAATATGCCCTGCATGGTGTTGAAAGTTTGGTAATCCACATGTTCTCACCTAAGTAATGAATGTTTGCCTTATCCGTGATGCATGTAACATATACGGAACACGGAATATCACGCTGAGGAAACTATGTAAATTACAGGTCTATTGGGTAGAACTCGCTCCAAGAGAATTTTTCTGTGAAATCTAACTCATTTTCGAAACTGGTGTAGGGAAAAGCTGGGAAATCAGAGTAAAACTTTCTAGGTGTATATATGACCTGTATGGGGATGAAAGTACAGGAAGCCACATGCTCACATCTCAGTAATGAATGTTTTTTAGAATCTGTGTTGCATGTAGTGTGTTCGTAACACGGAATGTCACGGTGAAAGAAGAAGTGTAAATTACATGTCTATTGTGTAGAACTCGTTCCAAGAGGATTTTTTTGTTAAAACTGCCTGATTTAGGAATCTGGCATTATGAAAAACTTGCGAACTGAGAAAAAATATATCTAGGTGTATATATGCCTTGTATGGTGTATGGAAGTTCGGTAATCCACATGCCAACAACTCATTAAAGAAAGTTTGTCGAATCCGTGATGCACGTAGCGTGTTCGGAACATGGAATGACACGGTGAGGGAATCTATGTAAATTATATTTCTATTGGATAGAACTTGATGTAAGAGGAATTTCTGTGAAAACTGCCTGTTTTTTGAAACTGGCGTTAGAAAAAGCTGGGAATTCAGAGTAAAGAATTCAAAGTCTTATTATGCCTTGAATGGCGAATGAAAGTTCGGTAATCCACATGCTCACAACTCAGTAATAAATGTTTGTCGAAACCGTGATGCATGTAATGTGTTCGGAAGACAGAACGTCACGGTCAGTTAAGCTATGTAAATTACATGTCTATCAGGGAGAACTCGATAAAAGAGTATTTTCCTGCAAAATACGCCTCATTTCCGAAACTGGCCTTAGGAAAACTGTGAAATAAGCGTAAATGTTTCTAGGTTTTCATATACATTGTATGGTGGATGCAAGTTCGGTAATCCAAATCCTCTCAGCTCAGCAACGAATGTAGTCAAATCCGTGATGCGTGAAACGTGTTCAGAACATGGAATGTCATGTGGATTGATTCTATGTAAATTAAATGTCTAATGAGTCGAAATTACTCTAAGAGATTTTTTTCTGCAAAATCTACCACATTTTTGGATGTGGCATTAGGAAAAATCTGCGAAAAAAAGTCTGTGCTTCTAGGTGTAAATATGCCTTCTATCGTGGATGAAATGTTGTCGGTAATAAACATGCTGAGTACTCAGTAATTAATATTTGTCGAATCCGTTATTCATGAAGCGTGTTTGGAACACAGAATATCACGGTGAGGAAACTCTGTAAATTACGTTTATTGGGTAGAATAAGCTCCACGAGGATATTTCTGTGAAAACTGCCTGATTTCTGAAGCTGGCATTAGGAAAATACAGCAAAATCAGAGTCACTATTTCTAAGAGCAAATATGCTTTGTATAGTGGATTAAAGTCTGTAATCCACATGCTCACATCGCAGTAATGAAATTTTTCGAATCTTTGATTCATGTAACGTGTTCGTAACACGGAATATCATGGTCAGTAAACTATGTAAATTACATGTCTAGTGGGTACAACACGCTCAAAGTGTATTTTACTGCGCATTGTGCCTCATTTTTAAACTGGCGTTAGAAAAAAGCTGAAAAATCAGAGTAAACTCTGAAGGTGAACATATGCCTTTAATGGTGAATGAAATTTCGGTATTCCACATGCTCACAACTCAGTAATAAAAGTTTTTCGAATCCGTGATGCATTTAACATGTTTGGAAGACAGAATGACACGGTCAGGTAAGCTATGCAAATTTCAGATCTATCGTGTAGAGCTCGCTTTAAGACCATTTTTCTGTGAAATATGCCTCATTTCCAAAACTGGCATTTTGGAAAGCTGCGAAGTCTCAGTAAATCCTTCTAGGTGACAATATGCCTTTTATGGTGAATGAAAGCTCTCTTATCCACATGCTCACAACTCATTAAGGAATGTTGGTTGAATCCGTCATGCATGTAGCGTGTTCGGAACCCAGAATATCATAGTGAGGGAAACTATGTAAATTAAAATTCTATTTGGTAGAACTCACACCAAGAGAATTTCTGTGCAAAAACTTCATGATTTTCGAAACTGGCGTCCCAAAAAACCTGCAAAAACTGAGTAAATAATTCTAGGTATAAATATGCCATGCATGGAAGATGAAGGTTTGTAATACAGATGCTCACATCTCAGCAATGAATTTTTGTCGAATCCGTGATGCAAGTAGTGTGTTCGGGTCATGGAATGTTACGGTCAGGGAAACTATGTAAATTACATGTCTAGTTGGTAGAACTCACTCAAAGAGGTTTTTTCTGCACAATCTTTCTCATTTTCAAAACTGGCAACAGGAAAATGCTGCAAATTCAAAGTAAATATTTCTCTGTGTAAGGATGCCTTGTATGGTGGATGAAAGTTCAGTAATCAACATGCTCACAGCTCAGTAACGAATGTTTGTCAAGTCCTTAATGGATGTAGCATGTTTGGAACACAGAATGTCACGTTGAAGGAATCAATGTATATTATATGTCTATTGGGTAGAAATCTCTCCAAGACTATTTGTCAATGAAAACAGCCTGATTTTGGAATCTAGTGAGAGAGAAAATCTGCGCACGCAGACTAAATCTTTCTAGGTGTAAAATGCCTTGTATGGTGGATGAAAGTTCTCTAATCCACATTCTCACATCTCAGTAATGATTCTTTGTCGAACCCATGATACATAATTCCTGTTCGGAAAACGGAAAGTCATGGTGAGGGAAACTATATAATTTACATGTCAATTGGGTAGAAATCACTCCAAGAGTATTTTTCAGTGAAATCTACCTCATTTTTGGATGTGGCATTAGGAAAACCTGCGAAATCAGAATAAGTGATTTTATGGCTAAATATGCCCTCTATGGTGGATGAAAGTTCGGTAATCCACACGTTCACATCTCAGAAATAAATGTTTGATGAATCCGTCATGCAGGTAGCGTGTTCAGAACACGGTAATCACGGTGAGGGCAACTATGTAAGTTCCATGTCTATTGTGTATACCTTGCACCACTAGGATATTTCGGTGAAAACTGCATGATATTTGATACTGGCGTTAGAAAAAAGTTGCGAACTCAGACTAAATATTTCTAGGTGTATATATGCCTTGAATGGTGATTGAAAGTTCGGTTATCTACATGCTCACAACTCAGTAATGAATGTTTTTCCAATTAGTGTTGTATTCAACGTGTTTGGAAGACGGAATGACACGATCAGGTAAGCTATGTAAATTAGATACCTTTCAGGAAGTTCTCGCTATAAGAGTATTTTCCTGTGAAATATACCTCATTTCCTAAACTGGCGTTAGGAAAAGCTGCGAAATCTGAGTAAATGCTTCTAGGTGACAATATGCCTTTTATGGTGGATGAAGGATCGGTAATCCACATGTTCACAACACATTAAGTAATGTTTGTCGAATCCGTCATGCATATAGCGTGTTCGCAAAACTGAATATCATGGTGAGGGAAACTATGTAAATTAAAACACTATTTGGTAGAACTCGCCCCAAGAGTATTTTTCTGTGAAAACTTCATGATTTTCGAACCTGGCGTTAGGAAAAACCTGTGAAACCTGGTAAAAATTTATAGGTATAAATATGCCTTGCATGGTGGATGAAAGATCGTAATACACATGCTCATATCTCAGTACTGAATGTTTCTCGAATCCTTCGTGCTTGTAGAGTGTTTGGAAGACGGAATGTCACTGTGAGGGAAATTATGTAAATTACAATTCTATTGGCTAGAACTCACTCAAAGGGCAATTTTCTGTGACATTTCCCTCATTTTCCCAACTGTCCTTAGGAAAAATCTGTGAAATCAGAGTAAATGTTCCTTGGTGAAAATATGCCCTGCATGGTGTTGAAAGTTTGGTAATCCACATGTCCTCACCTAAGTAATGAATGTTTGCCTTATCCGTGATGCATGTAACATATATGGAACACGGAATATCACGCTGAGGAAACTATGTAAATTACAGGTCTATTGGGTAGAACTCGCTCCAAGAGAATTTTTCTGTGAAATCTAACTCATTTTCGAAACTGGTGTAGGGAAAAGCTGGGAAATCAGAGTAAAACTTTCTAGGTGTATATATGACCTGTATGGGGATGAAAGTACAGGAAGCCACATGCTCACATCTCAGTAATGAATGTTTTTTAGAATCTGTGTTGCATGTAGTGTGTTCGTAACACGGAATGTCACGGTGAAAGAAGAAGTGTAAATTACATGTCTATTGTGTAGAACTCGTTCCAAGAGGATTTTTTTGTTAAAACTGCCTGATTTAGGAATCTGGCATTATGAAAAACTTGCGAACTGAGAAAAAATATATCTAGGTGTATATATGCCTTGTATGGTGTATGGAAGTTCGGTAATCCACATGCCAACAACTCATTAAAGAAAGTTTGTCGAATCCGTGATGCACGTAGCGTGTTCGGAACATGGAATGACACGGTGAGGGAATCTATGTAAATTATATTTCTATTGGATAGAACTTGATGTAAGAGGAATTTCTGTGAAAACTGCCTGTTTTTTGAAACTGGCGTTAGAAAAAGCTGGGAATTCAGAGTAAAGAATTCAAAGTCTTATTATGCCTTGAATGGCGAATGAAAGTTCGGTAATCCACATGCTCACAACTCAGTAATAAATGTTTGTCGAAACCGTGATGCATGTAATGTGTTCGGAAGACAGAACGTCACGGTCAGTTAAGCTATGTAAATTACATGTCTATCAGGGAGAACTCGATAAAAGAGTATTTTCCTGCAAAATACGCCTCATTTCCGAAACTGCCCTTAGGAAAACTGTGAAATAAGCGTAAATGTTTCTAGGTTTTCATATACATTGTATGGTGGATGCAAGTTCGGTAATCCAAATCCTCTCAGCTCAGCAACGAATGTAGTCAAATCCGTGATGCGTGAAACGTGTTCAGAACATGGAATGTCATGTGGATTGATTCTATGTAAATTAAAAGTCTAATGAGTCGAAATTACTCTAAGAGATTTTTTTCTGCGAAATCTACCACATTTTTGGATGTGGCATTAGGAAAAATCTGCGAAAAAAGAGTCTGTGCTTCTAGGTGTAAATATGCCTTCTCTCGTGGATGAAATGTCGGTAATAAACATGCTGAGTACTCAGTAATTAATATTTGTCGAATCCGTTATTCATGAAGCGTGTTTGGAACACAGAATATCACGGTGAGGAAACTCTGTAAATTACATTTATTGGGTAGAATAAGCTCCACGAGGATATTTCTGTGAAAACTGCCTGATTTCTGAAGCTGGCATTAGGAAAATACAGCAAAATCAGAGTCACTATTTCTAAGAGCAAATATGCTTTGTATAGTGGATTAAAGTCTGTAATCCACATGCTCACATCACAGTAACGAAATTTTTCGAATCTTTGATTCATGTAACGTGTTCGTAACACGGAATATCATGGTCAGTAAACTATGTAAATTACATGTCTAGTGGGTACAACACGCTCAAAGTGTATTTTACTGCGCATTGTGCCTCATTTTTAAACTGGCATTAGAAAAAAGCTGAAAAATCAGAGTAAACTCTGAAGGTGAACATATGCCTTTAATGGTGAATGAAATTTCGGTATTCCACATGCTCACAACTCAGTAATAAAAGTTTTTCGAATCCGTGATGCATTTAACATGTTTGGAAGACAGAATGACACGGTCAGGTAAGCTATGCAAATTTCAGATCTATCGTGTAGAGCTCGCTTTAAGACCATTTTTCTGTGAAATATGCCTCATTTCCAAAACTGGCATTTTGGAAAGCTGCGAAGTCTCAGTAAATCCTTCTAGGTGACAATATGCCTTTTATGGTGAATGAAAGCTCTCTTATCCACATGCTCACAACTCATTAAGGAATGTTGGTTGAATCCGTCATGCATGTAGCGTGTTCGGAACCCAGAATATCATAGTGAGGGAAACTATGTAAATTAAAATTCTATTTGGTAGAACTCACACCAAGAGAATTTCTGTGCAAAAACTTCATGATTTTCGAAACTGGCGTCCCAAAAAACCTGCAAAAACTGAGTAAATAATTCTAGGTATAAATATGCCATGCATGGAAGATGAAGGTTTGTAATACAGATGCTCACATCTCAGCAATGAATTTTTGTCGAATCCGTGATGCAAGTAGTGTGTTCGGGTCATGGAATGTTACGGTCAGGGAGACTATGTAAATTACATGTCTAGTTGGTAGAACTCACTCAAAGAGGTTTTTTCTGCACAATCTTTCTCATTTTCAAAACTGGCATCAGGAAAATGCTGCAAATTCAAAGTAAATATTTCTCTGTGTCCTTACATGGTGGATGAAAGTTCAGTAATCAACATGCTCACAGCTCAGTAACGAATGTTTGTCAAGTCCTTAATGGATGTAGCATGTTTGGAACACAGAAGGTCACGTTGAAGGAATCAATGTATATTATATGTCTATTGGGTAGAAATCTCTCCAAGACTATTTGTCAATGAAAACAGCCTGATTTTGGAATCTAGTGAGAGAGAAAATCTGCGCACGCAGACTAAATCTTTCTAGGTGTAAAATGCCTTGTATGGTGGATGAAAGTTCTCTAATCCACATTCTCACATCTCAGTAATGATTCTTTGTCGAACCCATGATATATAATACCTGTTCGGAAAACGGAAAGTCATGGTGAGGGAAACTATATAATTTACATGTCAATTGGGTAGAAATCACTCCAAGAGTATTTTTCAGTGAAATCTACCTCATTTTTGGATGTGGCATTAGGAAAACCTGCGAAATCAGAATAAGTGATTTTATGGCTAAATATGCCCTCTATGGTGGATGAAAGTTCGGTAATCCACACGTTCACATCTCAGAAATAAATGTTTGATGAATCCGTCATGCAGGTAGCGTGTTCAGAACACGGTAATCACGGTGAGGGCAACTATGTAAATTCCATGTCTATTGTGTATACCTTGCACCACTAGGATATTTCGGTGAAAACTGCATGATATTTGATACTGGCGTTAGAAAAAAGTTGCGAACTCAGACTAAATATTTCTAGGTGTATATATGCCTTGAATGGTGATTGAAAGTTCGGTTATCTACATGCTCACAACTCAGTAATGAATGTTTTTCCAATTAGTGTTGTATTCAACGTGTTTGGAAGACGGAATGACACGATCAGGTAAGCTATGTAAATTAGATACCTTTCAGGAAGTTCTCGCTATAAGAGTATTTTCCTGTGAAATATACCTCATTTCCTAAACTGGCGTTAGGAAAAGCTGCGAAATCTGAGTAAATGCTTCTAGGTGACAATATGCCTTTTATGGTGGATGAAGGATCGGTAATCCACATGTTCACAACACATTAAGTAATGTTTGTCGAATCCGTCATGCATATAGCGTGTTCGCAAAACTGAATATCATGGTGAGGGAAACTATGTAAATTAAAACACTATTTGGTAGAACTCGCCCCAAGAGTATTTTTCTGTGAAAACTTCATGATTTTCGAACCTGGCGTTAGGAAAAACCTGTGAAACCTGGTAAAAATTTATAGGTATAAATATGCCTTGCATGGTGGATGAAAGATCGTAATACACATGCTCATATCTCAGTACTGAATGTTTCTCGAATCCTTCGTGCTTGTAGAGTGTTTGGAAGACGGAATGTCACTGTGAGGGAAATTATGTAAATTACAATTCTATTGGCTAGAACTCACTCAAAGGGCAATTTTCTGTGACATTTCCCTCATTTTCCAAACTGTCCTTAGGAAAAATCTGTGAAATCAGAGTAAATGTTCCTTGGTGAAAATATGACCTGCATGGTGTTGAAAGTTTGGTAATCCACATGTTCTCACCTAAGTAATGAATGTTTGCCTTATCCGTGATGCATGTAACATATACGGAACACGGAATATCACGCTGAGGAAACTATGTAAATTACAGGTCTATTGGGTAGAACTCGCTCCAAGAGAATTTTTCTGTGAAATCTAACTCATTTTCGAAACTGGTGTAGGGAAAAGCTGGGAAATCAGAGTAAAACTTTCTAGGTGTATATATGACCTGTATGGGGATGAAAGTACAGGAAGCCACATGCTCACATCTCAGTAATGAATGTTTTTTAGAATCTGTGTTGCATGTAGTGTGTTCGTACCACGGAATGTCACGGTGAAAGAAGAAGTGTAAATTACATGTCTATTGTGTAGAACTCGTTCCAAGAGGATTTTTTTGTTAAAACTGCCTGATTTAGGAATCTGGCATTATGAAAAACTTGCGAACTGAGAAAAAATATATCTAGGTGTATATATGCCTTGTATGGTGTATGGAAGTTCGGTAATCCACATGCCAACAACTCATTAAAGAAAGTTTGTCGAATCCGTGATGCACGTAGCGTGTTCGGAACATGGAATGACACAGTGAGGGAATCTATGTAAATTATATTTCTATTGGATAGAACTTGATGTAAGAGGAATTTCTGTGAAAACTGCCTGTTTTTTGAAACTGGCGTTAGAAAAAGCTGGGAATTCAGAGTAAAGAATTCAAAGTCTTATTATGCCTTGAATGGCGAATGAAAGTTCGGTAATCCACATGCTCACAACTCAGTAATAAATGTTTGTCGAAACCGTGATGCATGTAATGTGTTCGGAAGACAGAACGTCACGGTCAGTTAAGCTATGTAAATTACATGTCTATCAGGGAGAACTCGATAAAAGAGTATTTTCCTGCAAAATACGCCTCATTTCCGAAACTGGCCTTAGGAAAACTGTGAAATAAGCGTAAATGTTTCTAGGTTTTCATATACATTGTATGGTGGATGCAAGTTCGGTAATCCAAATCCTCTCAGCTCAGCAACGAATGTAGTCAAATCCGTGATGCGTGAAACGTGTTCAGAACATGGAATGTCATGTGGATTGATTCTATGTAAATTAAATGTCTAATGAGTCGAAATTACTCTAAGAGATTTTTTTCTGCAAAATCTACCACATTTTTGGATGTGGCATTAGGAAAAATCTGCGAAAAAAAGTCTGTGCTTCTAGGTGTAAATATGCCTTCTATCGTGGATGAAATGTTGTCGGTAATAAACATGCTGAGTACTCAGTAATTAATATTTGTCGAATCCGTTATTCATGAAGCGTGTTTGGAACACAGAATATCACGGTGAGGAAACTCTGTAAATTACGTTTATTGGGTAGAATAAGCTCCACGAGGATATTTCTGTGAAAACTGCCTGATTTCTGAAGCTGGCATTAGGAAAATACAGCAAAATCAGAGTCACTATTTCTAAGAGCAAATATGCTTTGTATAGTGGATTAAAGTCTGTAATCCACATGCTCACATCGCAGTAATGAAATTTTTCGAATCTTTGATTCATGTAACGTGTTCGTAACACGGAATATCATGGTCAGTAAACTATGTAAATTACATGTCTAGTGGGTACAACACGCTCAAAGTGTATTTTACTGCGCATTGTGCCTCATTTTTAAACTGGCGTTAGAAAAAAGCTGAAAAATCAGAGTAAACTCTGAAGGTGAACATATGCCTTTAATGGTGAATGAAATTTCGGTATTCCACATGCTCACAACTCAGTAATAAAAGTTTTTCGAATCCGTGATGCATTTAACATGTTTGGAAGACAGAATGACACGGTCAGGTAAGCTATGCAAATTTCAGATCTATCGTGTAGAGCTCGCTTTAAGACCATTTTTCTGTGAAATATGCCTCATTTCCAAAACTGGCATTTTGGAAAGCTGCGAAGTCTCAGTAAATCCTTCTAGGTGACAATATGCCTTTTATGGTGAATGAAAGCTCTCTTATCCACATGCTCACAACTCATTAAGGAATGTTGGTTGAATCCGTCATGCATGTAGCGTGTTCGGAACCCAGAATATCATAGTGAGGGAAACTATGTAAATTAAAATTCTATTTGGTAGAACTCACACCAAGAGAATTTCTGTGCAAAAACTTCATGATTTTCGAAACTGGCGTCCCAAAAAACCTGCAAAAACTGAGTAAATAATTCTAGGTATAAATATGCCATGCATGGAAGATGAAGGTTTGTAATACAGATGCTCACATCTCAGCAATGAATTTTTGTCGAATCCGTGATGCAAGTAGTGTGTTCGGGTCATGGAATGTTACGGTCAGGGAAACTATGTAAATTACATGTCTAGTTGGTAGAACTCACTCAAAGAGGTTTTTTCTGCACAATCTTTCTCATTTTCAAAACTGGCAACAGGAAAATGCTGCAAATTCAAAGTAAATATTTCTCTGTGTAAGGATGCCTTGTATGGTGGATGAAAGTTCAGTAATCAACATGCTCACAGCTCAGTAACGAATGTTTGTCAAGTCCTTAATGGATGTAGCATGTTTGGAACACAGAATGTCACGTTGAAGGAATCAATGTATATTATATGTCTATTGGGTAGAAATCTCTCCAAGACTATTTGTCAATGAAAACAGCCTGATTTTGGAATCTAGTGAGAGAGAAAATCTGCGCACGCAGACTAAATCTTTCTAGGTGTAAAATGCCTTGTATGGTGGATGAAAGTTCTCTAATCCACATTCTCACATCTCAGTAATGATTCTTTGTCGAACCCATGATACATAATTCCTGTTCGGAAAACGGAAAGTCATGGTGAGGGAAACTATATAATTTACATGTCAATTGGGTAGAAATCACTCCAAGAGTATTTTTCAGTGAAATCTACCTCATTTTTGGATGTGGCATTAGGAAAACCTGCGAAATCAGAATAAGTGATTTTATGGCTAAATATGCCCTCTATGGTGGATGAAAGTTCGGTAATCCACACGTTCACATCTCAGAAATAAATGTTTGATGAATCCGTCATGCAGGTAGCGTGTTCAGAACACGGTAATCACGGTGAGGGCAACTATGTAAGTTCCATGTCTATTGTGTATACCTTGCACCACTAGGATATTTCGGTGAAAACTGCATGATATTTGATACTGGCGTTAGAAAAAAGTTGCGAACTCAGACTAAATATTTCTAGGTGTATATATGCCTTGAATGGTGATTGAAAGTTCGGTTATCTACATGCTCACAACTCAGTAATGAATGTTTTTCCAATTAGTGTTGTATTCAACGTGTTTGGAAGACGGAATGACACGATCAGGTAAGCTATGTAAATTAGATACCTTTCAGGAAGTTCTCGCTATAAGAGTATTTTCCTGTGAAATATACCTCATTTCCTAAACTGGCGTTAGGAAAAGCTGCGAAATCTGAGTAAATGCTTCTAGGTGACAATATGCCTTTTATGGTGGATGAAGGATCGGTAATCCACATGTTCACAACACATTAAGTAATGTTTGTCGAATCCGTCATGCATATAGCGTGTTCGCAAAACTGAATATCATGGTGAGGGAAACTATGTAAATTAAAACACTATTTGGTAGAACTCGCCCCAAGAGTATTTTTCTGTGAAAACTTCATGATTTTCGAACCTGGCGTTAGGAAAAACCTGTGAAACCTGGTAAAAATTTATAGGTATAAATATGCCTTGCATGGTGGATGAAAGATCGTAATACACATGCTCATATCTCAGTACTGAATGTTTCTCGAATCCTTCGTGCTTGTAGAGTGTTTGGAAGACGGAATGTCACTGTGAGGGAAATTATGTAAATTACAATTCTATTGGCTAGAACTCACTCAAAGGGCAATTTTCTGTGACATTTCCCTCATTTTCCAAACTGTCCTTAGGAAAAATCTGTGAAATCAGAGTAAATGTTCCTTGGTGAAAATATGCCCTGCATGGTGTTGAAAGTTTGGTAATCCACATGTTCTCACCTAAGTAATGAATGTTTGCCTTATCCGTGATGCATGTAACATATACGGAACACGGAATATCACGCTGAGGAAACTATGTAAATTACAGGTCTATTGGGTAGAACTCGCTCCAAGAGAATTTTTCTGTGAAATCTAACTCATTTTCGAAACTGGTGTAGGGAAAAGCTGGGAAATCAGAGTAAAACTTTCTAGGTGTATATATGACCTGTATGGGGATGAAAGTACAGGAAGCCACATGCTCACATCTCAGTAATGAATGTTTATTAGAATCTGTGTTGCATGTAGTGTGTTCGTAACACGGAATGTCACGGTGAAAGAAGAAGTGTAAATTACATGTCTATTGTGTAGAACTCGTTCCAAGAGGATTTTTTTGTTAAAACTGCCTGATTTAGGAATCTGGCATTATGAAAAACTTGCGAACTGAGAAAAAATATATCTAGGTGTATATATGCCTTGTATGATGTATGGAAGTTCGGTAATCCACATGCCAAAAACTCATTAAAGAAAGTTTGTCGAATCCTTGATGCACGTAGCGTGTTCGGAACATGGAATGACACGGTGAGGGAATCTATGTAAATTATATTTCTATTGGATAGAACTTGATGTAAGAGGAATTTCTGTGAAAACTGCCTGTTTTTTGAAACTGGCGTTAGAAAAAGCTGGGAATTCAGAGTAAAGAATTCAAAGTCTTATTATGCCTTGAATGGCGAATGAAAGTTCGGTAATCCACATGCTCACAACTCAGTAATAAATGTTTGTCGAAACCGTGATGCATGTAATGTGTTCGGAAGACAGAACGTCACGGTCAGTTAAGCTATGTAAATTACATGTCTATCAGGGAGAACTCGATAAAAGAGTATTTTCCTGCAAAATACGCCTCATTTCCGAAACTGGCCTTAGGAAAACTGTGAAATAAGCGTAAATGTTTCTAGGTTTTCATATACATTGTATGGTGGATGCAAGTTCGGTAATCCAAATCCTCTCAGCTCAGCAACGAATGTAGTCAAATCCGTGATGCGTGAAACGTGTTCAGAACATGGAATGTCATGTGGATTGATTCTATGTAAATTAAATGTCTAATGAGTCGAAATTACTCTAAGAGATTTTTTTCTGCAAAATCTACCACATTTTTGGATGTGGCATTAGGAAAAATCTGCGAAAAAAAGTCTGTGCTTCTAGGGGTAAATATGCCTTCTATCGTGGATGAAATGTTGTCGGTAATAAACATGCTGAGTACTCAGTAATTAATATTTGTCGAATCCGTTATTCATGAAGCGTGTTTGGAACACAGAATATCACGGTGAGGAAACTCTGTAAATTACGTTTATTGGGTAGAATAAGCTCCACGAGGATATTTCTGTGAAAACTGCCTGATTTCTGAAGCTGGCATTAGGAAAATACAGCAAAATCAGAGTCACTATTTCTAAGAGCAAATATGCTTTGTATAGTGGATTAAAGTCTGTAATCCACATGCTCACATCGCAGTAATGAAATTTTTCGAATCTTTGATTCATGTAACGTGTTCGTAACACGGAATATCATGGTCAGTAAACTATGTAAATTACATGTCTAGTGGGTACAACACGCTCAAAGTGTATTTTACTGCGCATTGTGCCTCATTTTTAAACTGGCGTTAGAAAAAAGCTGAAAAATCAGAGTAAACTCTGAAGGTGAACATATGCCTTTAATGGTGAATGAAATTTCGGTATTCCACATGCTCACAACTCAGTAATAAAAGTTTTTCGAATCCGTGATGCATTTAACATGTTTGGAAGACAGAATGACACGGTCAGGTAAGCTATGCAAATTTCTGATCTATCGGGTAGAGCTCGCTTTAAGACCATTTTTCTGTGAAATATGCCTCATTTCCAAAACTGGCATTTTGGAAAGCTGCGAAGTCTCAGTAAATCCTTCTAGGTGACAATATGCCTTTTATGGTGAATGAAAGCTCTCTTATCCACATGCTCACAACTCATTAAGGAATGTTGGTTGAATCCGTCATGCATGTAGCGTGTTCGGAACCCAGAATATCATAGTGAGGGAAACTATGTAAATTAAAATTCTATTTGGTAGAACTCACACCAAGAGAATTTCTGTGCAAAAACTTCATGATTTTCGAAACTGGCGTCCCAAAAAACCTGCAAAAACTGAGTAAATAATTCTAGGTATAAATATGCCATGCATGGAAGATGAAGGTTTGTAATACAGATGCTCACATCTCAGCAATGAATTTTTGTCGAATCCGTGATGCAAGTAGTGTGTTCGGGTCATGGAATGTTACGGTCAGGGAAACTATGTAAATTACATGTCTAGTTGGTAGAACTCACTCAAAGAGGTTTTTTCTGCACAATCTTTCTCATTTTCAAAACTGGCATCAGGAAAATGCTGCAAATTCAAAGTAAATATTTCTCTGTGTAGGATGATTTGTATGGTGGATGAAAGTTCAGTAATCAACATGCTCACAGCTCAGTAACGAATGTTTGTCAAGTCCATAATGGATGTAGCATGTTTGGAACACAGAATGTCACGTTGAGGGAATCAATGTATATTATATGTCTATTGGGTAGAAATCTCTCCAAGATTATTTGTCAATGAAAACTGCCTGATTTTGGAATCTAGTGAGAGGGAAAATCTGCGCACGCAGACTAAATGTTTCTAGGTGTAAAATGCCTTGTATGGTAGATGAAAGTTCTCTAATCCACATTCTCACATCTCAGTAATGATTCTTTGTCGAACCCATGATACATAAATCCTGTTCGGAAAACGGAAAGTCATGGTGAGGGAAACTATATAATTTACATGTCAATTGGGTAGAAATCACTCCAAGAGTATTTTTCAGTGAAATCTACCTCATTTTTGGATGTGGCATTAGGAAAACCTGCGAAATCAGAATAAGTGATTTTATGGCTAAATATTCCCTCTATGGTGGATGAAAGTTCGGTAATCCACACGTTCACAACTCAGAAATAAATGTTTGATGAATCCGTCATGCAGGTAGCGTGTTCAGAACACGGTAATCACGGTGAGGGCAACTATGTAAATTCCATGTCTATTGTGTATACCTTGCACCACTAGGATATTTCGGTGAAAACTGCATGATATTTGATACTGGCGTTAGAAAAAAGTTGCGAACTCAGACTAAATATTTCTAGGTGTATATATGCCTTGAATGGTGATTGAAAGTTCGGTTATCTACATGCTCACAACTCAGTAATGAATGTTTTTCCAATTAGTGTTGTATTCAATGTGTTTGGAAGACGGAATGACACGATCAGGTAAGCTATGTAAATTAGATACCTTTCAGGAAGTTCTCGCTATAAGAGTATTTTCCTGTGAAATATACCTCATTTCCTAAACTGGCGTTAGGAAAAGCTGCGAAATCTGAGTAAATGCTTCTAGGTGACAATATGCCTTTTATGGTGGATGAAGGATCGGTAATCCACATGTTCACAACACATTAAGTAATGTTTGTCGAATCCGTCATGCATATAGCGTGTTCGCAAAACTGAATATCATGGTGAGGGAAACTATGTAAATTAAAACACTATTTGGTAGAACTCGCCCCAAGAGTATTTTTCTGTGAAAACTTCATGATTTTCGAACCTGGCGTTAGGAAAAACCTGTGAAACCTGGTAAAAATTTATAGGTATAAATATGCCTTGCATGGTGGATGAAAGATCGTAATACACATGCTCATATCTCAGTACTGAATATTTCTTGAATCCTTCGTGCTTGTAGAGTGTTTGGAAGACGGAATGTCACTGTGAGGGAAATTATGTAAATTACAATTCTATTGGCTAGAACTCACTCAAAGGGCAATTTTCTGTGAAATTTCCCTCATTTTCCCAACTGTCCTTAGGAAAAATCTGTGAAATCAGAGTAAATGTTCCTTGGTGAAAATATGCCCTGCATGGTGTTGAAAGTTTGGTAATCCACATGTTCTCACCTAAGTAATGAATGTTTGCCTTATCCGTGATGCATGTAACATATACGGAACACGGAATATCACGCTGAGGAAACTATGTAAATTACAGGTCTATTGGGTAGAACTCGCTCCAAGAGAATTTTTCTGTGAAATCTAACTCATTTTCGAAACTGGTGTAGGGAAAAGCTGGGAAATCAGAGTAAAACTTTCTAGGTGTATATATGACCTGTATGGGGATGAAAGTACAGGAAGCCACATGCTCACATCTCAGTAATGAATGTTTTTTAGAATCTGTGTTGCATGTAGTGTGTTCGTACCACGGAATGTCACGGTGAAAGAAGAAGTGTAAATTACATGTCTATTGTGTAGAACTCGTTCCAAGAGGATTTTTTTGTTAAAACTGCCTGATTTAGGAATCTGGCATTATGAAAAACTTGCGAACTGAGAAAAAATATATCTAGGTGTATATATGCCTTGTATGGTGTATGGAAGTTCGGTAATCCACATGCCAGCAACTCATTAAAGAAAGTTTGTCGAATCCTTGATGCACGTAGCGTGTTCGGAACATGGAATTACACGGTGAGGGAATCTATGTAAATTATATTTCTATTGGATAGAACTTGATGTAAGAGGAATTTCTGTGAAAACTGCCTGTTTTTTGAAACTGGCGTTAGAAAAAGCTGGGAATTCAGAGTAAAGAATTCAAAGTCTTATTATGCCTTGAATGGCGAATGAAAGTTCGGTAATCCACATGCTCACAACTCAGTAATAAATGTTTGTCGAAACCGTGATGCATGTAATGTGTTCGGAAGACAGAACATCACGGTCAGTTAAGCTATGTAAATTACATGTCTATCAGGGAGAACTCGATAAAAGAGTATTTTCCTGCAAAATACGCCTCATTTCCGAAACTGGCCTTAGGAAAACTGTGAAATAAGCGTAAATGTTTCTAGGTTTTCATATACATTGTATGGTGGATGCAAGTTCGGTAATCCAAATCCTCTCAGCTCAGCAACGAATGTAGTCAAATCCATGATGCGTGAAACGTGTTCAGAACATGGAATGTCATGTGGATTGATTCTATGTAAATTAAATGTCTAATGAGTCGAAATTACTCTAAGAGATTTTTTTCTGCAAAATCTACCACATTTTTGGATGTGGCATTAGGAAAAATCTGCGAAAAAAAGTCTGTGCTTCTAGGTGTAAATATGCCTTCTCTCGTGGATGAAATGTCGGTAATAAACATGCTGAGTACTCAGTAATTAATATTTGTCGAATCCGTTATTCATGAAGCGTGTTTGGAACACAGAATATCACGGTGAGGAAACTCTGTAAATTACATTTATTGGGTAGAATAAGCTCCACGAGGATATTTCTGTGAAAACTGCCTAATTTCTGAAGCTGGCATTAGGAAAATACAGCAAAATCAGAGTCACTATTTCTAAGAGCAAATATGCTTTGTATAGTGGATTAAAGTCTGTAATCCACATGCTCACATCGCAGTAATGAAATTTTTCGAATCTTTGATTCATGTAACGTGTTCGTAACACGGAATATCATGGTCAGTAAACTATGTAAATTACATGTCTAGTGGGTACAACACGCTCAAAGTGTATTTTACTGCGCATTGTGCCTCATTTTTAAACTGGCGTTAGAAAAAAGCTGAAAAATCAGAGTAAACTCTGAAGGTGAACATATGCCTTTAATGGTGAATGAAATTTCGGTATTCCACATGCTCACAACTCAGTAATAAAAGTTTTTCGAATCCGTGATGCATTTAACATGTTTGGAAGACAGAATGACACGGTCAGGTAAGCTATGCAAATTTCAGATCTATCGTGTAGAGCTCGCTTTAAGACCATTTTTCTGTGAAATATGCCTCATTTCCAAAACTGGCATTTTGGAAAGCTGCGAAGTCTCAGTAAATCCTTCTAGGTGACAATATGCCTTTTATGGTGAATGAAAGCTCTCTTATCCACATGCTCACAACTCATTAAGGAATGTTGGTTGAATCCGTCATGCATGTAGCGTGTTCGGAACCCAGAATATCATAGTGAGGGAAACTATGTAAATTAAAATTCTATTTGGTAGAACTCACACCAAGAGAATTTCTGTGCAAAAACTTCATGATTTTCGAAACTGGCGTCCCAAAAAACCTGCAAAAACTGAGTAAATAATTCTAGGTATAAATATGCCATGCATGGAAGATGAAGGTTTGTAATACAGATGCTCACATCTCAGCAATGAATTTTTGTCGAATCCGTGATGCAAGTAGTGTGTTCGGGTCATGGAATGTTACGGTCAGGGAAACTATGTAAATTACATGTCTAGTTGGTAGAACTCACTCAAAGAGGTTTTTTCTGCACAATCTTTCTCATTTTCAAAACTGGCATCAGGAAAATGCTGCAAATTCAAAGTAAATATTTCTCTGTGTAGGATGCTTTGTATGGTGGATGAAAGTTCAGTAATCAACATGCTCACAGCTCAGTAACGAATGTTTGTCAAGTCCATAATGGATGTAGCATGTTTGGAACACAGAATGTCACGTTGAGGGAATCAATGTATATTATATGTCTATTGGGTAGAAATCTCTCCAAGATTATTTGTCAATGAAAACTGCCTGATTTTGGAATCTAGTGAGAGGGAAAATCTGCGCACGCAGACTAAATGTTTCTAGGTGTAAAATGCCTTGTATGGTAGATGAAAGTTCTCTAATCCACATTCTCACATCTCAGTAATGATTCTTTGTCGAACCCATGATACATAAATCCTGTTCGGAAAACGGAAAATCATGGTGAGGGAAACTATATAATTTACATGTCAATTGGGTAGAAATCACTCCAAGAGTATTTTTCAGTGAAATCTACCTCATTTTTGGATGTGGCATTAGGAAAACCTGCGAAATCAGAATAAGTGATTTTATGGCTAAATATTCCCTCTATGGTGGATGAAAGTTCGGTAATCCACACGTTCACAACTCAGAAATAAATGTTTGATGAATCCGTCATGCAGGTAGCGTGTTCAGAACACGGTAATCACGGTGAGGGCAACTATGTAAATTCCATGTCTATTGTGTATACCTTGCACCACTAGGATATTTCGGTGAAAACTGCATGATATTTGATACTGGCGTTAGAAAAAAGTTGCGAACTCAGACTAAATATTTCTAGGTGTATATATGCCTTGAATGGTGATTGAAAGTTCGGTTATCTACATGCTCACAACTCAGTAATGAATGTTTTTCCAATTAGTGTTGTATTCAATGTGTTTGGAAGACGGAATGACACGATCAGGTAAGCTATGTAAATTAGATACCTTTCAGGAAGTTCTCGCTATAAGAGTATTTTCCTGTGAAATATACCTCATTTCCTAAACTGGCGTTAGGAAAAGCTGCGAAATCTGAGTAAATGCTTCTAGGTGACAATATGCCTTTTATGGTGGATGAAGGATCGGTAATCCACATGTTCACAACACATTAAGTAATGTTTGTCGAATCCGTCATGCATATAGCGTGTTCGCAAAACTGAATATCATGGTGAGGGAAACTATGTAAATTAAAACACTATTTGGTAGAACTCGCCCCAAGAGTATTTTTCTGTGAAAACTTCATGATTTTCGAACCTGGCGTTAGGAAAAACCTGTGAAACCTGGTAAAAATTTATAGGTATAAATATGCCTTGCATGGTGGATGAAAGATCGTAATACACATGCTCATATCTCAGTACTGAATGTTTCTCGAATCCTTCGTGCTTGTAGAGTGTTTGGAAGACGGAATGTCACTGTGAGGGAAATTATGTAAATTACAATTCTATTGGCTAGAACTCACTCAAAGGGCAATTTTCTGTGACATTTCCCTCATTTTCCCAACTGTCCTTAGGAAAAATCTGTGAAATCAGAGTAAATGTTCCTTGGTGAAAATATGCCCTGCATGGTGTTGAAAGTTTGGTAATCCACATGTTCTCACCTAAGTAATGAATGTTTGCCTTATCCGTGATGCATGTAACATATACGGAACACGGAATATCACGCTGAGGAAACTATGTAAATTACAGGTCTATTGGGTAGAACTCGCTCCAAGAGAATTTTTCTGTGAAATCTAACTCATTTTCGAAACTGGTGTAGGGAAAAGCTGGGAAATCAGAGTAAAACTTTCTAGGTGTATATATGACCTGTATGGGGATGAAAGTACAGGAAGCCACATGCTCACATCTCAGTAATGAATGTTTTTTAGAATCTGTGTTGCATGTAGTGTGTTCGTACCACGGAATGTCACGGTGAAAGAAGAAGTGTAAATTACATGTCTATTGTGTAGAACTCGTTCCAAGAGGATTTTTTTGTTAAAACTGCCTGATTTAGGAATCTGGCATTATGAAAAACTTGCGAACTGAGAAAAAATATATCTAGGTGTATATATGCCTTGTATGGTGTATGGAAGTTCGGTAATCCACATGCCAACAACTCATTAAAGAAAGTTTATCGAATCCGTGATGCACGTAGCGTGTTCGGAACATGGAATGACACGGTGAGGGAATCTATGTAAATTATATTTCTATTGGATAGAACTTGATGTAAGAGGAATTTCTGTGAAAACTGCCTGTTTTTTGAAACTGGCGTTAGAAAAAGCTGGGAATTCAGAGTAAAGAATTCAAAGTCTTATTATGCCTTGAATGGCGAATGAAAGTTCGGTAATCCACATGCTCACAACTCAGTAATAAATGTTTGTCGAAACCGTGATGCATGTAATGTGTTCGGAAGACAGAACGTCACGGTCAGTTAAGCTATGTAAATTACATGTCTATCAGGGAGAACTCGATAAAAGAGTATTTTCCTGCAAAATACGCCTCATTTCCGAAACTGGCCTTAGGAAAACTGTGAAATAAGCGTAAATGTTTCTAGGTTTTCATATACATTGTATGGTGGATGCAAGTTCGGTAATCCAAATCCTCTCAGCTCAGCAACGAATGTAGTCAAATCCGTGATGCGTGAAACGTGTTCAGAACATGGAATGTCATGTGGATTGATTCTATGTAAATTAAATGTCTAATGAGTCGAAATTACTCTAAGAGATTTTTTTCTGCAAAATCTACCACATTTTTGGATGTGGCATTAGGAAAAATCTGCGAAAAAAAGTCTGTGCTTCTAGGTGTAAATATGCCTTCTATCGTGGATGAAATGTCGTCGGTAATAAACATGCTGAGTACTCAGTAATTAATATTTGTCGAATCCGTTATTCATGAAGCGTGTTTGGAACACAGAATATCACGGTGAGGAAACTCTGTAAATTACGTTTATTGGGTAGAATAAGCTCCACGAGGATATTTCTGTGAAAACTGCCTGATTTCTGAAGCTGGCATTAGGAAAATACAGCAAAATCAGAGTCACTATTTCTAAGAGCAAATATGCTTTGTATAGTGGATTAAAGTCTGTAATCCACATGCTCACATCGCAGTAATGAAATTTTTCGAATCTTTGATTCATGTAACGTGTTCGTAACACGGAATATCATGGTCAGTAAACTATGTAAATTACATGTCTAGTGGGTACAACACGCTCAAAGTGTATTTTACTGCGCATTGTGCCTCATTTTTAAACTGGCGTTAGAAAAAAGCTGAAAAATCAGAGTAAACTCTGAAGGTGAACATATGCCTTTAATGGTGAATGAAATTTCGGTATTCCACATGCTCACAACTCAGTAATAAAAGTTTTTCGAATCCGTGATGCATTTAACATGTTTAGAAGACAGAATGACACGGTCAGGTAAGCTATGCAAATTTCAGATCTATCGTGTAGAGCTCGCTTTAAGACCATTTTTCTGTGAAATATGCCTCATTTCCAAAACTGGCATTTTGGAAAGCTGCGAAGTCTCAGTAAATCCTTCTAGGTGACAATATGCCTTTTATGGTGAATGAAAGCTCTCTTATCCACATGCTCACAACTCATTAAGGAATGTTGGTTGAATCCGTCATGCATGTAGCGTGTTCGGAACCCAGAATATCATAGTGAGGGAAACTATGTAAATTAAAATTCTATTTGGTAGAACTCACACCAAGAGAATTTCTGTGCAAAAACTTCATGATTTTCGAAACTGGCGTCCCAAAAAACCTGCAAAAACTGAGTAAATAATTCTAGGTATAAATATGCCATGCATGGAAGATGAAGGTTTGTAATACAGATGCTCACATCTCAGCAATGAATTTTTGTCGAATCCGTGATGCAAGTAGTGTGTTCGGGTCATGGAATGTTACGGTCAGGGAAACTATGTAAATTACATGTCTAGTTGGTAGAACTCACTCAAAGAGGTTTTTTCTGCACAATCTTTCTCATTTTCAAAACTGGCATCAGGAAAATGCTGCAAATTCAAAGTAAATATTTCTCTGTGTAAGGATGCCTTGTATGGTGGATGAAAGTTCAGTAATCAACATGCTCACAGCTCAGTAACGAATGTTTGTCAAGTCCTTAATGGATGTAGCATGTTTGGAACACAGAATGTCACGTTGAAGGAATCAATGTATATTATATGTCTATTGGGTAGAAATCTCTCCAAGACTATTTGTCAATGAAAACTGCCTGATTTTGGAATCTAGTGAGAGGGAAAATCTGCGCACGCAGACTAAATCTTTCTAGGTGTAAAATGCCTTGTATGGTGGATGAAAGTTCTCTAATCCACATTCTCACATCTCAGTAATGATTCTTTGTCGAACCCATGATACATAATTCCTGTTCGGAAAACGGAAAGTCATGGTGAGGGAAACTATATAATTTACATGTCAATTGGGTAGAAATCACTCCAAGAGTATTTTTCAGTGAAATCTACCTCATTTTTGGATGTGGCATTAGGAAAACCTGCGAAATCAGAATAAGTGATTTTATGGCTAAATATTCCCTCTATGGTGGATGAAAGTTCGGTAATCCACACGTTCACAACTCAGAAATAAATGTTTGATGAATCCGTCATGCAGGTAGCGTGTTCAGAACACGGTAAGTCACGGTGAGGGCAACTATGTAAATTCCATGTCTATTGTGTATACCTTGCACCACTAGGATATTTCGGTGAAAACTGCATGATATTTGATACTGGCGTTAGAAAAAAGTTGCGAACTCAGACTAAATATTTCTAGGTGTATATATGCCTTGAATGGTGATTGAAAGTTCGGTTATCTACATGCTCACAACTCAGTAATGAATGTTTTTCCAATTAGTGTTGTATTCAACGTGTTTGGAAGACGGAATGACACGATCAGGTAAGCTATGTAAATTAGATACCTTTCAGGAAGTTCTCGCTATAAGAGTATTTTCCTGTGAAATATACCTCATTTCCTAAACTGGCGTTAGGAAAAGCTGCGAAATCTGAGTAAATGCTTCTAGGTGACAATATGCCTTTTATGGTGGATGAAGGATCGGTAATCCACATGTTCACAACACATTAAGTAATGTTTGTCGAATCCGTCATGCATATAGCGTGTTCGCAAAACTGAATATCATGGTGAGGGAAACTATGTAAATTAAAACACTATTTGGTAGAACTCGCCCCAAGAGTATTTTTCTGTGAAAACTTCATGATTTTCGAACCTGGCATTAGGAAAAACCTGTGAAACCTGGTAAAAATTTATAGGTATAAATATGCCTTGCATGGTGGATGAAAGATCGTAATACACATGCTCATATCTCAGTACTGAATGTTTCTCGAATCCTTCGTGCTTGTAGAGTGTTTGGAAGACGGAATGTCACTGTGAGGGAAATTATGTAAATTACAATTCTATTGGCTAGAACTCACTCAAAGGGCAATTTTCTGTGACATTTCCCTCATTTTCCCAACTGTCCTTAGGAAAAATCTGTGAAATCAGAGTAAATGTTCCTTGGTGAAAATATGCCCTGCATGGTGTTGAAAGTTTGGTAATCCACATGTTCTCACCTAAGTAATGAATGTTTGCCTTATCCGTGATGCATGTAACATATATGGAACACGGAATATCACGCTGAGGAAACTATGTAAATTACAGGTCTATTGGGTAGAACTCGCTCCAAGAGAATTTTTCTGTGAAATCTAACTCATTTTCGAAACTGGTGTAGGGAAAAGCTGGGAAATCAGAGTAAAACTTTCTAGGTGTATATATGACCTGTATGGGGATGAAAGTACAGGAAGCCACATGCTCACATCTCAGTAATGAATGTTTTTTAGAATCTGTGTTGCATGTAGTGTGTTCGTACCACGGAATGTCACGGTGAAAGAAGAAGTGTAAATTACATGTCTATTGTGTAGAACTCGTTCCAAGAGGATTTTTTTGTTAAAACTGCCTGATTTAGGAATCTGGCATTATGAAAAACTTGCGAACTGAGAAAAAATATATCTAGGTGTATATATGCCTTGTATGGTGTATGGAAGTTCGGTAATCCACATGCCAACAACTCATTAAAGAAAGTTTATCGAATCCGTGATGCACGTAGCGTGTTCGGAACATGGAATGACACGGTGAGGGAATCTATGTAAATTATATTTCTATTGGATAGAACTTGATGTAAGAGGAATTTCTGTGAAAACTGCCTGTTTTTTGAAACTGGCGTTAGAAAAAGCTGGGAATTCAGAGTAAAGAATTCAAAGTCTTATTATGCCTTGAATGGCGAATGAAAGTTCGGTAATCCACATGCTCACAACTCAGTAATAAATGTTTGTCGAAACCGTGATGCATGTAATGTGTTCGGAAGACAGAACGTCACGGTCAGTTAAGCTATGTAAATTACATGTCTATCAGGGAGAACTCGATAAAAGAGTATTTTCCTGCAAAATACGCCTCATTTCCGAAACTGGCCTTAGGAAAACTGTGAAATAAGCGTAAATGTTTCTAGGTTTTCATATACATTGTATGGTGGATGCAAGTTCGGTAATCCAAATCCTCTCAGCTCAGCAACGAATGTAGTCAAATCCGTGATGCGTGAAACGTGTTCAGATCATGGAATGTCATGTGGATTGATTCTATGTAAATTAAATGTCTAATGAGTCGAAATTACTCTAAGAGATTTTTTTCTGCAAAATCTACCACATTTTTGGATGTGGCATTAGGAAAAATCTGCGAAAAAAAGTCTGTGCTTCTAGGTGTAAATATGCCTTCTCTCGTGGATGAAATGTCGTCGGTAATAAACATGCTGAGTACTCAGTAATTAATATTTGTCGAATCCGTTATTCATGAAGCGTGTTTGGAACACAGAATATCACGGTGAGGAAACTCTGTAAATTACATTTATTGGGTAGAATAAGCTCCACGAGGATATTTCTGTGAAAACTGCCTGATTTCTGAAGCTGGCATTAGGAAAATACAGCAAAATCAGAGTCACTATTTCTAAGAGCAAATATGCTTTGTATAGTGGATTAAAGTCTGTAATCCACATGCTCACATCGCAGTAATGAAATTTTTCGAATCTTTGATTCATGTAACGTGTTCGTAACACGGAATATCATGGTCAGTAAACTATGTAAATTACATGTCTAGTGGGTACAACACGCTCAAAGTGTATTTTACTGCGCATTGTGCCTCATTTTTAAACTGGCGTTAGAAAAAAGCTGAAAAATCAGAGTAAACTCTGAAGGTGAACATATGCCTTTAATGGTGAATGAAATTTCGGTATTCCACATGCTCACAACTCAGTAATAAAAGTTTTTCGAATCCGTGATGCATTTAACATGTTTGGAAGACAGAATGACACGGTCAGGTAAGCTATGCAAATTTCAGATCTATCGTGTAGAGCTCGCTTTAAGACCATTTTTCTGTGAAATATGCCTCATTTCCAAAACTGGCATTTTGGAAAGCTGCGAAGTCTCAGTAAATCCTTCTAGGTGACAATATGCCTTTTATGGTGAATGAAAGCTCTCTTATCCACATGCTCACAACTCATTAAGGAATGTTGGTTGAATCCGTCATGCATGTAGCGTGTTCGGAACCCAGAATATCATAGTGAGGGAAACTATGTAAATTAAAATTCTATTTGGTAGAACTCACACCAAGAGAATTTCTGTGCAAAAACTTCATGATTTTCGAAACTGGCGTCCCAAAAAACCTGCAAAAACTGAGTAAATAATTCTAGGTATAAATATGCCATGCATGGAAGATGAAGGTTTGTAATACAGATGCTCACATCTCAGCAATGAATTTTTGTCGAATCCGTGATGCAAGTAGTGTGTTCGGGTCATGGAATGTTACGGTCAGGGAAACTATGTAAATTACATGTCTAGTTGGTAGAACTCACTCAAAGAGGTTTTTTCTGCACAATCTTTCTCATTTTCAAAACTGGCATCAGGAAAATGCTGCAAATTCAAAGTAAATATTTCTCTGTGTAAGGATGCCTTGTATGGTGGATGAAAGTTCAGTAATCAACATGCTCACAGCTCAGTAACGAATGTTTGTCAAGTCCTTAATGGATGTAGCATGTTTGGAACACAGAATGTCACGTTGAAGGAATCAATGTATATTATATGTCTATTGGGTAGAAATCTCTCCAAGACTATTTGTCAATGAAAACTGCCTGATTTTGGAATCTAGTGAGAGGGAAAATCTGCGCACGCAGACTAAATCTTTCTAGGTGTAAAATGCCTTGTATGGTGGATGAAAGTTCTCTAATCCACATTCTCACATCTCAGTAATGATTCTTTGTCGAACCCATGATACATAATTCCTGTTCGGAAAACGGAAAGTCATGGTGAGGGAAACTATATAATTTACATGTCAATTGGGTAGAAATCACTCCAAGAGTATTTTTCAGTGAAATCTACCTCATTTTTGGATGTGGCATTAGGAAAACCTGCGAAATCAGAATAAGTGATTTTATGGCTAAATATGCCCTCTATGGTGGATGAAAGTTCGGTAATCCACACGTTCACAACTCAGAAATAAATGTTTGATGAATCCGTCATGCAGGTAGCGTGTTCAGAACACGGTAAGTCACGGTGAGGGCAACTATGTAAATTCCATGTCTATTGTGTATACCTTGCACCACTAGGATATTTCGGTGAAAACTGCATGATATTTGATACTGGCGTTAGAAAAAAGTTGCGAACTCAGACTAAATATTTCTAGGTGTATATATGCCTTGAATGGTGATTGAAAGTTCGGTTATCTACATGCTCACAACTCAGTAATGAATGTTTTTCCAATTAGTGTTGTATTCAACGTGTTTGGAAGACGGAATGACACGATCAGGTAAGCTATGTAAATTAGATACCTTTCAGGAAGTTCTCGCTATAAGAGTATTTTCCTGTGAAATATACCTCATTTCCTAAACTGGCGTTAGGAAAAGCTGCGAAATCTGAGTAAATGCTTCTAGGTGACAATATGCCTTTTATGGTGGATGAAGGATCGGTAATCCACATGTTCACAACACATTAAGTAATGTTTGTCGAATCCGTCATGCATATAGCGTGTTCGCAAAACTGAATATCATGGTGAGGGAAACTATGTAAATTAAAACACTATTTGGTAGAACTCGCCCCAAGAGTATTTTTCTGTGAAAACTTCATGATTTTCGAACCTGGCGTTAGGAAAAACCTGTGAAACCTGGTAAAAATTTATAGGTATAAATATGCCTTGCATGGTGGATGAAAGATCGTAATACACATGCTCATATCTCAGTACTGAATGTTTCTCGAATCCTTCGTGCTTGTAGAGTGTTTGGAAGACGGAATGTCACTGTGAGGGAAATTATGTAAATTACAATTCTATTGGCTAGAACTCACTCAAAGGGCAATTTTCTGTGACATTTCCCTCATTTTCCCAACTGTCCTTAGGAAAAATCTGTGAAATCAGAGTAAATGTTCCTTGGTGAAAATATGCCCTGCATGGTGTTGAAAGTTTGGTAATCCACATGTTCTCACCTAAGTAATGAATGTTTGCCTTATCCGTGATGCATGTAACATATACGGAACACGGAATATCACGCTGAGGAAACTATGTAAATTACAGGTCTATTGGGTAGAACTCGCTCCAAGAGAATTTTTCTGTGAAATCTAACTCATTTTCGAAACTGGTGTAGGGAAAAGCTGGGAAATCAGAGTAAAACTTTCTAGGTGTATATATGACCTGTATGGGGATGAAAGTACAGGAAGCCACATGCTCACATCTCAGTAATGAATGTTTTTTAGAATCTGTGTTGCATGTAGTGTGTTCGTACCACGGAATGTCACGGTGAAAGAAGAAGTGTAAATTACATGTCTATTGTGTAGAACTCGTTCCAAGAGGATTTTTTTGTTAAAACTGCCTGATTTAGGAATCTGGCATTATGAAAAACTTGCGAACTGAGAAAAAATATATCTAGGTGTATATATGCCTTGTATGGTGTATGGAAGTTCGGTAATCCACATGCCAGCAACTCATTAAAGAAAGTTTGTCGAATCCTTGATGCACGTAGCGTGTTCGGAACATGGAATTACACGGTGAGGGAATCTATGTAAATTATATTTCTATTGGATAGAACTTGATGTAAGAGGAATTTCTGTGAAAACTGCCTGTTTTTTGAAACTGGCGTTAGAAAAAGCTGGGAATTCAGAGTAAAGAATTCAAAGTCTTATTATGCCTTGAATGGCGAATGAAAGTTCGGTAATCCACATGCTCACAACTCAGTAATAAATGTTTGTCGAAACCGTGATGCATGTAATGTGTTCGGAAGACAGAACGTCACGGTCAGTTAAGCTATGTAAATTACATGTCTATCAGGGAGAACTCGATAAAAGAGTATTTTCCTGCAAAATACGCCTCATTTCCGAAACTGGCCTTAGGAAAACTGTGAAATAAGCGTAAATGTTTCTAGGTTTTCATATACATTGTATGGTGGATGCAAGTTCGGTAATCCAAATCCTCTCAGCTCAGCAACGAATGTAGTCAAATCCGTGATGCGTGAAACGTGTTCAGAACATGGAATGTCATGTGGATTGATTCTATGTAAATTAAATGTCTAATGAGTCGAAATTACTCTAAGAGATTTTTTTCTGCAAAATCTACCACATTTTTGGATGTGGCATTAGGAAAAATCTGCGAAAAAAAGTCTGTGCTTCTAGGTGTAAATATGCCTTCTATCGTGGATGAAATGTTGTCGGTAATAAACATGCTGAGTACTCAGTAATTAATATTTGTCGAATCCGTTATTCATGAAGCGTGTTTGGAACACAGAATATCACGGTGAGGAAACTCTGTAAATTACGTTTATTGGGTAGAATAAGCTCCACGAGGATATTTCTGTGAAAACTGCCTGATTTCTGAAGCTGGCATTAGGAAAATACAGCAAAATCAGAGTCACTATTTCTAAGAGCAAATATGCTTTGTATAGTGGATTAAAGTCTGTAATCCACATGCTCACATCGCAGTAATGAAATTTTTCGAATCTTTGATTCATGTAACGTGTTCGTAACACGGAATATCATGGTCAGTAAACTATGTAAATTACATGTCTAGTGGGTACAACACGCTCAAAGTGTATTTTACTGCGCATTGTGCCTCATTTTTAAACTGGCGTTAGAAAAAAGCTGAAAAATCAGAGTAAACTCTGAAGGTGAACATATGCCTTTAATGGTGAATGAAATTTCGGTATTCCACATGCTCACAACTCAGTAATAAAAGTTTTTCGAATCCGTGATGCATTTAACATGTTTGGAAGACAGAATGACACGGTCAGGTAAGCTATGCAAATTTCAGATCTATCGTGTAGAGCTCGCTTTAAGACCATTTTTCTGTGAAATATGCCTCATTTCCAAAACTGGCATTTTGGAAAGCTGCGAAGTCTCAGTAAATCCTTCTAGGTGACAATATGCCTTTTATGGTGAATGAAAGCTCTCTTATCCACATGCTCACAACTCATTAAGGAATGTTGGTTGAATCCGTCATGCATGTAGCGTGTTCGGAACCCAGAATATCATAGTGAGGGAAACTATGTAAATTAAAATTCTATTTGGTAGAACTCACACCAAGAGAATTTCTGTGCAAAAACTTCATGATTTTCGAAACTGGCGTCCCAAAAAACCTGCAAAAACTGAGTAAATAATTCTAGGTATAAATATGCCATGCATGGAAGATGAAGGTTTGTAATACAGATGCTCACATCTCAGCAATGAATTTTTGTCGAATCCGTGATGCAAGTAGTGTGTTCGGGTCATGGAATGTTACGGTCAGGGAAACTATGTAAATTACATGTCTAGTTGGTAGAACTCACTCAAAGAGGTTTTTTCTGCACAATCTTTCTCATTTTCAAAACTGGCATCAGGAAAATGCTGCAAATTCAAAGTAAATATTTCTCTGTGTAAGGATGCCTTGTATGGTGGATGAAAGTTCAGTAATCAACATGCTCACAGCTCAGTAACGAATGTTTGTCAAGTCCTTAATGGATGTAGCATGTTTGGAACACAGAATGTCACGTTGAAGGAATCAATGTATATTATATGTCTATTGGGTAGAAATCTCTCCAAGACTATTTGTCAGTGAAAACTGCCTGATTTTGGAATCTAGTGAGAGGGAAAATCTGCGCACGCAGACTAAATCTTTCTAGGTGTAAAATGCCTTGTATGGTGGATGAAAGTTCTCTAATCCACATTCTCACATCTCAGTAATGATTCTTTGTCGAACCCATGATACATAATTCCTGTTCGGAAAACGGAAAGTCATGGTGAGGGAAACTATATAATTTACATGTCAATTGGGTAGAAATCACTCCAAGAGTATTTTTCAGTGAAATCTACCTCATTTTTGGATGTGGCATTAGGAAAACCTGCGAAATCAGAATAAGTGATTTTATGGCTAAATATGCCCTCTATGGTGGATGAAAGTTCGGTAATCCACACGTTCACAACTCAGAAATAAATGTTTGATGAATCCGTCATGCAGGTAGCGTGTTCAGAACACGGTAAGTCACGGTGAGGGCAACTATGTAAATTCCATGTCTATTGTGTATACCTTGCACCACTAGGATATTTCGGTGAAAACTGCATGATATTTGATACTGGCGTTAGAAAAAAGTTGCGAACTCAGACTAAATATTTCTAGGTGTATATATGCCTTGAATGGTGATTGAAAGTTCGGTTATCTACATGCTCACAACTCAGTAATGAATGTTTTTCCAATTAGTGTTGTATTCAACGTGTTTGGAAGACGGAATGACACGATCAGGTAAGCTATGTAAATTAGATACCTTTCAGGAAGTTCTCGCTATAAGAGTATTTTCCTGTGAAATATACCTCATTTCCTAAACTGGCGTTAGGAAAAGCTGCGAAATCTGAGTAAATGCTTCTAGGTGACAATATGCCTTTTATGGTGGATGAAGGATCGGTAATCCACATGTTCACAACACATTAAGTAATGTTTGTCGAATCCGTCATGCATATAGCGTGTTCGCAAAACTGAATATCATGGTGAGGGAAACTATGTAAATTAAAACACTATTTGGTAGAACTCGCCCCAAGAGTATTTTTCTGTGAAAACTTCATGATTTTCGAACCTGGCGTTAGGAAAAACCTGTGAAACCTGGTAAAAATTTATAGGTATAAATATGCCTTGCATGGTGGATGAAAGATCGTAATACACATGCTCATATCTCAGTACTGAATGTTTCTCGAATCCTTCGTGCTTGTAGAGTGTTTGGAAGACGGAATGTCACTGTGAGGGAAATTATGTAAATTACAATTCTATTGGCTAGAACTCACTCAAAGGGCAATTTTCTGTGAAATTTCCCTCATTTTCCAAACTGTCCTTAGGAAAAATCTGTGAAATCAGAGTAAATGTTCCTTGGTGAAAATATGCCCTGCATGGTGTTGAAAGTTTGGTAATCCACATGTTCTCACCTAAGTAATGAATGTTTGCCTTATCCGTGATGCATGTAACATATACGGAACACGGAATATCACGCTGAGGAAACTATGTAAATTACAGGTCTATTGGGTAGAACTCGCTCCAAGAGAATTTTTCTGTGAAATCTAACTCATTTTCGAAACTGGTGTAGGGAAAAGCTGGGAAATCAGAGTAAAACTTTCTAGGTGTATATATGACCTGTATGGGGATGAAAGTACAGGAAGCCACATGCTCACATCTCAGTAATGAATGTTTTTTAGAATCTGTGTTGCATGTAGTGTGTTCGTACCACGGAATGTCACGGTGAAAGAAGAAGTGTAAATTACATGTCTATTGTGTAGAACTCGTTCCAAGAGGATTTTTTTGTTAAAACTGCCTGATTTAGGAATCTGGCATTATGAAAAACTTGCGAACTGAGAAAAAATATATCTAGGTGTATATATGCCTTGTATGGTGTATGGAAGTTCGGTAATCCACATGCCAGCAACTCATTAAAGAAAGTTTGTCGAATCCGTGATGCACGTAGCGTGTTCGGAACATGGAATGACACGGTGAGGGAATCTATGTAAATTATATTTCTATTGGATAGAACTTGATGTAAGAGGAATTTCTGTGAAAACTGCCTGTTTTTTGAAACTGGCGTTAGAAAAAGCTGGGAATTCAGAGTAAAGAATTCAAAGTCTTATTATGCCTTGAATGGCGAATGAAAGTTCGGTAATCCACATGCTCACAACTCAGTAATAAATGTTTGTCGAAACCGTGATGCATGTAATGTGTTCGGAAGACAGAACGTCACGGTCAGTTAAGCTATGTAAATTACATGTCTATCAGGGAGAACTCGATAAAAGAGTATTTTCCTGCAAAATACGCCTCATTTCCGAAACTGGCCTTAGGAAAACTGTGAAATAAGCGTAAATGTTTCTAGGTTTTCATATACATTGTATGGTGGATGCAAGTTCGGTAATCCAAATCCTCTCAGCTCAGCAACGAATGTAGTCAAATCCGTGATGCGTGAAACGTGTTCAGAACATGGAATGTCATGTGGATTGATTCTATGTAAATTAAATGTCTAATGAGTCGAAATTACTCTAAGAGATTTTTTTCTGCAAAATCTACCACATTTTTGGATGTGGCATTAGGAAAAATCTGCGAAAAAAAGTCTGTGCTTCTAGGTGTAAATATGCCTTCTATCGTGGATGAAATGTTGTCGGTAATAAACATGCTGAGTACTCAGTAATTAATATTTGTCGAATCCGTTATTCATGAAGCGTGTTTGGAACACAGAATATCACGGTGAGGAAACTCTGTAAATTACGTTTATTGGGTAGAATAAGCTCCACGAGGATATTTCTGTGAAAACTGCCTGATTTCTGAAGCTGGCATTAGGAAAATACAGCAAAATCAGAGTCACTATTTCTAAGAGCAAATATGCTTTGTATAGTGGATTAAAGTCTGTAATCCACATGCTCACATCGCAGTAATGAAATTTTTCGAATCTTTGATTCATGTAACGTGTTCGTAACACGGAATATCATGGTCAGTAAACTATGTAAATTACATGTCTAGTGGGTACAACACGCTCAAAGTGTATTTTACTGCGCATTGTGCCTCATTTTTAAACTGGCGTTAGAAAAAAGCTGAAAAATCAGAGTAAACTCTGAAGGTGAACATATGCCTTTAATGGTGAATGAAATTTCGGTATTCCACATGCTCACAACTCAGTAATAAAAGTTTTTCGAATCCGTGATGCATTTAACATGTTTGGAAGACAGAATGACACGGTCAGGTAAGCTATGCAAATTTCAGATCTATCGTGTAGAGCTCGCTTTAAGACCATTTTTCTGTGAAATATGCCTCATTTCCAAAACTGGCATTTTGGAAAGCTGCGAAGTCTCAGTAAATCCTTCTAGGTGACAATATGCCTTTTATGGTGAATGAAAGCTCTCTTATCCACATGCTCACAACTCATTAAGGAATGTTGGTTGAATCCGTCATGCATGTAGCGTGTTCGGAACCCAGAATATCATAGTGAGGGAAACTATGTAAATTAAAATTCTATTTGGTAGAACTCACACCAAGAGAATTTCTGTGCAAAAACTTCATGATTTTCGAAACTGGCGTCCCAAAAAACCTGCAAAAACTGAGTAAATAATTCTAGGTATAAATATGCCATGCATGGAAGATGAAGGTTTGTAATACAGATGCTCACATCTCAGCAATGAATTTTTGTCGAATCCGTGATGCAAGTAGTGTGTTCGGGTCATGGAATGTTACGGTCAGGGAAACTATGTAAATTACATGTCTAGTTGGTAGAACTCACTCAAAGAGGTTTTTTCTGCACAATCTTTCTCATTTTCAAAACTGGCATCAGGAAAATGCTGCAAATTCAAAGTAAATATTTCTCTGTGTAAGGATGCCTTGTATGGTGGATGAAAGTTCAGTAATCAACATGCTCACAGCTCAGTAACGAATGTTTGTCAAGTCCTTAATGGATGTAGCATGTTTGGAACACAGAATGTCACGTTGAAGGAATCAATGTATATTATATGTCTATTGGGTAGAAATCTCTCCAAGACTATTTGTCAATGAAAACTGCCTGATTTTGGAATCTAGTGAGAGGGAAAATCTGCGCACGCAGACTAAATCTTTCTAGGTGTAAAATGCCTTGTATGGTGGATGAAAGTTCTCTAATCCACATTCTCACATCTCAGTAATGATTCTTTGTCGAACCCATGATACATAAATCCTGTTCGGAAAACGGAAAGTCATGGTGAGGGAAACTATATAATTTACATGTCAATTGGGTAGAAATCACTCCAAGAGTATTTTTCAGTGAAATCTACCTCATTTTTGGATGTGGCATTAGGAAAACCTGCGAAATCAGAATAAGTGATTTTATGGCTAAATATGCCCTCTATGGTGGATGAAAGTTCGGTAATCCACACGTTCACATCTCAGAAATAAATGTTTGATGAATCCGTCATGCAGGTAGCGTGTTCAGAACACGGTAAGTCACGGTGAGGGCAACTATGTAAATTCCATGTCTATTGTGTATACCTTGCACCACTAGGATATTTCGGTGAAAACTGCATGATATTTGATACTGGCGTTAGAAAAAAGTTGCGAACTCAGACTAAATATTTCTAGGTGTATATATGCCTTGAATGGTGATTGAAAGTTCGGTTATCTACATGCTCACAACTCAGTAATGAATGTTTTTCCAATTAGTGTTGTATTCAACGTGTTTGGAAGACGGAATGACACGATCAGGTAAGCTATGTAAATTAGATACCTTTCAGGAAGTTCTCGCTATAAGAGTATTTTCCTGTGAAATATACCTCATTTCCTAAACTGGCGTTAGGAAAAGCTGCGAAATCTGAGTAAATGCTTCTAGGTGACAATATGCCTTTTATGGTGGATGAAGGATCGGTAATCCACATGTTCACAACACATTAAGTAATGTTTGTCGAATCCGTCATGCATATAGCGTGTTCGCAAAACTGAATATCATGGTGAGGGAAACTATGTAAATTAAAACACTATTTGGTAGAACTCGCCCCAAGAGTATTTTTCTGTGAAAACTTCATGATTTTCGAACCTGGCGTTAGGAAAAACCTGTGAAACCTGGTAAAAATTTATAGGTATAAATATGCCTTGCATGGTGGATGAAAGATCGTAATACACATGCTCATATCTCAGTACTGAATGTTTCTCGAATCCTTCGTGCTTGTAGAGTGTTTGGAAGACGGAATGTCACTGTGAGGGAAATTATGTAAATTACAATTCTATTGGCTAGAACTCACTCAAAGGGCAATTTTCTGTGAAATTTCCCTCATTTTCCCAACTGTCCTTAGGAAAAATCTGTGAAATCAGAGTAAATGTTCCTTGGTGAAAATATGCCCTGCATGGTGTTGAAAGTTTGGTAATCCACATGTTCTCACCTAAGTAATGAATGTTTGCCTTATCCGTGATGCATGTAACATATACGGAACACGGAATATCACGCTGAGGAAACTATGTAAATTACAGGTCTATTGGGTAGAACTCGCTCCAAGAGAATTTTTCTGTGAAATCTAACTCATTTTCGAAACTGGTGTAGGGAAAAGCTGGGAAATCAGAGTAAAACTTTCTAGGTGTATATATGACCTGTATGGGGATGAAAGTACAGGAAGCCACATGCTCACATCTCAGTAATGAATGTTTTTTAGAATCTGTGTTGCATGTAGTGTGTTCGTACCACGGAATGTCACGGTGAAAGAAGAAGTGTAAATTACATGTCTATTGTGTAGAACTCGTTCCAAGAGGATTTTTTTGTTAAAACTGCCTGATTTAGGAATCTGGCATTATGAAAAACTTGCGAACTGAGAAAAAATATATCTAGGTGTATATATGCCTTGTATGGTGTATGGAAGTTCGGTAATCCACATGCCAGCAACTCATTAAAGAAAGTTTGTCGAATCCTTGATGCACGTAGCGTGTTCGGAACATGGAATTACACGGTGAGGGAATCTATGTAAATTATATTTCTATTGGATAGAACTTGATGTAAGAGGAATTTCTGTGAAAACTGCCTGTTTTTTGAAACTGGCGTTAGAAAAAGCTGGGAATTCAGAGTAAAGAATTCAAAGTCTTATTATGCCTTGAATGGCGAATGAAAGTTCGGTAATCCACATGCTCACAACTCAGTAATAAATGTTTGTCGAAACCGTGATGCATGTAATGTGTTCGGAAGACAGAACGTCACGGTCAGTTAAGCTATGTAAATTACATGTCTATCAGGGAGAACTCGATAAAAGAGTATTTTCCTGCAAAATACGCCTCATTTCCGAAACTGGCCTTAGGAAAACTGTGAAATAAGCGTAAATGTTTCTAGGTTTTCATATACATTGTATGGTGGATGCAAGTTCGGTAATCCAAATCCTCTCAGCTCAGCAACGAATGTAGTCAAATCCGTGATGCGTGAAACGTGTTCAGAACATGGAATGTCATGTGGATTGATTCTATGTAAATTAAATGTCTAATGAGTCGAAATTACTCTAAGAGATTTTTTTCTGCAAAATCTACCACATTTTTGGATGTGGCATTAGGAAAAATCTGCGAAAAAAAGTCTGTGCTTCTAGGTGTAAATATGCCTTCTATCGTGGATGAAATGTTGTCGGTAATAAACATGCTGAGTACTCAGTAATTAATATTTGTCGAATCCGTTATTCATGAAGCGTGTTTGGAACACAGAATATCACGGTGAGGAAACTCTGTAAATTACGTTTATTGGGTAGAATAAGCTCCACGAGGATATTTCTGTGAAAACTGCCTGATTTCTGAAGCTGGCATTAGGAAAATACAGCAAAATCAGAGTCACTATTTCTAAGAGCAAATATGCTTTGTATAGTGGATTAAAGTCTGTAATCCACATGCTCACATCGCAGTAATGAAATTTTTCGAATCTTTGATTCATGTAACGTGTTCGTAACACGGAATATCATGGTCAGTAAACTATGTAAATTACATGTCTAGTGGGTACAACACGCTCAAAGTGTATTTTACTGCGCATTGTGCCTCATTTTTAAACTGGCGTTAGAAAAAAGCTGAAAAATCAGAGTAAACTCTGAAGGTGAACATATGCCTTTAATGGTGAATGAAATTTCGGTATTCCACATGCTCACAACTCAGTAATAAAAGTTTTTCGAATCCGTGATGCATTTAACATGTTTGGAAGACAGAATGACACGGTCAGGTAAGCTATGCAAATTTCAGATCTATCGTGTAGAGCTCGCTTTAAGACCATTTTTCTGTGAAATATGCCTCATTTCCAAAACTGGCATTTTGGAAAGCTGCGAAGTCTCAGTAAATCCTTCTAGGTGACAATATGCCTTTTATGGTGAATGAAAGCTCTCTTATCCACATGCTCACAACTCATTAAGGAATGTTGGTTGAATCCGTCATGCATGTAGCGTGTTCGGAACCCAGAATATCATAGTGAGGGAAACTATGTAAATTAAAATTCTATTTGGTAGAACTCACACCAAGAGAATTTCTGTGCAAAAACTTCATGATTTTCGAAACTGGCGTCCCAAAAAACCTGCAAAAACTGAGTAAATAATTCTAGGTATAAATATGCCATGCATGGAAGATGAAGGTTTGTAATACAGATGCTCACATCTCAGCAATGAATTTTTGTCGAATCCGTGATGCAAGTAGTGTGTTCGGGTCATGGAATGTTACGGTCAGGGAAACTATGTAAATTACATGTCTAGTTGGTAGAACTCACTCAAAGAGGTTTTTTCTGCACAATCTTTCTCATTTTCAAAACTGGCATCAGGAAAATGCTGCAAATTCAAAGTAAATATTTCTCTGTGTAAGGATGCCTTGTATGGTGGATGAAAGTTCAGTAATCAACATGCTCACAGCTCAGTAACGAATGTTTGTCAAGTCCTTAATGGATGTAGCATGTTTGGAACACAGAATGTCACGTTGAAGGAATCAATGTATATTATATGTCTATTGGGTAGAAATCTCTCCAAGACTATTTGTCAATGAAAACTGCCTGATTTTGGAATCTAGTGAGAGGGAAAATCTGCGCACGCAGACTAAATGTTTCTAGGTGTAAAATGCCTTGTATGGTGGATGAAAGTTCTCTAATCCACATTCTCACATCTCAGTAATGATTCTTTGTCGAACCCATGATACATAAATCCTGTTTGGAAAACGGAAAGTCATGGTGAGGGAAACTATATAATTTACATGTCAATTGGGTAGAAATCACTCCAAGAGTATTTTTCAGTGAAATCTACCTCATTTTTGGATGTGGCATTAGGAAAACCTGCGAAATCAGAATAAGTGATTTTATGGCTAAATATGCCCTCTATGGTGGATGAAAGTTCGGTAATCCACACGTTCACATCTCAGAAATAAATGTTTGATGAATCCGTCATGCAGGTAGCGTGTTCAGAACACGGTAATCACGGTGAGGGCAACTATGTAAATTCCATGTCTATTGTGTATACCTTGCACCACTAGGATATTTCGGTGAAAACTGCATGATATTTGATACTGGCGTTAGAAAAAAGTTGCGAACTCAGACTAAATATTTCTAGGTGTATATATGCCTTGAATGGTGATTGAAAGTTCGGTTATCTACATGCTCACAACTCAGTAATGAATGTTTTTCCAATTAGTGTTGTATTCAACGTGTTTGGAAGACGGAATGACACGATCAGGTAAGCTATGTAAATTAGATACCTTTCAGGAAGTTCTCGCTATAAGAGTATTTTCCTGTGAAATATACCTCATTTCCTAAACTGGCGTTAGGAAAAGCTGCGAAATCTGAGTAAATGCTTCTAGGTGACAATATGCCTTTTATGGTGGATGAAGGATCGGTAATCCACATGTTCACAACACATTAAGTAATGTTTGTCGAATCCGTCATGCATATAGCGTGTTCGCAAAACTGAATATCATGGTGAGGGAAACTATGTAAATTAAAACACTATTTGGTAGAACTCGCCCCAAGAGTATTTTTCTGTGAAAACTTCATGATTTTCGAACCTGGCGTTAGGAAAAACCTGTGAAACCTGGTAAAAATTTATAGGTATAAATATGCCTTGCATGGTGGATGAAAGATCGTAATACACATGCTCATATCTCAGTACTGAATGTTTCTCGAATCCTTCGTGCTTGTAGAGTGTTTGGAAGACGGAATGTCACTGTGAGGGAAATTATGTAAATTACAATTCTATTGGCTAGAACTCACTCAAAGGGCAATTTTCTGTGACATTTCCCTCATTTTCCAAACTGTCCTTAGGAAAAATCTGTGAAATCAGAGTAAATGTTCCTTGGTGAAAATATGCCCTGCATGGTGTTGAAAGTTTGGTAATCCACATGTTCTCACCTAAGTAATGAATGTTTGCCTTATCCGTGATGCATGTAACATATACGGAACACGGAATATCACGCTGAGGAAACTATGTAAATTACAGGTCTATTGGGTAGAACTCGCTCCAAGAGAATTTTTCTGTGAAATCTAACTCATTTTCGAAACTGGTGTAGGGAAAAGCTGGGAAATCAGAGTAAAACTTTCTAGGTGTATATATGACCTGTATGGGGATGAAAGTACAGGAAGCCACATGCTCACATCTCAGTAATGAATGTTTTTTAGAATCTGTGTTGCATGTAGTGTGTTCGTACCACGGAATGTCACGGTGAAAGAAGAAGTGTAAATTACATGTCTATTGTGTAGAACTCGTTCCAAGAGGATTTTTTTGTTAAAACTGCCTGATTTAGGAATCTGGCATTATGAAAAACTTGCGAACTGAGAAAAAATATATCTAGGTGTATATATGCCTTGTATGGTGTATGGAAGTTCGGTAATCCACATGCCAACAACTCATTAAAGAAAGTTTGTCGAATCCGTGATGCACGTAGCGTGTTCGGAACATGGAATGACACGGTGAGGGAATCTATGTAAATTATATTTCTATTGGATAGAACTTGATGTAAGAGGAATTTCTGTGAAAACTGCCTGTTTTTTGAAACTGGCGTTAGAAAAAGCTGGGAATTCAGAGTAAAGAATTCAAAGTCTTATTATGCCTTGAATGGCAAATGAAAGTTCGGTAATCCACATGCTCACAACTCAGTAATAAATGTTTGTCGAAACCGTGATGCATGTAATGTGTTCGGAAGATAGAACGTCACGGTCAGTTAAGCTATGTAAATTACATGTCTATCAGGGAGAACTCGATAAAAGAGTATTTTCCTGCAAAATACGCCTCATTTCCGAAACTGGCCTTAGGAAAACTGTGAAATAAGCGTAAATGTTTCTAGGTTTTCATATACATTGTATGGTGGATGCAAGTTCGGTAATCCAAATCCTCTCAGCTCAGCAACGAATGTAGTCAAATCCATGATGCGTGAAACGTGTTCAGAACATGGAATGTCATGTGGATTGATTCTATGTAAATTAAATGTCTAATGAGTCGAAATTACTCTAAGAGATTTTTTTCTGCAAAATCTACCACATTTTTGGATGTGGCATTAGGAAAAATCTGCGAAAAAAGAGTCTGTGCTTCTAGGTGTAAATATGCCTTCTCTCGTGGATGAAATGTCGGTAATAAACATGCTGAGTACTCAGTAATTAATATTTGTCGAATCCGTTATTCATGAAGCGTGTTTGGAACACAGAATATCACGGTGAGGAAACTCTGTAAATTACGTTTATTGGGTAGAATAAGCTCCACGAGGATATTTCTGTGAAAACTGCCTGATTTCTGAAGCTGGCATTAGGAAAATACAGCAAAATCAGAGTCACTATTTCTAAGAGCAAATATGCTTTGTATAGTGGATTAAAGTCTGTAATCCACATGCTCACATCGCAGTAATGAAATTTTTCGAATCTTTGATTCATGTAACGTGTTCGTAACACGGAATATCATGGTCAGTAAACTATGTAAATTACATGTCTAGTGGGTACAACACGCTCAAAGTGTATTTTACTGCGCATTGTGCCTCATTTTTAAACTGGCATTAGAAAAAAGCTGAAAAATCAGAGTAAACTCTGAAGGTGAACATATGCCTTTAATGGTGAATGAAATTTCGGTATTCCACATGCTCACAACTCAGTAATAAAAGTTTTTCGAATCCGTGATGCATTTAACATGTTTGGAAGACAGAATGACACGGTCAGGTAAGCTATGCAAATTTCAGATCTATCGTGTAGAGCTCGCTTTAAGACCATTTTTCTGTGAAATATGCCTCATTTCCAAAACTGGCATTTTGGAAAGCTGCGAAGTCTCAGTAAATCCTTCTAGGTGACAATATGCCTTTTATGGTGAATGAAAGCTCTCTTATCCACATGCTCACAACTCATTAAGGAATGTTGGTTGAATCCGTCATGCATGTAGCGTGTTCGGAACCCAGAATATCATAGTGAGGGAAACTATGTAAATTAAAATTCTATTTGGTAGAACTCACACCAAGAGAATTTCTGTGCAAAAACTTCATGATTTTCGAAACTGGCGTCCCAAAAAACCTGCAAAAACTGAGTAAATAATTCTAGGTATAAATATGCCATGCATGGAAGATGAAGGTTTGTAATACAGATGCTCACATCTCAGCAATGAATTTTTGTCGAATCCGTGATGCAAGTAGTGTGTTCGGGTCATGGAATGTTACGGTCAGGGAAACTATGTAAATTACATGTCTAGTTGGTAGAACTCACTCAAAGAGGTTTTTTCTGCACAATCTTTCTCATTTTCAAAACTGGCATCAGGAAAATGCTGCAAATTCAAAGTAAATATTTCTCTGTGTAAGGATGCCTTGTATGGTGGATGAAAGTTCAGTAATCAACATGCTCACAGCTCAGTAACGAATGTTTGTCAAGTCCTTAATGGATGTAGCATGTTTGGAACACAGAATGTCACGTTGAAGGAATCAATGTATATTATATGTCTATTGGGTAGAAATCTCTCCAAGACTATTTGTCAATGAAAACTGCCTGATTTTGGAATCTAGTGAGAGGGAAAATCTGCGCACGCAGACTAAATCTTTCTAGGTGTAAAATGCCTTGTATGGTGGATGAAAGTTCTCTAATCCACATTCTCACATCTCAGTAATGATTCTTTGTCGAACCCATGATACATAATTCCTGTTCGGAAAACGGAAAGTCATGGTGAGGGAAACTATATAATTTACATGTCAATTGGGTAGAAATCACTCCAAGAGTATTTTTCAGTGAAATCTACCTCATTTTTGGATGTGGCATTAGGAAAACCTGCGAAATCAGAATAAGTGATTTTATGGCTAAATATGCCCTCTATGGTGGATGAAAGTTCGGTAATCCACACGTTCACATCTCAGAAATAAATGTTTGATGAATCCGTCATGCAGGTAGCGTGTTCAGAACACGGTAAGTCACGGTGAGGGCAACTATGTAAATTCCATGTCTATTGTGTATACCTTGCACCACTAGGATATTTCGGTGAAAACTGCATGATATTTGATACTGGCGTTAGAAAAAAGTTGCGAACTCAGACTAAATATTTCTAGGTGTATATATGCCTTGAATGGTGATTGAAAGTTCGGTTATCTACATGCTCACAACTCAGTAATGAATGTTTTTCCAATTAGTGTTGTATTCAACGTGTTTGGAAGACGGAATGACACGATCAGGTAAGCTATGTAAATTAGATACCTTTCAGGAAGTTCTCGCTATAAGAGTATTTTCCTGTGAAATATACCTCATTTCCTAAACTGGCGTTAGGAAAAGCTGCGAAATCTGAGTAAATGCTTCTAGGTGACAATATGCCTTTTATGGTGGATGAAGGATCGGTAATCCACATGTTCACAACACATTAAGTAATGTTTGTCGAATCCGTCATGCATATAGCGTGTTCGCAAAACTGAATATCATGGTGAGGGAAACTATGTAAATTAAAACACTATTTGGTAGAACTCGCCCCAAGAGTATTTTTCTGTGAAAACTTCATGATTTTCGAACCTGGCGTTAGGAAAAACCTGTGAAACCTGGTAAAAATTTATAGGTATAAATATGCCTTGCATGGTGGATGAAAGATCGTAATACACATGCTCATATCTCAGTACTGAATGTTTCTCGAATCCTTCGTGCTTGTAGAGTGTTTGGAAGACGGAATGTCACTGTGAGGGAAATTATGTAAATTACAATTCTATTGGCTAGAACTCACTCAAAGGGCAATTTTCTGTGACATTTCCCTCATTTCCCAAACTGTCCTTAGGAAAAATCTGTGAAATCAGAGTAAATGTTCCTTGGTGAAAATATGCCCTGCATGGTGTTGAAAGTTTGGTAATCCACATGTTCTCACCTAAGTAATGAATGTTTGCCTTATCCGTGATGCATGTAACATATACGGAACACGGAATATCACGCTGAGGAAACTATGTAAATTACAGGTCTATTGGGTAGAACTCGCTCCAAGAGAATTTTTCTGTGAAATCTAACTCATTTTCGAAACTGGTGTAGGGAAAAGCTGGGAAATCAGAGTAAAACTTTCTAGGTGTATATATGACCTGTATGGGGATGAAAGTACAGGAAGCCACATGCTCACATCTCAGTAATGAATGTTTTTTAGAATCTGTGTTGCATGTAGTGTGTTCGTACCACGGAATGTCACGGTGAAAGAAGAAGTGTAAATTACATGTCTATTGTGTAGAACTCGTTCCAAGAGGATTTTTTTGTTAAAACTGCCTGATTTAGGAATCTGGCATTATGAAAAACTTGCGAACTGAGAAAAAATATATCTAGGTGTATATATGCCTTGTATGGTGTATGGAAGTTCGGTAATCCACATGCCAACAACTCATTAAAGAAAGTTTGTCGAATCCGTGATGCACGTAGCGTGTTCGGAACATGGAATGACACGGTGAGGGAATCTATGTAAATTATATTTCTATTGGATAGAACTTGATGTAAGAGGAATTTCTGTGAAAACTGCCTGTTTTATGAAACTGGCGTTAGAAAAAGCTGGGAATTCAGAGTAAAGAATTCAAAGTCTTATTATGCCTTGAATGGCGAATGAAAGTTCGGTAATCCACATGCTCACAACTCAGTAATAAATGTTTGTCGAAACCGTGATGCATGTAATGTGTTCGGAAGACAGAACGTCACGGTCAGTTAAGCTATGTAAATTACATGTCTATCAGGGAGAACTCGATAAAAGAGTATTTTCCTGCAAAATACGCCTCATTTCCGAAACTGGCCTTAGGAAAACTGTGAAATAAGCGTAAATGTTTCTAGGTTTTCATATACATTGTATGGTGGATGCAAGTTCGGTAATCCAAATCCTCTCAGCTCAGCAACGAATGTAGTCAAATCCGTGATGCGTGAAACGTGTTCAGAACATGGAATGTCATGTGGATTGATTCTATGTAAATTAAATGTCTAATGAGTCGAAATTACTCTAAGAGATTTTTTTCTGCAAAATCTACCACATTTTTGGATGTGGCATTAGGAAAAATCTGCGAAAAAAAGTCTGTGCTTCTAGGTGTAAATATGCCTTCTTTCGTGGATGAAACGTCGGTAATAAACATGCTGAGTACTCAGTAATTAATATTCGTCGAGTCCGTTATTCATGAAGCGTGTTTGGAACACAGAATATCACGGTGAGGAAACTCTGTAAATTACGTTTATTGGGTAGAATAAGCTCCACGAGGATATTTCTGTGAAAACTGCCTGATTTCTGAAGCTGACATTAGGAAAATACAGCAAAATCAGAGTCACTATTTCTAAGAGCAAATATGCTTTGTATAGTGGATTAAAGTCTGTAATCCACATGCTCACATCGCAGTAATGAAATTTTTCGAATCTTTGATTCATGTAACGTGTTCGTAACACGGAATATCATGGTCAGTAAACTATGTAAATTACATGTCTAGTGGGTACAACACGCTCAAAGTGTATTTTACTGCGCATTGTGCCTCATTTTTAAACTGGCGTTAGAAAAAAGCTGAAAAATCAGAGTAAACTCTGAAGGTGAACATATGCCTTTAATGGTGAATGAAATTTCGGTATTCCACATGCTCACAACTCAGTAATAAAAGTTTTTCGAATCCGTGATGCATTTAACATGTTTGGAAGACAGAATGACACGGTCAGGTAAGCTATGCAAATTTCAGATCTATCGTGTAGAGCTCGCTTTAAGACCATTTTTCTGTGAAATATGCCTCATTTCCAAAACTGGCATTTTGGAAAGCTGCGAAGTCTCAGTAAATCCTTCTAGGTGACAATATGCCTTTTATGGTGAATGAAAGCTCTCTTATCCACATGCTCACAACTCATTAAGGAATGTTGGTTGAATCCGTCATGCATGTAGCGTGTTCGGAACCCAGAATATCATAGTGAGGGAAACTATGTAAATTAAAATTCTATTTGGTAGAACTCACACCAAGAGAATTTCTGTGCAAAAACTTCATGATTTTCGAAACTGGCGTCCCAAAAAACCTGCAAAAACTGAGTAAATAATTCTAGGTATAAATATGCCATGCATGGAAGATGAAGGTTTGTAATACAGATGCTCACATCTCAGCAATGAATTTTTGTCGAATCCGTGATGCAAGTAGTGTGTTCGGGTCATGGAATGTTACGGTCAGGGAAACTATGTAAATTACATGTCTAGTTGGTAGAACTCACTCAAAGAGGTTTTTTCTGCACAATCTTTCTCATTTTCAAAACTGGCATCAGGAAAATGCTGCAAATTCAAAGTAAATATTTCTCTGTGTAAGGATGCCTTGTATGGTGGATGAAAGTTCAGTAATCAACATGCTCACAGCTCAGTAACGAATGTTTGTCAAGTCCTTAATGGATGTAGCATGTTTGGAACACAGAATGTCACGTTGAAGGAATCAATGTATATTATATGTCTATTGGGTAGAAATCTCTCCAAGACTATTTGTCAATGAAAACTGCCTGATTTTGGAATCTAGTGAGAGGGAAAATCTGCGCACGCAGACTAAATCTTTCTAGGTGTAAAATGCCTTGTATGGTGGATGAAAGTTCTCTAATCCACATTCTCACATCTCAGTAATGATTCTTTGTCGAACCCATGATACATAATTCCTGTTCGGAAAACGGAAAGTCATGGTGAGGGAAACTATATAATTTACATGTCAATTGGGTAGAAATCACTCCAAGAGTATTTTTCAGTGAAATCTACCTCATTTTTGGATGTGGCATTAGGAAAACCTGCGAAATCAGAATAAGTGATTTTATGGCTAAATATGCCCTCTATGGTGGATGAAAGTTCGGTAATCCACACGTTCACAACTCAGAAATAAATGTTTGATGAATCCGTCATGCAGGTAGCGTGTTCAGAACACGGTAAGTCACGGTGAGGGCAACTATGTAAATTCCATGTCTATTGTGTATACCTTGCACCACTAGGATATTTCGGTGAAAACTGCATGATATTTGATACTGGCGTTAGAAAAAAGTTGCGAACTCAGACTAAATATTTCTAGGTGTATATATGCCTTGAATGGTGATTGAAAGTTCGGTTATCTACATGCTCACAACTCAGTAATGAATGTTTTTCCAATTAGTGTTGTATTCAACGTGTTTGGAAGACGGAATGACACGATCAGGTAAGCTATGTAAATTAGATACCTTTCAGGAAGTTCTCGCTATAAGAGTATTTTCCTGTGAAATATACCTCATTTCCTAAACTGGCGTTAGGAAAAGCTGCGAAATCTGAGTAAATGCTTCTAGGTGACAATATGCCTTTTATGGTGGATGAAGGATCGGTAATCCACATGTTCACAACACATTAAGTAATGTTTGTCGAATCCGTCATGCATATAGCGTGTTCGCAAAACTGAATATCATGGTGAGGGAAACTATGTAAATTAAAACACTATTTGGTAGAACTCGCCCCAAGAGTATTTTTCTGTGAAAACTTCATGATTTTCGAACCTGGCGTTAGGAAAAACCTGTGAAACCTGGTAAAAATTTATAGGTATAAATATGCCTTGCATGGTGGATGAAAGATCGTAATACACATGCTCATATCTCAGTACTGAATGTTTCTCGAATCCTTCGTGCTTGTAGAGTGTTTGGAAGACGGAATGTCACTGTGAGGGAAATTATGTAAATTACAATTCTATTGGCTAGAACTCACTCAAAGGGCAATTTTCTGTGACATTTCCCTCATTTTCCCAACTGTCCTTAGGAAAAATCTGTGAAATCAGAGTAAATGTTCCTTGGTGAAAATATGCCCTGCATGGTGTTGAAAGTTTGGTAATCCACATGTTCTCACCTAAGTAATGAATGTTTGCCTTATCCGTGATGCATGTAACATATACGGAACACGGAATATCACGCTGAGGAAACTATGTAAATTACAGGTCTATTGGGTAGAACTCGCTCCAAGAGAATTTTTCTGTGAAATCTAACTCATTTTCGAAACTGGTGTAGGGAAAAGCTGGGAAATCAGAGTAAAACTTTCTAGGTGTATATATGACCTGTATGGGGATGAAAGTACAGGAAGCCACATGCTCACATCTCAGTAATGAATGTTTTTTAGAATCTGTGTTGCATGTAGTGTGTTCGTACCACGGAATGTCACGGTGAAAGAAGAAGTGTAAATTACATGTCTATTGTGTAGAACTCGTTCCAAGAGGATTTTTTTGTTAAAACTGCCTGATTTAGGAATCTGGCATTATGAAAAACTTGCGAACTGAGAAAAAATATATCTAGGTGTATATATGCCTTGTATGGTGTATGGAAGTTCGGTAATCCACATGCCAACAACTCATTAAAGAAAGTTTGTCGAATCCGTGATGCACGTAGCGTGTTCGGAACATGGAATGACACGGTGAGGGAATCTATGTAAATTATATTTCTATTGGATAGAACTTGATGTAAGAGGAATTTCTGTGAAAACTGCCTGTTTTATGAAACTGGCGTTAGAAAAAGCTGGGAATTCAGAGTAAAGAATTCAAAGTCTTATTATGCCTTGAATGGCGAATGAAAGTTCGGTAATCCACATGCTCACAACTCAGTAATAAATGTTTGTCGAAACCGTGATGCATGTAATGTGTTCGGAAGACAGAACGTCACGGTCAGTTAAGCTATGTAAATTACATGTCTATCAGGGAGAACTCGATAAAAGAGTATTTTCCTGCAAAATACGCCTCATTTCCGAAACTGGCCTTAGGAAAACTGTGAAATAAGCGTAAATGTTTCTAGGTTTTCATATACATTGTATGGTGGATGCAAGTTCGGTAATCCAAATCCTCTCAGCTCAGCAACGAATGTAGTCAAATCCGTGATGCGTGAAACGTGTTCAGAACATGGAATGTCATGTGGATTGATTCTATGTAAATTAAATGTCTAATGAGTCGAAATTACTCTAAGAGATTTTTTTCTGCAAAATCTACCACATTTTTGGATGTGGCATTAGGAAAAATCTGCGAAAAAAAGTCTGTGCTTCTAGGTGTAAATATGCCTTCTATCGTGGATGAAATGTTGTCGGTAATAAACATGCTGAGTACTCAGTAATTAATATTTGTCGAATCCGTTATTCATGAAGCGTGTTTGGAACACAGAATATCACGGTGAGGAAACTCTGTAAATTACGTTTATTGGGTAGAATAAGCTCCACGAGGATATTTCTGTGAAAACTGCCTGATTTCTGAAGCTGGCATTAGGAAAATACAGCAAAATCAGAGTCACTATTTCTAAGAGCAAATATGCTTTGTATAGTGGATTAAAGTCTGTAATCCACATGCTCACATCGCAGTAATGAAATTTTTCGAATCTTTGATTCATGTAACGTGTTCATAACACGGAATATCATGGTCAGTAAACTATGTAAATTACATGTCTAGTGGGTACAACACGCTCAAAGTGTATTTTACTGCGCATTGTGCCTCATTTTTAAACTGGCGTTAGAAAAAAGCTGAAAAATCAGAGTAAACTCTGAAGGTGAACATATGCCTTTAATGGTGAATGAAATTTCGGTATTCCACATGCTCACAACTCAGTAATAAAAGTTTTTCGAATCCGTGATGCATTTAACATGTTTGGAAGACAGAATGACACGGTCAGGTAAGCTATGCAAATTTCAGATCTATCGTGTAGAGCTCACTTTAAGACCATTTTTCTGTGAAATATGCCTCATTTCCAAAACTGGCATTTTGGAAAGCTGCGAAGTCTCAGTAAATCCTTCTAGGTGACAATATGCCTTTTATGGTGAATGAAAGCTCTCTTATCCACATGCTCACAACTCATTAAGGAATGTTGGTTGAATCCGTCATGCATGTAGCGTGTTCGGAACCCAGAATATCATAGTGAGGGAAACTATGTAAATTAAAATTCTATTTGGTAGAACTCACACCAAGAGAATTTCTGTGCAAAAACTTCATGATTTTCGAAACTGGCGTCCCAAAAAACCTGCAAAAACTGAGTAAATAATTCTAGGTATAAATATGCCATGCATGGAAGATGAAGGTTTGTAATACAGATGCTCACATCTCAGCAATGAATTTTTGTCGAATCCGTGATGCAAGTAGTGTGTTCGGGTCATGGAATGTTACGGTCAGGGAAACTATGTAAATTACATGTCTAGTTGGTAGAACTCACTCAAAGAGGTTTTTTCTGCACAATCTTTCTCATTTTCAAAACTGGCATCAGGAAAATGCTGCAAATTCAAAGTAAATATTTCTCTGTGTAAGGATGCCTTGTATGGTGGATGAAAGTTCAGTAATCAACATGCTCACAGCTCAGTAACGAATGTTTGTCAAGTCCTTAATGGATGTAGCATGTTTGGAACACAGAATGTCACGTTGAAGGAATCAATGTATATTATATGTCTATTGGGTAGAAATCTCTCCAAGACTATTTGTCAATGAAAACTGCCTGATTTTGGAATCTAGTGAGAGGGAAAATCTGCGCACGCAGACTAAATCTTTCTAGGTGTAAAATGCCTTGTATGGTGGATGAAAGTTCTCTAATCCACATTCTCACATCTCAGTAATGATTCTTTGTCGAACCCATGATACATAATTCCTGTTCGGAAAACGGAAAGTCATGGTGAGGGAAACTATATAATTTACATGTCAATTGGGTAGAAATCACTCCAAGAGTATTTTTCAGTGAAATCTACCTCATTTTTGGATGTGGCATTAGGAAAACCTGCGAAATCAGAATAAGTGATTTTATGGCTAAATATGCCCTCTATGGTGGATGAAAGTTCGGTAATCCACACGTTCACATCTCAGAAATAAATGTTTGATGAATCCGTCATGCAGGTAGCGTGTTCAGAACACGGTAATCACGGTGAGGGCAACTATGTAAATTCCATGTCTATTGTGTATACCTTGCACCACTAGGATATTTCGGTGAAAACTGCATGATATTTGATACTGGCGTTAGAAAAAAGTTGCGAACTCAGACTAAATATTTCTAGGTGTATATATGCCTTGAATGGTGATTGAAAGTTCGGTTATCTACATGCTCACAACTCAGTAATGAATGTTTTTCCAATTAGTGTTGTATTCAACGTGTTTGGAAGACGGAATGACACGATCAGGTAAGCTATGTAAATTAGATACCTTTCAGGAAGTTCTCGCTATAAGAGTATTTTCCTGTGAAATATACCTCATTTCCTAAACTGGCGTTAGGAAAAGCTGCGAAATCTGAGTAAATGCTTCTAGGTGACAATATGCCTTTTATGGTGGATGAAGGATCGGTAATCCACATGTTCACAACACATTAAGTAATGTTTGTCGAATCCGTCATGCATATAGCGTGTTCGCAAAACTGAATATCATGGTGAGGGAAACTATGTAAATTAAAACACTATTTGGTAGAACTCGCCCCAAGAGTATTTTTCTGTGAAAACTTCATGATTTTCGAACCTGGCGTTAGGAAAAACCTGTGAAACCTGGTAAAAATTTATAGGTATAAATATGCCTTGCATGGTGGATGAAAGATCGTAATACACATGCTCATATCTCAGTACTGAATGTTTCTCGAATCCTTCGTGCTTGTAGAGTGTTTGGAAGACGGAATGTCACTGTGAGGGAAATTATGTAAATTACAATTCTATTGGCTAGAACTCACTCAAAGGGCAATTTTCTGTGAAATTTCCCTCATTTTCCAAACTGTCCTTAGGAAAAATCTGTGAAATCAGAGTAAATGTTCCTTGGTGAAAATATGCCCTGCATGGTGTTGAAAGTTTGGTAATCCACATGTTCTCACCTAAGTAATGAATGTTTGCCTTATCCGTGATGCATGTAACATATACGGAACACGGAATATCACGCTGAGGAAACTATGTAAATTACAGGTCTATTGGGTAGAACTCGCTCCAAGAGAATTTTTCTGTGAAATCTAACTCATTTTCGAAACTGGTGTAGGGAAAAGCTGGGAAATCAGAGTAAAACTTTCTAGGTGTATATATGACCTGTATGGGGATGAAAGTACAGGAAGCCACATGCTCACATCTCAGTAATGAATGTTTTTTAGAATCTGTGTTGCATGTAGTGTGTTCGTACCACGGAATGTCACGGTGAAAGAAGAAGTGTAAATTACATGTCTATTGTGTAGAACTCGTTCCAAGAGGATTTTTTTGTTAAAACTGCCTGATTTAGGAATCTGGCATTATGAAAAACTTGCGAACTGAGAAAAAATATATCTAGGTGTATATATGCCTTGTATGGTGTATGGAAGTTCGGTAATCCACATGCCAGCAACTCATTAAAGAAAGTTTGTCGAATCCTTGATGCACGTAGCGTGTTCGGAACATGGAATTACACGGTGAGGGAATCTATGTAAATTATATTTCTATTGGATAGAACTTGATGTAAGAGGAATTTCTGTGAAAACTGCCTGTTTTTTGAAACTGGCGTTAGAAAAAGCTGGGAATTCAGAGTAAAGAATTCAAAGTCTTATTATGCCTTGAATGGCGAATGAAAGTTCGGTAATCCACATGCTCACAACTCAGTAATAAATGTTTGTCGAAACCGTGATGCATGTAATGTGTTCGGAAGACAGAACGTCACGGTCAGTTAAGCTATGTAAATTACATGTCTATCAGGGAGAACTCGATAAAAGAGTATTTTCCTGCAAAATACGCCTCATTTCCGAAACTGGCCTTAGGAAAACTGTGAAATAAGCGTAAATGTTTCTAGGTTTTCATATACATTGTATGGTGGATGCAAGTTCGGTAATCCAAATCCTCTCAGCTCAGCAACGAATGTAGTCAAATCCGTGATGCGTGAAACGTGTTCAGAACATGGAATGTCATGTGGATTGATTCTATGTAAATTAAATGTCTAATGAGTCGAAATTACTCTAAGAGATTTTTTTCTGCGAAATCTACCACATTTTTGGATGTGGCATTAGGAAAAATCTGCGAAAAAAGAGTCTGTGCTTCTAGGTGTAAATATGCCTTCTCTCGTGGATGAAACGTCGGTAATAAACATGCTGAGTACTCAGTAATTAATATTTGTCGAATCCGTTATTCATGAAGCGTGTTTGGAACACAGAATATCACGGTGAGGAAACTCTGTAAATTACGTTTATTGGGTAGAATAAGCTCCACGAGGATATTTCTGTGAAAACTGCCTGATTTCTGAAGCTGGCATTAGGAAAATACAGCAAAATCAGAGTCACTATTTCTAAGAGCAAATATGCTTTGTATAGTGGATTAAAGTCTGTAATCCACATGCTCACATCGCAGTAATGAAATTTTTCGAATCTTTGATTCATGTAACGTGTTCGTAACACGGAATATCATGGTCAGTAAACTATGTAAATTACATGTCTAGTGGGTACAACACGCTCAAAGTGTATTTTACTGCGCATTGTGCCTCATTTTTAAACTGGCGTTAGAAAAAAGCTGAAAAATCAGAGTAAACTCTGAAGGTGAACATATGCCTTTAATGGTGAATGAAATTTCGGTATTCCACATGCTCACAACTCAGTAATAAAAGTTTATTGAATCCGTGATGCATTTAACATGTTTGGAAGACAGAATGACACAGTCAGGTAAGCTATGCAAATTTCAGATCTATCGTGTAGAGCTCGCTTTAAGACCATTTTTCTGTGAAATATGCCTCATTTCCAAAACTGGCATTTTGGAAAGCTGCGAAGTCTCAGTAAATCCTTCTAGGTGACAATATGCCTTTTATGGTGAATGAAAGCTCTCTTATCCACATGCTCACAACTCATTAAGGAATGTTGGTTGAATCCGTCATGCATGTAGCGTGTTCAGAACCCAGAATATCATAGTGAGGGAAACTATGTAAATTAAAATTCTATTTGGTAGAACTCACACCAAGAGAATTTCTGTGCAAAAACTTCATGATTTTCGAAACTGGCGTCCCAAAAAACCTGCAAAAACTGAGTAAATAATTCTAGGTATAAATATGCCATGCATGGAAGATGAAGGTTTGTAATACAGATGCTCACATCTCAGCAATGAATTTTTGTCGAATCCGTGATGCAAGTAGTGTGTTCGGGTCATGGAATGTTACGGTCAGGGAAACTATGTAAATTACATGTCTAGTTGGTAGAACTCACTCAAAGAGGTTTTTTCTGCACAATCTTTCTCATTTTCAAAACTGGCATCAGGAAAATGCTGCAAATTCAAAGTAAATATTTCTCTGTGTAAGGATGCCTTGTATGGTGGATGAAAGTTCAGTAATCAACATGCTCACAGCTCAGTAACGAATGTTTGTCAAGTCCTTAATGGATGTAGCATGTTTGGAACACAGAATGTCACGTTGAAGGAATCAATGTATATTATATGTCTATTGGGTAGAAATCTCTCCAAGACTATTTGTCAATGAAAACTGCCTGATTTTGGAATCTAGTGAGAGGGAAAATCTGCGCACGCAGACTAAATCTTTCTAGGTGTAAAATGCCTTGTATGGTGGATGAAAGTTCTCTAATCCACATTCTCACATCTCAGTAATGATTCTTTGTCGAACCCATGATACATAATTCCTGTTCGGAAAACGGAAAGTCATGGTGAGGGAAACTATATAATTTACATGTCAATTGGGTAGAAATCACTCCAAGAGTATTTTTCAGTGAAATCTACCTCATTTTTGGATGTGGCATTAGGAAAACCTGCGAAATCAGAATAAGTGATTTTATGGCTAAATATGCCCTCTATGGTGGATGAAAGTTCGGTAATCCACACGTTCACAACTCAGAAATAAATGTTTGATGAATCCGTCATGCAGGTAGCGTGTTCAGAACACGGTAAGTCACGGTGAGGGCAAATATGTAAATTCCATGTCTATTGTGTATACCTTGCACCACTAGGATATTTCGGTGAAAACTGCATGATATTTGATACTGGCGTTAGAAAAAAGTTGCGAACTCAGACTAAATATTTCTAGGTGTATATATGCCTTGAATGGTGATTGAAAGTTCGGTTATCTACATGCTCACAACTCAGTAATGAATGTTTTTCCAATTAGTGTTGTATTCAACGTGTTTGGAAGACGGAATGACACGATCAGGTAAGCTATGTAAATTAGATACCTTTCAGGAAGTTCTCGCTATAAGAGTATTTTCCTGTGAAATATACCTCATTTCCTAAACTGGCGTTAGGAAAAGCTGCGAAATCTGAGTAAATGCTTCTAGGTGACAATATGCCTTTTATGGTGGATGAAGGATCGGTAATCCACATGTTCACAACACATTAAGTAATGTTTGTCGAATCCGTCATGCATATAGCGTGTTCGCAAAACTGAATATCATGGTGAGGGAAACTATGTAAATTAAAACACTATTTGGTAGAACTCGCCCCAAGAGTATTTTTCTGTGAAAACTTCATGATTTTCGAACCTGGCGTTAGGAAAAACCTGTGAAACCTGGTAAAAATTTATAGGTATAAATATGCCTTGCATGGTGGATGAAAGATCGTAATACACATGCTCATATCTCAGTACTGAATGTTTCTCGAATCCTTCGTGCTTGTAGAGTGTTTGGAAGACGGAATGTCACTGTGAGGGAAATTATGTAAATTACAATTCTATTGGCTAGAACTCACTCAAAGGGCAATTTTCTGTGAAATTTCCCTCATTTTCCCAACTGTCCTTAGGAAAAATCTGTGAAATCAGAGTAAATGTTCCTTGGTGAAAATATGCCCTGCATGGTGTTGAAAGTTTGGTAATCCACATGTTCTCACCTAAGTAATGAATGTTTGCCTTATCCGTGATGCATGTAACATATACGGAACACGGAATATCACGCTGAGGAAACTATGTAAATTACAGGTCTATTGGGTAGAACTCGCTCCAAGAGAATTTTTCTGTGAAATCTAACTCATTTTCGAAACTGGTGTAGGGAAAAGCTGGGAAATCAGAGTAAAACTTTCTAGGTGTATATATGACCTGTATGGGGATGAAAGTACAGGAAGCCACATGCTCACATCTCAGTAATGAATGTTTTTTAGAATCTGTGTTGCATGTAGTGTGTTCGTACCACGGAATGTCACGGTGAAAGAAGAAGTGTAAATTACATGTCTATTGTGTAGAACTCGTTCCAAGAGGATTTTTTTGTTAAAACTGCCTGATTTAGGAATCTGGCATTATGAAAAACTTGCAAACTGAGAAAAAATATATCTAGGTGTATATATGCCTTGTATGGTGTATGGAAGTTCGGTAATCCACATGCCAGCAACTCATTAAAGAAAGTTTGTCGAATCCTTGATGCACGTAGCGTGTTCGGAACATGGAATTACACGGTGAGGGAATCTATGTAAATTATATTTCTATTGGATAGAACTTGATGTAAGAGGAATTTCTGTGAAAACTGCCTGTTTTTTGAAACTGGCGTTAGAAAAAGCTGGGAATTCAGAGTAAAGAATTCAAAGTCTTATTATGCCTTGAATGGCGAATGAAAGTTCGGTAATCCACATGCTCACAACTCAGTAATAAATGTTTGTCGAAACCGTGATGCATGTAATGTGTTCGGAAGACAGAACGTCACGGTCAGTTAAGCTATGTAAATTACATGTCTATCAGGGAGAACTCGATAAAAGAGTATTTTCCTGCAAAATACGCCTCATTTCCGAAACTGGCCTTAGGAAAACTGTGAAATAAGCGTAAATGTTTCTAGGTTTTCATATACATTGTATGGTGGATGCAAGTTCGGTAATCCAAATCCTCTCAGCTCAGCAACGAATGTAGTCAAATCCGTGATGCGTGAAACGTGTTCAGAACATGGAATGTCATGTGGATTGATTCTATGTAAATTAAATGTCTAATGAGTCGAAATTACTCTAAGAGATTTTTTTCTGCGAAATCTACCACATTTTTGGATGTGGCATTAGGAAAAATCTGCGAAAAAAAGTCTGTGCTTCTAGGTGTAAATATGCCTTCTATCGTGGATGAAATGTCGGTAATAAACATGCTGAGTACTCAGTAATTAATATTTGTCGAATCCGTTATTCATGAAGCGTGTTTGGAACACAGAATATCACGGTGAGGAAACTCTGTAAATTACGTTTATTGGGTAGAATAAGCTCCACGAGGATATTTCTGTGAAAACTGCCTGATTTCTGAAGCTGGCATTAGGAAAATACAGCAAAATCAGAGTCACTATTTCTAAGAGCAAATATGCTTTGTATAGTGGATTAAAGTCTGTAATCCACATGCTCACATCGCAGTAATGAAATTTTTCGAATCTTTGATTCATGTAACGTGTTCGTAACACGGAATATCATGGTCAGTAAACTATGTAAATTACATGTCTAGTGGGTACAACACGCTCAAAGTGTATTTTACTGCGCATTGTGCCTCATTTTTAAACTGGCGTTAGAAAAAAGCTGAAAAATCAGAGTAAACTCTGAAGGTGAACATATGCCTTTAATGGTGAATGAAATTTCGGTATTCCACATGCTCACAACTCAGTAATAAAAGTTTTTCGAATCCGTGATGCATTTAACATGTTTGGAAGACAGAATGACACAGTCAGGTAAGCTATGCAAATTTCAGATCTATCGTGTAGAGCTCGCTTTAAGACCATTTTTCTGTGAAATATGCCTCATTTCCAAAACTGGCATTTTGGAAAGCTGCGAAGTCTCAGTAAATCCTTCTAGGTGACAATATGCTTTTTATGGTGAATGAAAGCTCTCTTATCCACATGCTCACAACTCATTAAGGAATGTTGGTTGAATCTGTCATGCATGTAGCGTGTTCGGAACCCAGAATATCATAGTGAGGGAAACTATGTAAATTAAAATTCTATTTGGTAGAACTCACACCAAGAGAATTTCTGTGCAAAAACTTCATGATTTTCGAAACTGGCGTCCCAAAAAACCTGCAAAAACTGAGTAAATAATTCTAGGTATAAATATGCCATGCATGGAAGATGAAGGTTTGTAATACAGATGCTCACATCTCAGCAATGAATTTTTGTCGAATCCGTGATGCAAGTAGTGTGTTCGGGTCATGGAATGTTACGGTCAGGGAAACTATGTAAATTACATGTCTAGTTGGTAGAACTCACTCAAAGAGGTTTTTTCTGCACAATCTTTCTCATTTTCAAAACTGGCATCAGGAAAATGCTGCAAATTCAAAGTAAATATTTCTCTGTGTAAGGATGCCTTGTATGGTGGATGAAAGTTCAGTAATCAACATGCTCACAGCTCAGTAACGAATGTTTGTCAAGTCCTTAATGGATGTAGCATGTTTGGAACACAGAATGTCACGTTGAAGGAATCAATGTATATTATATGTCTATTGGGTAGAAATCTCTCCAAGACTATTTGTCAATGAAAACTGCCTGATTTTGGAATCTAGTGAGAGGGAAAATCTGCGCACGCAGACTAAATCTTTCTAGGTGTAAAATGCCTTGTATGGTGGATGAAAGTTCTCTAATCCACATTCTCACATCTCAGTAATGATTCTTTGTCGAACCCATGATACATAATTCCTGTTCGGAAAACGGAAAGTCATGGTGAGGGAAACTATATAATTTACATGTCAATTGGGTAGAAATCACTCCAAGAGTATTTTTCAGTGAAATCTACCTCATTTTTGGATGTGGCATTAGGAAAACCTGCGAAATCAGAATAAGTGATTTTATGGCTAAATATGCCCTCTATGGTGGATGAAAGTTCGGTAATCCACACGTTCACAACTCAGAAATAAATGTTTGATGAATCCGTCATGCAGGTAGCGTGTTCAGAACACGGTAAGTCACGGTGAGGGCAACTATGTAAATTCCATGTCTATTGTGTATACCTTGCACCACTAGGATACTTCGGTGAAAACTGCATGATATTTGATACTGGCGTTAGAAAAAAGTTGCGAACTCAGACTAAATATTTCTAGGTGTATATATGCCTTGAATGGTGATTGAAAGTTCGGTTATCTACATGCTCACAACTCAGTAATGAATGTTTTTCCAATTAGTGTTGTATTCAACGTGTTTGGAAGACGGAATGACACGATCAGGTAAGCTATGTAAATTAGATACCTTTCAGGAAGTTCTCGCTATAAGAGTATTTTCCTGTGAAATATACCTCATTTCCTAAACTGGCGTTAGGAAAAGCTGCGAAATCTGAGTAAATGCTTCTAGGTGACAATATGCCTTTTATGGTGGATGAAGGATCGGTAATCCACATGTTCACAACACATTAAGTAATGTTTGTCGAATCCGTCATGCATATAGCGTGTTCGCAAAACTGAATATCATGGTGAGGGAAACTATGTAAATTAAAACACTATTTGGTAGAACTCGCCCCAAGAGTATTTTTCTGTGAAAACTTCATGATTTTCGAACCTGGCGTTAGGAAAAACCTGTGAAACCTGGTAAAAATTTATAGGTATAAATATGCCTTGCATGGTGGATGAAAGATCGTAATACACATGCTCATATCTCAGTACTGAATGTTTCTCGAATCCTTCGTGCTTGTAGAGTGTTTGGAAGACGGAATGTCACTGTGAGGGAAATTATGTAAATTACAATTCTATTGGCTAGAACTCACTCAAAGGGCAATTTTCTGTGAAATTTCCCTCATTTTCCAAACTGTCCTTAGGAAAAATCTGTGAAATCAGAGTAAATGTTCCTTGGTGAAAATATGCCCTGCATGGTGTTGAAAGTTTGGTAATCCACATGTTCTCACCTAAGTAATGAATGTTTGCCTTATCCGTGATGCATGTAACATATACGGAACATGGAATATCACGCTGAGGAAACTATGTAAATTACAGGTCTATTGGGTAGAACTCGCTCCAAGAGAATTTTTCTGTGAAATCTAACTCATTTTCGAAACTGGTGTAGGGAAAAGCTGGGAAATCAGAGTAAAACTTTCTAGGTGTATATATGACCTGTATGGGGATGAAAGTACAGGAAGCCACATGCTCACATCTCAGTAATGAATGTTTTTTAGAATCTGTGTTGCATGTAGTGTGTTCGTACCACGGAATGTCACGGTGAAAGAAGAAGTGTAAATTACATGTCTATTGTGTAGAACTCGTTCCAAGAGGATTTTTTTGTTAAAACTGCCTGATTTAGGAATCTGGCATTATGAAAAACTTGCGAACTGAGAAAAAATATATCTAGGTGTATATATGCCTTGTATGGTGTATGGAAGTTCGGTAATCCACATGCCAGCAACTCATTAAAGAAAGTTTATCGAATCCGTGATGCACGTAGCGTGTTCGGAACATGGAATGACACGGTGAGGGAATCTATGTAAATTATATTTCTATTGGATAGAACTTGATGTAAGAGGAATTTCTGTGAAAACTGCCTGTTTTTTGAAACTGGCGTTAGAAAAAGCTGGGAATTCAGAGTAAAGAATTCAAAGTCTTATTATGCCTTGAATGGCGAATGAAAGTTCGGTAATCCACATGCTCACAACTCAGTAATAAATGTTTGTCGAAACCGTGATGCATGTAATGTGTTCGGAAGACAGAACGTCACGGTCAGTTAAGCTATGTAAATTATATGTCTATCAGGGAGAACTCGATAAAAGAGTATTTTCCTGCAAAATACGCCTCATTTCCGAAACTGGCCTTAGGAAAACTGTGAAATAAGCGTAAATGTTTCTAGGTTTTCATATACATTGTATGGTGGATGCAAGTTCGGTAATCCAAATCCTCTCAGCTCAGCAACGAATGTAGTCAAATCCGTGATGCGTGAAACGTGTTCAGAACATGGAATGTCATGTGGATTGATTCTATGTAAATTAAATGTCTAATGAGTCGAAATTACTCTAAGAGATTTTTTTCTGCGAAATCTACCACATTTTTGGATGTGGCATTAGGAAAAATCTGCGAAAAAAGAGTCTGTGCTTCTAGGTGTAAATATGCCTTCTCTCGTGGATGAAATGTTGTCGGTAATAAACATGCTGAGTACTCAGTAATTAATATTTGTCGAATCCGTTATTCATGAAGGGTGTTTGGATCACAGAATATCACGGTGAGGAAACTCTGTAAATTACGTTTATTGGGTAGAATAAGCTCCACGAGGATATTTCTGTGAAAACTGCCTGATTTCTGAAGCTGGCATTAGGAAAATACAGCAAAATCAGAGTCACTATTTCTAAGAGCAAATATGCTTTGTATAGTGGATTAAAGTCTGTAATCCACATGCTCACATCGCAGTAATGAAATTTTTCGAAACTTTGATTCATGTAACGTGTTCGTAACACGGAATATCATGGTCAGTAAACTATGTAAATTACATGTCTAGTGGGTACAACACGCTCAAAGTGTATTTTACTGCGCATTGTGCCTCATTTTTAAACTGGCGTTAGAAAAAAGCTGAAAAATCAGAGTAAACTCTGAAGGTGAACTTATGCCTTTAATGGTGAATGAAATTTCGGTATTCCACATGCTCACAACTCAGTAATAAAAGTTTTTCGAATCTGTGATGCATTTAACATGTTTGGAAGACAGAATGACACGGTCAGGTAAGCTATGCAAATTTCAGATCTATCGTGTAGAGCTCGCTTTAAGACCATTTTTCTGTGAAATATGCCTCATTTCCAAAACTGGCATTTTGGAAAGCTGCGAAGTCTCAGTAAATCCTTCTAGGTGACAATATGCCTTTTATGGTGAATGAAAGCTCTCTTATCCACATGCTCACAACTCATTAAGGAATGTTGGTTGAATCCGTCATGCATGTAGCGTGTTCAGAACCCAGAATATCATAGTGAGGGAAACTATGTAAATTAAAATTCTATTTGGTACAACTCACACCAAGAGAATTTCTGTGCAAAAACTTCATGATTTTCGAAACTGGCGTCCCAAAAAACCTGCAAAAACTGAGTAAATAATTCTAGGTATAAATATGCCATGCATGGAAGATGAAGGTTTGTAATACAGATGCTCACATCTCAGCAATGAATTTTTGTCGAATCCGTGATGCAAGTAGTGTGTTCGGGTCATGGAATGTTACGGTCAGGGAAACTATGTAAATTACATGTCTAGTTGGTAGAACACACTCAAAGAGGTTTTTTCTGCACAATCTTTCTCATTTTCAATACTGGCATCAGGAAAATGCTGCAAATTCAAAGTAAATATTTCTCTGTGTAAGGATGCCTTGTATGGTGGATGAAAGTTCAGTAATCAACATGCTCACAGCTCAGTAACGAATGTTTGTCAAGTCCATAATGGATGTAGCATGTTTGGAACACAGAATGTCACGTTGAGGGAATCAATCTATATTATATGTCTATTGGGTAGAAATCTCTCCAAGATTATTTGTCAATGAAAACTGCCTGATTTTGGAATCTAGTGAGAGGGAAAATCTGCGCACGCAGACTAAATGTTTCTAGGTGTAAAATGCCTTGTATGGTGGATGAAAGTTCTCTAATCCACATTCTCACATCTCAGTAATGATTCTTTGTCGAACCCATGATACATAAATCCTGTTTGGAAAACGGAAAGTCATGGTGAGGGAAACTATATAATTTAGATGTCAATTGGGTAGAAATCACTCCAAGAGTATTTTTCAGTGAAATCTACCTCATTTTTGGATGTGGCATTAGGAAAACCTGCGAAATCAGAATAAGTGATTTTATGGCTAAATATGCCCTCTATGGTGGATGAAAGTTCGGTAATCCACACGTTCACAACTCAGAAATAAATGTTTGATGAATCCGTCATGCAGGTAGCGTGTTCAGAACACGGTAAGTCACGGTGAGGGCAACTATGTAAATTCCATGTCTATTGTGTATACCTTGCACCACTAGGATATTTCGGTGAAAACTGCATGATATTTGATACTGGCGTTAGAAAAAAGTTGCGAACTCAGACTAAATATTTCTAGGTGTATATATGCCTTGAATGGTGATTGAAAGTTCGGTTATCTACATGCTCACAACTCAGTAATGAATGTTTTTCCAATTAGTGTTGTATTCAACGTGTTTGGAAGACGGAATGACACGATCAGGTAAGCTATGTAAATTAGATACCTTTCAGGAAGTTCTCGCTATAAGAGTATTTTCCTGTGAAATATACCTCATTTCCTAAACTGGCGTTAGGAAAAGCTGCGAAATCTGAGTAAATGCTTCTAGGTGACAATATGCCTTTTATGGTGGATGAAGGATCGGTAATCCACATGTTCACAACACATTAAGTAATGTTTGTCGAATCCGTCATGCATATAGCGTGTTCGCAAAACTGAATATCATGGTGAGGGAAACTATGTAAATTAAAACACTATTTGGTAGAACTCGCCCCAAGAGTATTTTTCTGTGAAAACTTCATGATTTTCGAACCTGGCATTAGGAAAAACCTGTGAAACCTGGTAAAAATTTATAGGTATAAATATGCCTTGCATGGTGGATGAAAGATCGTAATACACATGCTCATATCTCAGTACTGAATGTTTCTCGAATCCTTCGTGCTTGTAGAGTGTTTGGAAGACGGAATGTCACTGTGAGGGAAATTATGTAAATTACAATTCTATTGGCTAGAACTCACTCAAAGGGCAATTTTCTGTGACATTTCCCTCATTTTCCCAACTGTCCTTAGGAAAAATCTGTGAAATCAGAGTAAATGTTCCTTGGTGAAAATATGCCCTGCATGGTGTTGAAAGTTTGGTAATCCACATGTTCTCACCTAAGTAATGAATGTTTGCCTTATCCGTGATGCATGTAACATATACGGAACACGGAATATCACGCTGAGGAAACTATGTAAATTACAGGTCTATTGGGTAGAACTCGCTCCAAGAGAATTTTTCTGTGAAATCTAACTCATTTTCGAAACTGGTGTAGGGAAAAGCTGGGAAATCAGAGTAAAACTTTCTAGGTGTATATATGACCTGTATGGGGATGAAAGTACAGGAAGCCACATGCTCACATCTCAGTAATGAATGTTTTTTAGAATCTGTGTTGCATGTAGTGTGTTCATACCACGGAATGTCACGGTGAAAGAAGAAGTGTAAATTACATGTCTATTGTGTAGAACTCGTTCCAAGAGGATTTTTTTGTTAAAACTGCCTGATTTAGGAATCTGGCATTATGAAAAGCTTGCGAACTGAGAAAAAATATATCTAGGTGTATATATGCCTTGTATGGTGTATGGAAGTTCGGTAATCCACATGCCAACAACTCATTAAAGAAAGTTTGTCGAATCCGTGATGCACGTAGCGTGTTCGGAACATGGAATGACACGGTGAGGGAATCTATGTAAATTATATTTCTATTGGATAGAACTTGATGTAAGAGGAATTTCTGTGAAAACTGCCTGTTTTATGAAACTGGCGTTAGAAAAAGCTGGGAATTCAGAGTAAAGAATTCAAAGTCTTATTATGCCTTGAATGGCGAATGAAAGTTCGGTAATCCACATGCTCACAACTCAGTAATAAATGTTTGTCGAAACCGTGATGCATGTAATGTGTTCGGAAGACAGAACGTCACGGTCAGTTAAGCTATGTAAATTACATGTCTATCAGGGAGAACTCGATAAAAGAGTATTTTCCTGCAAAATACGCCTCATTTCCGAAACTGGCCTTAGGAAAACTGTGAAATAAGCGTAAATGTTTCTAGGTTTTCATATACATTGTATGGTGGATGCAAGTTCGGTAATCCAAATCCTCTCAGCTCAGCAACGAATGTAGTCAAATCCGTGATGCGTGAAACGTGTTCAGAACATGGAATGTCATGTGGATTGATTCTATGTAAATTAAATGTCTAATGAGTCGAAATTACTCTAAGAGATTTTTTTCTGCGAAATCTACCACATTTTTGGATGTGGCATTAGGAAAAATCTGCGAAAAAAGAGTCTGTGCTTCTAGGTGTAAATATGCCTTCTCTCGTGGATGAAACGTCGGTAATAAACATGCTGAGTACTCAGTAATTAATATTTGTCGAATCCGTTATTCATGAAGGGTGTTTGGATCACAGAATATCACGGTGAGGAAACTCTGTAAATTACGTTTATTGGGTAGAATAAGCTCCACGAGGATATTTCTGTGAAAACTGCCTGATTTCTGAAGCTGGCATTAGGAAAATACAGCAAAATCAGAGTCACTATTTCTAAGAGCAAATATGCTTTGTATAGTGGATTAAAGTCTGTAATCCACATGCTCACATCGCAGTAATGAAATTTTTCGAAACTTTGATTCATGTAACGTGTTCGTAACACGGAATATCATGGTCAGTAAACTATGTAAATTACATGTCTAGTGGGTACAACACGCTCAAAGTGTATTTTACTGCGCATTGTGCCTCATTTTTAAACTGGCGTTAGAAAAAAGCTGAAAAATCAGAGTAAACTCTGAAGGTGAACTTATGCCTTTAATGGTGAATGAAATTTCGGTATTCCACATGCTCACAACTCAGTAATAAAAGTTTTTCGAATCTGTGATGCATTTAACATGTTTGGAAGACAGAATGACACGGTCAGGTAAGCTATGCAAATTTCAGATCTATCGTGTAGAGCTCGCTTTAAGACCATTTTTCTGTGAAATATGCCTCATTTCCAAAACTGGCATTTTGGAAAGCTGCGAAGTCTCAGTAAATCCTTCTAGGTGACAATATGCCTTTTATGGTGAATGAAAGCTCTCTTATCCACATGCTCACAACTCATTAAGGAATGTTGGTTGAATCCGTCATGCATGTAGCGTGTTCAGAACCCAGAATATCATAGTGAGGGAAACTATGTAAATTAAAATTCTATTTGGTACAACTCACACCAAGAGAATTTCTGTGCAAAAACTTCATGATTTTCGAAACTGGCGTCCCAAAAAACCTGCAAAAACTGAGTAAATAATTCTAGGTATAAATATGCCATGCATGGAAGATGAAGGTTTGTAATACAGATGCTCACATCTCAGCAATGAATTTTTGTCGAATCCGTGATGCAAGTAGTGTGTTCGGGTCATGGAATGTTACGGTCAGGGAAACTATGTAAATTACATGTCTAGTTGGTAGAACACACTCAAAGAGGTTTTTTCTGCACAATCTTTCTCATTTTCAATACTGGCATCAGGAAAATGCTGCAAATTCAAAGTAAATATTTCTCTGTGTAAGGATGCCTTGTATGGTGGATGAAAGTTCAGTAATCAACATGCTCACAGCTCAGTAACGAATGTTTGTCAAGTCCATAATGGATGTAGCATGTTTGGAACACAGAATGTCACGTTGAGGGAATCAATCTATATTATATGTCTATTGGGTAGAAATCTCTCCAAGATTATTTGTCAATGAAAACTGCCTGATTTTGGAATCTAGTGAGAGGGAAAATCTGCGCACGCAGACTAAATGTTTCTAGGTGTAAAATGCCTTGTATGGTGGATGAAAGTTCTCTAATCCACATTCTCACATCTCAGTAATGATTCTTTGTCGAACCCATGATACATAAATCCTGTTTGGAAAACGGAAAGTCATGGTGAGGGAAACTATATAATTTAGATGTCAATTGGGTAGAAATCACTCCAAGAGTATTTTTCAGTGAAATCTACCTCATTTTTGGATGTGGCATTAGGAAAACCTGCGAAATCAGAATAAGTGATTTTATGGCTAAATATGCCCTCTATGGTGGATGAAAGTTCGGTAATCCACACGTTCACAACTCAGAAATAAATGTTTGATGAATCCGTCATGCAGGTAGCGTGTTCAGAACACGGTAAGTCACGGTGAGGGCAACTATGTAAATTCCATGTCTATTGTGTATACCTTGCACCACTAGGATATTTCGGTGAAAACTGCATGATATTTGATACTGGCGTTAGAAAAAAGTTGCGAACTCAGACTAAATATTTCTAGGTGTATATATGCCTTGAATGGTGATTGAAAGTTCGGTTATCTACATGCTCACAACTCAGTAATGAATGTTTTTCCAATTAGTGTTGTATTCAACGTGTTTGGAAGACGGAATGACACGATCAGGTAAGCTATGTAAATTAGATACCTTTCAGGAAGTTCTCGCTATAAGAGTATTTTCCTGTGAAATATACCTCATTTCCTAAACTGGCGTTAGGAAAAGCTGCGAAATCTGAGTAAATGCTTCTAGGTGACAATATGCCTTTTATGGTGGATGAAGGATCGGTAATCCACATGTTCACAACACATTAAGTAATGTTTGTCGAATCCGTCATGCATATAGCGTGTTCGCAAAACTGAATATCATGGTGAGGGAAACTATGTAAATTAAAACACTATTTGGTAGAACTCGCCCCAAGAGTATTTTTCTGTGAAAACTTCATGATTTTCGAACCTGGCATTAGGAAAAACCTGTGAAACCTGGTAAAAATTTATAGGTATAAATATGCCTTGCATGGTGGATGAAAGATCGTAATACACATGCTCATATCTCAGTACTGAATGTTTCTCGAATCCTTCGTGCTTGTAGAGTGTTTGGAAGACGGAATGTCACTGTGAGGGAAATTATGTAAATTACAATTCTATTGGCTAGAACTCACTCAAAGGGCAATTTTCTGTGACATTTCCCTCATTTTCCCAACTGTCCTTAGGAAAAATCTGTGAAATCAGAGTAAATGTTCCTTGGTGAAAATATGCCCTGCATGGTGTTGAAAGTTTGGTAATCCACATGTTCTCACCTAAGTAATGAATGTTTGCCTTATCCGTGATGCATGTAACATATACGGAACACGGAATATCACGCTGAGGAAACTATGTAAATTACAGGTCTATTGGGTAGAACTCGCTCCAAGAGAATTTTTCTGTGAAATCTAACTCATTTTCGAAACTGGTGTAGGGAAAAGCTGGGAAATCAGAGTAAAACTTTCTAGGTGTATATATGACCTGTATGGGGATGAAAGTACAGGAAGCCACATGCTCACATCTCAGTAATGAATGTTTTTTAGAATCTGTGTTGCATGTAGTGTGTTCATACCACGGAATGTCACGGTGAAAGAAGAAGTGTAAATTACATGTCTATTGTGTAGAACTCGTTCCAAGAGGATTTTTTTGTTAAAACTGCCTGATTTAGGAATCTGGCATTATGAAAAGCTTGCGAACTGAGAAAAAATATATCTAGGTGTATATATGCCTTGTATGGTGTATGGAAGTTCGGTAATCCACATGCCAACAACTCATTAAAGAAAGTTTGTCGAATCCGTGATGCACGTAGCGTGTTCGGAACATGGAATGACACGGTGAGGGAATCTATGTAAATTATATTTCTATTGGATAGAACTTGATGTAAGAGGAATTTCTGTGAAAACTGCCTGTTTTATGAAACTGGCGTTAGAAAAAGCTGGGAATTCAGAGTAAAGAATTCAAAGTCTTATTATGCCTTGAATGGCGAATGAAAGTTCGGTAATCCACATGCTCACAACTCAGTAATAAATGTTTGTCGAAACCGTGATGCATGTAATGTGTTCGGAAGACAGAACGTCACGGTCAGTTAAGCTATGTAAATTACATGTCTATCAGGGAGAACTCGATAAAAGAGTATTTTCCTGCAAAATACGCCTCATTTCCGAAACTGGCCTTAGGAAAACTGTGAAATAAGCGTAAATGTTTCTAGGTTTTCATATACATTGTATGGTGGATGCAAGTTCGGTAATCCAAATCCTCTCAGCTCAGCAACGAATGTAGTCAAATCCGTGATGCGTGAAACGTGTTCAGAACATGGAATGTCATGTGGATTGATTCTATGTAAATTAAATGTCTAATGAGTCGAAATTACTCTAAGAGATTTTTTTCTGCAAAATCTACCACATTTTTGGATGTGGCATTAGGAAAAATCTGCGAAAAAAGAGTCTGTGCTTCTAGGTGTAAATATGCCTTCTTTCGTGGATGAAACGTCGGTAATAAACATGCTGAGTACTCAGTAATTAATATTCGTCGAGTCCGTTATTCATGAAGCGTGTTTGGAACACAGAATATCACGGTGAGGAAACTCTGTAAATTACGTTTATTGGGTAGAATAAGCTCCACGAGGATATTTCTGTGAAAACTGCCTGATTTCTGAAGCTGACATTAGGAAAATACAGCAAAATCAGAGTCACTATTTCTAAGAGCAAATATGCTTTGTATAGTGGATTAAAGTCTGTAATCCACATGCTCACATCGCAGTAATGAAATTTTTCGAATCTTTGATTCATGTAACGTGTTCGTAACACGGAATATCATGGTCAGTAAACTATGTAAATTACATGTCTAGTGGGTACAACACGCTCAAAGTGTATTTTACTGCGCATTGTGCCTCATTTTTAAACTGGCGTTAGAAAAAAGCTGAAAAATCAGAGTAAACTCTGAAGGTGAACATATGCCTTTAATGGTGAATGAAATTTCGGTATTCCACATGCTCACAACTCAGTAATAAAAGTTTTTCGAATCCGTGATGCATTTAACATGTTTGGAAGACAGAATGACACGGTCAGGTAAGCTATGCAAATTTCAGATCTATCGTGTAGAGCTCGCTTTAAGACCATTTTTCTGTGAAATATGCCTCATTTCCAAAACTGGCATTTTGGAAAGCTGCGAAGTCTCAGTAAATCCTTCTAGGTGACAATATGCCTTTTATGGTGAATGAAAGCTCTCTTATCCACATGCTCACAACTCATTAAGGAATGTTGGTTGAATCCGTCATGCATGTAGCGTGTTCAGAACCCAGAATATCATAGTGAGGGAAACTATGTAAATTAAAATTCTATTTGGTAGAACTCACACCAAGAGAATTTCTGTGCAAAAACTTCATGATTTTCGAAACTGGCGTCCCAAAAAACCTGCAAAAACTGAGTAAATAATTCTAGGTATAAATATGCCATGCATGGAAGATGAAGGTTTGTAATACAGATGCTCACATCTCAGCAATGAATTTTTGTCGAATCCGTGATGCAAGTAGTGTGTTCGGGTCATGGAATGTTACGGTCAGGGAAACTATGTAAATTACATGTCTAGTTGGTAGAACTCACTCAAAGAGGTTTTTTCTGCACAATCTTTCTCATTTTCAAAACTGGCATCAGGGAAATGCTGCAAATTCAAAGTAAATATTTCTCTGTGTAAGGATGCCTTGTATGCTGGATGAAAGTTCAGTAATCAACATGCTCACAGCTCAGTAACGAATGTTTGTCAAGTCCATAATGGATGTAGCATGTTTGGAACACAGAATGTCACGTTGACAGAATCAATGTATATTATATGTCTATTGGGTAGAAATCTCTCCAAGACTATTTGTCAATGAATACTGCCTGATTTTGGAATCTAGTGAGAGGGAAAATCTGCGCACACAGACTAAATGTTTCTAGGTGTAAAATGCCTTGTATGGTGGATGAAAGTTCTCTAATCCACATTCTCACATCTCAGTAATGATTCTTTGTCGAACCCATGATACATAAATCCTGTTCGGAAAACGGAAAGTCATGGTGAGGGAAACTATATAATTTACATGTCAATTGGGTAGAAATCACTCCAAGAGTATTTTTCAGTGAAATCTACCTCATTTTTGGATGTGGCATTAGGAAAACCTGCGAAATCAGAATAAGTGATTTTATGGCTAAATATGCCCTCTATGGTGGATGAAAGTTCGGTAATCCACACGTTCACAACTCAGAAATAAATGTTTGATGAATCCGTCATGCAGGTAGCGTGTTCAGAACACGGTAATCACGGTGAGGGCAACTATGTAAATTCCATGTCTATTGTGTATACCTTGCACCACTAGGATATTTCGGTGAAAACTGCATGATATTTGATACTGGCGTTAGAAAAAAGTTGCGAACTCAGACTAAATATTTCTAGGTGTATATATGCCTTGAATGGTGATTGAAAGTTCGGTTATCTACATGCTCACAACTCAGTAATGAATGTTTTTCCAATTAGTGTTGTATTCAACGTGTTTGGAAGACGGAATGACACGATCAGGTAAGCTATGTAAATTAGATATCTTTCAGGAAGTTCTCGCTATAAGAGTATTTTCCTGTGAAATATACCTCATTTCCTAAACTGGCGTTAGGAAAAGCTGCGAAATCTGAGTAAATGCTTCTAGGTGACAATATGCCTTTTATGGTGGATGAAGGATCGGTAATCCACATGTTCACAACACATTAAGTAATGTTTGTCGAATCCGTCATGCATATAGCGTGTTCGCAAAACTGAATATCATGGTGAGGGAAACTATGTAAATTAAAACACTATTTGGTAGAACTCGCCCCAAGAGTATTTTTCTGTGAAAACTTCATGATTTTCGAACCTGGCGTTAGGAAAAACCTGTGAAACCTGGTAAAAATTTATAGGTATAAATATGCCTTGCATGGTGGATGAAAGATCGTAATACACATGCTCATATCTCAGTACTGAATGTTTCTCGAATCCTTCGTGCTTGTAGAGTGTTTGGAAGACGGAATGTCACTGTGAGGGAAATTATGTAAATTACAATTCTATTGGCTAGAACTCACTCAAAGGGCAATTTTCTGTGAAATTTCCCTCATTTTCCAAACTGTCCTTAGGAAAAATCTGTGAAATCAGAGTAAATGTTCCTTGGTGAAAATATGCCCTGCATGGTGTTGAAAGTTTGGTAATCCACATGTTCTCACCTAAGTAATGAATGTTTGCCTTATCCGTGATGCATGTAACATATACGGAACACGGAATATCACGCTGAGGAAACTATGTAAATTACAGGTCTATTGGGTAGAACTCGCTCCAAGAGAATTTTTCTGTGAAATCTAACTCATTTTCGAAACTGGTGTAGGGAAAAGCTGGGAAATCAGAGTAAAACTTTCTAGGTGTATATATGACCTGTATGGGGATGAAAGTACAGGAAGCCACATGCTCACATCTCAGTAATGAATGTTTTTTAGAATCTGTGTTGCATGTAGTGTGTTCGTAACACGGAATGTCACGGTGAAAGAAGAAGTGTAAATTACATGTCTATTGTGTAGAACTCGTTCCAAGAGGATTTTTTTGTTAAAACTGCCTGATTTAGGAATCTGGCATTATGAAAAACTTGCGAACTGAGAAAAAATATATCTAGGTGTATATATGCCTTGTATGGTGTATGGAAGTTCGGTAATCCACATGCCAACAACTCATTAAAGAAAGTTTGTTGAATCCGTGATGCACGTAGCGTGTTCGGAACATGGAATGACACGGTGAGGGAATCTATGTAAATTATATTTCTATTGGATAGAACTTGATGTAAGAGGAATTTCTGTGAAAACTGCCTGTTTTTTGAAACTGGCGTTAGAAAAAGCTGGGAATTCAGAGTAAAGAATTCAAAGTCTTATTATGCCTTGAATGGCGAATGAAAATTCGGTAATCCACATGCTCACAACTCAGTAATAAATGTTTGTCGAAACCGTGATGCATGTAATGTGTTCGGAAGACAGAACGTCACGGTCAGTTAAGCTATGTAAATTACATGTCTATCAGGGAGAACTCGATAAAAGAGTATTTTCCTGCAAAATACGCCTCATTTCCGAAACTGGCCTTAGGAAAACTGTGAAATAAGCGTAAATGTTTCTAGGTTTTCATATACATTGTATGGTGGATGCAAGTTCGGTAATCCAAATCCTCTCAGCTCAGCAACGAATGTAGTCAAATCCGTGATGCGTGAAACGTGTTCAGAACATGGAATGTCATGTGGATTGATTCTATGTAAATTAAATGTCTAATGAGTCGAAATTACTCTAAGAGATTTTTTTCTGCGAAATCTACCACATTTTTGGATGTGGCATTAGGAAAAATCTGCGAAAAAAGAGTCTGTGCTTCTAGGTGTAAATATGCCTTCTCTCGTGGATGAAACGTCGGTAATAAACATGCTGAGTACTCAGTAATTAATATTCGTCGAATCCGTTATTCATGAAGCGTGTTTGGAACACAGAATATCACGGTGAGGAAACTCTGTAAATTACGTTTATTGGGTAGAATAAGCTCCACGAGGATATTTCTGTGAAAACTGCCTGATTTCTGAAGCTGGCATTAGAAAAATACAGCAAAATCAGAGTCACTATTTCTAAGAGCAAATATGCTTTGTATAGTGGATTAAAGTCTGTAATCCACATGCTCACATCGCAGTAATGAAATTTTTCGAATCTTTGATTCATGTAACGTGTTCGTAACACGGAATATCATGGTCAGTAAACTATGTAAATTACATGTCTAGTGGGTACAACACGCTCAAAGTGTATTTTACTGCGCATTGTGCCTCATTTTTAAACTGGCGTTAGAAAAAAGCTGAAAAATCAGAGTAAACTCTGAAGGTGAACATATGCCTTTAATGGTGAATGAAATTTCGGTATTCCACATGCTCACAACTCAGTAATAAAAGTTTTTCGAATCCGTGATGCATTTATCATGTTTGGAAGACAGAATGACACGGTCAGGTAAGCTATGCAAATTTCAGATCTATCGTGTAGAGCTCGCTTTAAGACCATTTTTCTGTGAAATATGCCTCATTTCCAAAACTGGCATTTTGGAAAGCTGCGAAGTCTCAGTAAATCCTTCTAGGTGACAATATGCCTTTTATGGTGAATGAAAGCTCTCTTATCCACATGCTCACAACTCATTAAGGAATGTTGGTTGAATCCGTCATGCATGTAGCGTGTTCGGAACCCAGAATATCATAGTGAGGGAAACTATGTAAATTAAAATTCTATTTGGTAGAACTCACACCAAGAGAATTTCTGTGCAAAAACTTCATGATTTTCGAAACTGGCGTCCCAAAAAACCTGCAAAAACTGAGTAAATAATTCTAGGTATAAATATGCCATGCATGGAAGATGAAGGTTTGTAACACAGATGCTCACATCTCAGCAATGAATTTTTGTCGAATCCGTGATGCAAGTAGTGTGTTCGGGTCATGGAATGTTACGTTCAGGGAAAGTATGTTAATTACTTGTCTAGTTGGTAGAACTCACTCAAAGAGGTTTTTTCTGTACAATCTTTCTCATTTTCAAAACTGGCATCAGGAAAATGCTGCAAATTCAAAGTAAATATTTCTCTGTGTAAGGATGCCTTGTATGGTGGATGAAAGTTCAGTAATCAACATGCTCACAGCTCAGTAACGAATGTTTGTCAAGTCCATAATGGATGTAGCATGTTTGGAACACAGAATGTCACGTTGAGGGAATCAATCTATATTATATGTCTATTGGGTAGAAATCTCTCCAAGATTATTTGTCAATGAAAACTGCCTGATTTTGGAATCTAGTGAGAGGGAAAATCTGCGCACGCAGACTAAATGTTTCTAGGTGTAAAATGCCTTGTATGGTGGATGAAAGTTCTCTAATCCACATTCTCACATCTCAGTAATGATTCTTTGTCGAACCCATGATACATAAATCCTGTTTGGAAAACGGAAAGTCATGGTGAGGGAAACTATATAATTTAGATGTCAATTGGGTAGAAATCACTCCAAGAGTATTTTTCAGTGAAATCTACCTCATTTTTGGATGTGGCATTAGGAAAACCTGCGAAATCAGATTAAGTGATTTTATGGCTAAATATGCCCTCTATGGTGGATGAAAGTTCGGTAATCCACACGTTCACAACTCAGAAATAAATGTTTGATGAATCCGTCATGCAGGTAGCGTGTTCAGAACACGGTAATCACGGTGAGGGCAACTATGTAAATTCCATGTCTATTGTGTATACCTTGCACCACTAGGATATTTCGGTGAAAACTGCATGATATTTGATACTGGCGTTAGAAAAAAGTTGCGAACTCAGACTAAATATTTCTAGGTGTATATATGCCTTGAATGGTGATTGAAAGTTCGGTTATCTACATGCTCACAACTCAGTAATGAATGTTTTTCCAATTAGTGTTGTATTCAACGTGTTTGGAAGACGGAATGACACGATCAGGTAAGCTATGTAAATTAGATACCTTTCAGGAAGTTCTCGCTATAAGAGTATTTTCCTGTGAAATATACCTCATTTCCTAAACTGGCGTTAGGAAAAGCTGCGAAATCTGAGTAAATGCTTCTAGGTGACAATATGCCTTTTATGGTGGATGAAGGATCGGTAATCCACATGTTCACAACACATTAAGTAATGTTTGTCAAATCCATCATGCATATAGCGTGTTCGCAAAACTGAATATCATGGTGAGGGAAACTATGTAAATTAAAACACTATTTGGTAGAACTCGCCCCAAGAGTATTTTTCTGTGAAAACTTCATGATTTTCGAACCTGGCGTTAGGAAAAACCTGTGAAACCTGGTAAAAATTTATAGGTATAAATATGCCTTGCATGGTGGATGAAAGATCGTAATACACATGCTCATATCTCAGTACTGAATGTTTCTCGAATCCTTCGTGCTTGTAGAGTGTTTGGAAGACGGAATGTCACTGTGAGGGAAATTATGTAAATTACAATTCTATTGGCTAGAACTCACTCAAAGGGCAATTTTCTGTGAAATTTCCCTCATTTTCCAAACTGTCCTTAGGAAAAATCTGTGAAATCAGAGTAAATGTTCCTTGGTGAAAATATGCCCTGCATGGTGTTGAAAGTTTGGTAATCCACATGTTCTCACCTAAGTAATGAATGTTTGCCTTATCCGTGATGCATGTAACATATACGGAACACGGAATATCACGCTGAGGAAACTATGTAAATTACAGGTCTATTGGGTAGAACTCGCTCCAAGAGAATTTTTCTGTGAAATCTAACTCATTTTCGAAACTGGTGTAGGGAAAAGCTGGGAAATCAGAGTAAAACTTTCTAGGTGTATATATGACCTGTATGGGGATGAAAGTACAGGAAGCCACATGCTCACATCTCAGTAATGAATGTTTTTTAGAATCTGTGTTGCATGTAGTGTGTTCGTACCACGGAATGTCACGGTGAAAGAAGAAGTGTAAATTACATGTCTATTGTGTAGAACTCGTTCCAAGAGGATTTTTTTGTTAAAACTGCCTGATTTAGGAATCTGGCATTATGAAAAACTTGCGAACTGAGAAAAAATATATCTAGGTGTATATATGCCTTGTATGGTGTATGGAAGTTTGGTAATCCACATGCCAACAACTCATTAAAGAAAGTTTGTCGAATCCGTGATGCACGTAGCGTGTTCGGAACATGGAATTACACGGTGAGGGAATCTATGTAAATTATATTTCTATTGGATAGAACTTGATGTAAGAGGAATTTCTGTGAAAACTGCCTGTTTTTTGAAACTGGCGTTAGAAAAAGCTGGGAATTCAGAGTAAAGAATTCAAAGTCTTATTATGCCTTGAATGGCGAATGAAAGTTCGGTAATCCACATGCTCACAACTCAGTAATAAATGTTTGTCGAAACCGTGATGCATGTAATGTGTTCGGAAGACAGAACGTCACGGTCAGTTAAGCTATGTAAATTACATGTCTATCAGGGAGAACTCGATAAAAGAGTATTTTCCTGCAAAATACGCCTCATTTCCGAAACTGGCCTTAGGAAAACTGTGAAATAAGCGTAAATGTTTCTAGGTTTTCATATACATTGTATGGTGGATGCAAGTTCGGTAATCCAAATCCTCTCAGCTCAGCAACGAATGTAGTCAAATCCGTGATGCGTGAAACGTGTTCAGAACATGGAATGTCATGTGGATTGATTCTATGTAAATTAAATGTCTAATGAGTCGAAATTACTCTAAGAGTTTTTTTTCTGCGAAATCTACCACATTTTTGGATGTGGCATTAGGAAAAATCTGCGAAAAAAGAGTCTGTGCTTCTAGGTGTAAATATGCCTTCTCTCGTGGATGAAACGTCGGTAATAAACATGCTGAGTACTCAGTAATTAATATTCGTCGAATCCGTTATTCATGAAGCGTGTTTGGAACACAGAATATCACGGTGAGGAAACTCTGTAAATTACGTTTATTGGGTAGAATAAGCTCCACGAGGATATTTCTGTGAAAACTGCCTGATTTCTGAAGCTGGCATTAGAAAAATACAGCAAAATCAGAGTCACTATTTCTAAGAGCAAATATGCTTTGTATAGTGGATTAAAGTCTGTAATCCACATGCTCACATCGCAGTAATGAAATTTTTCGAATCTTTGATTCATGTAACGTGTTCGTAACACGGAATATCATGGTCAGTAAACTATGTAAATTACATGTCTAGTGGGTACAACACGCTCAAAGTGTATTTTACTGCGCATTGTGCCTCATTTTTAAACTGGCGTTAGAAAAAAGCTGAAAAATCAGAGTAAACTCTGAAGGTGAACATATGCCTTTAATGGTGAATGAAATTTCGGTATTCCACATGCTCACAACTCAGTAATAAAAGTTTTTCGAATCCGTGATGCATTTAACATGTTTGGAAGACAGAATGACACGGTCAGGTAAGCTATGCAAATTTCAGATCTATCGTGTAGAGCTCGCTTTAAGACCATTTTCCTGTGAAATATGCCTCATTTCCAAAACTGGCATTTTGGAAAGCTGCGAAGTCTCAGTAAATCCTTCTAGGTGACAATATGCCTTTTATGGTGAATGAAAGCTCTCTTATCCACATGCTCACAACTCATTAAGGAATGTTGGTTGAATCCGTCATGCATGTAGCGTGTTCGGAACCCAGAATATCATAGTGAGGGAAACTATGTAAATTAAAATTCTATTTGGTAGAACTCACACCAAGAGAATTTCTGTGCAAAAACTTCATGATTTTCGAAACTGGCGTCCCAAAAAACCTGCAAAAACTGAGTAAATAATTCTAGGTATAAATATGCCATGCATGGAAGATGAAGGTTTGTAACACAGATGCTCACATCTCAGCAATGAATTTTTGTCGAATCCGTGATGCAAGTAGTGTGTTCGGGTCATGGAATGTTACGTTCAGGGAAAGTATGTTAATTACTTGTCTAGTTGGTAGAACTCACTCAAAGAGGTTTTTTCTGCACAATCTTTCTCATTTTCAAAACTGGCATCAGGAAAATGCTGCAAATTCAAAGTAAATATTTCTCTGTGTAAGGATGCCTTGTATGGTGGATGAAAGTTCAGTAATCAACATGCTCACAGCTCAGTAACGAATGTTTGTCAAGTCCATAATGGTTGTAGCATGTTTGGAACACAGAATGTCACGTTGAGGGAATCAATGTATATTATATGTCTATTGGGTAGAAATCTCTCCAAGATTATTTGTCAATGAAAACTGCCTGATTTAGGAATCTAGTGAGAGGGAAAATCTGCGCACGCAGACTAAATCTTTCTAGGTGTAAAATGCCTTGTATGGTGGATGAAAGTTCTCTAATCCACATTCTCACATCTCAGTAATGATTCTTTGTCGAACCCATGATACATAATTCCTGTTCGGAAAACGGAAAGTCATGGTGAGGGAAACTATATAATTTACATGTCAATTGTGTAGAAATCACTCCAAGAGTATTTTCCAGTGAAATCTAACTCATTTATGGATGTGGCATTAGGAAAACCTGCAAAATCAGAATAAGAGATTTTATGGCTAAATATGCCCTCTATGGTGGATGAAAGTTCGGTAATCCACACGTTCACAACTCAGAAATAAATGTTTGATGAATCCGTCATGCAGGTAGCGTGTTCAGAACACGGTAAGTCACGGTGAGGGCAACTATGTAAATTCCATGTCTATTGTGTATACCTTGCACCAATAGGATATTTCGGTGAAAACTGCATGATATTTGATACTGGCGTTAGAAAAAAGTTGCGAACTCAGACTAAATATTTCTAGGTGTATATATGCCTTGAATGGTGATTGAAAGTTCGGTTATCTACATGCTCACAACTCAGTAATGAATGTTTTTCCAATTAGTGTTGTATTCAACGTGTTTGGAAGACGGAATGACACGATCAGGTAAGCTATGTAAATTAGATACCTTTCAGGAAGTTCTCGCTATAAGAGTATTTTCCTGTGAAATATAACTCATTTCCTCAACTGGCGTTAGGAAAAGCTGCGAAATCTGAGTAAATGCTTCTAGGTGACAATATGCCTTTTATGGTGGATGAAGGATCGGTAATCCACATGTTCACAACACATTAAGTAATGTTTGTCGAATCCGTCATGCATATAGCGTGTCCGCAAAACTGAATATCATGGTGAGGGAAACTATGTAAATTAAAACACTATTTGGTAGAACTCGCCCCAAGAGTATTTTTCTGTGAAAACTTCATGATTTTCGAACCTGGCGTTAGGAAAAAACTGTGAAATCTGGTAGAAATTTATAGGTATAAATATGCCTTGCATGGTGGATGAAAGATCGTAATACACATGCTCATATCTCAGTACTGAATGTTTCTCGAATCCTTCGTGCTTGTAGAGTGTTTGGAAGACGGAATGTCACTGTGAGGGAAATTATGTAAATTACAATTCTATTGGCTAGAACTCACTCAAAGGGCAATTTTCTGTGAAATTTCCCTCATTTTCCCAACTGTCCTTAGGAAAAATCTGTGAAATCAGAGTAAATGTTCCTTGGTGAAAATATGCCCTGCATGGTGTTGAAAGTTTGGTAATCCACATGTTCTCACCTAAGTAATGAATGTTTGCCTTATCCGTGATGCATGTAACATATACGGAACACGGAATATCACGCTGAGGAAACTATGTAAATTACAGGTCTATTGGGTAGAACTCGCTCCAAGAGAATTTTTCTGTGAAATCTAACTCATTTTCGAAACTGGTGTAGGGAAAAGCTGGGAAATCAGAGTAAAACTTTCTAGGTGTATATATGACCTGTATGGGGATGAAAGTACAGGAAGCCACATGCTCACATCTCAGTAATGAATGTTTCTTAGAATCTGTGTTGCATGTAGTGTGTTCGTACCACGGAATGTCACGGTGAAAGAAGAAGTGTAAATTATATGTCTATTGTGTAGAACTCGTTCCAAGAGGATTTTTTTGTTAAAACTGCCTGATTTAGGAATCTGGCATTATGAAAAACCTGCGAACTGAGAAAAAATATATCTAGGTGTATATATGCCTTGTATGGTGTATGGAAGTTCGGTAATCCACATGCCAACAACTCATTAAAGAAAGTTTGTCGAATCCGTGATGCACGTAGCGTGTTCGGAACATGGAATGACACGGTGAGGGAATCTATGTAAATTATATTTCTATTGGATAGAACTTGATGTAAGAGGAATTTCTGTGAAAACTGCCTGTTTTTTGAAACTGGCGTTAGAAAAAGCTGGGAATTCAGAGTAAAGAATTCAAAGTCTTATTATGCCTTGAATGGCGAATGAAAGTTCAGTAATCCACATGCTCACAACTCAGTAATAAATGTTTGTCGAAACCGTGATGCATGTAATGTGTTCGGAAGACAGAACGTCACGGTCAGTTAAGCTATGTAAATTACATGTCTATCAGGGAGAACTCGATAAAAGAGTATTTTCCTGCAAAATACGCCTCATTTCCGAAACTGGCCTTAGGAAAACTGTGAAATAAGCGTAAATGTTTCTAGGTTTTCATATACATTGTATGGTGGATGCAAGTTCGGTAATCCAAATCCTCTCAGCTCAGCAACGAATGTAGTCAAATCCGTGATGCGTGAAACGTGTTCAGAACATGGAATGTCATGTGGATTGATTCTATGTAAATTAAATGTCTAATGAGTCGAAATTACTCTAAGAGTTTTTTTTCTGCGAAATCTACCACATTTTTGGATGTGGCATTAGGAAAAATCTGCGAAAAAAGAGTCTGTGCTTCTAGGTGTAAATATGCCTTCTCTCGTGGATGAAACGTCGGTAATAAACATGCTGAGTACTCAGTAATTAATATTCGTCGAATCCGTTATTCATGAAGCGTGTTTGGAACACAGAATATCACATTGAGGAAACTCTGTAAATTACGTTTATTGGGTAGAATAAGCTCCACGAGGATATTTCTGTGAAAACTGCCTGATTTCTGAAGCTGGCATTAGAAAAATACAGCAAAATCAGAGTCACTATTTCTAAGAGCAAATATGCTTTGTATAGTGGATTAAAGTCTGTAATCCACATGCTCACATCGCAGTAATGAAATTTTTCGAATCTTTGATTCATGTAACGTGTTCGTAACACGGAATATCATGGTCAGTAAACTATGTAAATTACATGTCTAGTGGGTACAACACGCTCAAAGTGTATTTTACTGCGCATTGTGCCTCATTTTTAAACTGGCGTTAGAAAAAAGCTGAAAAATCAGAGTAAACTCTGAAGGTGAACATATGCCTTTAATGGTGAATGAAATTTCGGTATTCCACATGCTCACAACTCAGTAATAAAAGTTTTTCGAATCCGTGATGCATTTAACATGTTTGGAAGACAGAATGACACGGTCAGGTAAGCTATGCAAATTTCAGATCTATCGTGTAGAGCTCGCTTTAAGACCATTTTCCTGTGAAATATGCCTCATTTCCAAAACTGGCATTTTGGAAAGCTGCGAAGTCTCAGTAAATCCTTCTAGGTGACAATATGCCTTTTATGGTGAATGAAAGCTCTCTTATCCACATGCTCACAACTCATTAAGGAATGTTGGTTGAATCCGTCATGCATGTAGCGTGTTCGGAACCCAGAATATCATAGTGAGGGAAACTATGTAAATTAAAATTCTATTTGGTAGAACTCACACCAAGAGAATTTCTGTGCAAAAACTTCATGATTTTCGAAACTGGCGTCCCAAAAAACCTGCAAAAACTGAGTAAATAATTCTAGGTATAAATATGCCATGCATGGAAGATGAAGGTTTGTAACACAGATGCTCACATCTCAGCAATGAATTTTTGTCGAATCCGTGATGCAAGTAGTGTGTTCGGGTCATGGAATGTTACGTTCAGGGAAAGTATGTTAATTACTTGTCTAGTTGGTAGAACTCACTCAAAGAGGTTTTTTCTGTACAATCTTTCTCATTTTCAAAACTGGCATCAGGAAAATGCTGCAAATTCAAAGTAAATATTTCTCTGTGTAAGGATGCCTTGTATGGTGGATGAAAGTTCAGTAATCAACATGCTCACAGCTCAGTAACGAATGTTTGTCAAGTCCATAATGGATGTAGCATGTTTGGAACACAGAATGTCACGTTGAGGGAATCAATCTATATTATATGTCTATTGGGTAGAAATCTCTCCAAGATTATTTGTCAATGAAAACTGCCTGATTTTGGAATCTAGTGAGAGGGAAAATCTGCGCACGCAGACTAAATCTTTCTAGGTGTAAAATGCCTTGTATGGTGGATGAAAGTTCTCTAATCCACATTCTCACATCTCAGTAATGATTCTTTGTCGAACCCATGATACATAATTCCTGTTCGGAAAACGGAAAGTCATGGTGAGGGAAACTATATAATTTACATGTCAATTGGGTAGAAATCACTCCAAGAGTATTTTCCAGTGAAATCTAACTCATTTATGGATGTGGCATTAGGAAAACCTGCAAAATCAGAATAAGAGATTTTATGGCTAAATATGCCCTCTATGGTGGATGAAAGTTCGGTAATCCACACGTTCACAACTCAGAAATAAATGTTTGATGAATCCGTCATGCAGGTAGCGTGTTCAGAACACGGTAATCACGGTGAGGGCAACTATGTAAATTCCATGTCTATTGTGTATACCTTGCACCACTAGGATATTTCGGTGAAAACTGCATGATATTTGATACTGGCGTTAGAAAAAAGTTGCGAACTCAGACTAAATATTTCTAGGTGTATATATGCCTTGAATGGTGATTGAAAGTTCGGTTATCTACATGCTCACAACTCAGTAATGAATGTTTTTCCAATTAGTGTTGTATTCAATGTGTTTGGAAGACGGAATGACACGATCAGGTAAGCTATGTAAATTAGATATCTTTCAGGAAGTTCTCGCTATAAGAGTATTTTCCTGTGAAATATACCTCATTTCCAAAACTGGCGTTAGGAAAAGCTGCGAAATCTGAGTAAATGCTTCTAGGTGACAATATGCCTTTTATGGTGGATGAAGGATCGGTAATCCACATGTTCACAACACATTAAGTAATGTTTGTCGAATCCGTCATGCATATAGCGTGTTCGCAAAACTGAATATCATGGTGAGGGAAACTATGTAAATTAAAACACTATTTGGTAGAACTCGCCCCAAGAGAATTTTTCTGTGAAAACTTCATGATTTTCGAACCTGGCGTTAGGAAAAAACTGTGAAATCTGGTAGAAATTTATAGGTATAAATATGCCTTGCATGGTGGATGAAAGATCGTAATACACATGCTCATATCTCAGTACTGAATGTTTCTCGAATCCTTCGTGCTTGTAGAGTGTTTGGAAGACGGAATGTCACTGTGAGGGAAATTATGTAAATTACAATTCTATTGGCTAGAACTCACTCAAAGGGCAATTTTCTGTGAAATTTCCCTCATTTTCCAAACTGTCCTTAGGAAAAATCTGTGAAATCAGAGTAAATGTTCCTTGGTGAAAATATGCCCTGCATGGTGTTGAAAGTTTGGTAATCCACATGTTCTCACCTAAGTAATGAATGTTTGCCTTATCCGTGATGCATGTAACATATACGGAACACGGAATATCACGCTGAGGAAACTATGTAAATTACAGGTCTATTGGGTAGAACTCGCTCCAAGAGAATTTTTCTGTGAAATCTAACTCATTTTCGAAACTGGTGTAGGGAAAAGCTGGGAAATCAGAGTAAAACTTTCTAGGTGTATATATGACCTGTATGGGGATGAAAGTACAGGAAGCCACATGCTCACATCTCAGTAATGAATGTTTTTTAGAATCTGTGTTGCATGTAGTGTGTTCGTACCACGGAATGTCACGGTGAAAGAAGAAGTGTAAATTACATGTCTATTGTGTAGAACTCGTTCCAAGAGGATTTTTTTGTTAAAACTGCCTGATTTAGGAATCTGGCATTATGAAAAACTTGCGAACTGAGAAAAAATATATCTAGGTGTATATATGCCTTGTATGGTGTATGGAAGTTCGGTAATCCACATGCCAACAACTCATTAAAGAAAGTTTGTCGAATCCGTGATGCACGTAGCGTGTTCGGAACATGGAATGACACGGTGAGGGAATCTATGTAAATTATATTTCTATTGGATAGAACTTGATGTAAGAGGAATTTCTGTGAAAACTGCCTGTTTTATGAAACTGGCGTTAGAAAAAGCTGGGAATTCAGAGTAAAGAATTCAAAGTCTTATTATGCCTTGAATGGCGAATGAAAGTTCGGTAATCCACATGCTCACAACTCAGTAATAAATGTTTGTCGAAACCGTGATGCATGTAATGTGTTCGGAAGACAGAACGTCACGGTCAGTTAAGCTATGTAAATTACATGTCTATCAGGGAGAACTCGATAAAAGAGTATTTTCCTGCAAAATACGCCTCATTTCCGAAACTGGCCTTAGGAAAACTGTGAAATAAGCGTAAATGTTTCTAGGTTTTCATATACATTGTATGGTGGATGCAAGTTCGGTAATCCAAATCCTCTCAGCTCAGCAACGAATGTAGTCAAATCCGTGATGCGTGAAACGTGTTCAGAACATGGAATGTCATGTGGATTGATTCTATGTAAATTAAATGTCTAATGAGTCGAAATTACTCTAAGAGTTTTTTTTCTGCGAAATCTACCACATTTTTGGATGTGGCATTAGGAAAAATCTGCGAAAAAAGAGTCTGTGCTTCTAGGTGTAAATATGCCTTCTCTCGTGGATGAAACGTCGGTAATAAACATGCTGAGTACTCAGTAATTAATATTCGTCGAATCCGTTATTCATGAAGCGTGTTTGGAACACAGAATATCACGGTGAGGAAACTCTGTAAATTACGTTTATTGGGTAGAATAAGCTCCACGAGGATATTTCTGTGAAAACTGCCTGATTTCTGAAGCTGGCATTAGAAAAATACAGCAAAATCAGAGTCACTATTTCTAAGAGCAAATATGCTTTGTATAGTGGATTAAAGTCTGTAATCCACATGCTCACATCGCAGTAATGAAATTTTTCGAATCTTTGATTCATGTAACGTGTTCGTAACACGGAATATCATGGTCAGTAAACTATGTAAATTACATGTCTAGTGGGTACAACACGCTCAAAATGTATTTTACTGCGCATTGTGCCTCATTTTTAAACTGGCGTTAGAAAAAAGCTGAAAAATCAGAGTAAACTCTGAAGGTGAACATATGCCTTTAATGGTGAATGAAATTTCGGTATTCCACATGCTCACAACTCAGTAATAAAAGTTTTTCGAATCCGTGATGCATTTAACATGTTTGGAAGACAGAATGACACGGTCAGGTAAGCTATGCAAATTTCAGATCTATCGTGTAGAGCTCGCTTTAAGACCATTTTCCTGTGAAATATGCCTCATTTCCAAAACTGGCATTTTGGAAAGCTGCGAAGTCTCAGTAAATCCTTCTAGGTGACAATATGCCTTTTATGGTGAATGAAAGCTCTCTTATCCACATGCTCACAACTCATTAAGGAATGTTGGTTGAATCCGTCATGCATGTAGCGTGTTCGGAACCCAGAATATCATAGTGAGGGAAACTATGTAAATTAAAATTCTATTTGGTAGAACTCACACCAAGAGAATTTCTGTGCAAAAACTTCATGATTTTCGAAACTGGCGTCCCAAAAAACCTGCAAAAACTGAGTAAATAATTCTAGGTATAAATATGCCATGCATGGAAGATGAAGGTTTGTAACACAGATGCTCACATCTCAGCAATGAATTTTTGTCGAATCCGTGATGCAAGTAGTGTGTTCGGGTCATGGAATGTTACGTTCAGGGAAAGTATGTTAATTACTTGTCTAGTTGGTAGAACTCACTCAAAGAGGTTTTTTCTGTACAATCTTTCTCATTTTCAAAACTGGCATCAGGAAAATGCTGCAAATTCAAAGTAAATATTTCTCTGTGTAAGGATGCCTTGTATGGTGGATGAAAGTTCAGTAATCAACATGCTCACAGCTCAGTAACGAATGTTTGTCAAGTCCATAATGGATGTAGCATGTTTGGAACACAGAATGTCACGTTGAGGGAATCAATCTATATTATATGTCTATTGGGTAGAAATCTCTCCAAGATTATTTGTCAATGAAAACTGCCTGATTTTGGAATCTAGTGAGAGGGAAAATCTGCGCACGCAGACTAAATCTTTCTAGGTGTAAAATGCCTTGTATGGTGGATGAAAGTTCTCTAATCCACATTCTCACATCTCAGTAATGATTCTTTGTCGAACCCATGATACATAATTCCTGTTCGGAAAACGGAAAGTCATGGTGAGGGAAACTATATAATTTACATGTCAATTGGGTAGAAATCACTCCAAGAGTATTTTCCAGTGAAATCTAACTCATTTATGGATGTGGCATTAGGAAAATCTGCAAAATCAGAATAAGAGATTTTATGGCTAAATATGCCCTCTATGGTGGATGAAAGTTCGGTAATCCACACGTTCACAACTCAGAAATAAATGTTTGATGAATCCGTCATGCAGGTAGCGTGTTCAGAACACGGTAAGTCACGGTGAGGGCAACTATGTAAATTCCATGTCTATTGTGTATACCTTGCACCACTAGGATATTTCGGTGAAAACTGCATGATATTTGATACTGGCGTTAGAAAAAAGTTGCGAACTCAGACTAAATATTTCTAGGTGTATATATGCCTTGAATGGTGATTGAAAGTTCGGTTATCTACATGCTCACAACTCAGTAATGAATTTTTTTCCAATTAGTGTTGTATTCAACGTGTTTGGAAGACGGAATGACACGATCAGGTAAGCTATGTAAATTAGATATCTTTCAGGAAGTTCTCGCTATAAGAGTATTTTCCTGTGAAATATACCTCATTTCCTAAACTGGCATTATGAAAAGTTGCAAAATCTGAGTAACTGCTTCCAGGTGACAATATGCCTTTTATGGTGGATGAAGGATCGGTAATCCACATGTTCACAACACATTAAGTAATGTTTGTCGAATCCGTCATGCATATAGCGTGTTCGCAAAACTGAATATCATGGTGAGGGAAACTATGTAAATTAAAACACTATTTGGTAGAACTCGCCCCAAGAGAATTTTTCTGTGAAAACTTCATGATTTTCGAACCTGGCGTTAGGAAAAAACTGTGAAATCTGGTAGAAATTTATAGGTATAAATATGCCTTGCATGGTGGATGAAAGATCGTAATACACATGCTCATATCTCAGTACTGAATGTTTCTCGAATCCTTCGTGCTTGTAGAGTGTTTGGAAGACGGAATGTCACTGTGAGGGAAATTATGTAAATTACAATTCTATTGGCTAGAACTCACTCAAAGGGCAATTTTCTGTGAAATTTCCCTCATTTTCCAAACTGTCCTTAGGAAAAATCTGTGAAATCAGAGTAAATGTTCCTTGGTGAAAATATGCCCTGCATGGTGTTGAAAGTTTGGTAATCCACATGTTCTCACCTAAGTAATGAATGTTTGCCTTATCCGTGATGCATGTAACATATACGGAACACGGAATATCACGCTGAGGAAACTATGTAAATTACAGGTCTATTGGGTAGAACTCGCTCCAAGAGAATTTTTCTGTGAAATCTAACTCATTTTCGAAACTGGTGTAGGGAAAAGCTGGGAAATCAGAGTAAAACTTTCTAGGTGTATATATGACCTGTATGGGGATGAAAGTACAGGAAGCCACATGCTCACATCTCAGTAATGAATGTTTTTTAGAATCTGTGTTGCATGTAGTGTGTTCGTACCACGGAATGTCACGGTGAAAGAAGAAGTGTAAATTACATGTCTATTGTGTAGAACTCGTTCCAAGAGGATTTTTTTGTTAAAACTGCCTGATTTAGGAATCTGGCATTATGAAAAACTTGCGAACTGAGAAAAAATATATCTAGGTGTATATATGCCTTGTATGGTGTATGGAAGTTCGGTAATCCACATGCCAACAACTCATTAAAGAAAGTTTGTCGAATCCGTGATGCACGTAGCGTGTTCGGAACATGGAATGACACGGTGAGGGAATCTATGTAAATTATATTTCTATTGGATAGAACTTGATGTAAGAGGAATTTCTGTGAAAACTGCCTGTTTTTTGAAACTGGCGTTAGAAAAAGCTGGGAATTCAGAGTAAAGAATTCAAAGTCTTATTATGCCTTGAATGGCGAATGAAAGTTCGGTAATCCACATGCTCACAACTCAGTAATAAATGTTTGTCGAAACCGTGATGCATGTAATGTGTTCGGAAGACAGAACGTCACGGTCAGTTAAGCTATGTAAATTACATGTCTATCAGGGAGAACTCGATAAAAGAGTATTTTCCTGCAAAATACGCCTCATTTCCGAAACTGGCCTTAGGAAAACTGTGAAATAAGCGTAAATGTTTCTAGGTTTTCATATACATTGTATGGTGGATGCAAGTTCGGTAATCCAAATCCTCTCAGCTCAGCAACGAATGTAGTCAAATCCGTGATGCGTGAAACGTGTTCAGAACATGGAATGTCATGTGGATTGATTCTATGTAAATTAAATGTCTAATGAGTCGAAATTACTCTAAGAGATTTTTTTCTGCGAAATCTACCACATTTTTGGATGTGGCATTAGGAAAAATCTGCGAAAAAAGAGTCTGTGCTTCTAGGTGTAAATATGCCTTCTCTCGTGGATGAAATGTCGGTAATAAACATGCTGAGTACTCAGTAATTAATATTTGTCGAATCCGTTATTCATGAAGCGTGTTTGGAACACAGAATATCACGGTGAGGAAACTCTGTAAATTACGTTTATTGGGTAGAATAAGCTCCACGAGGATATTTCTGTGAAAACTGCCTGATTTCTGAAGCTGGCATTAGGAAAATACAGCAAAATCAGAGTCACTATTTCTAAGAACAAATATGCTTTGTATAGTGGATTAAAGTCTGTAATCCACATGCTCACATCGCAGTAATGAAATTTTTCGAATCTTTGATTCATGTAACGTGTTCGTAACACGGAATATCATGGTCAGTAAACTATGTAAATTACATGTCTAGTGGGTACAACACGCTCAAAGTGTATTTTACTGCGCATTGTGCCTCATTTTTAAACTGGCGTTAGAAAAAAGCTGAAAAATCAGAGTAAACTCTGAAGGTGAACATATGCCTTTAATGGTGAATGAAATTTCGGTATTCCACATGCTCACAACTCAGTAATAAAAGTTTTTCGAATCCGTGATGCATTAAACATGTTTGGAAGCAGAATGACACGGTCAGGTAAGCTATGCAAATTTCTGATCTATCGGGTAGAGCTCGCTTTAAGACCATTTTTCTGTGAAATATGCCTCATTTCCAAAACTGGCATTTTGGAAAGCTGCGAAGTCTCAGTAAATCCTTCTAGGTGACAATATGCCTTTTATGGTGAATGAAAGCTCTCTTATCCACATGCTCACAACTCATTAAGGAATGTTGGTTGAATCCGTCATGCATGTAGCGTGTTCCGAACCCAGAATATCATAGTGAGTGAAACTATGTAAATTAAATTTCTATTTGGTACAACTCACACCAAGAGAATTTCTGTGCAAAAACTTCATGATTTTCGAAACTGGCGTCCCAAAAAACCTGCAAAAACTGAGTAAATAATTCTAGGTATAAATATGCCATGCATGGAAGATGAAGGTTTGTAATACAGATGCTCACATCTCAGCAATGAATTTTTGTCGAATCCGTGATGCAAGTAGTGTGTTCGGGTCATGGAATGTTACGGTCAGGGAAACTATGTAAATTACATGTCTAGTTGGTAGAACTCACTCAAAGAGGTTTTTTCTGCACAATCTTTCTCATTTTCAAAACTGGCATCAGGAAATTGCTGCAAATTCAAAGTAAATATTTCTCTGTGTAAGGATGCCTTGTATGGTGGATGAAAGTTCAGTAATCAACATGCTCACAGCTCGGTAATGAATGTTTGTCAAGTCCATAATGGATGTAGCATGTTTGGAACAGTGAATGTCACGTTGAGGGGATCAATGTATATTACATGTCAATTGGGTAGAAATCTCTCCAAGACTATTTGTCAATGAAAACTGCCTGATTTTGGAATCTAGTGAGAGGGAAAATCTGCGCACGCAGACTAAATATTTCTAGGTGTAAAATGCCTTGTATGGTGGATGAAAGTTCTCTAATCCACATTCTCACATCTCAGTAATGATTCTTTGTCGAACCCATGATACATAAATCCTGTTCGGAAAACGGAAAGTCATGTTGAGTGAAACTATATAATTTACATGTCAATTGGGTAGAAATCACTCCAAGAGTATTTTTCAGTGAAATCTACCTCATTTTTGGATGTGGCATTAGGAAAACCTGCGAAATCAGATTAAGTGATTTTATGGCTAAATATGCCCTCTTTGGTGGATGAAAGTTCTGTAATCCACACGTTCACAACTCAGAAATAAATGTTTGATGAATCCGTCATGCAGGTAGTGTGTTCAGAACACGGTAAGTCACGGTGAGGGCAACTATGTAAATTCCATGTCTATTGTGTATACCTTGCACCACTAGGATATTTCGGTGAAAACTGCATGATATTTGATACTGGCGTTAGAAAAAAGTTGCGAACTCAGACTAAATATTTCTAGGTGTATATATGCCTTGAATGGTGATTGAAAGTTCGGTTATCTACATGCTCACAACTCAGTACTGAATGTTTTTCCAATTAGTGTTGTATTCAACGTGTTTCGAAGACGGATTGACACGATCAGGTAAGCTATGTAAATTAGATATCTTTCAGGTAGTACTCGCTATAAGAGTATTTTCCTGTGAAATATACCTCATTTCCAAAACTGGCGTTAGGAAAAGCTGCGAAATCTGAGTAAATGCTTCTAGGTGACAATATGCCTTTTATGGTGGATGAAGGATCGGTAATCCACATGTTCACAACACATTAAGTAATGTTTGTCGAATCCGTCATGCATATAGCGTGTTCGCAAAACTGAATATCATGGTGAGGGAAACTACGTAAATTAAAACACTATTTGGTAGAACTCGCCCCAAGAGAATTTTTCTGTGAAAACTTCATGATTTTCGAACCTGGCGTTAGGAAAAAACTGTGAAATCTGGTAGAAATTTATAGGTATAAATATGCCTTGCATGGTGGATGAAAGATCGTAATACACATGCTCATATCTCAGTACTGAATGTTTCTCGAATCCTTCGTGCTTGTAGAGTGTTTGGAAGACGGAATGTCACTGTGAGGGAAATTATGTAAATTACAATTCTATTGGCTAGAACTCACTCAAAGGGCAATTTTCTGTGAAATTTCCCTCATTTTCCCAACTGTCCTTAGGAAAAATCTGTGAAATCAGAGTAAATGTTCCTTGGTGAAAATATGCCCTGCATGGTGTTGAAAGTTTGGTAATCCACATGTTCTCACCTAAGTAATGAATGTTTGCCTTATCCGTGATGCATGTAACATATACGGAACACGGAATATCACGCTGAGGAAACTATGTAAATTACAGGTCTATTGGGTAGAACTCGCTCCAAGAGAATTTTTCTGTGAAATCTAACTCATTTTCGAAACTGGTGTAGGGAAAAGCTGGGAAATCAGAGTAAAACTTTCTAGGTGTATATATGACCTGTATGGGGATGAAAGTACAGGAAGCCACATGCTCACATCTCAGTAATGAATGATTTTTAGAATCTGTGTTGCATGTAGTGTGTTCGTACCATGGAATGTCACGGTGAAAGAAGAAGTGTAAATTACATGTCTATTGTGTAGAACTCGTTCCAAGAGGATTTTTTTGTTAAAACTGCCTGATTTAGGAATCTGGCATTATGAAAAACTTGCGAACTGAGAAAAAATATATCTAGGTGTATATATGCCTTGTATGGTGTATGGAAGTTCGGTAATCCACATGCCAACAACTCATTAAAGAAAGTTTGTCGAATCCGTGATGCACGTAGCGTGTTCGGAACATGGAATGACACGGTGAGGGAATCTATGTAAATTATATTTCTATTGGATAGAACTTGATGTAAGAGGAATTTCTGTGAAAACTGCCTGTTTTTTGAAACTGGCGTTAGAAAAAGCTGGGAATTCAGAGTAAAGAATTCAAAGTCTTATTATGCCTTGAATGGCGAATGAAAATTCGGTAATCCACATGCTCACAACTCAGTAATAAATGTTTGTCGAAACCGTGATGCATGTAATGTGTTCGGAAGACAGAACGTCACGGTCAGTTAAGCTATGTAAATTACATGTCTATCAGGGAGAACTCGATAAAAGAGTATTTTCCTGCAAAATACGCCTCATTTCCGAAACTGGCCTTAGGAAAACTGTGAAATAAGCGTAAATGTTTCTAGGTTTTCATATACATTGTATGGTGGATGCAAGTTCGGTAATCCAAATCCTCTCAGCTCAGCAACGAATGTAGTCAAATCCGTGATGCGTGAAACGTGTTCAGAACATGGAATGTCATGTGGATTGATTCTATGTAAATTAAATGTCTAATGAGTCGAAATTACTCTAAGAGATTTTTTTCTGCGAAATCTACCACATTTTTGGATGTGGCATTAGGAAAAATCTGCGAAAAAAGAGTCTGTGCTTCTAGGTGTAAATATGCCTTCTCTCGTGGATGAAATGTCGGTAATAAACATGCTGAGTACTCAGTAATTAATATTTGTCGAATCCGTTATTCATGAAGCGTGTTTGGAACACAGAATATCACGGTGAGGAAACTCTGTAAATTACGTTTATTGGGTAGAATAAGCTCCACGAGGATATTTCTGTGAAAACTGCCTGATTTCTGAAGCTGGCATTAGGAAAATACAGCAAAATCAGAGTCACTATTTCTAAGAGCAAATATGCTTTGTATAGTGGATTAAAGTCTGTAATCCACATGCTCACATCGCAGTAATGAAATTTTTCGAATCTTTGATTCATGTAACGTGTTCGTAACACGGAATATCATGGTCAGTAAACTATGTAAATTACATGTCTAGTGGGTACAACACGCTCAAAGTGTATTTTACTGCGCATTGTGCCTCATTTTTAAACTGGCGTTAGAAAAAAGCTGAAAAATCAGAGTAAACTCTGAAGGTGAACATATGCCTTTAATGGTGAATGAAATTTCGGTATTCCACATGCTCACAACTCAGTAATAAAAGTTTTTCGAATCCGTGATGCATTTAACATGTTTGGAAGCAGAATGACACGGTCAGGTAAGCTATGCAAATTTCTGATCTATCGGGTAGAGCTCGCTTTAAGACCATTTTTCTGTGAAATATGCCTCATTTCCAAAACTGGCATTTTGGAAAGCTGCGAAGTCTCAGTAAATCCTTCTAGGTGACAATATGCCTTTTATGGTGAATGAAAGCTCTCTTATCCACATGCTCACAACTCATTAAGGAATGTTGGTTGAATCCGTCATGCATGTAGCGTGTTCAGAACCCAGAATATCATAGTGAGGGAAACTATGTAAATTAAAATTCTATTTGGTACAACTCACACCAAGAGAATTTCTGTGCAAAAACTTCATGATTTTCGAAACTGGCGTCCCAAAAAACCTGCAAAAACTGAGTAAATAATTCTAGGTATAAATATGCCATGCATGGAAGATGAAGGTTTGTAATACAGATGCTCACATCTCAGCAATGAATTTTTGTCGAATCCGTGATGCAAGTAGTGTGTTCGGGTCATGGAATGTTACGGTCAGGGAAACTATGTAAATTACATGTCTAGTTGGTAGAACTCACTCAAAGAGGTTTTTTCTGCACAATCTTTCTCATTTTCAAAACTGGCATCAGGAAATTGCTGCAAATTCAAAGTAAATATTTCTCTGTGTAAGGATGCCTTGTATGGTGGATGAAAGTTCAGTAATCAACATGCTCACAGCTCGGTAATGAATGTTTGTCAAGTCCATAATGGATGTAGCATGTTTGGAACAGAGAATGTCACGTTGAGGGGATCAATGTATATTACATGTCAATTGGGTAGAAATCTCTCCAAGACTATTTGTCAATGAAAACTGCCTGATTTTGGAATCTAGTGAGAGGGAAAATCTGCGCACGCAGACTAAATATTTCTAGGTGTAAAATGCCTTGTATGGTGGATGAAAGTTCTCTAATCCACATTCTCACATCTCAGTAATGATTCTTTGTCGAACCCATGATACATAAATCCTGTTCGGAAAACGGAAAGTCATGTTGAGTGAAACTATATAATTTACATGTCAATTGGGTAGAAATCACTCCAAGAGTATTTTTCAGTGAAATCTACCTCATTTTTGGATGTGGCATTAGGAAAACCTGCGAAATCAGATTAAGTGATTTTATGGCTAAATATGCCCTCTTTGGTGGATGAAAGTTCTGTAATCCACACGTTCACAACTCAGAAATAAATGTTTGATGAATCCGTCATGCAGGTAGTGTGTTCAGAACACGGTAAGTCACGGTGAGGGCAACTATGTAAATTCCATGTCTATTGTGTATACCTTGCACCACTAGGATATTTCGGTGAAAACTGCATGATATTTGATACTGGCGTTAGAAAAAAGTTGCGAACTCAGACTAAATATTTCTAGGTGTATATATGCCTTGAATGGTGATTGAAAGTTCGGTTATCTACATGCTCACAACTCAGTACTGAATGTTTTTCCAATTAGTGTTGTATTCAACGTGTTTCGAAGACGGATTGACACGATCAGGTAAGCTATGTAAATTAGATATCTTTCAGGTAGTACTCGCTATAAGAGTATTTTCCTGTGAAATATACCTCATTTCCAAAACTGGCGTTAGGAAAAGCTGCGAAATCTGAGTAAATGCTTCTAGGTGACAATATGCCTTTTATGGTGGATGAAGGATCGGTAATCCACATGTTCACAACACATTAAGTAATGTTTGTCGAATCCGTCATGCATATAGCGTGTTCGCAAAACTGAATATCATGGTGAGGGAAACTACGTAAATTAAAACACTATTTGGTAGAACTCGCCCCAAGAGAATTTTTCTGTGAAAACTTCATGATTTTCGAACCTGGCGTTAGGAAAAAACTGTGAAATCTGGTAGAAATTTATAGGTATAAATATGCCTTGCATGGTGGATGAAAGATCGTAATACACATGCTCATATCTCAGTACTGAATGTTTCTCGAATCCTTCGTGCTTGTAGAGTGTTTGGAAGACGGAATGTCACTGTGAGGGAAATTATGTAAATTACAATTCTATTGGCTAGAACTCACTCAAAGGGCAATTTTCTGTGAAATTTCCCTCATTTTCCAAACTGTCCTTAGGAAAAATCTGTGAAATCAGAGTAAATGTTCCTTGGTGAAAATATGCCCTGCATGGTGTTGAAAGTTTGGTAATCCACATGTTCTCACCTAAGTAATGAATGTTTGCCTTATCCGTGATGCATGTAACATATACGGAACACGGAATATCACGCTGAGGAAACTATGTAAATTACAGGTCTATTGGGTAGAACTCGCTCCAAGAGAATTTTTCTGTGAAATCTAACTCATTTTCGAAACTGGTGTAGGGAAAAGCTGGGAAATCAGAGTAAAACTTTCTAGGTGTATATATGACCTGTATGGGGATGAAAGTACAGGAAGCCACATGCTCACATCTCAGTAATGAATGATTTTTAGAATCTGTGTTGCATGTAGTGTGTTCGTACCATGGAATGTCACGGTGAAAGAAGAAGTGTAAATTACATGTCTATTGTGTAGAACTCGTTCCAAGAGGATTTTTTTGTTAAAACTGCCTGATTTAGGAATCTGGCATTATGAAAAACTTGCGAACTGAGAAAAAATATATCTAGGTGTATATATGCCTTGTATGGTGTATGGAAGTTCGGTAATCCACATGCCAACAACTCATTAAAGAAAGTTTGTCGAATCCGTGATGCACGTAGCGTGTTCGGAACATGGAATGACACGGTGAGGGAATCTATGTAAATTATATTTCTATTGGATAGAACTTGATGTAAGAGGAATTTCTGTGAAAACTGCCTGTTTTTTGAAACTGGCGTTAGAAAAAGCTGGGAATTCAGAGTAAAGAATTCAAAGTCTTATTATGCCTTGAATGGCGAATGAAAGTTCGGTAATCCACATGCTCACAACTCAGTAATAAATGTTTGTCGAAACCGTGATGCATGTAATGTGTTCGGAAGACAGAACGTCACGGTCAGTTAAGCTATGTAAATTACATGTCTATCAGGGAGAACTCGATAAAAGAGTATTTTCCTGCAAAATACGCCTCATTTCCGAAACTGGCCTTAGGAAAACTGTGAAATAAGCGTAAATGTTTCTAGGTTTTCATATACATTGTATGGTGGATGCAAGTTCGGTAATCCAAATTCTCTCAGCTCAGCAACGAATGTAGTCAAATCCGTGATGCGTGAAACGTGTTCAGATCATGGAATGTCATGTGGATTGATTCTATGTAAATTAAATGTCTAATGAGTCGAAATTACTCTAAGAGATTTTTTTCTGCGAAATCTACCACATTTTTGGATGTGGCATTAGGAAAAATCTGCGAAAAAAGAGTCTGTGCTTCTAGGTGTAAATATGCCTTCTCTCGTGGATGAAATGTCGGTAATAAACATGCTGAGTACTCAGTAATTAATATTTGTCGAATCCGTTATTCATGAAGCGTGTTTGGAACACAGAATATCACGGTGAGGAAACTCTGTAAATTACGTTTATTGGGTAGAATAAGCTCCACGAGGATATTTCTGTGAAAACTGCCTGATTTCTGAAGCTGGCATTAGGAAAATACAGCAAAATCAGAGTCACTATTTCTAAGAACAAATATGCTTTGTATAGTGGATTAAAGTCTGTAATCCACATGCTCACATCGCAGTAATGAAATTTTTCGAATCTTTGATTCATGTAACGTGTTCGTAACACGGAATATCATGGTCAGTAAACTATGTAAATTACATGTCTAGTGGGTACAACACGCTCAAAGTGTATTTTACTGCGCATTGTGCCTCATTTTTAAACTGGCGTTAGAAAAAAGCTGAAAAATCAGAGTAAACTCTGAAGGTGAACATATGCCTTTAATGGTGAATGAAATTTCGGTATTCCACATGCTCACAACTCAGTAATAAAAGTTTTTCGAATCCGTGATGCATTAAACATGTTTGGAAGCAGAATGACACGGTCAGGTAAGCTATGCAAATTTCTGATCTATCGGGTAGAGCTCGCTTTAAGACCATTTTTCTGTGAAATATGCCTCATTTCCAAAACTGGCATTTTGGAAAGCTGCGAAGTCTCAGTAAATCCTTCTAGGTGACAATATGCCTTTTATGGTGAATGAAAGCTCTCTTATCCACATGCTCACAACTCATTAAGGAATGTTGGTTGAATCCGTCATGCATGTAGCGTGTTCCGAACCCAGAATATCATAGTGAGTGAAACTATGTAAATTAAATTTCTATTTGGTACAACTCACACCAAGAGAATTTCTGTGCAAAAACTTCATGATTTTCGAAACTGGCGTCCCAAAAAACCTGCAAAAACTGAGTAAATAATTCTAGGTATAAATATGCCATGCATGGAAGATGAAGGTTTGTAATACAGATGCTCACATCTCAGCAATGAATTTTTGTCGAATCCGTGATGCAAGTAGTGTGTTCGGGTCATGGAATGTTACGGTCAGGGAAACTATGTAAATTACATGTCTAGTTGGTAGAACTCACTCAAAGAGGTTTTTTCTGCACAATCTTTCTCATTTTCAAAACTGGCATCAGGAAATTGCTGCAAATTCAAAGTAAATATTTCTCTGTGTAAGGATGCCTTGTATGGTGGATGAAAGTTCAGTAATCAACATGCTCACAGCTCGGTAATGAATGTTTGTCAAGTCCATAATGGATGTAGCATGTTTGGAACAGTGAATGTCACGTTGAGGGGATCAATGTATATTACATGTCAATTGGGTAGAAATCTCTCCAAGACTATTTGTCAATGAAAACTGCCTGATTTTGGAATCTAGTGAGAGGGAAAATCTGCGCACGCAGACTAAATATTTCTAGGTGTAAAATGCCTTGTATGGTGGATGAAAGTTCTCTAATCCACATTCTCACATCTCAGTAATGATTCTTTGTCGAACCCATGATACATAAATCCTGTTCGGAAAACGGAAAGTCATGTTGAGTGAAACTATATAATTTACATGTCAATTGGGTAGAAATCACTCCAAGAGTATTTTTCAGTGAAATCTACCTCATTTTTGGATGTGGCATTAGGAAAACCTGCGAAATCAGATTAAGTGATTTTATGGCTAAATATGCCCTCTTTGGTGGATGAAAGTTCTGTAATCCACACGTTCACAACTCAGAAATAAATGTTTGATGAATCCGTCATGCAGGTAGTGTGTTCAGAACACGGTAAGTCACGGTGAGGGCAACTATGTAAATTCCATGTCTATTGTGTATACCTTGCACCACTAGGATATTTCGGTGAAAACTGCATGATATTTGATACTGGCGTTAGAAAAAAGTTGCGAACTCAGACTAAATATTTCTAGGTGTATATATGCCTTGAATGGTGATTGAAAGTTCGGTTATCTACATGCTCACAACTCAGTACTGAATGTTTTTCCAATTAGTGTTGTATTCAACGTGTTTCGAAGACGGATTGACACGATCAGGTAAGCTATGTAAATTAGATATCTTTCAGGTAGTACTCGCTATAAGAGTATTTTCCTGTGAAATATACCTCATTTCCAAAACTGGCGTTAGGAAAAGCTGCGAAATCTGAGTAAATGCTTCTAGGTGACAATATGCCTTTTATGGTGGATGAAGGATCGGTAATCCACATGTTCACAACACATTAAGTAATGTTTGTCGAATCCGTCATGCATATAGCGTGTTCGCAAAACTGAATATCATGGTGAGGGAAACTACGTAAATTAAAACACTATTTGGTAGAACTCGCCCCAAGAGAATTTTTCTGTGAAAACTTCATGATTTTCGAACCTGGCGTTAGGAAAAAACTGTGAAATCTGGTAGAAATTTATAGGTATAAATATGCCTTGCATGGTGGATGAAAGATCGTAATACACATGCTCATATCTCAGTACTGAATGTTTCTCGAATCCTTCGTGCTTGTAGAGTGTTTGGAAGACGGAATGTCACTGTGAGGGAAATTATGTAAATTACAATTCTATTGGCTAGAACTCACTCAAAGGGCAATTTTCTGTGAAATTTCCCTCATTTTCCCAACTGTCCTTAGGAAAAATCTGTGAAATCAGAGTAAATGTTCCTTGGTGAAAATATGCCCTGCATGGTGTTGAAAGTTTGGTAATCCACATGTTCTCACCTAAGTAATGAATGTTTGCCTTATCCGTGATGCATGTAACATATACGGAACACGGAATATCACGCTGAGGAAACTATGTAAATTACAGGTCTATTGGGTAGAACTCGCTCCAAGAGAATTTTTCTGTGAAATCTAACTCATTTTCGAAACTGGTGTAGGGAAAAGCTGGGAAATCAGAGTAAAACTTTCTAGGTGTATATATGACCTGTATGGGGATGAAAGTACAGGAAGCCACATGCTCACATCTCAGTAATGAATGATTTTTAGAATCTGTGTTGCATGTAGTGTGTTCGTACCATGGAATGTCACGGTGAAAGAAGAAGTGTAAATTACATGTCTATTGTGTAGAACTCGTTCCAAGAGGATTTTTTTGTTAAAACTGCCTGATTTAGGAATCTGGCATTATGAAAAACTTGCGAACTGAGAAAAAATATATCTAGGTGTATATATGCCTTGTATGGTGTATGGAAGTTCGGTAATCCACATGCCAACAACTCATTAAAGAAAGTTTGTCGAATCCGTGATGCACGTAGCGTGTTCGGAACATGGAATGACACGGTGAGGGAATCTATGTAAATTATATTTCTATTGGATAGAACTTGATGTAAGAGGAATTTCTGTGAAAACTGCCTGTTTTTTGAAACTGGCGTTAGAAAAAGCTGGGAATTCAGAGTAAAGAATTCAAAGTCTTATTATGCCTTGAATGGCGAATGAAAGTTCGGTAATCCACATGCTCACAACTCAGTAATAAATGTTTGTCGAAACCGTGATGCATGTAATGTGTTCGGAAGACAGAACGTCACGGTCAGTTAAGCTATGTAAATTACATGTCTATCAGGGAGAACTCGATAAAAGAGTATTTTCCTGCAAAATACGCCTCATTTCCGAAACTGGCCTTAGGAAAACTGTGAAATAAGCGTAAATGTTTCTAGGTTTTCATATACATTGTATGGTGGATGCAAGTTCGGTAATCCAAATCCTCTCAGCTCAGCAACGAATGTAGTCAAATCCGTGATGCGTGAAACGTGTTCAGAACATGGAATGTCATGTGGATTGATTCTATGTAAATTAAATGTCTAATGAGTCGAAATTACTCTAAGAGATTTTTTTCTGCGAAATCTACCACATTTTTGGATGTGGCATTAGGAAAAATCTGCGAAAAAAGAGTCTGTGCTTCTAGGTGTAAATATGCCTTCTCTCGTGGATGAAATGTCGGTAATAAACATGCTGAGTACTCAGTAATTAATATTTGTCGAATCCGTTATTCATGAAGCGTGTTTGGAACACAGAATATCACGGTGAGGAAACTCTGTAAATTACGTTTATTGGGTAGAATAAGCTCCACGAGGATATTTCTGTGAAAACTGCCTGATTTCTGAAGCTGGCATTAGGAAAATACAGCAAAATCAGAGTCACTATTTCTAAGAGCAAATATGCTTTGTATAGTGGATTAAAGTCTGTAATCCACATGCTCACATCGCAGTAATGAAATTTTTCGAATCTTTGATTCATGTAACGTGTTCGTAACACGGAATATCATGGTCAGTAAACTATGTAAATTACATGTCTAGTGGGTACAACACGCTCAAAGTGTATTTTACTGCGCATTGTGCCTCATTTTTAAACTGGCGTTAGAAAAAAGCTGAAAAATCAGAGTAAACTCTGAAGGTGAACATATGCCTTTAATGGTGAATGAAATTTCGGTATTCCACATGCTCACAACTCAGTAATAAAAGTTTTTCGAATCCGTGATGCATTTAACATGTTTGGAAGCAGAATGACACGGTCAGGTAAGCTATGCAAATTTCTGATCTATCGGGTAGAGCTCGCTTTAAGACCATTTTTCTGTGAAATATGCCTCATTTCCAAAACTGGCATTTTGGAAAGCTGCGAAGTCTCAGTAAATCCTTCTAGGTGACAATATGCCTTTTATGGTGAATGAAAGCTCTCTTATCCACATGCTCACAACTCATTAAGGAATGTTGGTTGAATCCGTCATGCATGTAGCGTGTTCGGAACCCAGAATATCATAGTGAGGGAAACTATGTAAATTAAAATTCTATTTGGTACAACTCACACCAAGAGAATTTCTGTGCAAAAACTTCATGATTTTCGAAACTGGCGTCCCAAAAAACCTGCAAAAACTGAGTAAATAATTCTAGGTATAAATATGCCATGCATGGAAGATGAAGGTTTGTAATACAGATGCTCACATCTCAGCAATGAATTTTTGTCGAATCCGTGATGCAAGTAGTGTGTTCGGGTCATGGAATGTTACGGTCAGGGAAACTATGTAAATTACATGTCTAGTTGGTAGAACTCACTCAAAGAGGTTTTTTCTGCACAATCTTTCTCATTTTCAAAACTGGCATCAGGAAATTGCTGCAAATTCAAAGTAAATATTTCTCTGTGTAAGGATGCCTTGTATGGTGGATGAAAGTTCAGTAATCAACATGCTCACAGCTCGGTAATGAATGTTTGTCAAGTCCATAATGGATGTAGCATGTTTGGAACAGAGAATGTCACGTTGAGGGGATCAATGTATATTACATGTCAATTGGGTAGAAATCTCTCCAAGACTATTTGTCAATGAAAACTGCCTGATTTTGGAATCTAGTGAGAGGGAAAATCTGCGCACGCAGACTAAATATTTCTAGGTGTAAAATGCCTTGTATGGTGGATGAAAGTTCTCTAATCCACATTCTCACATCTCAGTAATGATTCTTTGTCGAACCCATGATACATAAATCCTGTTCGGAAAACGGAAAGTCATGTTGAGTGAAACTATATAATTTACATGTCAATTGGGTAGAAATCACTCCAAGAGTATTTTTCAGTGAAATCTACCTCATTTTTGGATGTGGCATTAGGAAAACCTGCGAAATCAGATTAAGTGATTTTATGGCTAAATATGCCCTCTTTGGTGGATGAAAGTTCTGTAATCCACACGTTCACAACTCAGAAATAAATGTTTGATGAATCCGTCATGCAGGTAGTGTGTTCAGAACACGGTAAGTCACGGTGAGGGCAACTATGTAAATTCCATGTCTATTGTGTATACCTTGCACCACTAGGATATTTCGGTGAAAACTGCATGATATTTGATACTGGCGTTAGAAAAAAGTTGCGAACTCAGACTAAATATTTCTAGGTGTATATATGCCTTGAATGGTGATTGAAAGTTCGGTTATCTACATGCTCACAACTCAGTACTGAATGTTTTTCCAATTAGTGTTGTATTCAACGTGTTTCGAAGACGGATTGACACGATCAGGTAAGCTATGTAAATTAGATATCTTTCAGGTAGTACTCGCTATAAGAGTATTTTCCTGTGAAATATACCTCATTTCCAAAACTGGCGTTAGGAAAAGCTGCGAAATCTGAGTAAATGCTTCTAGGTGACAATATGCCTTTTATGGTGGATGAAGGATCGGTAATCCACATGTTCACAACACATTAAGTAATGTTTGTCGAATCCGTCATGCATATAGCGTGTTCGCAAAACTGAATATCATGGTGAGGGAAACTACGTAAATTAAAACACTATTTGGTAGAACTCGCCCCAAGAGAATTTTTCTGTGAAAACTTCATGATTTTCGAACCTGGCGTTAGGAAAAAACTGTGAAATCTGGTAGAAATTTATAGGTATAAATATGCCTTGCATGGTGGATGAAAGATCGTAATACACATGCTCATATCTCAGTACTGAATGTTTCTCGAATCCTTCGTGCTTGTAGAGTGTTTGGAAGACGGAATGTCACTGTGAGGGAAATTATGTAAATTACAATTCTATTGGCTAGAACTCACTCAAAGGGCAATTTTCTGTGAAATTTCCCTCATTTTCCAAACTGTCCTTAGGAAAAATCTGTGAAATCAGAGTAAATGTTCCTTGGTGAAAATATGCCCTGCATGGTGTTGAAAGTTTGGTAATCCACATGTTCTCACCTAAGTAATGAATGTTTGCCTTATCCGTGATGCATGTAACATATACGGAACACGGAATATCACGCTGAGGAAACTATGTAAATTACAGGTCTATTGGGTAGAACTCGCTCCAAGAGAATTTTTCTGTGAAATCTAACTCATTTTCGAAACTGGTGTAGGGAAAAGCTGGGAAATCAGAGTAAAACTTTCTAGGTGTATATATGACCTGTATGGGGATGAAAGTACAGGAAGCCACATGCTCACATCTCAGTAATGAATGATTTTTAGAATCTGTGTTGCATGTAGTGTGTTCGTACCATGGAATGTCACGGTGAAAGAAGAAGTGTAAATTACATGTCTATTGTGTAGAACTCGTTCCAAGAGGATTTTTTTGTTAAAACTGCCTGATTTAGGAATCTGGCATTATGAAAAACTTGCGAACTGAGAAAAAATATATCTAGGTGTATATATGCCTTGTATGGTGTATGGAAGTTCGGTAATCCACATGCCAACAACTCATTAAAGAAAGTTTGTCGAATCCGTGATGCACGTAGCGTGTTCGGAACATGGAATGACACGGTGAGGGAATCTATGTAAATTATATTTCTATTGGATAGAACTTGATGTAAGAGGAATTTCTGTGAAAACTGCCTGTTTTTTGAAACTGGCGTTAGAAAAAGCTGGGAATTCAGAGTAAAGAATTCAAAGTCTTATTATGCCTTGAATGGCGAATGAAAGTTCGGTAATCCACATGCTCACAACTCAGTAATAAATGTTTGTCGAAACCGTGATGCATGTAATGTGTTCGGAAGACAGAACGTCACGGTCAGTTAAGCTATGTAAATTACATGTCTATCAGGGAGAACTCGATAAAAGAGTATTTTCCTGCAAAATACGCCTCATTTCCGAAACTGGCCTTAGGAAAACTGTGAAATAAGCGTAAATATTTCTAGGTTTTCATATACATTGTATGGTGGATGCAAGTTCGGTAATCCAAATCCTCTCAGCTCAGCAACGAATGTAGTCAAATCCGTGATGCGTGAAACGTGTTCAGAACATGGAATGTCATGTGGATTGATTCTATGTAAATTAAATGTCTAATGAGTCGAAATTACTCTAAGAGATTTTTTTCTGCGAAATCTACCACATTTTTGGATGTGGCATTAGGAAAAATCTGCGAAAAAAGAGTCTGTGCTTCTAGGTGTAAATATGCCTTCTCTCGTGGATGAAATGTCGGTAATAAACATGCTGAGTACTCAGTAATTAATATTTGTCGAATCCGTTATTCATGAAGCGTGTTTGGAACACAGAATATCACGGTGAGGAAACTCTGTAAATTACGTTTATTGGGTAGAATAAGCTCCACGAGGATATTTCTGTGAAAACTGCCTGATTTCTGAAGCTGGCATTAGGAAAATACAGCAAAATCAGAGTCACTATTTCTAAGAGCAAATATGCTTTGTATAGTGGATTAAAGTCTGTAATCCACATGCTCACATCGCAGTAATGAAATTTTTCGAATCTTTGATTCATGTAACGTGTTCGTAACACGGAATATCATGGTCAGTAAACTATGTAAATTACATGTCTAGTGGGTACAACACGCTCAAAGTGTATTTTACTGCGCATTGTGCCTCATTTTTAAACTGGCGTTAGAAAAAAGCTGAAAAATCAGAGTAAACTCTGAAGGTGAACATATGCCTTTAATGGTGAATGAAATTTCGGTATTCCACATGCTCACAACTCAGTAATAAAAGTTTTTCGAATCCGTGATGCATTTAACATGTTTGGAAGCAGAATGACACGGTCAGGTAAGCTATGCAAATTTCTGATCTATCGGGTAGAGCTCGCTTTAAGACCATTTTTCTGTGAAATATGCCTCATTTCCAAAACTGGCATTTTGGAAAGCTGCGAAGTCTCAGTAAATCCTTCTAGGTGACAATATGCCTTTTATGGTGAATGAAAGCTCTCTTATCCACATGCTCACAACTCATTAAGGAATGTTGGTTGAATCCGTCATGCATGTAGCGTGTTCGGAACCCAGAATATCATAGTGAGGGAAACTATGTAAATTAAAATTCTATTTGGTACAACTCACACCAAGAGAATTTCTGTGCAAAAACTTCATGATTTTCGAAACTGGCGTCCCAAAAAACCTGCAAAAACTGAGTAAATAATTCTAGGTATAAATATGCCATGCATGGAAGATGAAGGTTTGTAATACAGATGCTCACATCTCAGCAATGAATTTTTGTCGAATCCGTGATGCAAGTAGTGTGTTCGGGTCATGGAATGTTACGGTCAGGGAAACTATGTAAATTACATGTCTAGTTGGTAGAACTCACTCAAAGAGGTTTTTTCTGCACAATCTTTCTCATTTTCAAAACTGGCATCAGGAAATTGCTGCAAATTCAAAGTAAATAATTCTCTGTGTAAGGATGCCTTGTATGGTGGATGAAAGTTCAGTAATCAACATGCTCACAGCTCGGTAATGAATGTTTGTCAAGTCCATAATGGATGTAGCATGTTTGGAACACAGAATGTCACGTTGAGGGGATCAATGTATATTACATGTCAATTGGGTAGAAATCTCTCCAAGACTATTTGTCAATGAAAACTGCCTGATTTTGGAATCTAGTGAGAGGGAAAATCTGCGCACGCAGACTAAATATTTCTAGGTGTAAAATGCCTTGTATGGTGGATGAAAGTTCTCTAATCCACATTCTCACATCTCAGTAATGATTCTTTGTCGAACCCATGATACATAAATCCTGTTCGGAAAACGGAAAGTCATGGTGAGTGAAACTATATAATTTACATGTCAATTGGGTAGAAATCACTCCAAGAGTATTTTTCAGTGAAATCTACCTCATTTTTGGATGTGGCATTAGGAAAACCTGCGAAATCAGATTAAGTGATTTTATGGCTAAATATGCCCTCTATGGTGGATGAAAGTTCTGTAATCCACACGTTCACAACTCAGAAATAAATGTTTGATGAATCTGTCATGCAGGTAGTGTGTTCAGAACACGGTAAGTCACGGTGAGGGCAACTATGTAAATTCCATGTCTATTGTGTATACCTTGCACCACTAGGATATTTCGGTGAAAACTGCATGATATTTGATACTGGTGTTAGAAAAAAGTTGCGAACTCAGACTAAATATTTCTAGGTGTATATATGCCTTGAATGGTGATTGAAAGTTCGGTTATCTACATGCTCACAACTCAGTACTGAATGTTTTTCCAATTAGTGTTGTATTCAACGTGTTTCGAAGACGGATTGACACGATCAGGTAAGCTATGTAAATTAGATATCTTTCAGGTAGTACTCGCTATAAGAGTATTTTCCTGTGAAATATACCTCATTTCCAAAACTGGCGTTAGGAAAAGCTGCGAAATCTGAGTAAATGCTTCTAGGTGACAATATGCCTTTTATGGTGGATGAAGGATCGGTAATCCACATGTTCACAACACATTAAGTAATGTTTGTCGAATCCGTCATGCATATAGCGTGTTCGCAAAACTGAATATCATGGTGAGGGAAACTACGTAAATTAAAACACTATTTGGTAGAACTCGCCCCAAGAGAATTTTTCTGTGAAAACTTCATGATTTTCGAACCTGGCGTTAGGAAAAAACTGTGAAATCTGGTAGAAATTTATAGGTATAAATATGCCTTGCATGGTGGATGAAAGATCGTAATACACATGCTCATATCTCAGTACTGAATGTTTCTCGAATCCTTCGTGCTTGTAGAGTGTTTGGAAGACGGAATGTCACTGTGAGGGAAATTATGTAAATTACAATTCTATTGGCTAGAACTCACTCAAAGGGCAATTTTCTGTGAAATTTCCCTCATTTTCCAAACTGTCCTTAGGAAAAATCTGTGAAATCAGAGTAAATGTTCCTTGGTGAAAATATGCCCTGCATGGTGTTGAAAGTTTGGTAATCCACATGTTCTCACCTAAGTAATGAATGTTTGCCTTATCCGTGATGCATGTAACATATACGGAACACGGAATATCACGCTGAGGAAACTATGTAAATTACAGGTCTATTGGGTAGAACTCGCTCCAAGAGAATTTTTCTGTGAAATCTAACTCATTTTCGAAACTGGTGTAGGGAAAAGCTGGGAAATCAGAGTAAAACTTTCTAGGTGTATATATGACCTGTATGGGGATGAAAGTACAGGAAGCCACATGCTCACATCTCAGTAATGAATGTTTTTTAGAATCTGTGTTGCATGTAGTGTGTTCGTACCACGGAATGTCACGGTGAAAGAAGTGTAAATTACATGTCTATTGTGTAGAACTCGTTCCAAGAGGATTTTTTTGTTAAAACTGCCTGATTTAGGAATCTGGCATTATGAAAAACTTGCGAACTGAGAAAAAATATATCTAGGTGTATATATGCCTTGTATGGTGTATGGAAGTTCGGTAATCCACATGCCAACAACTCATTAAAGAAAGTTTGTCGAATCCGTGATGCACGTAGCGTGTTCGGAACATGGAATGACACGGTGAGGGAATCTATGTAAATTATATTTCTATTGGATAGAACTTGATGTAAGAGGAATTTCTGTGAAAACTGCCTGTTTTTTGAAACTGGCGTTAGAAAAAGCTGGGAATTCAGAGTAAAGAATTCAAAGTCTTATTATGCCTTGAATGGCGAATGAAAGTTCGGTAATCCACATGCTCACAACTCAGTAATAAATGTTTGTCGAAACCGTGATGCATGTAATGTGTTCGGAAGACAGAACGTCACGGTCAGTTAAGCTATGTAAATTACATGTCTATCAGGGAGAACTCGATAAAAGAGTATTTTCCTGCAAAATACGCCTCATTTCCGAAACTGGCCTTAGGAAAACTGTGAAATAAGCGTAAATGTTTCTAGGTTTTCATATACATTGTATGGTGGATGCAAGTTCGGTAATCCAAATCCTCTCAGCTCAGCAACGAATGTAGTCAAATCCGTGATGCGTGAAACGTGTTCAGAACATGGAATGTCATGTGGATTGATTCTATGTAAATTAAATGTCTAATGAGTCGAAATTACTCTAAGAGATTTTTTTCTGCGAAATCTACCACATTTTTGGATGTGGCATTAGGAAAAATCTGCGAAAAAAGAGTCTGTGCTTCTAGGTGTAAATATGCCTTCTCTCGTGGATGAAATGTCGGTAATAAACATGCTGAGTACTCAGTAATTAATATTTGTCAAATCCGTTATTCATGAAGCGTGTTTGGAACACAGAATATCACGGTGAGGAAACTCTGTAAATTACGTTTATTGGGTAGAATAAGCTCCACGAGGATATTTCTGTGAAAACTGCCTGATTTCTGAAGCTGGCATTAGGAAAATACAGCAAAATCAGAGTCACTATTTCTAAGAGCAAGTATGCTTTGTGTAGTGGATTAAAGTCTGTAATCCACATGCTCACATCGCAGTAATGAAATTTTTCGAATCTTTGATTCATGTAACGTGTTCGTAACACGGAATATCATGGTCAGTAAACTATGTAAATTACATGTCTAGTGGGTACAACACGCTCAAAGTGTATTTTACTGCGCATTGTGCCTCATTTTTAAACTGGCGTTAGAAAAAAGCTGAAAAATCAGAGTAAACTCTGAAGGTGAACATATGCCTTTAATGGTGAATGAAATTTCGGTATTCCACATGCTCACAACTCAGTAATAAAAGTTTTTCGAATCCGTGATGCATTTAACATGTTTGGAAGACAGAATGACACGGTCAGGTAAGCTATGCAAATTTCTGATCTATCGGGTAGAGCTCGCTTTAAGACCATTTTTCTGTGAAATATGCCTCATTTCCAAAACTGGCATTTTGGAAAGCTGCGAAGTCTCAGTAAATCCTTCTAGGTGACAATATGCCTTTTATGGTGAATGAAAGCTCTCTTATCCACATGCTCACAACTCATTAAGGAATGTTGGTTGAATCCGTCATGCATGTAGCGTGTTCGGAACCCAGAATATCATAGTGAGGGAAACTATGTAAATTAAAATTCTATTTGGTAGAACTCACACCAAGAGAATTTCTGTGCAAAAACTTCATGATTTTCGAAACTGGCGTCCCAAAAAACCTGCAAAAACTGAGTAAATAATTCTAGGTATAAATATGCCATGCATGGAAGATGAAGGTTTGTAATACAGATGCTCACATCTCAGCAATGAATTTTTGTCGAATCCGTGATGCAAGTAGTGTGTTCGGGTCATGGAATGTTACGGTCAGGGAAACTATGTAAATTACATGTCTAGTTGGTAGAACTCACTCAAAGAGGTTTTTTCTGCACAATCTTTCTCATTTTCAAAACTGGCATCAGGAAAATGCTGCAAATTCAAAGTAAATATTTCTCTGTGTAAGGATGCCTTGTATGGTGGATGAAAGTTCAGTAATCAACATGCTCACAGCTCGGTAATGAATGTTTGTCAAGTCCATAATGGATGTAGCATGTTTGGAACAGTGAATGTCACGTTGAGGGGATCAATGTATATTACATGTCAATTGGGTAGAAATCTCTCCAAGACTATTTGTCAATGAAAACTGCCTGATTTTGCAATCTAGTGAGAGGGAAAATCTGCGCACGCAGACTAAATGTTTCTAGGTGTAAAATGCCTTGTATGGTGGATGAAAGTTCTCTAATCCACATTCTCACATCTCAGTAATGATTCTTTGTCGAACCCATGATACATAAATCCTGTTCGGAAAACGGAAAGTCATGGTGAGTGAAACTATATAATTTACATGTCAATTGGGTAGAAATCACTCCAAGAGTATTTTTCAGTGAAATCTACCTCATTTTTGGATGTGGCATTAGGAAAACCTGCGAAATCAGATTAAGTGATTTTATGGCTAAATATGCCCTCTTTGGTGGATGAAAGTTCTGTAATCCACACGTTCACAACTCAGAAATAAATGTTTGATGAATCCGTCATGCAGGTAGTGTGTTCAGAACACGGTAAGTCACGGTGAGGGCAACTATGTAAATTCCATGTCTATTGTGTATACCTTGCACCACTAGGATATTTCGGTGAAAACTGCATGATATTTGATACTGGCGTTAGAAAAAAGTTGCGAACTCAGACTAAATATTTCTAGGTGTATATATGCCTTGAATGGTGATTGAAAGTTCGGTTATCTACATGCTCACAACTCAGTACTGAATGTTTTTCCAATTAGTGTTGTATTCAACGTGTTTCGAAGACGGATTGACACGATCAGGTAAGCTATGTAAATTAGATATCTTTCAGGTAGTACTCGCTATAAGAGTATTTTCCTGTGAAATATACCTCATTTCCAAAACTGGCGTTAGGAAAAGCTGCGAAATCTGAGTAAATGCTTCTAGGTGACAATATGCCTTTTATGGTGGATGAAGGATCGGTAATCCACATGTTCACAACACATTAAGTAATGTTTGTCGAATCCGTCATGCATATAGCGTGTTCGCAAAACTGAATATCATGGTGAGGGAAACTACGTAAATTAAAACACTATTTGGTAGAACTCGCCCCAAGAGAATTTTTCTGTGAAAACTTCATGATTTTCGAACCTGGCGTTAGGAAAAAACTGTGAAATCTGGTAGAAATTTATAGGTATAAATATGCCTTGCATGGTGGATGAAAGATCGTAATACACATGCTCATATCTCAGTACTGAATGTTTCTCGAATCCTTCGTGCTTGTAGAGTGTTTGGAAGACGGAATGTCACTGTGAGGGAAATTATGTAAATTACAATTCTATTGGCTAGAACTCACTCAAAGGGCAATTTTCTGTGAAATTTCCCTCATTTTCCAAACTGTCCTTAGGAAAAATCTGTGAAATCAGAGTAAATGTTCCTTGGTGAAAATATGCCCTGCATGGTGTTGAAAGTTTGGTAATCCACATGTTCTCACCTAAGTAATGAATGTTTGCCTTATCCGTGATGCATGTAACATATACGGAACACGGAATATCACGCTGAGGAAACTATGTAAATTACAGGTCTATTGGGTAGAACTCGCTCCAAGAGAATTTTTCTGTGAAATCTAACTCATTTTCGAAACTGGTGTAGGGAAAAGCTGGGAAATCAGAGTAAAACTTTCTAGGTGTATATATGACCTGTATGGGGATGAAAGTACAGGAAGCCACATGCTCACATCTCAGTAATGAATGATTTTTAGAATCTGTGTTGCATGTAGTGTGTTCGTACCATGGAATGTCACGGTGAAAGAAGAAGTGTAAATTACATGTCTATTGTGTAGAACTCGTTCCAAGAGGATTTTTTTGTTAAAACTGCCTGATTTAGGAATCTGGCATTATGAAAAACTTGCGAACTGAGAAAAAATATATCTAGGTGTATATATGCCTTGTATGGTGTATGGAAGTTCGGTAATCCACATGCCAACAACTCATTAAAGAAAGTTTGTCGAATCCGTGATGCACGTAGCGTGTTCGGAACATGGAATGACACGGTGAGGGAATCTATGTAAATTATATTTCTATTGGATAGAACTTGATGTAAGAGGAATTTCTGTGAAAACTGCCTGTTTTTTGAAACTGGCGTTAGAAAAAGCTGGGAATTCAGAGTAAAGAATTCAAAGTCTTATTATGCCTTGAATGGCGAATGAAAGTTCGGTAATCCACATGCTCACAACTCAGTAATAAATGTTTGTCGAAACCGTGATGCATGTAATGTGTTCGGAAGACAGAACGTCACGGTCAGTTAAGCTATGTAAATTACATGTCTATCAGGGAGAACTCGATAAAAGAGTATTTTCCTGCAAAATACGCCTCATTTCCGAAACTGGCCTTAGGAAAACTGTGAAATAAGCGTAAATGTTTCTAGGTTTTCATATACATTGTATGGTGGATGCAAGTTCGGTAATCCAAATCCTCTCAGCTCAGCAACGAATGTAGTCAAATCCGTGATGCGTGAAATGTGTTCAGAACATGGAATGTCATGTGGATTGATTCTATGTAAATTAAATGTCTAATGAGTCGAAATTACTCTAAGAGATTTTTTTCTGCGAAATCTACCACATTTTTGGATGTGGCATTAGGAAAAATCTGCGAAAAAAGAGTCTGTGCTTCTAGGTGTAAATATGCCTTCTCTCGTGGATGAAATGTCGGTAATAAACATGCTGAGTACTCAGTAATTAATATTTGTCGAATCCGTTATTCATGAAGCGTGTTTGGAACACAGAATATCACGGTGAGGAAACTCTGTAAATTACGTTTATTGGGTAGAATAAGCTCCACGAGGATATTTCTGTGAAAACTGCCTGATTTCTGAAGCTGGCATTAGGAAAATACAGCAAAATCAGAGTCACTATTTCTAAGAGCAAGTATGCTTTGTGTAGTGGATTAAAGTCTGTAATCCACATGCTCACATCGCAGTAATGAAATTTTTCGAATCTTTGATTCATGTAACGTGTTCGTAACACGGAATATCATGGTCAGTAAACTATGTAAATTACATGTCTAGTGGGTACAACACGCTCAAAGTGTATTTTACTGCGCATTGTGCCTCATTTTTAAACTGGCGTTAGAAAAAAGCTGAAAAATCAGAGTAAACTCTGAAGGTGAACATATGCCTTTAATGGTGAATGAAATTTCGGTATTCCACATGCTCACAACTCAGTAATAAAAGTTTTTCGAATCCGTGATGCATTTAACATGTTTGGAAGCAGAATGACACGGTCAGGTAAGCTATGCAAATTTCTGATCTATCGGGTAGAGCTCGCTTTAAGACCATTTTTCTGTGAAATATGCCTCATTTCCAAAACTGGCATTTTGGAAAGCTGCGAAGTCTCAGTAAATCCTTCTAGGTGACAATATGCCTTTTATGGTGAATGAAAGCTCTCTTATCCACATGCTCACAACTCATTAAGGAATGTTGGTTGAATCCGTCATGCATGTAGCGTGTTCGGAACCCAGAATATCATAGTGAGGGAAACTATGTAAATTAAAATTCTATTTGGTACAACTCACACCAAGAGAATTTCTGTGCAAAAACTTCATGATTTTCGAAACTGGCGTCCCAAAAAACCTGCAAAAACTGAGTAAATAATTCTAGGTATAAATATGCCATGCATGGAAGATGAAGGTTTGTAATACAGATGCTCACATCTCAGCAATGAATTTTTGTCGAATCCGTGATGCAAGTAGTGTGTTCGGGTCATGGAATGTTACGGTCAGGGAAACTATGTAAATTACATGTCTAGTTGGTAGAACTCACTCAAAGAGGTTTTTTCTGCACAATCTTTCTCATTTTCAAAACTGGCATCAGGAAATTGCTGCAAATTCAAAGTAAATATTTCTCTGTGTAAGGATGCCTTGTATGGTGGATGAAAGTTCAGTAATCAACATGCTCACAGCTCGGTAATGAATGTTTGTCAAGTCCATAATGGATGTAGCATGTTTGGAACAGAGAATGTCACGTTGAGGGGATCAATGTATATTGCATGTCAATTGGGTAGAAATCTCTCCAAGACTATTTGTCAATGAAAACTGCCTGATTTTGGAATCTAGTGAGAGGGAAAATCTGCGCACGCAGACTAAATATTTCTAGGTGTAAAATGCCTTGTATGGTGGATGAAAGTTCTCTAATCCACATTCTCACATCTCAGTAATGATTCTTTGTCGAACCCATGATACATAAATCCTGTTCGGAAAACGGAAAGTCATGTTGAGTGAAACTATATAATTTACATGTCAATTGGGTAGAAATCACTCCAAGAGTATTTTTCAGTGAAATCTACCTCATTTTTGGATGTGGCATTAGGAAAACCTGCGAAATCAGATTAAGTGATTTTATGGCTAAATATGCCCTCTTTGGTGGATGAAAGTTCTGTAATCCACACGTTCACAACTCAGAAATAAATGTTTGATGAATCCGTCATGCAGGTAGTGTGTTCAGAACACGGTAAGTCACGGTGAGGGCAACTATGTAAATTCCATGTCTATTGTGTATACCTTGCACCACTAGGATATTTCGGTGAAAACTGCATGATATTTGATACTGGCGTTAGAAAAAAGTTGCGAACTCAGAGTAAATATTTCTAGGTGTATATATGCCTTGAATGGTGATTGAAAGTTCGGTTATCTACATGCTCACAACTCAGTACTGAATGTTTTTCCAATTAGTGTTGTATTCAACGTGTTTCGAAGACGGATTGACACGATCAGGTAAGCTATGTAAATTAGATATCTTTCAGGTAGTACTCGCTATAAGAGTATTTTCCTGTGAAATATACCTCATTTCCAAAACTGGCGTTAGGAAAAGCTGCGAAATCTGAGTAAATGCTTCTAGGTGACAATATGCCTTTTATGGTGGATGAAGGATCGGTAATCCACATGTTCACAACACATTAAGTAATGTTTGTCGAATCCGTCATGCATATAGCGTGTTCGCAAAACTGAATATCATGGTGAGGGAAACTACGTAAATTAAAACACTATTTGGTAGAACTCGCCCCAAGAGAATTTTTCTGTGAAAACTTCATGATTTTCGAACCTGGCGTTAGGAAAAAACTGTGAAATCTGGTAGAAATTTATAGGTATAAATATGCCTTGCATGGTGGATGAAAGATCGTAATACACATGCTCATATCTCAGTACTGAATGTTTCTCGAATCCTTCGTGCTTGTAGAGTGTTTGGAAGACGGAATGTCACTGTGAGGGAAATTATGTAAATTACAATTCTATTGGCTAGAACTCACTCAAAGGGCAATTTTCTGTGAAATTTCCCTCATTTTCCAAACTGTCCTTAGGAAAAATCTGTGAAATCAGAGTAAATGTTCCTTGGTGAAAATATGCCCTGCATGGTGTTGAAAGTTTGGTAATCCACATGTTCTCACCTAAGTAATGAATGTTTGCCTTATCCGTGATGCATGTAACATATACGGAACACGGAATATCACGCTGAGGAAACTATGTAAATTACAGGTCTATTGGGTAGAACTCGCTCCAAGAGAATTTTTCTGTGAAATCTAACTCATTTTCGAAACTGGTGTAGGGAAAAGCTGGGAAATCAGAGTAAAACTTTCTAGGTGTATATATGACCTGTATGGGGATGAAAGTACAGGAAGCCACATGCTCACATCTCAGTAATGAATGATTTTTAGAATCTGTGTTGCATGTAGTGTGTTCGTACCATGGAATGTCACGGTGAAAGAAGAAGTGTAAATTACATGTCTATTGTGTAGAACTCGTTCCAAGAGGATTTTTTTGTTAAAACTGCCTGATTTAGGAATCTGGCATTATGAAAAACTTGCGAACTGAGAAAAAATATATCTAGGTGTATATATGCCTTGTATGGTGTATGGAAGTTCGGTAATCCACATGCCAACAACTCATTAAAGAAAGTTTGTCGAATCCGTGATGCACGTAGCGTGTTCGGAACATGGAATGACACGGTGAGGGAATCTATGTAAATTATATTTCTATTGGATAGAACTTGATGTAAGAGGAATTTCTGTGAAAACTGCCTGTTTTTTGAAACTGGCGTTAGAAAAAGCTGGGAATTCAGAGTAAAGAATTCAAAGTCTTATTATGCCTTGAATGGCGAATGAAAATTCGGTAATCCACATGCTCACAACTCAGTAATAAATGTTTGTCGAAACCGTGATGCATGTAATGTGTTCGGAAGACAGAACGTCACGGTCAGTTAAGCTATGTAAATTACATGTCTATCAGGGAGAACTCGATAAAAGAGTATTTTCCTGCAAAATACGCCTCATTTCCGAAACTGGCCTTAGGAAAACTGTGAAATAAGCGTAAATGTTTCTAGGTTTTCATATACATTGTATGGTGGATGCAAGTTCGGTAATCCAAATCCTCTCAGCTCAGCAACGAATGTAGTCAAATCCGTGATGCGTGAAATGTGTTCAGAACATGGAATGTCATGTGGATTGATTCTATGTAAATTAAATATCTAATGAGTCGAAATTTCTCTAAGAGATTTTTTTCTGCGAAATCTACCACATTTTTGGATGTGGCATTAGGAAAAATCTGCGAAAAAAGAGTCTGTGCTTCTAGGTGTAAATATGCCTTCTCTCGTGGATGAAATGTCGGTAATAAACATGCTGAGTACTCAGTAATTAATATTTGTCGAATCCGTTATTCATGAAGCGTGTTTGGAACACAGAATATCACGGTGAGGAAACTCTGTAAATTACGTTTATTGGGTAGAATAAGCTCCACGAGGATATTTCTGTGAAAACTGCCTGATTTCTGAAGCTGGCATTAGGAAAATACAGCAAAATCAGAGTCACTATTTCTAAGAGCAAGTATGCTTTGTGTAGTGGATTAAAGTCTGTAATCCACATGCTCACATCGCAGTAATGAAATTTTTCGAATCTTTGATTCATGTAACGTGTTCGTAACACGGAATATCATGGTCAGTAAACTATGTAAATTACATGTCTAGTGGGTACAACACGCTCAAAGTGTATTTTACTGCGCATTGTGCCTCATTTTTAAACTGGCATTAGAAAAAAGCTGAAAAATCAGAGTAAACTCTGAAGGTGAACATATGCCTTTAATGGTGAATGAAATTTCGGTATTCCACATGCTCACAACTCAGTAATAAAAGTTTTTCGAATCCGTGATGCATTTAACATGTTTGGAAGCAGAATGACACGGTCAGGTAAGCTATGCAAATTTCTGATCTATCGGGTAGAGCTCGCTTTAAGACCATTTTTCTGTGAAATATGCCTCATTTCCAAAACTGGCATTTTGGAAAGCTGCGAAGTCTCAGTAAATCCTTCTAGGTGACAATATGCCTTTTATGGTGAATGAAAGCTCTCTTATCCACATGCTCACAACTCATTAAGGAATGTTGGTTGAATCCGTCATGCATGTAGCGTGTTCGGAACCCAGAATATCATAGTGAGGGAAACTATGTAAATTAAAATTCTATTTGGTACAACTCACACCAAGAGAATTTCTGTGCAAAAACTTCATGATTTTCGAAACTGGCGTCCCAAAAAACCTGCAAAAACTGAGTAAATAATTCTAGGTATAAATATGCCATGCATGGAAGATGAAGGTTTGTAATACAGATGCTCACATCTCAGCAATGAATTTTTGTCGAATCCGTGATGCAAGTAGTGTGTTCGGGTCATGGAATGTTACGGTCAGGGAAACTATGTAAATTACATGTCTAGTTGGTAGAACTCACTCAAAGAGGTTTTTTCTGTACAATCTTTCTCATTTTCAAAACTGGCATCAGGAAATTGCTGCAAATTCAAAGTAAATATTTCTCTGTGTAAGGATGCCTTGTATGGTGGATGAAAGTTCAGTAATCAACATGCTCACAGCTCGGTAATGAATGTTTGTCAAGTCCATAATGGATGTAGCATGTTTGGAACAGAGAATGTCACGTTGAGGGGATCAATGTATATTACATGTCAATTGGGTAGAAATCTCTCCAAGACTATTTGTCAATGAAAACTGCCTGATTTTGGAATCTAGTGAGAGGGAAAATCTGCGCACGCAGACTAAATGTTTCTAGGTGTAAAATGCCTTGTATGGTGGATGAAAGTTCTCTAATCCACATTCTCACATCTCAGTAATGATTCTTTGTCGAACCCATGATACATAAATCCTGTTCGGAAAACGGAAAGTCATGGTGAGGGAAACTATATAATGTACATGTCTATTGGGTAGAAATCGCTCCAAGAAAATTTTTCAGTGAAATCTACCTCATTTTTGGATGTGGCATTAGGAAAAGCTGGGAAATAAGAGTAAGTGATTTTATGGGTAAATATGCCCTCTATGGTGGATGAAAGTTCGGTAATCCACACGTTCACATCTCAGAAATAAATGTTTGATGAATCCGTCATGCAGGTAGCGTGTTCAGAACACGGTAAGTCACGGTGAGGGCAACTATGTAAATTCCATGTCTATTGTGTATACCTTGCACCACTAGGATATTTCTGTGAAAACTGCCTGATATTTGATACTGGCATTAGAAAAAGTTGCGAACTCAGAGTAAATATTTCTAGGTGTATATATGCCTTGAATGGTGATTGAAAGTTCGGTTATCTACATGCTCACATCTCATTAATGAATGTATTTCCCATCCGTGTTGTATTTAATGTGTTCAGAATATGGAATGACACGATCATTTAAGCTATGTCATTTACATATCAATCGGGTAGAACTCGCTATAAGAGTATTTTTCTGCAAAATATTCCTCATTTCAAAAACTGGCGTTAGGAAAAGCTGCGAAATGTGAGTTAATACTTCTAGGTGACAATATGCCTTTTATGGTGGATGAAAGATCATTAATCCACATGCTCACAACTCATGAGGTAATCATTGTCGAATCCTTCATGCATGAATCGTGTTCGGATCACGGAATATCTTGATGAGGGAAACTATGTAAATTAGAATACTATTTGGTAGAACTCGCCCCAAGAGAATTTTTCTGCGAAAAATTCCTGATTTTTGAAACTGGCTTTAGAAAAAAACGGTGAAATCTGCTAAAAATTTCTAGGTATAAATATGCCTTCCAGGGTGGATGAAAGATCGTAATACACATGCTCATATCTCTGTAATGATTGTTTCTCGAATCCTTGGTGCTTGTAGAGTGTTCAGAACATGGAGTGTCACGGTGAGGGAAATTATGTAAATTACATTTCTATTGGCTAGAACTCGCTCCAAGGGCATTTTTCTGTGAAATCGCCCGCATTTTCAAAACTGTCATTAGGAAAAACCTGTGAAATCAGAGTAAATATTTCTTGGTGTAATTATGCCCTGTATTGTGTTGATAGTTTGGTAATCCACACGTTCTCACCTAAGTAATGAATGTTTTTCGTATCCGTGATGCATGTTATGTGTTTGGAACACGGAATTTCAAGCTGAGGAAACTATGTAAATTACATGTCGATTGGGTAGAACTCGCTCCAAGAGAATTTTTCTGTGAAATATACCTCATTTTCGAAACTGGTGTTAGGAAAAAGCTGGGAAATCAGAGTAAAATTTTTTAGCTGTAAATATGCCTTGTATGGTGATGAAAGATCAGTAATCCACATGCTCACAACTCAGTAATGAATGTTTTTAAATCCATGTTGCAGGCAGCGTGTTCGTAACATTGAATGTCACGGTGAAGGAAGAAGTGTAAATTACATGTCTATTGGGTAGAACTAGCTCCAAGAGGATTCTTTTGAGGAAACTGCCTGATTTTGTAATCTGGCATTATGAAAATCTGGCGAAATGAGAATAAATATATCTAGGTGTATATATGCCTTTTATGGTGGATGAAAGTTCGGTAATCCACATGCCCACAACTCATTAAAGAATGTTGGTCCAGTCTGTGATGCATGTAGCGTGTTCAGAACACGGAATGTCACCGTGAGTGAAACAATTTAAATAAAATGTCTAGTGGGTTCAACTCACTCATAGAGGATTTTTCTGTGCACTATGCCTCACTTTCTATACTGGAGTTATGAAACACATGCGAAATAAGAGTAAATGCTTCTAGGTGTAAATATGCCTTGTTTGGTGGATGAAAGTTCGGTAATCCAAAACCTCACAGCTCAGCAACGAATGTAGTCGAATCAGTGATGCGTGAATCGTGTTCAGAACACGGAATGTCATGGAATTGAAACTATGTAAATTACATGTCTATTGAGTCAAAATCACTCCATTAGGATTTTTCTGCGTAATCTACCACATTTTCGGATGTGGCATTAGGAAAAAGCTGCGAAAAAAGAGTCAGTGCTTCTAGGTGTAAATATACCTTCTATCGTGGATGAAATGTCGGTAATACACATGCTGAGTGCTCGGTAATTAATGTTTGTCGAATCCATTATGCATGAAGCGTGTTTGGGACATGGAATGTCGCGGTGAGGAAACTGTGCAAATTACAAGTCTATAGGGTAGAACAAGCTCCACGAGGATATTTCTGTGAAAACTGCCTGATTTCTGAAACTTGCTTTAGGAAACTGCAGCAAAATCAGAGTAAATATTTCTAGGAAAATATATGCTTTTTATAGTGGATTAAAGTTTGTAATCCACATGCTCACATCTCAGTAATGAAATTTTTCGAATCTGTGATTTTTGTAATGTGTTCGGGACACGGAATATCGTGGTGAGGAAACTATGTAAATTACATGTCTAGTGGGTAAAACACGCTCAAAGAGTATTTTACTGAGCAATCTGCCTCATTTTTAAACTGGCATTAGAAAAACCTGCAAAATCAGAATAAATGGCGTAGGTGTACGAATGCCTTTAATGGTGAATGAAATTTCGTTAATCCACATGCTCACAACTCAGTAATGAATTTTTTTGAATCCGTGATGCATTTAACATGTTTGTAATACTGAATGACACAGTCAGTTAAACTATGTAAATTACATATCTGTCAGGTAGAACTCACTATAAGAATATTTTCCAGTGAAATATGCCTCATTTCAGAAACTGGCATTAGGAAAAGCTGTGAAATCTCAGTAAATGCTGCTACATGACTATTTGCCATTTATGGAGGAAGAAAGTTCGGTAATCCACATGCTCACAGCTCATTAAAGAATGTTTGTTGAATCTGTCATGCATGTAGCGTGTTCGGAACACAGAATATCATGGTGAGGTAAACTATGTAAATTAAATTTCTTTCTGGTAGAACTAGCACCAAAAGAATTTCTCTGCGAAAACTTCATGATATTCCAAACTGGCGTTCAGAAATCCTGCAAAATCAGAGTAAATATTTCTAGGTATAAATATACAAAGCGTGGTGGGTGAAAGTTCATAATACACATGCTCACATCTCACTAATGATTTTTGTCGAATCCATGATGCATATAGTCTGTTCGGAACACGGAATATCACGGTCAGTGAAACTATCTAAATTACATGTCTAGTGGGTAGAACTCGCTCAAAGAGGTTTTTTCTGCATAATCTTTCCCATTTTCTAAACTGGCATTAGGAAAAATCTGCAAAATCAATGTGAATATATCTGAGTGTAAGAATGCCTTGTATGGTGTATGAAAGTTCGGTAATCCATATGCTGTCAGCTCAGTAACGAATGTTTGTCGAATCCGTATTGCATGTAGCGTGTTCAGAACACGGAAAGTCACGTTGAGGGAATCAATGTATATTACATGTCTATTGGGTAGAAATCTCTCCAGAGTATTTGTCTATGAAAACTGCCTGATTTTGGAATCTGATGAGAGAGAAAATCTGCGCACACAGACTAAATGTTTCTAGGTGTGAAATGCCTTGTATGGTGGATGAATGTTATCTAATCCACATTTTTACAACTCAGTACTGACTATTTGTTGAATCCATGATACATAAATCCTGTTCGGAAAATGGAACATCATGCTGAGGGAAACTATGTAAACTTGATATCTATTGGGTAGAAATTGCTCCAAGAGTAATTTTTTGTGAAATTTCCTCATTATCGGATGTGGCGATAAGAAAAAGCTGCGAATTCAGAGTAAGTGATTTGATGGGAAATATGCCTTCCATGGTGGATGAAAGTTCAGTAATCCACACGTTCACATCTCAGAAATAAATGTTTGATGAATCTGTCATGCATGTAGTGTGTTCAGAAGGCAGAAATTCACGGTGAGGACAACTATGTAAATTACATGTCTATTGTGTATACCTTGCACCACAAGGATATTTCTGTGAAAACTGCCTGATATTTGATACTGGCGTTAGAAAAAAGTTGCGAACTCAGAGTAAATATTTCTAGGTGTATATATGCCTTGAATGGTGATTGAAAGTTCGGTTATCTACATGCTCACAACTCAGTAATGAATGTTTTTCCAATTAGTGTTGTATTCAACGTGTTTGGAAGACGGAATGACACGATCAGGTAAGCTATGTAAATTAGATACCTTTCAGGAAGTTCTCGCTATAAGAGTATTTTCCTGTGAAATATACCTCATTTCCTAAACTGGCGTTAGGAAAAGCTGCGAAATCTGAGTAAATGCTTCTAGGTGACAATATGCCTTTTATGGTGGATGAAGGATCGGTAATCCACATGTTCACAACACATTAAGTAATGTTTGTCGAATCCGTCATGCATATAGCGTGTTCGCAAAACTGAATATCATGGTGAGGGAAACTACGTAAATTAAAACACTATTTGGTAGAACTCGCCCCAAGAGAATTTTTCTGTGAAAACTTCATGATTTTCGAACCTGGCGTTAGGAAAAAACTGTGAAACCTGGTAAAAATTTATAGGTATAAATATGCCTTGCATGGTGGATGAAAGATCGTAATACACATGCTCATATCTCAGTACTGAATGTTTCTTGAATCCTTCGTGCTTGTAGAGTGTTTGGAAGACGGAATGTCACTGTGAGGGAAATTATGTAAATTACAATTCTATTGGCTAGAACTCACTCAAAGGGCAATTTTCTGTGAAATTTCCCTCATTTTCCAAACTGTCCTTAGGAAAAATCTGTGAAATCAGAGTAAATGTTCCTTGGTGAAAATATGCCCTGCATGGTGTTGAAAGTTTGGTAATCCACATGTTCTCACCTAAGTAATGAATGTTTGCCTTATCCGTGATGCATGTAACATATACGGAACACGGAATATCACGCTGAGGAAACTATGTAAATTACAGGTCTATTGGGTAGAACTCGCTCCAAGAGAATTTTTCTGTGAAATCTAACTCATTTTCGAAACTGGTGTAGGGAAAAGCTGGGAAATCAGAGTAAAACTTTCTAGGTGTATATATGACCTGTATGGGGATGAAAGTACAGGAAGCCACATGCTCACATCTCAGTAATGAATGTTTTTTAGAATCTGTGTTGCATGTAGTGTGTTCGTACCACGGAATGTCACGGTGAAAGAAGAAGTGTAAATTACATGTCTATTGTGTAGAACTCGTTCCAAGAGGATTTTTTTGTTAAAACTGCCTGATTTAGGAATCTGGCATTATGAAAAACTTGCGAACTGAGAAAAAATATATCTAGGTGTATATATGCCTTGTATGGTGTATGGAAGTTCGGTAATCCACATGCCAACAACTCATTAAAGAAAGTTTGTCGAATCCGTGATGCACGTAGCGTGTTCGGAACATGGAATGACACGGTGAGGGAATCTATGTAAATTATATTTCTATTGGATAGAACTTGATGTAAGAGGAATTTCTGTGAAAACTGCCTGTTTTTTGAAACTGGCGTTAGAAAAAGCTGGGAATTCAGAGTAAAGAATTCAAAGTCTTATTATGCCTTGAATGGCGAATGAAAGTTCGGTAATCCACATGCTCACAACTCAGTAATAAATGTTTGTCGAAACCGTGATGCATGTAATGTGTTCGGAAGACAGAACGTCACGGTCAGTTAAGCTATGTAAATTACATGTCTATCAGGGAGAACTCGATAAAAGAGTATTTTCCTGCAAAATACGCCTCATTTCTGAAACTGGCCTTAGGAAAACTGTGAAATAAGCGTAAATGTTTCTAGGTTTTCATATACATTGTGTGGTGGATGCAAGTTCGGTAATCCAAATCCTCTCAGCTCAGCAACGAATGTAGTCAAATCCGTGATGCGTGAAATGTGTTCAGAACATGGAATGTCATGTGGATTGACTCTATGTAAATTAAATATCTAATGAGTCAAAATTACTCTAAGAGATTTTTTTCTGCAAAATATACCACATTTTTGGATGTGGCATTAGGAAAAATCTGCGAAAAAAGAGTCTGTGCTTCTAGGTGTAAATATGCCTTCTCTCGTGGATGAAATGTCGGTAATAAACATGCTGAGTACTCAGTAATTAATATTTGTCGAATCCGTTATTCATGAAGCGTGTTTGGAACACAGAATATCACGGTGAGGAAACTCTGTAAATTAAGTTTATTGGGTAGAATAAGCTCCACGAGGATATTTCTGTGAAAACTGCCTGATTTCTGAAGCTGGCATTAGGAAAATACAGGAAAATCAGAGTCACTATTTCTAAGAGCAAATATGCTTTGTGTAGTGGATTAAAGTCTGTAATCCACATGCTCACATCGCAGTAATGAAATTTTTCGCATCTTTGATTCATGTAACGTGTTCGTAACACGGAATATCATGGTCAGTAAACTATGTAAATTACATGTCTAGTGGGTACAACACGCTCAAAGTGTATTTTACTGCGCATTGTGCCTCGTTTTTAAACTGGCGTTAGAAAAAAGCTGAAAAATCAGAGTAAACTCTGAAGGTGAACATATGCCTTTAATGGTGAATGAAATTTCGGTATTCCACATGCTCACAACTCAGTAATAAAAGTTTTTCAAATCCGTGAAGCATTTAACATGTTTGGAAGACAGAATGACACGGTCAGGTAAGCTATGCAAATTACAGATCTATCATGTAGAGCTCGCTTTAAGACCATTTTTCTGTGAAATATGCCTCATTTCATAAACTGGCAATTTGGAAAGCTGCGAAGTCTCAGTAAATACTTCTAGGTGACAATATGCCTTTTATGGTGAATGAAAGCTCTCTTATCCACATGCTCACAACTCATTAAGTAATGTTTGTTGAATCCATCGTGCATGTAACATGTTCATAACACAGAATATCATAGTGAGGGAAAATATGTAAATTAAATTCTATTTGGTAGAACTCACACCAAGAGAATTTCTGTGCAAAAACTTCATGATTTTCGAAACTGGCATCCCAAAAAACCTGCAAAAACTGAGTAAATATTTCTAGGTATAAATATGCCATGCATGGAAGATGAAGGTTTGTAATACAGATGCTCACATCTCAGCAATGAATTTTGTCGAATCCGTGATGCATGTAGTGTGTTCAAGTCATGGAATGTTACGGTCAGGGAAACTATGTAAATTACATATCTAGTTGGTAGAACTCACTCAAAGAGTTTTTTTCTGCACAATCTTTCTCATTTTCAAAACTGGCATCAGGAAAATGCTGCAAATTCAAAGTAAATATTTCTCTGTGTAAGGATGCCTTGTATGGTGGATGAAAGTTCAGTAATCAACATGCTCACGTCTCAGTAACGAATGTTTGTCAAGTCCATAATGGATGTAGCGTGTTTGGAACATGGAATGTCATGGTGAGGGAAACAATGTATAGTTCATGTCTATTGGGAAGAACTCTCTCCTAGAGTATTTTTCTAAGAAAACTGCCTGATTTCCAATCTGATGTAAGGCAAAATCTGCTGACACAGACATAATGTTTCTAGGTGTAAAATGCCTTGTGTGTTGGATGAAAGTTCTCTAATCCACATTCTCACAACTCAGTAATGATTCTTTGTCGAACCCATGATACATAAATCCTGTTCGGTAAACGGAATATCATGGTGAGGGAAACTATATAATTTACAAGTCTATTGGGTAGAAATCGCTCCAAGAGAATTTTTCAGTGAAATCTACCTCATTTTTGATGTGGCATTAGGAAAAGCTGCGAAATAAGAGTTAGTGATTTTATGTGTAAATATGCCTCCTATGTAGGATGAAAGTTCGGTAATCCACATGTTCACATCTCAGAAAGTAGTGTTTGATGAATCCGTCATGCATGTATCGTGTTCAGAACATGGAAAGTCACGGTGAGGGCAAGTATGTAAATTCCATATCTATTGTGTATAACTTGCTCCACTTGGATATTTCTGTGAAAACTGCCTGATTTTTGATACTGGCATTAGAAAAAAGATGCGAACTCTGAGTAACTATTTCTAAGTGTATATATGCCTTGAATGGTGATTGAATGTTTTGTTATCCACATGCTCACATCTCAGTAATGAATGATTTTCCAATCCAAGTTGTATTTAACGTGTTCTGAAGACGGAATTACACGATCAGTTAAGCTATGTAAATTAGATATCTATCGGGTAGAACTCGCTATAAGAGAATTTTCCTGCGACATATGCCTCATTTCCGAAACTGGCTTTAGGAAAAATCTGCGAAATCTGGGAAAAATTTCTCGGTAAAATATGCCTTGCATTGTGGATGAAAAATCATGATACACATGCTCACATCTCAGTAATGAATGTTTGTCGAATCTGTGATTCATGTAACGTGTTCGAAACACGGAATATCATGAAGAGGAAACTATGTAAATTACATGTCTAGTGGGTACAACACGCTCAAAGAATATTTTAATGCACAATCTGCCTCATTTTTAAACTGGCATTAGAAAAAGCTGCAAAATCAGAGTAAATGCTGTAGGTGTACAAATGCCTTTAATGGTGAATGAAATTTCGGTATTCCACATGCTCTCAACTCAGTAATGAAAGTTTTTCAAATCCGTGATGCATTTAACGTTTTTGGAAGACGGAATGACACGGTCAGGTAAGCTATGTAAATTAAATATCTGTCGGATAGAACTCGCTATAAGACCATTTTTCTGTGAAATATGCCTCATTACCGAAACTGGCGTTAGGAAAAGCTGCGAAATCTCAGTAAATGCTTCTAGGTGACAGTATGCTTTTTATGGTGGATGAAATTTCGGTATTCCACATGCTCACTACTCATTAAAAAATGTTTTTTGAATCTGTCATACATGTAGCATGTTTGGAACACAGAATATCATGGTGAGGGAAACTATGTAAATTAAAGTTCTATTTGGTAGAATTTGCACCAAGAGAATTTCTCTGTGAAAACTTCACGATTTTTGAAACTGGCATTAGGAAAAATCTGCAAAATCTTTTAAATATTTCTAGGTATAAATATGCCTTGCATGGGGGATGAAAGATCGTAATACACATGCTCACATGTCAGTGATGAATGTTTGTCGAATCCTTGGTGCTTGTAGAGTGTTCGGAACACGGAATGGCACGGTGTGGGAAATTATGTAAATTATATTTCTATTGGGTAGAACTCGCTCCAAGAGTATTTTTCTGTGAAATCTCCCTCATTTACGAAGCTGTCATTAGGAAAAAACTGTGAAATCAGAGTAAATGTTTCTTGGTGTAAATATGCCCTGTATGGTGTTGAAAGTTTGGTAATCCACATGTACTCTCCTCAGGAATGAATGTTTTTCTTATCCGTGATGCATGTAATGTGTTCGGAACATGGAATATCATTGTGAGTGAAAGTATGTAAATTACATGTCTGGTGGTTAGAACTCGCTCAAAGAGGATTTTTCTGTGTAATCTGTCACATTTTTTAAACTGGCATTAGAAAAAGCTGCAAAATCACTGTAAATATCTCTCTGTGTAATTATGCCTTGTATGGTGGATGAAAGTCCTGTAATCCACATGCTCACAGCTCAGGAACGAATGTTTGTCGAATACATGATGTGTGTAGTGTGTTTGGAACACGGAATGTCACAGTGAGAGCAATAATATATATTACATGTTTATTGGGTAGAAATCGCTCCAAGAGTATTTTTCTATGAAAACTGCCTGATTTTTGAATCTGATGTTAGGAAAAATCTGCGCAATCAGTCTAAATGTTTCTAGGTGTAAAATGCCTTGTATTGTGGATGAAAGTTCTCTAATCCACATTCTCACAACTCAGTAATGATTGTTTGTTGAATCCGAGAAACATAAAGCCTGTTCGGTACACGGAATTTCGTGGTGAAGGAAAGTATGTAAATTATATGTCTAGTAGGTAGAAAGCATTCCAAGAGTATGTTTGTGCAATATCTACCTCATTTTCAGTTGTGGCGTTAAGAAAAATCTTCGAAATCAGAGTATGTTTTTCTAGGTGTAAATATGCCTTCTATGGTGTATGAAAGTTCAGTAATCTACATGCTCACAACTCAGTAATTAATGTTTTTCGAATCCATATGCATGTAGCATGTTAGGAACACAGAATGTCATGGTGAGGGAAAGTATGTAAATTACATGTCTATTGGGTAGGACTCACTCAAAGGGTATTTTTCTGTGCAATCTTTCTCATTTTCTAAACTAGCATTAGGAAAAATCTGCAAAATGAAAGTAAATATTTTTCGGTGTAAGTATGCTTTTTATGGTGGATGAAAGTTCGGCAATCCATAAGCTCACAGCTCAGTAACGAATTTTTTTCGATTCCATAATGCATGTTGCGTGTTTAGAAAATTGAATGTCACGGGGAGGGAAACCATGCATATTACATATTTATTGGTATATCTCGCTCCAAGAGAATTTTTCTCATGCCTTCTATACCAACAGGAACCAAGAAATACATATAACATACATGAAATAACCCCCAACTTAGGTTTCCATTGTGCATCTGGTGCCCTATGCTGCCAATGACACATATTGGCCAATGTTGGCATTTTAAGGGGAAACATTTCTCTCTAGGAAAACACAAGGAAACCCTAACAAAATATTTACACATAGGCTTGTTTCCAAAAGTACCTAGATGCATTATAGCTATGAGAAAACTGCTGCAGCTTTGAAAGGCTATTGAGAACCAGGTGATCTTCTATCAGCGATGAGAACGCTTAATCGTCCGATCATGTTGGTAAAGCAATTTAACCCTACCACGTCTGCCTCTCCATGATATACTGCACCCGTCGCTTAACTGAAGGGAAATTACGGTTCACAAAACATGTGTCTGTATAACTCTATGGCAAATTTAACAGTTTAGTTTTCTAACTGACATATAATAGTTACCTATACTGTCTTGAAAAACTGAGCCCTAATACATATTCAAGTTCAGTCAAAGATTCCCCTCACTTACCACACTCCCTTCACCCCAAAGAAAATATAACCCTGGCATTTGCTGAATCTAGGGGAAGTTCATCGTTTCTTCATCTGAGCTAATTATTCAATCCATATATACTTTCATTGAGACTATTTGACCTTCAAGGTTTTCACTGTTGTGCACAGAGTGTGAAGGAGGAGGAACTCTGATATTAGGAGGGGCTTGCTCTCCTCCTAATGGCTTCATTGCATCTCAGGTGCTGATTCTTTGGAATGGATGGCTGAGTGGAGTGTAGGGAAGAGGAAGTACTTGATAGCTAGGTCCAACCCTGGGAAAAAGGCTTACGAGGGCTTGCTGCATTGTGGTCTAAATGCTTTGTAAATGCCCCTTGGGATGTGTGGATTCTCATTTCTTCTTCCAAGAACATGAGCCCACTTATCACCTCTGCCTTCTCTTCTGTTTTAGATGTAAGGAATCTTGGGCCTGTTCTTGGAGCAGAGAATTGAGTACCTTACTCAAGTTCACGTTGACCCTCCACAGGTTTCTGCCAGTATAAGCGAGGCACAATATGTCTCATGAAAATCTTTTCAACCTAGTATTCTCTACAGAATTCTCCATGCCAGTATTCTCCATTGTTGTAGAACAACTATCATCAATCTGTTCGCATCTCTCCTCAATCTGTGCAGCCATCTTTTCTGCCAGCTTCTCTTCGTGTCTTAGATAAAGTCGACTTCTACAGGACTTGGCAAGGCTGAAAGTACCTCAGAGCCTCACCAGTAAGCTGATGACCGGCAGATCTCCCACTATCTGACCTTTCAGGTTCTGGGAACTGACCCATGAACTCAGGCTATTGGGGAGCTGCAGTATCTCAAACTTACACCGCATCCCGAACAAGAGACCTAAGCCAAGCTCCTCAGAGGATGGCAGCCCCTCCATGACACTGATCCACCCACAGAGCTCTGCCCAGTTACCTTGGATCCACCAGCCACAACAAGCCTCACGGAACACACCAACATTCCACCTGGAATCCAACCGGTAAATGCCATCCCCAATGGTTGCTGCATCTTGTCAGTGTTGGGGGAGGGACTGCATCACACGAGAGGTTCCTAGGGTAAATGTGAGTCTCTCCATTAGCATCCCATAGTCCTTCTTTTCTTCCCTCTTTCCTTTAGTACTGATCTCTATACAAAGTACAGAGGGATGTGTGTCCATGTTAATTTTATGGTTTCACATGACATTAACCTTTTTAACAGTTAAGAGTACACAAAGACACACTTTAGGATTCTTATGTTTGTGTAATAACCATTCACCCAGAATACATATCCTTCTGTTGATTTTCTGCTGAAACACCCACACTCTCAGAACATGGATCCATTTTTTTCCATGAGGGCTGAAATTCCTAGAAATGAAACCAATCTCAGTGTACACTTTACTACCTGTCTCTTTTGCTCTCAGTACAGTTTTTAAGACATAATTGTATTTGTCATAGGCGTATGCCATTATTCTCTACATAGATTTCAATATGCCATTCATTCATTCTGTTGGAAGACATGCAAGACTATATCAAGGACTATGAATCAGTTTTATTCAAAATAGGCATTCGGGTTAGGTCACGATGTGCTCTTATGAATCAAAATTTATGAATGTTAATGCACACATCTGTTTTCTGAATACAAGTGCGTTGAGTACATGCAAGCAGCGATACTGGGTTGATGCGTGCTGAATGTTCCTTGACATCAGTTGGAGTATTTTCTTTTGCATTATCATGGTTCCTTTCGATATATGTCAGCCAACCGTACTCCATTGGTGTTTGTTTGTTTGTTTGATTGTCTGTTTGCTTGTTCTTTGTTTTGCAAACACATTATGCCATGCATCTCTCCGTTTACTTCAGAGAGTCTTATAAGCTGATTCACTTATTATAGTGCTGAAAATCACCTATGGTTTCCTGCTTCCCTCTCCGATCTTTAGAGTTTCAATGTCCTCCTTGCCTACTTCTTGTTTATTCTTTGCAACTCATTGCTCTTCTTGATTTTCCAATAACTGTTTTCTTGTTTCCATTTCGTCTAGCTACTTTTCTATTCAGGGTAGAATTCTCATCTTTCTTTTTGGATAAGTTCCAAACTGCTGAATTCTTTTAAGTTTGGCCAGTCTGTGAAATTCTCTAGCTCTGCCGTTATTAGAAACGGTGGTCTTTTGGCATAGGCTTCCATAGATTGCAACTTTTTCTCATTCAGGATTTGGTCTATCTCCTGGCACTCCTTTCTGTCCTGTAATATATCTGTCGAGATATCAGCTGAAACTCCTCTGGAGGTTCTGTTGTGTCTAAGTTGCTTTCCCCTAGGTGCATTAAAAATCACTGAGTTGATCAGGAACTTTAATGATTTGAATGATAATACAGCTGCTTGTAGGTCTATTGGTATTCCAACTCCTTTGGACACTGTGTGCTTCCTAGTTTCGTATAGATGATTGTTTCTTGGCTTTCAGCAAAATTCAGTCTGATTTTTCTCCAAATAACTTTACAGACTTTTTTTTTTTTAATATCTTGCTTTTCCATCAGCGACTCTTATGAAACCTAGATTTTCATGAGTGATCTTACACCAGGGTTCAACAGCAATGTTTGCAGTGATTTCCACTCGCTTTTCTATGTCATCTTCTGATCGAGAGATTTCTGTTCTCCTGTCTTCACAGTCATTCACAAGTTCATCTACATTATCTAGTCGGCTTATGTCTGACTTTTGCCCTTCTATTATCTCATCCATTGAGTTTTATTATTTTACTTTTCTCGAGTTTAGAATTTCTCTTCCCCTTTTCTGATATTCTGCATATTGTGATTCTGAGACACTGTTGTTCTTCAGTGTTTCTCTCACCTGGGTTTTCAATACTTGCTCTGGTAGTGTTTCGCAGTCTAGTTGTATGAAACCATTTTTTTAGGCCTTCAATCTCTTTGGAACTGAAAATGCTACTTCCTTTTTCGTTTATATATTCTTTATCTCTACTGGTCAATTAATATTGGGTATTTAATGTAGACTTGTGGGGCTTTGTTAAGTGAAAGTTTTAGCCTGTTGTGTTTATGCAAATCCGTGATATTACTGTGAGGACAATTTTTCCTAGACACTGATGCCATGTCATTTTCTTGTGTGTGTTGTCTGGTATATTTCAAATTGCTGGTGTTGAATTTGCCGTGATAAACACAACATAATCTTCTCTTTAGTTTAACCTCATATTTATTATGCTTATCTCACAGTTCTGAAAGTGGGCAGGACACTTCTTCTTGTGGAAATGGAGCTTCTAAAGGTTTTCAGCCCTGCAGGCTGCTGTATGTCATTTTGGAGTGTTTCGAAGACAGCATCAAGATTGTGCACTTGAACTTTCTTTTCCCATGAGAATGTCCCAACGTTACCAGTTCTCCCCAGAGCTTCTCTGTCTACAGAAACACCAGAGTAAACTTATCTAAGGATATCATGCATCAGGGCCTTCTACAATGATCCTGCATTCCCTCCTAGGTGTCCTCTGTGCCGTAAAATATCCGTGCCATCCAAAATGTAGCATCTGCATTTGGGAGATAATATTGTAGGAAATGCTTCATCTTCTCACGCTGTGGACCTAGACCACTGTTCTTTGTTCTCTCATTTTATGGCATGGGACCACGACTGCATCCACAGAGATTTCCCACATCCTCTACCTCAAACCAAACCCTAATTCCAGTCCAGGCTATGAATGTATCAGATCTTAAGTCTTTGGCTACTGATTTCAAACGCAAGGCCACCTGGATTCCTCAGACCAGATGCATGATGTCTCTGATTGAGCCCCACACATGCTCTATTGGCAAAATGCCAAATTAGTCCCTGGGCCTGCAGATGCAGTGGATGTGGCCATGGGACATTTCGATAAAGTCAACCTTGCACACCAGAGTGTGTGCTTTCTCATTGGTGTCCCAGGAGTGTCTGCTCTCTTGATAGGACAAGCCAGAATCCATAAACACCTCCAGATTCCTAAGCTCAGTGTGTGACATCATCCATAGCAGTATCCCACATTTTCCGCAGCCTCTGCTAGCTCAAATTTGGCAGCTCAGCTTTTGGTCTCATAATCAATTGTGGGGATATTTTGTGCTGATTTCTTTGAGTTCTGTCAGCCAAGCATCTGCTGTGCAGTCTTCTAACACTCAGCACATCACTTTCAGTCCCATGTGTCCTGTCCACTTGAGAGTGTGTGTCCAATTAAGCAGAGATTCACCTTGGCTGCTCCATCACTGGAGGTCAATTCCAGCAATGATTTCCATTCTCTACTTTGCCTTCTCCTCCTTCCAGGTTTTCTGAGGCCTCATTCTGTCTCTGGAAGTAAGAGACCACTCATCGATAAGTGTCCTGAGCCAAGAGCTGGGTGAGTGGTTGTTTATCTAGCTGTGTATATGGGAGAGAGTAAGCATAAGTGGCACTGGTACTCTGCCAACTGGGCATCGATATATCAACACATTCCAGATATAACTCACAGAAATGTGATTCTTCTTTAGCTCATTTTTCTATACAGCCATGGTTGGAGGGTTTGTCCGAAGACACCAGTTTTGACATTGTGTAGGTACCTCAGGTGCAGTCTTTCAAATTTTAATAGAATTGATAGACATATTTTGGGATTTATATGAAAATTAAGTTAGTTTTTGAAACATACTCAATCTACCTTCAAGCCTGACTTGTCAAATTCTGCTACCATTTTGTCAGCTCTTAGGAAAAAATAGACAGTTAGAATGTAAAATAGCAGTCAAAAATGATGAAGGGGACAGGTCAAGTCTTTACTGTTAATGCCCCCAACACCAACAGGAACCATGAAATAACTTTTGGTGACATGAATTAACCCCTACCCTGGGTTTCACTTGTGCATGTAGTGTCCTTTCCACCTAATGACACATACTGTCCAATGTTGGCATTTCAAGGGATACATTTCTGTCTTGGAAAACACAAGGAAACCCAAACAAAATATTTACATGTAGGCTTGGTTCCAAAAGCAACTAGAGGCATTAAAACTATGAGAAAACTGCTGCAACTTTGTAAGTCTATTGAGAAGTATGTTTTCTTATATCAATGATGAGAATTCTTAATAGTCTGATCATGTTAGGTAAAGAAATTTAACACAACAACGTCTGCACCCTCTGATATACTGAACACGGGACTTGCCAGAATGGAAAACATGGTACACAAATCATGTGTATGTATGACTATGGCTATTTTACAGTTTAGTTCTCTAACTGACTTATAATAGTTACCACTACTGCCTTGAAAAACTGAAGCCTTATACATATTCAAGTGCAGTCAAAGATTCCCCTCACTTACCACACTCCCTTCTCCCCAAAAATGATGTAACACTAGCATTTGCTGAATCTAGGGGAAGATCATCATTTCTTTGTGTTAGCTAAGTATTCAATACCTATCTACTTTCATCAAGACGATTTGACCATTGAGGATTTCACTGTTGTGCACAGAGTGTGAAGGTGGAGGAACTCTGATTCTAGGAGGGGCTTGCTCTCCTCCTACTGGCTTCATTGCAGCTCAGGTGCTCATCTTTTGGAATGAATGTTTGAGTAGAGAGGAGGGAAGAGCAAGTGCTTGATTGCTAGGCCCAACCCTGGGTAAATGCTAACCAGGGATGGGTGCATAGTGGTCTGAATGCTTTGTAAATGCCCCTTGGGAGGTTTGGATTCTCACGACCTCTTCAAAGAACTTGAGCCATTTTATCATCTCTGCCTTCTCTTCTGTTTTAGACGTCAGGAATCTTGGACCCATTCTAGTAGCAGTTAATTCAGTACTATCCTCAAGTGCACATTGAAACTCCCCAGGTTTCTGCCAGTATCAGCGAGGCTCAATATGTCTCATGAAAGTATTTTGAGCCTGGTATTCCATATAGAAGCCTCCATGCCAGTATTCTCCTTTGTAGCAGAACAACTGTCATCAATGTGTTCGCATCTCTCCTCAATCCGTGCAGCCAGCCTTTCTGTCAGCTTCTCTTCGTGTCTCCCATAAATTCGACTTCTACAGGACTTGGCAAGCCTGAAAGTACCTCGGAGCCTCACCAGTAAGCTGATGACCAGCATATCACCCACTGTCTGCCCTTTCAGGTTCTGGGAACTGACCCTTGAACTCAGGCCATTGGACAGTGGCAGTATTTCTAACTTACACAGTTTCCCAAACAAGACACCTAAACCATGCTCCACAGAGGGAGGCAGCCGCACCATAACACTGATCCACCCACAGAGCTCAGCCCAGTTATCTGGGATCCACCAGCCACAACAAGCCTCATGGAACACACCAACATTCCACCTGGAATCCAATTGGTAACTGACATTTCCAATGTTTGCTGCATCTTGTCAGTGTTGGAGGAAGGGCTGCATCACATGAGAGGTTCCTAAGGTTAATGTGATTCTCCCCATTAGCGTCCCATGGTCCTTTTTTTCCTTCCCTCTTTCCTTTAGCACTGATCTCTATACAAAGTATAAATGGAGGGATGTGTGTCCGAGTTAATTTTATGGTTTCACACGACTTAAAACTTTCTAAAAGTTAACAGTACACAAAGACCCACTATAGGAGTCTTACTTTTGTGTAATATCCGTTCACCCAGAATACATATCTGTCTGTTGATTTTCTGCTGAAACTCCCACACTCTCAGAACATGCATCCATTTGTTTCATGGGGGCTGAAATTCCTAGAAGTGAAACCAAACCCAGTGTACAATTTACTGCCTATCTCTTTTGCTCTTAGAACTGTTTTGTAGACATGTTTGTCTTTGTCATAGGCGTATGCCATATATTCTCTACATAGATTTCATTATTCCTTTCATTCATCCTGTTGGAAGTCTTGCAAGACTATATCATGCAATATGAATCTGTTTTATTCAAAATAGGCATTCGGGTTAGGTCACGATGTGCTCTTATGAATCAATATTTGTGAATGTTAATGCATGCAACTGTTTTCTGAATACAAGTGTTTTGATTACATGCAAGCAGCGATATTGTGTTGATGCGTGTTTAATGTTCCTTGACATCAGTTGGAGTATTTTATTTTACATTATCATGGTTCCTTTGGATATATGTGAGCCAAGCGTACTCTTTGGTGTTTGTTTGTTTGTTTGATTGTCTGTTTGCTTGTTCTTTGTTTTGCAAACATATTATGCCATGCATCTCTCCATTTACTTCAAACAGAGAGTCATATTAGCTGATTCACTTTGTATAGTGCTGAAAATCACCTATGGTTTCCTGCTTCCCTCTCACATCTTTAGGGTTTCAATGTCCTCCTTCCCTATTTCTTGTTTATTCTTTCCAACTCATTGCTCTTCTTGCATTTCCAATAACTGTTTTCTTGTTTCCATTTCGTCTAGCTACTTTTCTATTCAGGGTAGAATTCTCAATCTTTCTTTAAGGATAAGTTTCAAACTGCTGAATTCTTTTAAGTTTTGCCAGTCTGTGAAATTCCCTAACTCTGCCATTATTAAATATGGCTGTCTTGTGGCATAGGCTACCCTAGATTGCACCATTTTCTCATTCAGGATTTTGTCTATGTTTTGGCACTCCTTCCTGTGCTGCAATATAAGTGTCGAGATATAAGCTGAAACCCCTATGGAGGTTCTGTTGTGTCTTAGTTGCTTTCTTCTAGGTGCATTAAAAATCACTGGGATGATCATGAATTTTGATGATTAGAATGATTATACAGCTGCTTGTATGTCTATTGGAATTCCACCTCCTTTGGACGCTGTGTGCTTCCTGGTTTCGTATAGGTGATTGTTTCTTGTATTTCAGAAAGTTTCAGTCTGATTTTTCTCCGAATAACTGTTCAGACTTTTTTTTTAATCTTGCTTTTCCATCTGTGACTCTTATGAATCTTAGATTTTCCTGCGTGATATTACCCCAGGGTTCAACAGCAATGTTTACATTGATTTCCACTATGTAATCTTCACACCGAGGGATTTCTGTTCCCCTGTCATCACAGTCATTCATGAGACCCTCGGCATAATCTAGTCTGCTTACATCTGACATTTGCCCTTCTGTTATCTCATCCATTGAGTTTTATGATTTTATTTTTCTCATCTTTAGAGTTTCTCTTCCCTTTTTCTGGTATTCTGCCTTTTGAGATTCTTAGACACTGTTGTTCTACAGTCATTCTCTCACCTGGGTTTTCAATACTTGCTCTAGTAGTGTTTCACAGCCTAGTTGTTTGAAATCTTTTTTTTTTTTTTTTGGCCTTCAATGAATTTGGAATTGAAAATGTTACTTCCTGTTTCTTTTATATACTTCTTTATCTCTACTGGTCTATTACTATCGGGTATTTAATATAGAATTGTAGGGATTTGTTATGTGAAAGTTTTAGCCTGTTGGATTTATACAATTCCATGATATTATTGTGAGGATAATTTTTCCTAGACATTGATGCCATGTCATTTTCTTGTTTGTGTTATCTGGTATATCTCGAATTGCTGGTGTTGAATTTGTTGAGACAAACACACCATACTTTTCTCTTTTATTATAACCTCATATTTATTATGCTTATGTCACAGTTCTGAAAGTGCACAGGACCCTTCCTCTAGTTGAAATGAAGCTTCTAAAAGTTTTCAGCTCTGCAGGCTGCTGTATGTCATTTTGGAGAGTTTCCAAGACAGCATCGTGACAGTGTGCTTGTCCTTTCTATTCCCATGAGAATGTACCAATTTTTCCAGTTCTACCCAGAGCTTTTGTGTCTACAGAAATACTAGAGGAAACTTATCTATGGATATCATGCATCAGAGCCTGCTGTGATGATCCCGCAACCCAACCAAATGTCCTCATTGTTGTACTATGTCTGTGCCATCCAAAATGTAGCATATTCCTTTGGGAGATAATGCTGTAGGAAATGTTTCATCTTCTCACGCTGTGGAAATATACCACTGTTCTTTCTTCTCTAATTTTGTGGCATAGGACCACGACTGCAACCACAGAGCTGTCCTGAATCCTCTACATCAAACCAAAATCTGTTCCCAGTCCAGGCTATGAATGTAGCAGATCCTAAGGCTTTGGATACTGATTTAAACCCCAAGGCCACCTGGATCCCTCAGACCAGATGCATGATACCTCTGAGCAGCACACGTGCTCTATTGGCAAAATGCAAAATTGGTCCCTGGGCCTGCAGATGCATTGGATGGGGACATGGGATATTTCCATAAACTAAACCTCACACGCTGCGGTGTTTGCTTTCTCATTTGTGTCCCAGGATGATCTGCTCTCTTGATGGGACCAACCACAATCCATAACAACCTCTAGATTCCTGAGACTCAGCGTGTGCCATCATCCATAGCCTTATCCCTCATTTTCCACAGACTCTGTTAGGTCAAACTTGGCAGCTCGTCTTTTGGTCTCATAATCAATTGTGGGGATATTTTGTGCTGATTTCTTTGAGTTCTGTCAGCCAAGCATCTGCTGTGCACTCTTCTAACACTCAGCGCATCACTTTCAATCCCATGTGTCCTGTCTGCTTGAGAGTGTACATCCAGTTAAAACAGAGTTTCCCTTTGCTGCTCCATCACTGGAGGACACTTCCAGCACTGATTTCCATTCTCTACTTTGTTTCTCCTTCCAGGAGTTCTGAGGCCTCATTCTGTCTTTGGAAGTAAGAGACCACTCATCGGCAAGTGTCTTGAGCCAAGGGCTGGGTGAGTGGATGTTCATCTAGCTTTGTACATGGCAGCGAGTGAGCGTAGGTTGCACTGCTACTCTGCCAACTGGGCATCGCCATATCAACACTTTCCAGATATAACTCACAGAAATGTGATTCTTGTTTAGCTCATTTTTCTATACATCATTTATTGGATGTTTTGTCGGAAGACACCAGTTTTGACATTGTGTTGATACCTCAGGTGCAGTCTTTCAAATTTTAATAGAATTGATCTACATATTTTGGGATTTATATGAAAATGAAGTTAGTTTTTGAAACATACTCAATCTACATTCAAGTTAGGCTTGTCAAATTCTAGTACCATTTTGTCAGCTCTTAGGGAAAAATAGACAGTTAGAATGTAAAATAGCAGTCGAAAATGATGAAGGGGACAGGTCAAGTCTTTACTGTTGATGCCTCCAACACCAACAGGAACCATGAAATAACTATTGGAGACATGAATTAACCCCCACCCTGGGTTTCCCTTGTGCACGTGGTGCCCTTTCCTCCCAATGTCACATACTGAACAATGTTGGCTTTTCAAGGGAAACATTTCTCTCTAGGAAAACACAAGGAAACCCAAACAATATATTTACATGTAGGCTTGGTTCAAAAAGCACGTACAGGCATTATAGCTATGAGAAAACTGCTGCAGCTTTGTAAGACTATTGAGAACCAGGTTCTCTTCTATCAACGATGAGAACGCTTAATAGTCCGATCATGTTAGGTAAAGCAATTTAACCCAATGAAGTCTGCACCCCCATGATATACTGAATCCAGGGCTTGCCAGAATGGAAAATACGGTCCACAAGTCATGTGTCCATATATGTCTATGGCAACTTTTACAGTTTATTTCTCTAAATGACTGATAATGTTTACCTATACTGCCTTGAAAATTGGAAGTCTTATACATATTCAAGTTCAGTCAAAGATTCCCCTCACTTACCACACTCCCTTCACCCCAAGAAAGACGTAACCACAACATTTGCTGAATCTAGGGGAAGGTCATCATTTCTTCATATGAGCTAAGTATTCAATCCCTATCTACTTTTGTTGAGACTATTTGAGCATTAAGGATTTCACTGTTGTTCACAGTGTCTGAAAGTGGAGGAACTCTGATTCTAGGAGGGGCTTGCTCTCCTCCTACTGGCTTCATTGCAGCTCAGGTGCTGATCTTTTGGAATGGATCACTGAGTTGGGGGGAGGGTGGAGCAAGTGCTTGATAGCAAGGCCCAAACCTGGGAAAAGGCTTACCAGGGCTTGGTGCATTGTGGTCTGAATGCTTTGTAAATTCCCCTTGGGACATGTGGAGTCTCACGACCTCTTCCAGGAACATGAGCCCTTTTATCACCTCTGCCTTCTGTTCTGTTTTAAAAGTCAGGAATCTTGGAACCGTTCTTGGAACAGGGAATTGAGTGCCTTCCTCAAGTTCACGTTCAGTCTCCACAGGTTTCTGCCAGTATCAGCGAGGCTAAATATGTCTCATGAGTCTTTTGAGCCTGGTATTCCGTATAGAAACCTCCATGTCAGTATTCTCCATTGTAGCAGAACAACTCTCATCAATGTGTTTGCATCTCTCCTCAATCTGTGCAGGCAGCTTTCTGCCAGCTTCTCTTCGTGTCTCCCATAAATTCGACTTCTACAGGACTTGGCAAGCCTGAAAGTACCTCGGAGCCTCACCAGTAAGCTGATGACCGGCAGATCTCCCACTGTCTGCCCTTTCAGGTTCTGGGAACTGACCCGTGAACTCAGGATATTGGGCAGCAGCAGTATCTTAAACTTACACAGCGTCCCGAACAAGAGACCTAAGCCAAGCTCCTCAGAGGATGGCAGCCCCTCCATGAAACTGAACCACCAACATAGCTCTGCCCAGTTACCTTGGATCCACCAGGTACAACAACTTCAAGGAAGACACCAACATTCCACCTGGAATCCAACCAGTAACTGCCATCCTCAATGTTTGCTGCATCTTGTCAGTGTTTGGGGAGGGGCTGCATCAGACGAGAGGTTACTAAGTTAAATATGATTCTCTCCATTAGCGACCCATGGTCCATTATTTCCTAACCTCTTTCCTTTAGTTCAGATTTCTAAAACAGTTCAAATGGAGGGAACTGTGTACATGTTAAGTTTATGTTTCCACCCGTTTTTAACCTAACAGTTAACAGTATTAAAAGACCCACTATAGAAATCATATATTTGTGTAATATCCTTTGACAGAGACTACATATCCGTCTGTTGATTTTCTGCTGAAAGACCCACAATCTCAGAACATGGATCCATTTGTTTCATGGGGGCTGTTATTCCTAGAAATGAAGCCAATCCCAAAGTACACTTTACTGTCTGTCTTTCTTACTCTTAGTACAGTTTTGTAGAGCTACTTTTCTTTGTTATAGGCGTATGCCACTTAATCTCTACGTAGGGTTGAATATGCCATTCATTCTTTCTGTTGGAAGACTTGTAAGCCTATATCATGGACTATGAATCTATTTTATTCAAAATAGGCTTTTGGGTTAGGTCATGATATGCTCTTTTGAATCAAAATATATGAATATTTATGCACACATCTGTTTTCTGATTACACTGGTGTTGAATACATGCAAGCAGAGTTATTGTGTCGATGCATGCTGAATGATCCTTGACATCACTTTGAGTGTTTTCTTTTGAATTATCATGGTTCTTTGGATATATGTCAGCCAACCATACTACTTTGGTGTTTGTTTGTTTGATTCTTTGTTTGTTTGCTTGTTCTTAGTTTTGCAAGCACATTAGACCATGTTTCTCTCCGTTTGCTTCAGAGAGTCATATAAGCTGAATCACTTAGTATATTGCTGAAAATCACCTATGTTTTCCTGCTTCCCTCTCCCATCATTTGGGTTTTGATTTCCTCCTTGCCTTCTTCTTGTTTATTCTTTGCAACTCATTGCTCTTCTTGCATTTCCAATGATGGTTTTCTTATTTCCATTTCGTCTTGCTTCTTTCCTATTCAGGGTAGAATTCTCCATCTTTCTTAGGATAAGTTTCAAACTGCTGAATTCTTTTAAGTTTTGCCGGTCTGCAAGATTCTCTAGCTCTGCCGTTATTAGAAATGGCAGCCTTGTGGCATAGGCTATCCTAGATTGCAGCTTTTTCTCATTCAGGATTTGGTCTAAGTCCTGGCACTCCTTCCTTTCCTGCTTTATTTCTGTCGAGATATCAGCTGAATCCTCTCTGGAGGTTCTGTTGTGACTTAGTAGCTTTCCTCTAGTTGCATGTTTTAACTTTTTTAATTGTTTTATTATCATTTTACAGTGTTGTGTCAAATTCCAGTGTTCAGCACAATGTTTCAGTCTTTCATGGATTTATACACACTCATTGTCTCATTATTTTCTCTGTGAGTTATGATAACATTTTGTGTATATTTCCCTATGCTATACGGTGTAATCTTGTTTATCTATTCTACAGTTTTGAAATCCCAGTCTATCCCTTCCCACCCTCCACCTCCCAGCAACCACAAGTTTTTATTCTCTGTCTTTGAGTCTATTTCTCTCCTGTATTTATGCTTTGTTGTTTTTTGTTTGTTTGTTTTACAAAGCTTCATTGTTTTACACGCTGCTGTCCAGTTTTCCCAATACCATTTGCTGAAGAGTCTGTCTTTATTCCATTGTATATTCTTGCCTCCTTCATTAAAGATTAGTTGACCAAAAGTTTGTGGGTTCATTTCTGGGCTCTCTTTTCTATTCCATTGGTCTATATGTCTGTTTCTGTACCAATACCATGCTGTCTTAATGACTGTAGCTCTATAGTATTATCTGAAGTCTGGGAGAGTTATTCCTCCAGCCTCTTTCTTTCCCTTCAGTAATGCTTTGGCAATTCTAGGTCTTTGATGGTTCCATATAAATTTTATTATGATATTTTCTAGTTCTGTGAAATATGTCCTGGGTAGTTTGTTAGGGATTGCATTAAATCTGTAGATTGCCTTGGGCAGTGTGACCATTTTAACAATATTGATTCTTCCAAACCAAGAGCATGGAATATCTTTCCATTTTTTAAAGTTTTCTTTAATTTCCTTCATCAACGGTTTGTAGTTTTCTGTGTATAATTCTTTCACCTCCTTGGTTAGATTTATTCCCAGATATTTTATTACTTTGGGTGCTATTTTAAAGGGGATTGTTTCTTTACTTTCTTTTTCTGTTGATTCATCATTAGTGTAAAGAAATGCAACTGATTTTTGAACGTTAATTTTGTAACCTGCTTACTTGCTGAATTCTTCAATCAGCTCTAGTAGCTTCTGTGTGGACCTTTTAGGGTTTTCTATATATAGTAACGTTGTCAGCATATAGTGACACTTTTACCTCTTCTTTTCCAATTTGGATCCCTTTTATTCTTTCTCTTGCCTGGCTGCTGTGGCTAGGAATTCCAGGACTATGTTGAATAGGAGTGGTGATACTGGGCAGCCTTGTTTTGTCCCAGATTTTAGTGGGAAGCTTTTGAGTTTTTCACCATTGAGTACTATGCTGGCTGTAGGTTTGTCATATATAGCTTTTACTATGTTGAGTTATGTTCCCTCTATACCCACTTTGGCGAGAGTTTTTATCATAAATGGGTGTTGAATTTTATCAAATGCTTTTTCTGCATCGATTGAGATGATCATGTGGTTTTTGTCCTTTCTCTTGTTGATGTGATGTATTACACTGATTGATTTGCGTATGTTGAACCAGCCTTGTGTCCCTGGGATGAACCCCCCTTGTGTCCCTGGGATGAACCCCACTTTTTTATGTGTTGTTGGATTCTATTTGCTAAAATTTTGGTGAGGATTTTGGCGTCTATGTTCATCAGTGATATTGGCCTATAATTCTCTTTTTTTGTAGTGTCTTTGCCTGGTTTTGGTATCAGGGTGACTGTGGCTTCATAGAATGTGTTTGGGAGTATTCCCTCCTTTTCAATCGTCTGGAAGAGTTTGAGAAGGATTGGTATGAATTCTTCTTTGTATGTTTGGTAGAATTTCCTGGTGAAGCTGTCCTGTCCTGGACTTTTATTTGTAGGGAGGTTTTTAATTGCTATTTCTATTTCTTTTCAAGTGATCGGATTGTTCAAGTGTTCAGATTCTTCTTGATTCAGTCTTGGTGGACAGTATGTTTCCAGAAACTTGTCCATTTCCTCTAGGTTATCCAGTTTGTTTCCATATAGTTTTTCATAATATTCTCATATGATATACTGTATTTCTATTTTGTTTGTTGTAATTTATCCATTTTCCTTTCTTATTTTGCTAATTTGTTCTCTCTCTTTTTTATTCTTTGTGAGTTTGGCCAGTGGTTTGTTGATTTTATTTACTTTTTCAAAAAACCAGTTTTTGGTTTGGTTGATTTTTTCTATGGTCTTGTTAATCTCTATTGTATTTAATTCCTCTCTGATCTTTATTATTTCCTTCCTTCTGCTGCTTTTTGGGGATTTTTGTTCTTCTTTTTCTAATTCATTCAGGCGGTGGGTTAAATTGTTTATTTGAGATTGTTCTTGTTTTTTGAGGAAGGCCTGTATCGCTATAAACTTCCCTCTTAGCACTGCCTTTGCTGTGTCCCATAGGTTTTGAGTGGTTGTGCTTTAATTATCATTTGTCTTAAGGTATTTTTTAATTTCAGCTTTGATTTCCTCATTGACCCATTGTTTTTTCAATAACATATTGTTTAATCTCCATGCTTTCCTTTTTTTCTTCTTTGTTTCTCTGTTGTTGATTTCCAGTTTCATGGCATTTGGTCAGTAAAGATGCTTGAGATAATTTCTATCTTCTTAAAATTGTTGAGGTTTCTTTTGTGCCCAAGTACATGATTGATCCTGGAAAATGTTCCATGTGCACTTGAAAAGAATGTATATCCTATTTTTGGGGGGTGTAATGCTCTGAAAATATCCACCAAATCTAGTTTTTCTATTGTATTATTTAATTTCTCTGTTGCCTTGTTTATTTTCTGTCTGGAAGATCTGTCTAGTGATGTTAATGCAGTGTTAAAATCTCCAACTATGATTGTATTCCCATCAATATCCCCCTTTATCTATGTTAGTAATTCTTGTATGAACTTAGGTGCTCCTATATTGGGTGCATATATATTAACAAGTGTAATATCCTCATCTTGTATCACTCCTTTAATCATTATAAAATGCCCTTCTTTATCTTTCTTTATGGCCTTTGTTTTAAGTCTATTTTGTTTGAAATCAGTACTGCAACACCTGCTTTTTTGGCTTTTCCATTTGCATGGAATATCCTTTTCCATCCTTTCACTCTCAATCAATATGTGTCCTTCTCCCTAAAGTGGGTCTCTTGTAAGCTGCATATTGAAGGTTCTTGCTTTATTATCCAGTCTGCCACTCTATGTCTTTTGACTGGAATATTTAGTCCATTAACATTTACACTGATTAACGATAGATGTGTGTTTATTGCCATTTTGGACTTAACTTTGCAGTTGAATTGTTATATCCTCTTTGTTCCTTTCTTCTTCCTTTTGTGGTTTGGTAATTTTCCTTTGTATTATCATGGATTTCATTTAATTTTTGTGACTCCCTTGTAAGTTTTTGGCTTGTGGTTACCTTTTTTGTAAATCTATTAGCCCATTACTATAACTGTTTTTATTAAACTGATATTAACATGATCTCAAACCCATCCTACTGTTAAAAAAATTTTAAAAAGAAAGAAAAAAATATATTCTATATTTCCCTGCCTCCCTCTCCACTCTCAGTAATTTGTATGTCTTCTTTTATAATTTCGTGTTTACTTTATTTGTAATTCATGAGTTATCACCTTTCCAGTTGTGAATTTCTCATTTCTGTAGCATCCTGCTGCTTTTCTATTTAGAATAGACCTTTCAATATTTCTTTTAGCATGGGTTTAGTGTTGCTAAACTCCTGCAGCTTTTTGTTTGTTTGTTTGTTTGTGAAACTCTTTATTTCTCCTTCAATCCTAAAGGATAGCCTTCCTGGATAAAGTATCCTAGGCTGCATCTTTTTTAATTCAGGGCTTTGAACCACTACCTTCTGGCCTGTAGTGTTTGTGTAGAGAAATCAGCTGAGAGCCTTATGGGGGTTCCCTTGTAACTTACTCTTTGATTTTCTCTTGCTGCCTTTAGAATCATTTCTTTATCCTTGACTCTGGCCATCTTGATTATGATATATCTTGGTGTGGGTCTATTTGGGTTCTTCCTGTTTGGGACCCTGTGAGTTTTGTGTACTTGGATATCTGTTTCCTTCTTTAAGTTTGGGAAGTTTTCAGTCATGATTTCTTCAAAAACCTTTTCAATCCCCTTTGATCTTTCTTCCCCTTCTGGGACCCCTATTATGTGAAGATTGGGACACTTTATATTATTCCATAGGTCCCTTATGCTATTTTCATTATTTTTTATTTGCTTATCCTGTAGCTCTTCTGAATGGTTGCTTTCTATTGTCCTGTCTTCTAGATCACTAATTCATTCTTCTGCATTATCTAGTTGGCTTTGCACAGCTATTAGATCATTCCTCATCTCTGTCAATGAGTTTACCCATTCTACTTGGCTCTTCTTTATAGCTTCAATTTCATTTTTGACATATTTTATATCTCTAAACACTATCTCTTTTAATTCCTTCAGCAATTCGATCACTCCTTTTTTGAAATCTTGATCTAGTAGGCTATCGATGTCTATTTCGTTGATCTTTCTTTCGGGGGATTTCTCCTGTTCTTTTAATTGGGAAAGGTTTTTCTGCTTCTTCATCTTGCTCATACCTCTTTGGCACTGTGGTTTATGGAGTATCAGTTGTTTATTTTGGTCCTTAAGGATTTTATCTATCTGATGCCTATTTAGGAATAGAACTTAGGAAAAAAAGAAAAAAAAATAAGAGAAAGAGAGAAAGAATTTTAAAGGAAGGGAGAAAGAAGATTTGAAAACAGTGTATAATGAATAATAGAAGAGCAAGTTGAAGCAGAGTATTAATCGGGTTGAGACGTCCTTTTAAAATCTTTAAAAAAAAAAGGTGGGGGGAAAATGAATAGATGTATTTGAAACCTTTGTCTAATCAATAACAGGACATCAAGACCCACGAGAAATAGAAATGAATTAAGAAGTAAAAATTAAGAGGGTAATAGAAAATAGAACAGGTAAAAACAAATTTAAAAAAGGGGGGGTTTTCGGTGTTCTCCTTGAGTCCGTGTGCTTTTAATGTGAAGCCTTTCTGTCTTCGTCCTGTTTTTGAAGCTCAGCTTGCTGTTTTTAGAGGCCCTCCATTGGCGCCCTCTTCTCTGCTACTCCCAGTACCTGTCAGCAAGCAGATCGTGCCTCCTCCTAACACTGGGTCAGGTGCAGCTCTTCTCTGCTGTGGGCGGGCAGGTCACTACCCCTCCCGATGCCGCAGTCAGGTGTTGCAGACTGTACAGGTAGGAGAGCGTGTTGTGCCCCCTACCAGCACCTCGGTCAGAGGCTGTGTTCCCGCCCGAAAGGCAGGGAGGACTCTCTCCCTCTCCCTGTGCCTCTGGTAGCTCCCCTGCTCTGTGCTGCTGGTCAGTGCTCCACAGGTGGGCTTGGGGAAGACTGAGGAACAGCCTTGTCCCTGCTCCCAGCCAAAACCCAACTCCTTGTCTGTCTTTGTGGAGCAAGTGCTCTGAGGGACCAGGATGGAAGGATCCTATCTGCCATGGGCTGTAGGCAATCCTCAGTCTGGCCTTTGAGGCTGCTTAGCCCTTGGATGCAGATGCAGGTTTTGCCCCTGCCCCTGCCTGGGTGCTAAGCACCGGAGGATATGGCGGGTGTGCCTGAGCCCCACCTGTCTTCCCCTGAAAGCTTTCTGCAGGTTTACAGAGATGGGGTATGAACACTACCCCCCAGAGCATATCAACTTTGTTGTTTTATGGAGGGCCCAGATTGTTCTGCCCTGTACACCCACAGCCACAGCACGCAGCCCCTTGTAGTCCCCCGGGGCTGCCTCAGTGCAGCCACCCCCATCCTCTGCCCAGCTTGGGCAGACTGGCCCTGCCCACTGCTGCCAGCCCACATCTCAGGCTGGGTGTCGGGGGGACCCTCTGTGCCCTTTTAATGTATTTCTGTCAGTCAAGGGCTGCTCCATATAGATCCGAGTCTCGGAGGCTCCCCTACCATCCCGCTAGCCTCTCAGTTGGAGAGGGGAGACCCAGCAAATGAGTGCCAGTCCTCATTTGCTGCTCCCTCCCCACGGGACCTGTCCCGCTCTGTTTGCCCTTTGTTATTTCTTCTTTCCTTTTCTCCTACCAGATTTTTGGCATCTTTATCTTTTGAAGAGGGTGATGTTCTGTCGGAGTACCGTAGGTGTTCTGGTTGGCTGAGTGGGTCTGTGGATTTGGCCCTTGGTGGATTTGTGGGAGAGGGTGAGCTGTGGGTGCCCTTCTACTCTGCCATTTTCTGCTATAGGGTGAGCTGTGGGTGCCCTTCTACTCTGCCATATTCTGCTATTCTTCCTACTCTAAGTGCATTTAAAATCACTGGGTTGATCATGAATTTTGATGATTTGAATGATAATACAGCTGCTTGTAGGTCTATTGGGATTCCATCTCCATTGGACACTGTGTGCTTCCTGGTTTCCTAAAGATGATTGTTTCTTGGCTTTCAGCAAGTTTCACTCTGATTTTTCTCCAAATAAATTCTCAGTTGTTTATTTTTTTAATATATCTTGCCTTTCCATCTGGGAGGCTTATGAATCTTAGACTTTCATGCTTTGTCTCAGCCCAGGATACAACACCAATGCTAGCATTGATTTTCACTCACTTTTCTATGTCATCTTCAGATCGAGGGATTTCTGTTCCCCTGTCTTCACAGACATTCACGAGTCCCTCAGCATTATCTAGTCTGCTTAGGACTGACTTTAGCCCTGTTATTATCTCATCCATTGAGTTTTCTGATTTTATTTTGTTTGTATTTAGAGGTTCTCTTCCCCTTTTCTGGTATTCTGATTTTTGTGATTCTGAGAAACTGTTCTTCAGTGTTTCTCTCACCTCCATTTTCAATACTTGCTCTGGTAGTGTATCACAGTCTAGTTGTTTGAAACTTTTGTTTTTGGGACTTCAATCTCTTTCAAGCTGAAAATGGTACTTCCTGTTTCTTAAATATACTTCTTTATCTCTACTGGTCAAGTACTATCAGGTATCTAATGTAGACTTGTAGAGCTTTGTTAAGTGAAAGTTTTAGTCTCTTGGGTATATGCAATTCCATGATATTTCTGTGAGGACAATTTTTCCTAGACATTGATGCCATGTCATTTTTCTCTGTGTGTTGTCTGGTATATCTAGAATTGCTGGTGTTGCATTTGTTGTGATGAACACACCATACACTTGTCGTTTAGTATAACATCATTTTTATTATGTTTATGTCACAGTTCTGAAAGTGCACAGGACACTTCCTCTTGTGGAAACGAAGCTTCTAAAGGTTTCAGATCTGCAGGCTGCTGTATGTCATTCTGGAGTGTTTCCAAGACAGCATGGTGACAGTGCGCTTGTCCTTTCTATTCCCATGAGAATGTCCCAATGTTACCAGTTCTTCCCAGAGCTTCTCTGACTACAAAAACACCAGTGGAAACTTATCTAAGGATATCATGCATCTGGGCCTGCTGCAATGAACCCGCAGCTTCACCTAGGTGTCCTCAGTGCCATACCATGTCAGGGCCATCCAAAATTTAGCATCTGAATTTGAGAGATAATGCTGAAGGAAATGCTTCATCTTCTCACGCTGTGGACCTAGACCACTGTTCTTTGTTCTCTCATTATGTGGCATGGGAACACGAAGGCAACCACAGAGCTGTCCCACACTCTCTGCCTAAAACCAAACTGTAATCCCAGTCCAGGCTCTGAATATAGCAGATCCTAAGGATTTGGACACTGATTTCAAGCCCAAGGACACTTGGAAACCTCAAACAGATGCATGATTTCTCTGATTGAGCCCCACACGTGCTCTATTGGCAAATTGCCAAATTGGTCCCTGGGCCTGCAGATGCACTGGATGTGGCCATGGGACATTTTGATAAACTCAACCTCCTGCACCAGGGTGTTTGCTTTCTCATTGGCGTCCCAGGACTGTCTGCTCCCTTGATAGGACCAACCACAATCCACAACCTCCAGATCCCTGAGACACATCGTGTGCCATCACCCAGAGTCCTATCCCTCATTTTACACAGCCTCTGCTAGCTCAAATTTGGCAGCCTGGATCTGGGTCTCATAATCAATTGTGGGGATATTTTGTGCTGATTTCTTTGAGTTCTGTCAGCCAAGCATCTGCTGTGCACTCTTCTAACACTTAGCCCATCGCTTTCAATCCATGTGTCCTGTCTGCTAAAGAGTGTGCATCCAAGTTAAACAAAGTTTCACCTTTGCTGCTCCATCATCAGAGGTCAGGTCCTGAACTGATTTCCATTCTATATTGTGCCTTCTCCTCCTTCCAGGGTTTCTGAGACCTCATTCTATCTTTGGAAATAAGAGACCACTATTTGGCAAGTGTCCTGAGCCAAGGGCTGGGTGAGTGGTTGTTTATCTTGCTGTGGACATGGGAGCAAGTGAGCGTAGGTTGCACTGGTACTCTGGCAACTGGGCATCAATAAATCAACACTTTCCACATATAATTACAGAAATATGATTATTGCTTATCTATTTTTTCTATACAGCCATGGTCGGAGGGTTTGTCCAAAGACTACAGTATTGACATTGTGTTGGTATCAGAGTTTCAGTCTTTCAAAAGTTTAATAGAATGGATTTACATATTTTGGGATTTCTATGAAAATGCAGTTAGTTTTTGAAACATACTCCATCTACCTACAAGCCATTCTTCTCAAATTCTGATACAATTTTGTCAGCTCTAAGGGAAAAATAGACAGTTAGAATGTAAAATAGCAGCCCAAAATGATGAAGGGGACAGGTCAACTTTTCAATTTTGATGCCTCCAAAACCAAGAGGAACCATGAAATAAATATTGAAACCATGAAATAACCCCAACCGTGGGTTTCCCTTTTGCATGTGGTGCCCTTTCTTCCCAGTGACTCATACTGTACAATGCTGTCATGTCAAGGGGTAACATTTCTCTCTAGGAAGACACAAGGTAACCCAAACAACATACTTATATTTTGGCTTGGTTCCAAAATAACTGAGAGGCATTATAGCTAAGAGAAAACTGCTGCAGCTTTGGTAAGCTATTGAGAACCAGGTGCTCTTTTATCAATGATGAGAATGATTAATTGTCTGATCATGTTGGGTAAAGCAATTAAACCCAACCAACTCTGCACCCCCATGATATATTGCACCCGGGGCTGGAATGAAGGGAAAAGACGGTCCACATAACATGTGTCTTTACATGTCTATGGCGATTTTTACAGTTCAGTTCACTAACTGACTTATAAACTTACCTATACGGTCTTGAAAAACTGAGGACAAATACATATTCAAGTCCAGTCAAATATTCCCCTCACCACACTGCCTTCACCCCAAAGAAGACCTAATCCCAGCATTTACTGAATCTAGGGGAAGGTCATCATTTCTTTGTGTGAGCTAAATATTCATTTCTTATCTATTTTAGACGAGATTATTTGACCATTGAGAACTTCAGTGTTGTGCACACAGTGTGAGGTTGGCAGAACACTGGTTCTAGGAGTGGCTTGCTAATCTCCTACTGGTTTCATTGCAGCTCAGATGCTGATCCTTTGAAATGGATGCTTGAGTGGAGGGGAGGGAAGAGCAAATGCTTGATAGCCTGGCCCAACCATGGGAAAAGACTTACCTGGGCTTCCTGCTCTGTGGTCTGATTGATTTATAAATGACTCTTGGGACGTGTGGATTCTCATGAGCTCTTCCAAGAACATGAGTGGTTTTATCATCTCTGCCATCTCTTCTCTTTTAGACTTCAGGATTCTTGGACCAGTTCTTGGAACAGAGAACTGAGTGCCTTCTTCAAGTTCACGTTGACCCTCCACAGGTTTCTGCCAGTATCAGCAAGGCTCAATATGTCTTATGAGTGCCTTTTGAGCCTGGTATTTTCTACAGAAGTCTCCATGCTAGTATTCTCCATTGTAGCAGAAAAACTCTCATCAATGTGTTCGCTTCTCTCCTCAATCAGTGCAGCCAGCTTTTCACCAGCTTCTATTCGTGTCTCCCATAAAGTCGACTTGTACAGGACTTGGCAAGCCTGAAATTACCTCGGAGCCTCACCAGTAAGCTGATGACCAGCAGATCTCCCACTGTCTGCCCTTTCAGGTTCTGGGAACTGACTGTAAACTGAGACCATTGGGCAGCAGCAGTATCTCGAAATTACAAATTTTCCCGAACAAGAGAACTAAGCCAAGCTCCAAAGAGAATGGCAGCCCCTCCATGACACTGATCCACCCACAGATTTCTGCCCATTTATCTTCAATCCACCAGCTACAACAAGCCTCGAGGAACACACCAACATTCCACCTGGAATCCAACTGGTAACTACCATTCCCAAAGTTTGCTGCAAATTGTCAGTGTTGGGTGAAGGGCTGCATCAAACGAGAGGTTCCTAAGGTAAATGTGATTTTCTCCAATAGCATCCCATGATCCTTTTTTTCTTCCCTCTTTCCTTTAGTACATATCTCTATAAAATGTACAAACCGAGGGTTGTGTGTCCATGTTAGTTTTATGGTTTCACACGTCTTTAACCTTTCTAACAACTAGCAGTACAAAAAGACCCACTATAGGAATCTTGTTTCTGTAATATCCATTCACACAGAATACATATTAGTCTGTTGATTTCTGGTGAAACACACACACTCTCAGAACATGGATCCATTTGTTTCATGGGGGCTGAAATTCCTAGAAATCAAACCAATCCCAATGTACACTTTACTGCCTGTCTCTTTTGCACTTAGTACCGTTTTGTAGAGCCACTTGCCTTTGGTATAGGCGTATGCCATTTATTCTCTACATAGATTTGAATATGCCATTCATTCATTCTTTTGGAAGACTTGTAAGGCTATATCATGGACTATGAATCCATTTTATGCAAAATAGGCATTTGGGTTAGGTCACGATCTGCCCTTATGTATCAATATTTATGAATGTTAATGCATGCATCTATTTTCTGAATACAAGCGTGTTGACTAGATGCAAGCAGCGATACTGGGTCCATGTGTGCTGAATGATCTTTGACATCACTTTGAGTAATTTCTTTTGAATTATCATGGTTCATTTGGATATATGTCAGCTAACCGTACTCCTTCGGTGTTTGTTTCTTTGTTAGATTGTCTGTTTGATTGCTTGTTCTTTCTTACACAAACACATTAGGCCATGCATCTCTGCGTTTACTTCAAACAGAGAGTCATATAAGCTGATTCACTTAATGTAGTGATGAAAATCACCTATGGTTTCCTGCTTCCCTCTCCCATCTTTGGGTTTGATGTTCTCTTTCCTACTTCTTGTATATTCTATGCAACTCATCGCTATTCTTGCATTTCCAATAATGACTTTCTTGTTTCCATTTCGTCTTGCTTCTTTTCTATTCAGGGTAGAATTCTCAATCTTTCTTTTAGGATAATTTTTGAACTGCTGAATTCCTTTAAGTTTTGTCCTTCTGTAAATTTCTCTAGCTCTGCCATTATTTGAAATGGCGGTCTTGTGGTATAAGCTACCCAAGTTTGCAGCTTTTTCTCATTCAGGATTTGGTCTATGTTCTGACACTCCTATTTGTCCTGCATTATTTCTGTCGAGATATCAGCTGAAATCACTCTGAGGTTCTGTTGTGACTTAGTTGCTTTCCTCTAGGTGCCTTTAAAATCACTGGGTTGATCATGAAATTTGATGATTTGAATGAGTATATAGCTTCTTGTAGGTCTATTGTGATTTCACTTCCTTTGGACAATGTGTGCTTCCTGGCTTTGTATAGATGATTGTTTCTTGGCTTTCAGCAAGTTTCAATCTGATTTTTCCCCAAATAATTTTTCAGAGTTTTTTTTTTTATATGTTGATTTTCCATCTGGAACCGTTATGAATCCTATTCTTTCATGCTTTGTCTTACCCAAGGATTCAACAGCAATATTTGCATTGGTTTTCACTTGCTTTTCTATGTCATCTGATCGAGGAATTTCTGTTCTCCTGTGTTCAGTCATTCACAAATCCCTCTGCATTATCTACTCTGCTTAGGACTTACTTTAGCCCTGCTTTGTCTCATGCATTGAGTTTTCTGATTTTATTTTGCTCGTATTTAGAGGTGCTCTTCCCGTTTTCTGGTATTCTGCCTTTTGTGATTCTGAGACACTGTTGTTTTTCAGTGTTTCTCTCACCTCAATTTTCAATACTTGCTCTGATATTGTTTCATAATCTAGTTGTTTGAAAGCTTTTCTTTGTGCCTTCAATCTCTTTTGAACTGAAAATGGTACTTCCTGTTTCTTTTACTATGCTTCTTTATATCTACTGTTCAAGTACTATCAGGTATCTAATGTAGATTTGTAGGGCTTTTTAAGGGAAAGTTTTAATCTCTTGTGTGTGCGCAATTCCATGATATTTCTGTGAGGACAATTATTCCTTCACATTGATGCCATGTTGTTTTCCTGTGTTTGTTTTCTTTTATATCTCTATTAGCTGATGATGCCTTTGTTGTGATGAACACACCGTACTCTTGTCTTTAGTATAACCTCATTTTTACTACGCTTATGTCACTGTTCTGAAAGTGCACAGAACCCTTCCTCTTGTGGAAACAAAGCATGTAAAACTTTTCAGCTCTGCAGGCTGTTGAATGTTATCTTGGAGTGTTTCCAAAACAGCATTGTGACAGTGAGCTTGTCCTTTCTATTTCCATTGGAATGTCCCATTATTATGAGTTCTTTCCAGAACTTCTCTGTCTACAGAAAAACCTTTGAAACATATCTAAGGATGTCATGCATCAGGGCCTGATGTCATTATCGCACAGCCCCAGCTAGGTGACCTCATTGCTGTACCCTGTCAGTGCCATTCAAAATTAAGCATCTGCATTTGGGAGATAATGGTGAAGGAAATGCTTCATCTTCTCAAGCTTTGGATCTAGACCACTGTTCTTTGTTCTCTCATCCTTGTTGCTTGGGACCATGAAGGCAACCACAGCGCTGTCTGCATCCTCTCCCTCATACCAAACTGTAATCCCAGTCCAGTCTCTGAATGTAGCAGATCCTAAGGCTTTGGATACTGATTTCAACCCCAAGGCCCCCTGGATCCCTAAGACAAGATGCATGATGTCTCTGATTGAGCCCCACATATGCTCTATTGGCAAAATGACAAATTGGTTACTGGGCCTGCATATGCAGTAGATGTGGCCATGGGACATTTCGATAAACTCAACCTCGCAAGCCAGGGTGGTTTCTTTCCCATTGGGATACCAGGTCAGTTTCCTCTCTGGATAGGGCCAACAACAATCCACAGCACTCTCCAGATCCCTGAGACTCAGCGTGTGCCATCATCAATAGCCTTATCCGTCATTTTTCGCAGCTATTGCGAGCCCAAACTGGGTAGCACTGATCTTGAACTCAGAATCAATTCTGGGGATATTTTGTGCTGATTTCTTTGAGTTCTGTCAGCCAAGCATCTGCTGTGCACTCTTCTAACAGCACAAAGCTTTCAATCCCATGCATCCTGTCTGCTTGAGAGTGTGCATCCAAGTAAAACAGAGATTCACCTTTGCTGCTCCATCAGCAGAGGTCAGGTACTGCACTGATTTCCATTCTCTACTTTGCCTTCTCCTCCTTCCAGGTTTTCTGAGGCCTCATTCTGTCTTTGGAAGTAAGAGACCACTGTTTGGCAAGTGTCGTGGGCCACAGCCTGGGTGAGTGCATGTTTATCTTGCTGTGTACACAGGAGTCAGTGAGTGTAGGTTGCATTGGTACTCTGCCAACTGGGCATCGATAAATCAATGCATTTCATATATAACTCATGGAAATGTGATTCTTGTTTATCTCTTTTTTCTATAAAGCCACAGTGGGAGGTTATGTCCGAAGACTCCAGTTTTGGCACTGTGCTGATACTTCAGTTGTGGGCTTTCAACAATTTAATAGAATTGATTTACATATTTTGGGATTTATATGAAAATGAAGTTAGTATTTGAAACATACTAAATGTACCTACAAGCCAGACTTGTCAAATTCAGGTACCATTTTGTCAGCTCTAAAGGAAAAATAAATGGAATGTAAAATATCAGTTCAATATATTGAAGGGGACAGGACAATTTTTTACTTTTGATGCCTCCAGCACAAACAGGAACCATAAACTAAATATTGGAACTATGAAATAACCCCCACCCAATTTTTCCATTTTGCATGTGGTGCCCTTTCCTCCCGGTGACTCATACTATACAATGTTGTCATTTCAAGGGGTAACATTGCTTTCTAGGAAGACACAACTTAACCCAAACAAATTACTTATATGTTGGCTTGGTTCCAATAGAACCAAGAGGCATTATAGCTAAGTGAAAACTGCTGCAGCTTTGGTAGGCTATTGAGAACCAGGTGCTCTTTTATCAATGATGAGAACGATTAACCGTCCTATCATGTTGGGTAAAGCAATTAAACCCAACCAACTCTGCACCCCCATGATATATTGCACCCGAGGCTGGAATGAAGGGAAAAGACGGTCCAAATAACATATGTCCTTACATGTATATGGCGACATTTAAAGTCCAGTTCACTAACTGACTAATAAAGTTACCTATATTGTCTTGAAACACTGAGGACAAATACATATTCACGTTCAAATATTCCCCTCACTTACCACACTCCCTTCACTCCAAAGAAGACGTAACCCCAGCATTTACTGAATTTAGGGGAAGGTCATCATTTCTTTGTGTGAGCTAAATATTCATTTCTTATCTATTTTAGATGAGATTAATTGACCATTGTGGAGTTCAGTGTTGTGCACAGAGACTGAGGTTGGTGGAACACTGTTTCTAGGAGTGGCTTGCTAATCTCCTACTGGCTTCTTTGCATCTCAGGTGCTGATCCTTTGAAATGGATGCCTGCTTGGAGGGGAGGGTAAACAAGTGACTGTTAGCTAGGCCCTTCCCTCGGAAAAGTCTTACCAGGTCTTCATGCTCTGTGTTCTGAGTGATTTCTAAATGCCCCTTGGGACATGTGGATTCTTACGACCTCTTCCAAGAACATGAGTGGATTTATTATCTCTGCCATCTCTTCTCTTTTAGATGTCAGATTTCTTGGACCATTTCTTGGGGAAGATAATTAGTACCTTCCTCAAGTTCATGTTGACCATCCACATATTTCTGCCAGTATCAGCGAGGCTTATTATGTCTCATGAATGTCTTTTGAGCCTGGTATTCACTACAGAAGTCTCCATGTAAGTATTCTCCATTGTAGAGGAACAACTCTCATCAATGTGTTCGCATCTCTCCTCAATCCATGCAGCCAACCTTTCTGCCAGCTTCTATTCCTCTCTCCCATAAAGTCAACTTCTACAGGACTGGGCAAGTCTGAAAGTACCTCGGAGCGTTACCAGTAAGCTGATGATTGACAGATCTTCCACTGTCTGCCATTTCAGTTTCTAGAACCTGACAAGTGATCGCAGGCCATTGGGCAGCAGCAGTATCTCGAACTTACACAGCTTCCTGAAAAATAAATCTAAGCCAAGCTCCACAGAGGGCTGCAGCCCCTCAATGAGACTGATCCACCCACAGAGCTCTGCCCAGTTACCTTGGAACCACCAGCCACAACAAGCCTCACAGGTCACACCAACATTCCCCCTGGAATCCAACCAGTAACTGCCATCCCCAGTGGTTGCTGCATCTTGTCAGTGTTGGGGGACGGGCTGCATCACACGAGAGGTCCCTAAGGTAAATGTGATTCTCTCCATTAGCGTCCCATGGTCCTTTTTTCCTACCCTCTTTCCTTTAGTTCTGAACTCTAAACAAAGTACAAACGGAGGGATGTTTGTCAATTTTAAGTTTATGTTTTCACCCGTCTTTAACCTTTCTAACTGTTAACAGTACAAAAGGAACCTCTATAGGAATCATATGTTTGTGTAATATCCATTCACCCAGAATACATATACATCTGTTGATTTTCTGCTGAAAGTCCCACAATCTCAGAACATGGATCCATTTTTTTTCATGGGGGCTGAAATTCCTAGAAACGAAACCAACCCCAAAGTACACTTTACTGTCTGTCTCTCTTACTCTTAGTACAGTTTTTTACAACTACTTTTCTTTGTTATAGGCATATGCCATTTATTCTCTACGTAGGAATATATATGCCATTCATTCATACTGATGGAAGACTTGTAAGGCTATATCACGGACTATGAATTCTTTTTATTCAAAATCGGAATTTGGGTTAGGTCACAAAGTGCTCTTATGAATCAATATTTATGAATATTAATGCACAGATCTTTTTTTTGAAAAACAGTGTGTTGAGTACATGCAAGCAGCGATACTCGTTCGATTCGTGCTGAATGTTCCTTGACAACTCTTCGAGTATTTTCTTTTGAATTTTCATGGTTCCTTTTATATATATGTCAGCCAACTGTACTCTTTTGTTGTTTCTTTGTTTGTCTGATTGTTTTTTGTTTGCTTGTTCTTTGTTTTGCAAACGCATTAAGCCATGCATCTCTCCATTTGCTTCAGAGAGTCATATAAGATGATTCACTTAGTAGAGTGCTGAAAATCACCTATGTTTTCCGGCTTCCCTCTCCCATCTTTAGGGTTTTGATGTCCTCCTTGCCTTCATCTTGTTTATTCTCTGCAACTCATTGCTCTTCTTGCATTTCCAATGATGATTTTCTTATTTCCATTTCGTCTTGCTTCTTCACTATTCAGGGTAGAATTCTCAATCTTTCTTTTTGTATAAGTTTCAAACTGCTGAATTCTTTTATGTTTTGCTGGTATGTGAAAGTCTCTAGCTCTGCCGTTATTAGAAATGACGGTCTTGTGGCATTAGCTCCCCTAGTTTGCAGCTTTTTTTCTTTCAGGATTTGGGCTAAGTCCTGGCACTCCTTCCTGTCCTGCAATATTTCTGTCGAGATATCAGCTGGAACCCCTGTGGAGGTTCTGTTGTGACTTAGTTGCTTTCCTCTAGGTGCATTGAAAATCACTGGGTTGATCATGAACTTTGGTGATTTGAATGATATTACAGCTCCTTGTAGGTCTTTTGAGATTCCACATAATTTGGACGATGTTTGCTTCCTGGTTTTGTATAGATGATTGATTCTTGGCTTTCAGCAAAATTCAGTCTGATTTTTCTCCAAAAACATTTTCAGACTTTTCTTTTTTATATCTTGCTTTTCCCTCTGGAACTCTTATGAATCCTATTCTTTCATGCTTTGTCTTAACCCAGAATTCAACAGCAATATTTGCATTGGTTTTCTCTTGCTTTTCTATGTCATCTTCTGAATGAGGGATTTCTATTCTCCTGTGTTCACAGTCATTCACGAATCCCTCTGTATTATGTAGTCTGCTTAGGACTGACTTTAGCCATGCTATTATCTCATCCATTGAGTTTTCTGATTTTATTTTGCTCGTATTTAGAGGTGCTCTTCCCCTTTTCTGGTATTCTGCCTTTTGTCATTCTGACACACTGTGGTTTTTCAGTGTTTCTCTCACCTCAATTTTCAATACTTGCTCTGATATTGTTTCATAATCTAGTTGTTTGAAAGCTTTTCTTTGTGCCTTCAATCTCTTTTGAACTGAAAATGGTACTTCCTGTTTCTTTTACTATGCTTCTTTATATCTACTGTTCAAGTACTATCAGGTATCTAATGTAGACTTGTAGGGCTTTTTAAGGGAAAGTTTTAATCTCTTGTGTGTGTGCAATTCCACGATATTTCTGTGAGGACAATTTTTCCTACACATTGATGCCATATCTTTTTCCTGTGTGTGTTGTCTTGTATATTTCTAATTGCTGGTGATGCCTTTGTTGTGATGAACACACCATACACTTGTCGTTTAGTATAACCTCATACTTACTACTCTTATGTCACTCTTATGAAAGTGCACAAAACCCTTCCTCTTGTGGAAACGAAGCATGTAAACTTTTCAGTTCTGTAGGCTTTTGATTGTCATTTTGGAGTGTTTCCAAAACAACATCATGACAGTGAGCTTGTCCTTTCTATTTCCATGGGAATATACCAATGTTACGAGTTCTTTCCAGAGCTTCTCTGTCTACAGAAAAATCTGTGGAAACATATCTAAGGATGCATTGAATTAGGGCCTGCTGCCATTATCATGCAGCCCCAGCTAGGTGTCCTCTGTGCTGCACCCTGTCAGTGCCATTCAAAATATAGCATCTGCATTTGGGAGATAATGGTGAATTTAATGCTTCATCTTCTCATGCTGTTGACCTAAACTAATGTTCTTTGTTCTCTCATCCTTGTGGCTTGGGACCATGAAGGCAACCACAGAGCTGTCCCGCATCCTGTGCCTCATACCAAACGGTACTCCCATTCCAGGTTGTGAATGTAGCAGATCCTAAGGCTTTGGAAACTGATTTCAACCCCAAGGCCCTCTGGATCCCTCAGATCAGATGCATGATGTCTCTGAGCCTCACACGTGCTCTATTTGTAAAATGCCATGTTGGTCCCTGGGCCTGCAGATGCAGTGGATGTTGCCATGGAACATTTCAATAAACTCAACCTCACGGGACAGTGTGGTTGCTTTCTCATTGGGGACCCAGGTGAGTTTCCTCTCTGGATAGGGCCAACCACAATCCACAACACTCTCCGGTTACCTGAGGCTCAGTGTGTGCCATCATCCATAGCCATATCCCCCATTTTTCACAGCCACAGAGAGCCCACTTTTGGCAGCACCTATCTTGGTCTCATAATTTATTGTGGGGATAATTTCTGCTGATTGCTTTGAGTTCTGTCAGCCAAGCATCTGCTGTGTACTCTTCTAACACTCAGCATATCACTTTCAATCCCATGCGTCCTGTCCACTTGACAATGTGCGTCCAAATAAAACAGAGTTTCACCTTTGCTGCTCCATTAGCAGAGGTCAGGTCCTGCACTGATTTCCATTATCTACTTTGCCTTCTCCTACTTCCAGGTTTTCTGAGGTCTCATTCTGTCTTTGGAAGTTAGAGACCACTCTACAGCAAGTGTCATGGACAACTGGCTGGGTGATTGCAGGTTTATCATGCTGTGTACATGGGAGCGAGTGAGCATAGGTTCCACTGGTACTCTGCCAACTGGGCAATGATAAATCAACACATTCCATGTATAACTCACAGAAATGTGATTCTTGTTTACCTCTTTTTTCTATACAGCCATGGTTGGAAGGTTTGTCGGAAGACTCCAGTTTGACATTGTGCTGAAACCTCAGTTGCGGGCTTTCAAAAATTTAATAGAATTGAATTAAATATTTGGGGATTTATATGAAAATGAAGTTAGTTTTTGAAACATACTAAATCTACCTACAAGCCAGACTTGTCAAATTCAGGTACCGTTTTGTCAGCTCTAAGGGAAAAATAGATAGAGTTTAAAAAAGCAGTACAATATGTTGTAGGGGACAGGACAACTGTTTAATGTTGATGCCTCCAACACAAACAGGAACAATAAACTAAATATTGGAACCCTGAAATAACCCCCACCCAGTTTTTATATTTTGCACTTGGTGCCCTTTCTTCCCAGTGACTCATACTGACCAATGTTTTCATTTCAAGGGGTAACATTTCTCTGTAGTAAGACAAAAGGTAACCCAATCAACATACTTAGATATTGGCTTGGTTCCAAAATAACCGAGAGGCATTATAGCTATGAGAAAACTGCTGCTGCTTTGGTAGGCTATTGAGAACCAGGTGCTGTTTTATCAATGATGAGAATGATTAATCATCTGATAATGTTGGGTAAAGCAATTAATCCCAACCAAATCTGAACCCTCATGATATATTGCACCAGAGGCTTGAATGAAAGGAAAAGACAGTCCAAATAACATGTGTCCATATGTGTCTATGGCGGTTTTTACAATTCGTTTCACTAACTGACTTATAAATTTACCTATACTGTCTTGAAAAACTGAAGAGAAATACATATTCATGTTCAGTCAAATATTCCCCTCACTTACCACACTCCCTTCACCCCAAAGAAGACCTAATCCCAGCAGTTGCTGAATCTAGGGGAAGGTCATCATTTCTTTGTGTGAGCTAAATATTCATTTCTTATCTATTTTAGATGAGATAATTTGACCATTGAGGAGTTCAGTGTTGTGCACAGAGGGTCAGGTTGGTGGAACACTGGTTCTAGGAAGGGCTTGCTAAACTCCTACTGGCTTAATTGCAGCTCAGGTGTTGATCCTTTGAAATGGATGCCTGAGTGGAGGGGAGGGAAGAGCAAGTGTTTGATAGCTAGGCCCAACCCTGGGAAAAGTCTTAACATGGCTTCGTGCTTTGCGGTCTGATTGATTTATAATTTCCTTTTGGGATGTGTGGATTCTCATGACCTCTTCCAAGAACATGAGTGGTTTTATCATTACTGCCATCTCTTCTCTTTTAGACGTCAGGATTCTTAGACCAGTTATTGGAGCAGAGAATTGAGTACCTTCCTCAAGTGCACGTTTACCCTCCACAGGTTTCTGACAGTATCAGCGAGGCTCAATATGTCTCATAAGTGTCTTTCAAGGCTGGTATTCTCTACAGAAGACTCCATGCCAGTATTCTCCATTGTAGCAGAACAACCCTCATCAATGTGTTCACATCTCTCCTCAATCCATGCAGCCAGCCTTTCTGTCAGCTTCTCTTCATGTCTCCCATAAAATCGACTTCTACAGGACTTGGCAAGTCTGAAAGTACCTCAGAACCTCACCAGTAAGCTGATGACAGGGAGATCTTCCACTGTCTGCTGTTTCAGTTTCTAGAAACTGACCCGTGATCTCAAGCCATTGAGCAGCAACAGTATCTCGAACTTCCACAGCTTCCTGAACAATAGTCCTAAGCCAAGCTCCACAGAGGGCAGCAGCCCCTCCATGACACTGATCCAACCATGGAGCTCTGCCAAGTGAGATTGGATCCACAAGCCACAGCAAGAATCGTGGAACACACCAACATTACCCCTGGAATCCGAACGGTAACTGTCATCCCCAGTTGTTGCTGCATCTTGTCATTTATGGGGGAGGGGCTGCATCAGATGAGAGGTTCCTAAGGTAAATGTGATTCTCTCCATTAGTGTCCCATGGTCCTTTTTTTTTAACCCTGTTTCCTGAAGCTCAGTTCTGTAAACACAGTACAAATGGAGGGAAGTATGTCCATTTTAAGTTTATGGTTTCACCCATCTTTAAACTTTCTAACTGTTAGCAGTATCAAAAGTACCTCAATAGGAATCATATGTTTGTGTAATATCCATTCACCCAGAACACATATCCGTCTGTTGATTTTCTGCTGAAAGACACACAATCTCAGAACATGGATCCATTTTTTACATGGGGGCTGAAATTCTTAGAAAGGAAACCAACCCCAAAGTACACTTTACTGTCTGCCTCTCACACACTTGTTAAAGTTTTGTAGAGCTACTTTTCTTTTTTAAAAGCGTATTCCATTTATTCTCCACGTAGGGTTGAATATGCCATTTATTCATCCTGTTGGAAGACTTGTAATCCTATATCACGGACTATGAATCCATTTTATTCAAAATAGGAATTTGATTTAGGTAATGATATGCTCTTAAGAATCAATATTTATGAATATTAATGCACGCATCTGTTTTCTTAATACAAGTGTGTTGAGTACATGCAAGAGGCGATACTGCGCTGTTGCGTGCTGAATGATCCTTGACATAAATTTGAGTATTTTCTTTTGAATTCTCACGGTTGCTTTGCATATATGTCAGCAAAACATACATTTTTGGTGTTTGTTTGTTTGTTTGATTGTTGGTTTGTTTGCTTGTTCTTTGTTTTCCAAACACATTAGGCCATGCATCTCTCCGATTGCTTCAGAGAGTCATATAAGGTGATTCACTTAGTATAATGCTGAAAATCACCAATGTATTCCTGTTTCCCTCTCCCATCTTCAGGGTTTTGATGTCCTGTTTGCCTTCTTCTTGTTTATTCTCTGCAACTCATTGTTCTTCTTGCATTTCCAATGATGATTTTCTTATTTTCATTTCTTTTTGCTTCTTCACTATTCAGGGTAGAATTCTCAATCTTTCTATTAGGATAAGTTTCAAACTTCTGAATTCTTTTAAGTTTTGCTGGTATGTGAAATTCTCTAGTTCTGCCATTATTAGAAATGGCGGTCTTGTGGCATAGACTACCCTAGATTGCAGCTTTTACTAATTCAGGATTCGGTCTAAGTCCTGACACTTCTTCCTGTCCTGCAATATTTCTGTCGAGATATCAGCTGAAACCCCTGTGGAGGTTCTTTTGTGACTTAGTTGCTTTCCTCTAGGTGCATTGAAAATCACTGGGTTGATCATGAACTTTGATGATTTGAATGATAATACAGCTGCTTGTATGTCTATTGAGATTCCACATAATTTGGACACTGATTGCTTCCTGGATTCGTATAGATGATTGTTTCTTGGCTTTCAGCAAGTTTCAGTCTGATTTTTCTCCATATATCTTTTCAGACTTTTTTTTTTTCTATCTTGCTTTTCCCTCTGGAACTCATATTAATCCTATTCTTTCATGCTTTGTCTTACCCCAGGATTCAACAGCAATATTTGCATTGGTTTTCACTTGCTTTTCTATGTCATCTTCTGATCGAGGGATTTCAGTTCCCCTGTGTTCGCAAGCATTCACGAGTCCCTCTGCATTATCTAGTCTGCTTAGGACTGACTTTAGCCATACTATTATCTCATCCATTGAGTTTTCTGATTTTATTTTTCTTGTCTTTAGAGGTTCTCTTCCCCTTTTCTGGTATTCTCCCTTTTGTGAATCTGAGACTTTTTTTTCTTTAGTGTTTCCAACAACTTTTTCAATACTTGCTCTGATAGTGTTTTACAATCTAGTTGTTTGTAAGCTTTCATTTGGGCCTTCAACCTCTTTGGAACTGAAAATGGTACTTCCTGTTTCTTTTACTATACTTCTTTATATATACTGGTCAAGTAATATCAGGTATCTTATATAGGCTTGCAGGGCTTTTTAAGTGAAAGTTTTAGTCATTTATGTGTATACAATTCCATGATATTTCTTTGAGGACAGTTTTTCCTACCCATTGATGCCATGTCGTTTTCCTGTGTATGTTGTCTTGTATATCTCTAATTGCTGGTGATCCCTGTGTTGTGATGAACACACCATATTCTTGTCATTTTGTAAAACCTCAATTTTACTACGCTTATATCACTGTTCTGAAAGTGCACAGGACCCTTCCTCTTGTGGAAACGAAGCATGTAAGCTTTTTAGCTCTGCTGGCTGTTGAATATCATTTTGGAGTGTTTCCAAATCTGCATCATGACAGTCAGCTTGTCCTTTCTATTTCCATGGGAATGTCCCAATGTTATGAGTTCTTTCCAGAGCTTCTCTGTCTACAAAAAAACCTGTGGAAACATATCTAGGGATGTCATGCATCAGGGCCTGGTGCCATTATCGTACATCCCCAGCTAGGTTTCCTCGGTGCTGTACCCTGTCAGTGCCATTCAAAATGTAGCATCTGCATTTGGGAGATAATGGTGAAGGAAATGCTTCATCTTCTCACGCTGTGGACCTTGACCACTGTTCTTTGTTCTCTCATTTTGTGGCATGGGACCACGAAGGCAACCACTGAGCTGTCCCACATCCTCTGCTTCATATCAAACCGTAATCCCAGTCCAGGCTATGAATGTAGCAGATCCTAAGTCTTTGGAAGCAGATATCAACCCCAAGGCCCCCTGGATCACTCAGACCAGGTGCATGATGTCTGTGATTGAGCCTCACACGTGCTCTATAGGGTAAATGCCAAATTGGGCCCTGTGCATGCAGATGCAGTGGATGTGGCAATGGGACATTTCAATAAACTCAACCTCTCGCACCAGTGTTGTTGCTTTCTCATTGGGGTCCCAGGTCAGTTTCCTCTCTGGATAGGGCCAACCACAATCCCCAACACACTCTAGATCCCTGAGACCCAGCGTGTGCCATCATACATAGCCATATCCCACATTTTTCACAGACACAGCGAGCCCAAATTTTGTATCACAAATATTGGTTTCAGAATCAATTGTGGGTATATTTTGTGCTGATTTCTTTGAGTTCTGTCAGCCAAGCATCTGCTGTGCACTCTTGTGACACTCAGCATTTCTCTCTCAATCCCATGCATCCTGTCCGCTTGAGTGTGCATCCAAGTAAAACAGAGTTTCACCATTGATGCTCCATCAGCATAGGTCAGGTCCTGCACTGATTTCCATTCTCTACTTTTCCTTCTCCTCCTTACAGGTTTTCTCAGGCCTCATTCTGTCTTTGGAAGTAGGAGACCACTCTTCTGCAAGTGTCCTGGAAAACGGCCTGGGTGAGTGGATGTTTATCTTGCTGTGTATATGGGAATGAGTGAGAGTAGGTTGTTCTGGTACTCTGCCAACTGGGCATGGATAAACCAACACTTTCCATATATAACTCACAGAAATGTTATTCTTTTTTATCTCTTTTTTCTATACAGCCTTTGTGGGAGGGTTTTTCCAAAGATTCCAGTTTTAACATTGTGTTAATACCTCAGTTACTTTCTTTCAATAATTTAATAGAATTGATTTACATATTTGGGGATTTATATGAAAATGAAGTTAGTATTTGAAACATACTAAATCTACCTACAACCCACAATTGTCAAACTCAGGTACCATTTTGTCATGTCTAATGGAAAAATAATCAGATAGAATGTAAAATTGCAGTCCAAAATGATGAAGGGGAAAGGTCAACTGTTTGCTGTTGATGCCTCCAACACAAATAGGAACCATGAAATAAATATTGGAACCATGAAATAACCCCAACCCAGTGTTTCCCTTTTGCATGTGTTGCCCTTTCCTCCCAGTGACTCATACTGGCCAATTTTGGCATTTCAAGGGGTAACATTTCTCTCTAGGAAAACACAAGGAAACCCAAACAACATATTTACATGGAGGCTTGGTTCTAAAAGCACCTAGAGGCATTATAGCTAAGAGAAAACTGCTGTACCTTTGATAGACTATTGAGAACCAGTTGTTCTTCTATCAATGATGAGAATGCATAATCGTCCGATCATGTTGGGTAAAGCAAAGTAACCCAACCAAGTCTGCACCCCCATGATATACTGCACCCGGGGCTTGACTGAACAGAATAGACGGTCCAAAAAACTTCTGTCCTTATAAGTCTATGGCGACTTTTACAGTTTAGTTCTCTAACTGACTTATAATAGTTACCTATACTGACTTGAAAAACAGAGGCCTAATACATATTTAACTTCAGTCAAAGATTCTCCTCATTTACCACACTCCCTTAACCCAAAAGGAAACATAACCAAAGCATTTGCTGAATCTAGGGGAAGGTCATCATTTCTTTGTGTGAGATAGGTATTCATTCCCTATATACTTTCATCGAGACTATTTGACCATTGAGGTGTTCACTGTTGTGCACAGGGTGTGAAGGTGGAGGAACTCTGATTCTACAAGGGGCTTGCTCTCCTCCTACTGGCTTCATTGCAGCTCAGGTTCTGATCCTTTGGAATGGATGGCTGAGATGGGGGAGGGAATTGTAAGTGCTTGATAGCTAGGCCCAACCCTGGGAAAACGCTTACCAGGACTTGGTGTACTGTGCTCTGAATGTTTTTTAAATTACCCTTGGGACGTGTGGATTCTCACGACCTCTTCCAAGAACATGAGTGCCTTAATCACCTCTGCCATCTCTTCTGTTTTAGACATCAGGAATCTTGGACCCGTTCTTGGAGCAGAGGATTCACTACCTTCCTTAAGTGCACTTTGCCCTTCTGCAGGTATCTGCCAGTATCAGTGAGGCTCAATATGTCTCATGAAAGTCTTTTGAGCCTGGTATTCTCTACAGAAGTCTCCATGCCAGTATTCTCCATTGTAGCAGAACAACTGTCATCAATGTGTTCGCATCTCTCCTCAACCCGTGCAGCCAGCCTTTCTGTCAGCTTCTCTTCATGTCTCCCATAATGTCGACTTCTACAGGACTTGACAAGCCTGAAAGTACCTCGGAGCCTCACCAATAAGCTGATGAATGGCAGATCTCCCACTGTCTGCCCTTTAAGGTTCTGGGAAATGACCCGTGAACTAAGGCTATTGGACAGCAGCATTATCTCGAACTTACACAGCTTTCCAAACAAGAGACGTAAGCCAAGCTCCACAGAGGACGGCAGCCCCTCCATGACACTGATCCTCCCACAGAGCTCTGCCCCGTTACCTTGGATTCACCAGCCACAAGAAGCCTCACAGAACACACCAATATTCCACCTGGAATCCAACCGGTAACTGACATTCCCAATGGTTGCTTCATCTTGTCAGTTTTGGGGGAGGGGCTGCATCACACGAGAGGTTCCTAAGGTAAATGTGATTCTCTCCTTTAGTGTCCTATGGTCCATTTTTTCCTTCCCTCTTTCCTTTAGTACAGATCTCTATACAAAGTACAAACGGAGGGATGTGTGTCAACGTTAATTTTAAGGTTTCACACGACTTTAACCTTTCTAACAGTTAACAGTACACAAAGACCCACTATAGGAATCTTATGTTTGTGTAATATCCATTCACCAAGAATACATATCCGTCTGTTGATTTTCTGCTGAAACACGCACACTCTCAGTACATGGATCCATTTTTTTCATGGGGTCAGAAATTCCTAGAAATGAAACCAATCCCATTGTACACTTTACTGCCTGTCTCTTTTGCTCTTAGTACAGTATTGTAGAGATACTTTTCTTTGTTATAGTCGTATGCCATTTTTTCTCTTCGTAGATTTGTATATGCAATTTATTCATCCTTTTCGAAGTCTTGTAAGGCTATATCACGGACTATGAATCCATTTTATTCAAAATAGGCATTTGGGTTAAATCACGATGTGCTCTTATGATCAATATTTATGAATTTTAATGCACACATCTGTTTTCTGAGTACAAGAGTGTTGAGTACATGCAAAAGGCGATACTGCGTTGTTGCGTGCTGAATGATCCTTGACATCAATTTGAGTATTTTCTTTCAAATTACCATGGTTCCTTTGGATATATGTCAGCCAACCGTACTCTTTTGGTGTTTGTTTGTTTGCTTGATTGTCTGTTTGTTTGTTCTTTGATTTGCAAACACATTAGGCCATGCATCTCTCTGTTTACTTCAAACAGAGAGTCATATAAGCTGATTCACTTAGTATAGTGCTGAAAATTTCCTATGCTTTCCTGCTTCCCTCTCCCATCTTTAGGTATTTGATGCCCTCCTTGCCTACTTCTTGTGTATTCTTTGCAAATCATTGCTCTTCTTGCATTTCCATTAATGGTTTTCTTGTTTCAAATTCCTCTTGTTATTTTTCTATTCAGGGTAGAATTCTCAATCTTTCTTTAGGATAAGTTTCAAACTGCTGATTTGTTTTAAGTTTTGCCAGTCTGTGAAATTCTCTAGCTCTTCCATTATTAAAATGGTGGTCTTGTGGCATAGGCTACCCTAGATTGCAGCTTTTTTCTCATTCAGGATTTTGTCTATATCCTGACACTCCTTTCTGTATTGCAATATTTCAGTCGAGATAGTAGCTGAAACCCCTCTGGAGGTTCTGTTGTGACTTAGTTGCTTTCCTCTAGGTGCATTTAAAATCACTGGGTTGATCATGAACTTTGATGATTTGAATGATAATACAGCTGCTTTTAGGTCTATTGGGATTCCACCTCCTTTAGACACTGTGCTTCCTGGTTTCCTATAGATGAATGTTTCTTGGCTTTCAACAAGTTTCAGTCTGATTTTTCTCCAAATAACTTTTCATACTTTTTATTTTTATGTCTTGCTTTTCCATCTGGGACTCTTAGGAATCCTAATCTTTCATTCTTTATCTTACCCAAGGATTCAACAGCAATGTTCGCTTTGATTTTCACTCGCTTTTCTATGTCATTTTCAGATCAAGGGATTTCTGTTCCCCTGTCTTCACAGTCATTCACGAGTCCCTCTGCATTATCTAGTCTGCTTAGGACTGACTTTAGCCCTGCTATTATCTCATCCATTGAGTTTTCTGATTTTATTTTTCTCGTCTTTAGAGATTCTCTTCCCCTTTTCTGGCATTCTGCCTTTTGTGATTATGAGACACTGTTGTTCTTCAGTGTTTCTCTCACCTCCATTTTGAATACTTGCTCTGGTAGTGTTTTGCAGTGTAGTTGTTTGAAACCTTTCTTTTTGCACCTTCAATCTCTTTGGAACTCAAAATGGTAGTTCCTGTTTCTTTTATATACCACTTTATCTCTACTGGTCAAGTACTATCAAGTATCTAATGTAGGCTTGTAGGGCTTTGTTAAGTGAAAATTTTAGTCTCTTCGGTGTATGCAATTCAATGATATTACTGTGAGGACAATTTTCCTTGACATTGACGCCATGTCCTTTTCCTGTGTGTGTTGTCTGGTATATCTCTAATTTCTGGTGTTGCATTTGTTGTGATGAACACACCATAATCTTGTTGTTTAGTATACTCTCATTTTTATTATGTTTATGTCACAGTTCTGAAAGTGCACAGGATCCTTCCTCTTGTTTAAATGAAGCTTCTAAAAGCTTTCAGCTCTGCAGGCTGCTGTATGTCATTTTCGAGTGTTTCTAATACAGCATCGTGACAGTGCACTTGTCCTTTCTTTTCCCATGAGAATATCCCAATGTTACCACTTCTTCCCATAGCTTCTCTGTCTACAGAAACACCAGTGGAAACTTATCTAAGGATATCATGCATCAAGGCCTGCTGCAATGATCCTGGAGCCCCACCTAGTTGTCCTCGGTGCTGTATCGTGTCAGTGCCATCCAAAATATAGCATCTGCATTTGGGAGATACTGCTGAAGGAAATGCTTCATCTTCTCATGCTGTGGACCTTGACCACTGTTCTTTGTTCTCTCATTTTGTGGCATGGGACCACGAAGGCAACCACTGAGCTGTCCCACATCCTCTGCCTCACACCAAACTCTAATCCCAGTCCAGGCTCTGAATGTAGCAGATCCTAAGTCTTTGGATATTGATTTCAATCCCAAGGCCTCCATGTGTTCTGTGACTGAATAGGAGGTTTTTTATCTCACAGGATGCTTCACATCCAATTCTAAAGGCCTATAGGCTGCAGGTGTAATTCAATTCTTACATGTCTGTAGGGCAGACATGAACATTATTTGGTAATATGACCGTAAGTTCATACATTGCATTTAATCTGCCGGCTCTGTATCTAATAAATTTTTAAATTCCAAACACTTGAAGAAAATTTGCAGAACATGTCTTTTTGCCTGTAACTAGTTGCAAAAACTGAAGGCACAACTCTACCACAAACCCCAGTGTTTCCAGTGGAGAAAGCCCTTTAATTTTACAACCTCTATGTAATGCAGTGGTTCTTTGGGTGAGATGAGGGATACCAGAGTATTTTGTTGGGAAACTAGTGTGTCATGACAAGTATTCTGGGACTTGTTACAGTTGAATCTCTACTTTCTATAGCCTGGACTCATTGCAGAGGCAATATTTGTGTGGTAACAAGCTTCTGAATGCAAGTGTATCTAGGAAGACAACAGAGAAAATATAAGTGATACAATGTAATGGAGGGACTTCAGAGCAGTGAAAATGGTGACTTTGACACCACCAGCTGCTGACGTGAAATTGGCAGGAATTTGTGAGAAGTGATGGGTGACTCATTGCAAGCAGGGGAGTCCTGAAGTTTTGCAGTGGACAGGCAAAGGGGAGACCAGAGATGGTGTCCACCTGGGGGCTGAGTATTTGTGTTCTGAATGTGAAAATGTCTGGTCCCCTGTTCAATTTTGCAGCCACAACTTCACATGACTCAGGGCATTATTTCCACCAGAAAACCATAAAAACGTAACCTCTGTTTCCTAAATTGTTTGTTCTCGATCTGAGATTATTGTCCTGTGGTGGGAGGTAAGTGGGTGATGGGGCCTATTACATCACCCCCTTTCACTAAAATTCTACCTAGCTGTTTTTCACCCTACTTCTAGAGGTGCTGTCATTCTGTTTTACCTAGAGCTGTAAGACGGGCTTGCCTGAATCCTCACATGAAGAGGGATGATTTTGTGTAGTTTTAAAAAAATTGCTTGGGTCATGTGGTCCTTTGTTCCCTCCATTGGAAATCACTATTCCAGAGCAAATATTATGCATCTAAAGAAACTGTGGTATTTCTAAGATGTCTTCAGAAGTTTTGCAGTAGGTTTAAATCTTTGCTTGGTGATGGCATCTTGACTGAAAGAGGCAGCTCTCATTAGGGGCTTTATTTGCTTCCTGTCTGAGGGTTCCATTACTAGCTGTAGGGTGTTCATAGGCAGAGTTAGAAAGTTACGTGGTCTGAGAATCCTACCTTGCCTGAAGCTGGGAATTGGCAGAAGAATCAGTTATGGAAGGAAGGCTTTAGGATTATCTGGTAGCAGAGTTCTGGAATCCAAGCCCTGGGAAACCTCAGCTCTTGTAGGGTATGTTCTGTAACAATAGGCTATTTGATAATTTTAATACTGGTTATGCAATGTAGAGTTGGGAAAGGCTTAAAAGTAATACAACCTTAAAAAAGAATCTTCCGGGGAGGGTATAGTTCAAGTGGTAGAGCTCATGCTTAGCATGCACAAGATCCTGGATTCAATCCCCAGTACCTCCTCCAAAAATAATTGCCTATGCCCTGCCAAATACAAATAATTAAATAATACAATAATAACTAAATAAAAATATTAAGAAAGAATCTCCAAATATTTTAAAGAAGACAGTTCTCAGAATGAGAGCTTTTCTGCATAAGACTAACTCTTCACATTGGAAGCAGGGAGAAGGTGTAACTTCACCTATGATAACTTAAAAGGTAAAACTTACCCTCCCACTTGGCTGTTTCCTGGTGTATGTTCATCTTCCACATCTGCAGTTTCAGACATGATGTGTCATTTTCTGGTACTCCATTCTGCTTCTGAGTGAGAGACTGACACAAAGTCATATAGCAATTGAAAACTTGTACAAAGGACTTTATTGTTAAAAATGTAGACCTGTGGCAGGGTGCTGCATTTGCAAGTGACTCTCAGTAAAGAGGACATTTAAAAGAATGCAATGTTATTTATTCTTTATTCCTTTAAGCCTTTGAATAGAAGATTTTCTTTGCAGAGTTTCTGGAGTACATCAGAAACAGCAGGAACTAAAAATAGCTTTAAGAAAGCACCAGTATAGACGTTGCTTATTGTATGGTATCTGTCTTAAAGTTAATTCTTTAAAGCAGAAAGTTGTAACTCTCAATTTCTTAAGCAAATATAAACATTCATGACTCAATGACATTCTTTGCAGAGCTGCTTTTGCTTCCATTCTGAGCATTGAAATGCCTTCTATGATAGTTCTATTGGCCCTCAATATTTTATTTTCCCTCTGTTGTGAACTTAGGTTATTAAACTTGAAGCAGATATAAATATCATTAACTTGCTACATATGTAGATATTCAGTGTTACATGGTCAGAAAGTTTGTGTACATCATATGTATCTACATAATTCCCCCCTTTCCAACTGTGTTCCTGATGAAAGGATGGTGGGAAATGGCATTATGGGGATGTGTCTTACAGTACACAGTGTTACCCCTGTTCCCTCTACCAGATCTGGATATTCTTTCATCTTTTGGCTTCTAGACTTACTAGCTCTTTTTCTTAAGCCAGGTGTAACTCATCCCCCTGCATGCGCACACACACACACACACACACACGGCCATAGGGAGTAGCAGGCACCATCCCATTCTCCCACTCCAGCTCTGGACCCACCCACTGGAGGCAGTGTCTTGCACTAATTCGTTTGTAAGTTCCCTTTAAAAACTCGAGAGGTTGGGAAAAAGGACTGATATCCATGCCTAGTAGGCAGGCCCTCAAGGGATCAGGTGTCTCTCAATTAGTGTTGATTCTGGTCCTGGGGACACAAGCAAGGATAACTTCTATGGTTAATGCCAGGTTATCTTAATGTTTGAGTACCTGGGTTTCATGTCTTCCTCTACCACCTGTGTGACCCATGATTCCCACATTTCTGTCTCCCGCTAGACTTTTTCTCTCCAACTCTGAACTCTTACAATCTTCTGCTGATTTGACATCTTCACTTGGAACTCTGATATCTTAAAACCAACATGTGTAAAAACTGAGCTCTTGCTCCTCCTAGTCCTCCTTCCCCCCCCAAACTGGTTCTTTCTGCAGCCTTCCCCATTCAGTTAGTGGAAACTTAATCCTTCCAGCTGCTTGGGTCAAAAAACTTGGAGTTATTCTGACTCTCACTGACATACCACTTGCATTCTGTCAACAGATCTGGTTTAACATTGCCTTTAAAACGTATCTAGAACCCAGCCACTTTTCACCATGGCTTCTGACTCCACTGCTGCTTCCCTGCCCTGAGCCACTGTCCTCTCCTCCTGCACAGCCCCTTTCAGTGGCTTCCCTCCTTTCATCTCTGACCCGTGTCGACTCTTCTTACCCGGCAGTCAAGTGAGCCTTTGAAAACCAAAGTTAGATTGTGTCATCCTTTTGCAGTGCCTCCCCATTTCACTCTGGGTAAATGCCACAGTCCTTACAACGTCCTCCAAGGCCCTACAGGATCTGCACTGCCCCTCCCCGCAGCCCCAGCCCTGCCTACCATCCTGGAACACACGAGGGGTGTGCTGGCCTTGGTGATGGTTCTTCCACCTACCTGGGCCTTCTCACCTCCTAGGCCTAGTTCTAACCTCAGGTCTCACTTTGGCCTGCTCTGATATTTAATGCAACATCACCCTCATCCCATACTCTCAACTCTCTTTACCTCGCCCTTTTTTTTTTCCATGGTTCCTCTTTCCTCACATGCCACCTCCTTTGCTGCTCTGTTGTGTGAATTGTCATCTCCAACCCCCGCCCCAGCTAGACTCCAAGCTCTGTGAGGACAGGAATTTTTTTTTTGTTTTTTGATCTATTCCAAGTGTCTAGACTACTCCAGGGTACATAGTAGGCAGTTAAAAATTATTTGCTGAATAAATTAAAAGACTATTAAAAATGAATCATCCTTTCAGGAACAGGTGAGGAAAGGAAGCTGCATGAAGGAACATGGTACAGTAAATAATGATATTTGCCTGTTGTTCTTTCTGTGATATATATATATGTATATATACATATATATATATACATATATGCTTAATTTAGTATCCCAGTTTCTTAATTTAATAGCTGTATTAAGGTATAATTTACAGGCCACAAAATTCACACATTATAATCGTACAAGTCAGTCATTTTAGCTATTTCTAGAGTTGTGCAACTGTGTCTTGAAAAAGTCCCATTGTGTCCATCCATATGCAGTTAGCCCTCCCCCCAGTGGCACCCTGATTTTAATTTTTTTTGGCAATCACATCGCAAAAGAATAATTTACACAGTAGTACTAATATAGCTTTGCACTTTTAGAAATGACACACTTAAATATCAAATCAATGGTCATTGCTGAATGTAGGTAGCAATATTAGACATTGGTGAGAAGAATGGACTTGAGTGTCAGGCTGGCTTGCAGTCTTACCCAGCTATGTCATTTACCAAGTTACCAAAATTAATTTCTGCCACAAGCTCTTTATCTGTTATATGGGGGTAATAATAGCAGCTTACAGAGTTGTTGTGAGGATTAAGCAAACAGGGAAACAAAATTTAGTATAGTGGCCAGCTTATGTCATTACCTGAAAAATAGCCTTGCAGGTAGAGAGCAAAATTCAAATCAGTTACTAAAGTATGTGTAAAATATGATCCAGTTCCTGCCTGGTTTGTAAATACGTATGCCTACTGCAGAATGTAAAAGCAGGCTAATTTCCAATAGAAAAGATCAGTTCTCAGCATTTCTTTCAAAGGTAGTTGCAAAACCATTTTTACTAAATTTTCTGTGCCCAACTTTGACAGAGCTTTGACATCAGGGAGGTAATTATCTACTTTTTTGTTAAAATCATGCTGACCATCAGAAAGTGTTCTGAGTTATATTTTAGCCTTTATGTTGGGATATGCTGTGAGACTTCCTCTAAATGAGTGTGCGGAGGGGCATTCATGGTAGCTCTTGTAGCCTGATAAGCCTGCACTAAATTATCTTTTTTTAACTTTTAATTAAAGTATTTAATTAATTTTTTGCAGGGGGTTAATTAGGTAGGTATTTATTTATTTATTCATTTATTTATTTATTTAATTTATTTTATTTTTAGAAGAAGTACTGGGGATTGAGCCCAGGCCCTTGTGCATGCTAAGAATATGCTCTTTCACTTGAGATATACCCTCCCCCCAAATTATCTTTAATAAGGTCTTTTTCTCTGTTATGTTATTTTCTTTTATGTACAGATGCACAAAGCGGGGTCATCAGAAGCCTCTCAGTTCCAAAGATGATAATACCGAAAAACATTGCACAGTGACAGTGAATCCTTGACATGTGAAGAAATATTGTAAGTCCTGAATGAATTAAGAAGGTATTGTTACATTAACACACATGTAACCATGGCTCTCTTACCTTTATTTTTCACTTTATAATGAAGATATTCCCCACCCATCAAGGTTGCTTTGTTTGATATAGGGAATATCTAAAGCCTTTCCTGCAAGTAAGAGACCAGGTAATTTATCAGAAGTGTGAATGGTGTAATCTGCTCTGTCTAGTATGTTAGCCACCAGCCATATGTGGATATTGTGAATTGAGATGTTCTATAAGTGAAAAATACAGAATAGGTTTTCAAGACTTAGTACAAGATAATGTAAAATATTTATTAGTAAGTTTTAAAAGTGTTAATCACACTTTTGAAATGATAGTATATTGGATATTTTGGGATAAATATAATTATTACTGTAATTAATTTCACTTGTTCCTTTTTATTTTCTAAATGGGATTACTGGGAAATTGTGACTTGCATTATGTTTCTATGGGGCAGTGCTGGCTTCTAAATTATTGCATATAATATGAAAAGAAAACTGATTAAAAATTTTACAATCGAGTAGTTGATTTACATCATATTAGTTTCAGGTGTACAGCACAGAGGCTCAGCATTTTTATAACTTATATTCCATTTAAAGTCACCATAAAATAATGGCTATATTTCCCTGTGCTGTGTGAAACATCCCTGTAACCTATCCATTTTCTATGTAGTACTTTGTACCTCTCAATCCCCTACCCCCATCCTCCCTCCCCTCTCCTCCTTCTCCCCGCTGGTAACCACCAGTCTGTTCTGTGTACCTGTGAGTCTATTTCTGTTTTGTTATAGTCATTAATTTGTTTTATTTTTTTGATATACATATAAGTTAATACATAGAATATTTATTTTTCTTTCTCTGACTTATTTCACTTAGCATAATACCCTGTAAGTCCATCCATGTTATTGCAAATGGCATTATTTTATTTTTTATGGCTGAGCAGTATTCCATTGTGTGTGTGTGTGTACATGTGTATATATGTGTGTGTGTATATATATATATGTATATATACATATATATGTAATATACCACACTTTCTTTATCCAGTCATCTGTCAGTGAACATTTGGGTTGTTTCAGTGTCTTGGCTATTGTAAATAATGCTGCTATGAACATTGAGGTGCATGTGTCATTTTGAATTATATTTTTCTCCAGACATATGTCCATGAATGGGATTGCTGGATCACACGGAAGTCTATTTTTAGTTTTTTAAGGAGCCTCTATACTGTCCTCCATAGTGGCTGCACCAATTTATGTTCCCACCAACTGTGTAGGAGGGTTCCTTTTTCTCTTAAAAGGTCAAAAAGTCTCTACCTTTATATACTTTCCTTACAGTTTAGGACACAATTTGGCAAGAGCCAGATAGAATTTAATAGCAGTATACACAGTACTTTTAATGGCCATGCAATATGGCTAGATATGTTATTGATGAGTTGGTTTCCTATTTTTGTAGATGTAGAAGTTTTTATAGCTTCACAGACATTTCAACCTTGCAGAGAGAAAAATTTCTTTGCATTTTGCTGAACTTGTCTGGGTGGTTTTATCAAATTTGGTCCAGGTCTGCAGATGTGAATACACATCCAAACCTGAACCATTTGAATGTCTTCAAGATTTCAAAAGTCTAGAATGTCAGATCTGGACTACAATTCTGGTAAATGACATCAGTTAGTGGGACTCAAGAAAACTCCATTTGAGTGCAAAACTTTTAATAAGCCAAAAAAGGCTTTGAAACTGTGGCAAAGCCAGAGACTTTTGTGCACCACAAATGGCCACAAACCCATGGGGACAACCAAGGGCCTTCTGGAGTGCCAATGGAATTCCATTTGGGGAATCCAGCACAGGAATCCAACAAGTCCCTGCCAGCCAGAGTACCATCATTGCTACTGTGCTATTTTGAGCAAATGTCTTTTCATCAGGTTCAAATTGGTTTCTTGGGGTTTTTTTTGCATAAAAAACCAAACAACATCTTGTTCCCTTGGTGAAAGTAAAAGCCTAACATTTTCTAATTTCTTTTTACAGAGAAAAACATGAGCCTAAGAATCTAACATCATCTGTGATGGTCTGCAGCTGGAAGCAACCAGATCAGTGTCAGTCCCTTTGCAGCCATTGGCTGGAAGCCTGCATGTTACTGGGAATGCTGGAATGGCATCTGAAATATGTCACCCCAGCAATGCCTTCTCTGTGGGCTGGGAGGGGAGTAAGTCAGAATGTGCATTGTGGAATGTAAGTTTCAGATCCAAAGCTAGGAGATCTTTTTTAATAGCCAAGGAATGTAGTCATAAATATATCTATTAATGTGTTTATGCAAGAACCATTTTAAAGATTTTTTTATTAAAAAATTTACCCCCCAAAAAATGAAAATGTAAGAATAGTGGAATTAAAAACCATCTATACCTTAATTATCCATAAATAATCTTAAAATCCTTCTTAACTTTTTTTTTTTGCTCAAATGTAGGTATTTTTCCCTTCCAAAAAGGAAAATTGTTATTTCACAATTTTTTGCTTTTTCCTTTTATTATATATTCCATATCAATAAATATAATACTTTTAAATCATTTTTAATGGCTGTTTAACACTATATTGAACAGATATGTAAATAGTCCTCTTCTAGGTTTGAGAAATTAAAAAACTTGTCATTACAATACCCCTGCAATGAATATTTAGGTGTTTTTATTTTTAGCTACTAATTTGGACTAAAAATTAACAAGTTTACTTTTCTTCATCTAAAACATTGGTAAATTTATGAATGAACTGTAAGGATTTTAATTAATTTTTCAGTAATTTGAACAAAGAAATTATCTTTAAGGCAAAAATGTATGGTGGTTTGCAAATCCATTTTTATTATATCTTCACTTTTACCAGTGTCATATGTGTGTCTGTTTGCACATGTGCTTTAACTACGAGCAACGTAAGAAAAACCTGTGTACTAAAAATGTGAAAATAGTTTCCTGGTTTGTGTTTTCATTCTCCCAATACAGGTTTTGGATGACAAGCTTGTATTTGTAAAAGTACACACCCCGTGGGAGGTGCTGTGTACATACGCTGAGATAATGCACATCAAATTGCCTCTGAAGTCCAATGATCTGAAAACCCAGTCCTCAGCCTTCGATAATTTCAGCTGTTTTATGAAAGTCCTCCAAGTGGATGAAAGTATCATCAAGCCAGAGCAAGAGTTTTACACCGCCCCATTTGAGAAGATCTGTGTGAATGACTTATATTCAGGATAGAGATACATTTTTCAATCCAGCCGCCAGAAGCTGCATTGTAAGTCTAAACAGAGTTTAGCTGCTGTCTTGTGGGTGATTTAGAACCTGCTGTTGAATTACCAGTTATTTGGTTTGGTTGGTTTGGCTTGGTTTTTAAAAGCTGCCCAAAAAAGGAAAAAAGAGAAAGAAAAGAAATATGCCTACAGATTCCTGTTAGAATAGTAAACAGTGGCTGGCTAGTTACACTGTATAAACCATACATTCTCTTTTAGAATCTTTTTAGGTTTACTTCATCCTTTCTCAGATCAAGTATCAAGTAAGGGACAATGTTAAAATATTCGGGATTAACAGGCTTGTGAGCTCCGGGATCTGCAAGGCCCCTTTCACTCCGCATGGTGTAAGTCAAATGGCAAAGATGAAATAAGCCACCTCATGTCTCCTCTGGTGTTAACAGGAAATGTCTAATTTTCTTGACCTTGTTTCTTCCTGGGTAAAATGAAGATAATATGTCAGGAGGCTACAAGCTCATTTAGGGCAGGAACCATGTTGTCTTGTTCACTGCTGAGTCCCAGGCACCTGGAAGGCCGAGTTTAAATGAGTGAGTGAATGAATGAACTGTAGTTCCCCCAGAGTTACTGTGTGGGGCAGTGCTGATTAGCCACTGATTAGAGCATAGACTCGAGAGAGGAGGGTAAAGCTCAAGTGATGGAGCGCATACTTAGCACACATAAGGTCCTGGGTTCAGCCCCCAACACCTCCTCTAAAATAGACAAATAACCCTAATTACCTCCCCACTCCCCACCAGAATTACCTTATTATCTCCCTGCCACCATAAAAAAAAAAAAAAAAAAAAAAAAGAGTAGTGGCCATGAGCGCAGACTCAGGCTGGAACACCTGTGCTGGTTTCTCGCTGTCGACCTTGTAAAAGTCATTTAGCCTCTGTGTTTATCAAGTTCCTCATCAATAAAATGGGGATAATAATAGTACCCACCTCGTAGTGTTGCTATGGGGATTAATGAATCTGTGTCAATGTTAGAACAACCCTGGCTAATAGTAAGTACTATGCATCTGTCAGCTCTTTTCATAATTACTGACAGATGTTATTATCAACCAAAGAAGTATTAGTTATTTGTAAGGGAAGTGCATGTTAGACCATTTCATTTATCATTTTCTGTAATTCAGGATTTTCCCTCTGAAATACCATTTTCTGTGCACTAGAAAACCACAGGGCTTTCCAAAGTTCATCTGTCTTCGTTCTCGTCATGATGGCAATACTGCAGAGTGTTGACATTCTTTAGGGACTCCGTCTGAGATGACAGCAACCCCTCAAATTCAGGAGCACTTCTCTAGCTGATAACATCTCTCATGAAATGAAGTTTTTAAAATGTGACTGCTTCAGATACTTAAAGATGCCATAAATGCAAGGATGTTATATTTAAGCTCTTTAAATAAATCCTGTCATTGAAACAAAGGAAATACTATATTATAGCACTCTACAACTTTGTTATCTTCACTATCCATTTATCTGACTCTCTAAGACCAATGAAAGCAAAGACTGAAATTGATCATTACTACTGTGTGGTACACGTATTTATGGATGAAGACAATACTGAAATGCACTGTTTAAGATATTAAAACAGACACTAAACAGCTGCTTGATACACATGCATGAACAGAACAGGGACCTGAGTGCTGGGAGCAGACATTGAGCTTCCTGGCTCAGAGACTCAGCATAGCAGTCCAGCCCAGCATTCCACATGTCTTATATTTATGCCCCAGCAAAATTAGCAGTGAGAGCCTCAAATGAACTTTGGGGACACTTGCAAACAGCTGTCATGATTACTAATGTGGGACACCAGGATTCTACAGTGTTTAGTTGACATCTGTGCACAACCAGTTCTTTTCCACTAAAGTCTCTTGTAATTGCTGGTCCCACATCCAGGCTGAGGAATCATCTCATGTGGTGTTGGGGAGGGAGTGAGTTAAGTGGAATCAGGACCCATGTTAAGTCTGGGCGGGTGATAATCTGGTTCTAGTAAAGGAGAAAGGAAAGTAGGTCAGGTGGGAAGGAGAATGACTGGATTTAAATTTTGTTTCTTGAGTAAGCTAAATATATAACATCATGTCAAGTTTCTTTGTTGTTTATATTCCATGTGCTGTCACAGAATAACTACTGAATTGAGGGGACAAAAAAGTCTGGGTTTTAGAATTGGCCCTGCCCCTTACCAGCCAGAGTCCAGCTTCCTCTAGGTGTCTAAGGAGGGGGCTGGACCACCAGGTGTCCCTCCCCTGCAGCAGTTTGGGCACTTTGGTGGCCGAGTTTTTTTGCTGTGTACGACTGGCCCTCTTGTAGGACATTAAGCATCTGCAAGGCTCTCACCAGGTACCCACGGTGGTCCCAGGACTGTAACATCCAAGCGTTCCTTTCCACCCACGTTTGCAAATGACCCTCAAGAGGTTAGTATTAATCCTCGGTGAGAATTATGAAAAACTATATGGTACTTCCATCCCTTCTGGCAAGTGAGGGCCCCTTATTTACAAATGACCATGAAGTGTTAGCACCACATTTTATCAACATAACATGTGAACACGTGGTGATTGTGATGCTCACCTGTTTGCTTCTGCTTCCCAGTGCATCTTCAGCACTCCATCAGAGGACCTCTGCTGCCCCAGCAAACAGGGCTTTCTGTACAGGAAATGGGCTCCTCCTCAAAGCATAGACAAGAAACAGCCCTTGGATCTCATCAGGTGAGCTGCTGTGGAGAGCACTCCAGTGGGAAGGGCTCAGGGTTGCCCTCATGGCTTCTGAGTGTGACAGTCCTCCAAGAGTGTTATCAACCAGGAAGCTCACAGGAGCTCTGAATTTTGTTGCCCCAAGTTTTTACTGGAGGCTTAATTAAAAAGGCATGATTGATTGAGTCACTACCAACATGGCTAACCCAAACCTTAACTGTAACTCAAACCTTTCCTTAGCCCTAAACCTTGAGCCCCTTCCTCTCCTGGTGGTCACTCACCTGTCACACAGCTCATATCCCCACTCCTCTAATCACATGGTTGGTGTCTCTGGCTGGACAATCCCCATCCTGAGTCATCTCATGAGCACAAGCCATCCAAGGATCCACCATGAATAACAAAAACACTCCTATCTTGGGAAATGTCAAGGCTTTAGAGGTTGCCTTCCAGGAACTGGGACCAAAGACCTCCCAAATTCTTCATTAAACAGGAGTAAATGTTAGATTTCACTTAAATTATAAAATAAGAGAGAAATTCTCACTGCTTTGCTGTATCTGCTGTCTGACACCATCCCACTACACCACATGACCGTAACGTCTCGCTCAGAGTGCTCTTCTCAGAGCACCAATGTCAGCTGCTCCCCAGGAGCTTATGCTGTTTGGCAAGGCGGCTGGGGAGAGGAAGGCCAAGGACAAATGAGCAAACATAACTGGGTATATGAGGAAACAAAACGTCTCATTGAAATGAAGGGAATACGCAGTGTTGAGATGGGGAGACATGGGGGGAAGTCAGTCAAGAAAGCTATCTTTGAGTAGGTGACATGTGAGCTGAAATGTGGATGGTGGTAAGGAGGCCGGACTTTGAGGACCTGGAAAATATCATCCCAGGGATAGAGGCAGCTTGTCCAGTGGCCCTGAGGCACAAATGCATTCGGCAGGCTTGAGGAGATACTGGAGCCAGTATCTGCTGAGAATGATGAGATGTGAGGTTTAGAAGGGCATGAGGAGCACGGAAAGGAGTGTAGACTCTAAGTGCAGTGAGAAGCAGTCATGATAGTTTAAGCACTAAAGTAATTTTCTCTCGCTCACATTTTGCAAAGATAATGTGGAGAATGGATTACAAGGGCCCAGGAAGAAGGGAGATAGGGTAGGAGGCTCTTGGAGTGGGCCAGATTAGAGATATTGGGAGCCAGGGTGGAATGCATTTGGGGAGTGGAGCTGACACGATGCAGTTATGGGCTGGCTGTGGATGATGAGGAGAAGAGGAGGGTCAAGGTATCCCCAGGTCCGCCTGGAGCCAGGTGCCTGTTCTTTCTAATCTCAGTGCCCCGTGCAGGTGTCCACCTACTTGGGCAAACCTCTTAACATTCAAAGTGAGAGTTTTAAAACACTGTGAAGTGTTTTTGTTTGTTTTCACATTTTATGGAAAATTTCAAACATGTACAAAAGTAGAGAGAACAGCACAGCCAACCTGCCTGTTTCGGTCACCCAGCTCTAAAATTATAAACTCAGAGTCACTGTTATTGCATCTTTTATCTCCACCTCCTCCCCTCTCCCACTACTGAATCATTTTGAAGACAATCTTACATAGCTTAACCTTTCCTTAGTGAAATGACAAAATCTATTTTAAATACAATTGGAATATTTCTTTTTTTTCTTAGGGTTACAAAATACTTCCCTGGTTGTCACAAAAATACATGTTTAAGTAGTTTTTGGATTGCAGTCAGGATATAACTAGGTTCAGACATTGCAGCTAACATATCTCTCAAGTGGGTTCTAATCTATAAGTTTCCTGTTTCTCATTTTCCTTGAAATTGTTGAGGGGATTCTCTATTTCCTGTTTGGTTTATTTCACTTTCCCCTGTGGTGTTAGACTTGTTTCTCTATCCTGTGTATTTGCTTTAGCTAAGTGATTTGATCCTCCCCTAAAAGCTTGATCTGATTGAGATTCAACTTTGTGCAAGAATACTTGTTACGTGGAGTTTTGTATTCCTGTCATAAGGTACATAATGTCCAGTTGTCTCTCTTTTTTGTGATGACAGCAGCCAGTAATGATTGTCGCCTAGGATCATTATTTCATAAAGGATTTTATTTCACGTGGTCATACTCTAATTTCCTCCCTCATTTATCAGCAGGATCGCAGTCATGAAGAGGCTCTTTGTCATTAACCCAGGTTATCCTATAGAACACAGTTTTAAGAGGATGTCTGTACATGTGTAATTCATTCGGAGAAGGTCTGGGCCTGAATTGTTAAGTGCACAGAAAACTAAGCTATGAACCACCAGGACAATTATAAGCTCCAGCAAAGACAAAGTAGGGAAGAAAATAGTAAGCCTAGCAGACAATTTGCTACAACCCTGAACAGTCTGTACAGAGTCCTAATAATGTAAAGCAAAGATATTGAGCTGATCAAAATTATAATGTAATTGTGTCAAAAGGTTGGGAGAATGAAGGTTTGGGTGTGTAGATGAGATGGGGTTTGAAAGAGAGCTTAATCCTCATTTTCCAAAATAGAAAGTCAAATAGGTGATACATAAAGCTGAAAAAGTCAGTAGGCTCTGCTACAAGGATATTAGTCAGGGATAGGGAGTCATTATTCCAAGAGTCAGCAATAGAAGCTGAAACTCTTTGCTTCTGGCCAGGAAATGGGGGCGGTTGTTGGGAACTGCTCCTTTTTACAATTGGTGTTCTAGAACTGTTTGATTCTTTAATGAATGCATGGTATAACTTTGATAAAAAGAAATCAAAGCTGAATTTTGAAAAATTGATGTTAATAATTGGGGTGTTTTTGACAGAGAGAGATAACAATCAGACAAAACTACATTTGAAGGGATCCTCATTATTCCTAGCCTTTCAGCAAGGACTAGGAGGCAGACATCTGCTTAAGGTTCAAAAATTCTTTCTGACCTTCTTGCCGACATGTAACCTTTGGAAGTAATGAACTCCCCACCACTGTAAATATCCAGGCAGAGGCTGCCTGCCCAGCTCTCTAACTGTAGCAGGATATGTTTACCATTGGCCAGTTGGAGCAGGCAACTTCTAACATTCTTTCAGTTTTGAATGTGGCATTTCCAGAGCAGATAGTTGATAAGAATGTATTACAGAAAGCTTAACAAGAAAGAGTCTAAGGCATCTCAAACCCATTGCCAGAGTTTTCTCTGCCAGACATCATCCTGAGCCTGCCATCTGTGAGCCAGGCCATAAAGCCCAGTCACATGAGAATGAACACAATTTGTCCCTCCTATCTGATTTGGCATCAGGCTCAGCACTTTTCCCCATGGAATGGTCCACGCCCAGGTCTCTGACGATGGAGCTTGTCTCACAGCTGCCCTGTGAGCGCTGGTCCAGCCCAAGGACGTTCCTGTGTGAAGTTCTCCAGGACTCCAGGCTGTTCTCAGAGCTGAGTCCCCACTAGCCTAATCCCACGGAGCTCAGCCCAGCTCCATACTGAGCCGGAAGCCTCAGAGAGAACTCAGAGCTAAGGAAATCCACAAGATTTACCGAGCACCTCCGAGTCAGTGGTGAGCCAGGTGAGGAAAGTATCAGCAACAAGAAGACACACCTAAGAAGCCGTCTCATTGTTCCCCCTCATCCCTAAACCCTCTGTGTCTACCTGTCTGTGCCTGTCTTCCTTTCAGGACCAGCCTGGCACCGCTTCATGCCCTACCTCCTTTCTTCTAATCTTTCTTCCCTGGCCTGTTCCATCTACTCCAGATTAACTGAGAAATATTGAAGGGTTTTTAAAACCTAGGAACAACAGACGTGCTAGATATAAAGAATACAGGGCAGTACCTTCCTCAGTCACATCCCTCCTGCCCTCTCCCATTCCCACAATGAGGTTTATAAATATTTTGTCAGAGAAACATTGCACTCCCTGTTGTTATCATTATCAGCCATTTCCTTACCTGTGGTTTACGATGCATTTTCTCCAGGGAAGTTCCCGAGATAAGGCAGGAGCAGATGACTGAGCCAGTTGTTGACGTCCACTTGTGTCAAACCTGTTAAGAATGATCATTGGGGGGTTTGTTGAATGTGCCAGTCTTTCCAGTGAGTGACGATGATCCCCTGCATCTGCTCCAGAGTCAGCCTCATCCCCTCCTTTGCTCTGTTCTCATTTATCTCTCTTCAGCAGGTGAACCAGTGATCAGTACTTTGATTATACATAAAATACTTCTTATTTCATGGTAGAATTTGGGGTCTGCTATGAAAACGCATATGTTTTAAGTGTGAATTGAGTCAGAGGTTTAAACTTAAAGCCCCCTTGATTTAGAATCTGAAATTAATATGATGGAGGGAGGGTATAGCCCAGTGGTAGAGTGCATGCCTAACATGCATGAGATCCTGGGTTCAATCCCCAATGCCTCCATTAAAAAAGCAAATAAATAAACCTAATTATGCCCCCCCAAAAAAAACAAAGAAAAAAAAGAAATTAATATGAGGATGAAGCTACAGAGTGATTATGTGTCTTCTGAAACTACATTCTGTCTTTCTGCAGGAAATTCTACAGAGAGAAGGTCGGAATCTACTTTGCTTGGCTGGGCTATTACACTTAGATGCTCCTCCTGGCATCCATTGTGGGGGTGGCTTGCTTTCTGTATGGATATTTTAATCAAAATAACTGTACCTGGAAGTAACTTCCCTTTATTTCTTGTTACAGTGCTTAATTTACTTAGAATGACATTCTCCAGGAGCACCCTTGTTGCTGCAAGTGGCTTTATGTTGTCAGCTTTTATGGCCGAGTAGTATTCTGTTGTATAAATACACCACCTCTTCTTTATCCAGTCATCTGTTGATGGACATTTAGGCTGTCTCCATGTCTTGGCTATTGTAAATAGTGTTGCTATGAACATTGGGGTGCAGGTGTCATCCTGAAGTAGGGTTCCTTCAGGTTATATGCCCAGGAGAGGGATTCCTGGGTCATACGGCAAGTCTATTCTTAGTCTTTTGAGGAATCTCCATACTGTTTTCCACAGTGGCTGCACCAAAATGCATTCCCACCAGCAGTGTAGGAGGTTCCCCTTTCTCCACAGCCTCTCCAGCACTTGTCATTTGTGGATGTTTGAATGATGGCTATTCTGACTGGTGTGAGGTGATACTTGATTGTAGTTTTGATTTGCATTTCTCTGATAATTAGTGATTTTGAGCATTTTTTCATGTGCCCATTGATCATTTGTATGTCTTCCTTGGAGAATTGCCTGTTTAGGTCTTCTGCCCATTTTTGGATTGAGTTATTTGGTTGTTTCTTATTAAGTCGTATGAGCTGCTTATATATTCTGGAGATCAAGGCTTTGTCAGTTTCATTTGCAAAGATTTTCTCCCATTCCATGGGTTGTCTTTTTGTTTTACTTATGTTTCCTTTGCTGTGCAGAAGCTTGTAAGTTTCATTAGGTCCCATTTGTTTATCCTTGCTTTTATTTCTATTGCTTGGGTAGACTGCCTAGGGGAACATTTTTGAGATGTTTGTCAGATATTTTGCCTGTATTTTCTTCTACGAGGTTTATTGTATCTTGTTTTATGTTTATCTTGCTGAAGAGACTGTCTTTATTCCATTGTATATTCTTGCTTCCTTTGTTGACCAAAAGTTTGTGGGTTCATTTCTGGGCTCTCTATTCTGTTCCATTGGTCTATATGTCTGTTTTGGTACCAATATCATGCTGTCTTGATGACTGTAGCTCTATAGTATTGTCTGAAGTGTGGGAGAGTTATTCCTCCAGCCTCTTTCTTTTTCTTCAGTAATGACCTGGAAATTCTATGTCTTTGATGGTTCCATATAAATTTTATTATGATTTGTTCTAGTTCTATGAAATATGTCCTGGGTAATTTGATAGGGATTTCATTAAATCTGTAGATTGCCTTGGGCAGTGTGACCATTTTAACAATATTGATTCTTCCAATCCAAGAGCATGGGATACCTTTCCATTTTTTTAAGTCTTCTTTAATTTCCTTTACCAATGGCTTATAGTTTTCTGTGTATAATTTTCTCACCTTCTTGGTTAGATTTATTCCTAGGTATTTTATTACTTTGGGTGTTATTTTAAAGGGGATTGTTTCTTTACTTCTTTTTTCTGTTGATTCATCATTAGTGTAAAGAAATGTAACTGATTTTTGAACATTATCTTGTAACCTGGTACCTTGCTAAAGTCTTCGATCAGCTCTAGTAGTTTTTGTGTGGGCCTTTTAGGGTTTTCTATATATACTATCATGTCATTAGCATATAGTGACACTTTTACCTCTTCTTTTCCAATTTAGATCCATTTTACTTCTCTAACTTGCCTGATTGCTGTGGCCAGACTTTCAAGACTATGTTGAATAGGAGTGGTGATAGTGGGCATCCTTGTCTTGTCTCAGATTTTAGTGGGAATCTTTTGAGTTTTTCACCATTGAGTGCTATGCTGGCTGTAGGTTTATCATATATAGCTTTTATGATGTTGAGATATGTTCCCTCAATACCCACTTTGGTGAGAGTTTTTATCATAAATGGATGGTGAATTTTATCAAAAGGTTTTCTGCATCTGTTGAGAAGATCATGTGGTTTTTGTCCTTTCTCTTGTTGATGTGATGTATTACATTGATTGATTTGCATACATTGAATCATCCTTGTGTCCCTGAGATGAACCCCATTTGAGCATGATGTATAATTTTTTTATCTGCTGTTGGATTCTATTTGCTAGTATTTTGGTAAGGACTTTTTGCATCTGTGTTCATCACTGATATTGGTCTGTAATTCTCTTTTATGGTAGTGTCTTTGCCTGGTTTTGGTATCAGGGTGATGGTAGCTTCATACAATGAGTTTGGGAATATTCCCTCTTTTCAGTCTTCTGGAAGAATTTGAGAAGGACTGGTATGAGTTCTTCTTTGTATGTGTGGTAGAATTCCCCAGTGAAGCTGTCCAGTCCTGGACTTTAATATGTAGGGAGGTTTTTTATTGTTTATTTGATTTCATTCCTAGTGATCGGTTTGTTCAAGTTGTCAGTTTCTTCTTGATTCACTCTTGGTGGACTGTATGTTTCCAGAAACTTGTCCATCTCCTCTAGGTTATCCATTTTGTTTCCATATAGTTTTTCATGATATTCTCATATGATATTCTGTATTTCTATGTTATTTGTTGTAATTTCTCCATTTTCCTTTCTTATTTTCACAATTGTGCTCTCTCTTTCTTCTTCTTTGTGAGTGTGGCCAGAGGTTTGTCGATTTTATTTACTCTTTCAAAAAACCAGCTTTTGGTTTGATTGAATTTTTTCTTTTGTTTTTTTTTTAATCTCTATTTTATTTATTTCCTCCCTAATCTTTATTATTTCCTTCCTTCTGCTGACTTTTGGGTGTTTTTGCTCTTCTTTTTCTAATTCTTTTAGCTGGTGGGTTAGATTGTTTATTTGAGATTGTTATTCTTTTTTGAGGATGCCCTGTATTGCCCTAACTTCTCTCTTAGCACTGCTTTTGCTGCGTCCCATAAGTTTTGTGTGGTTGTGTTTTCATTTTCATTTGTCTCAAGGTATTCTTTAATTTCAACTTTGATTTCATCACTGACCCATTGGTTTTTTTAATAGCATGTCATTTAATCTCTATGCTTTCCTTTTTTTCTCCTTTGTTTCTCTGTAGTTGATTTCTAGTTTCAATGGCATTGTGGTCAGTAAAGATGCTTGAGATAATTTCTATCTTCTTAAAGTTGTTGAGGCTTCCTTTGTGACCAAGTACATGATCACTCCTAGGAAATGTTCCATGTGCACTTGGAAAGAATGCATATCCTATTTTTGGGAGTTGTAATGCTGTGAAAATATCCACTAAATCTAATTTTTTTATTGTATCATTTAATTTCTCTCTTGCCTTATTTATTTTCTGTCTGGAAGATCTGTCTAGTGATGTTAATGTGGTGTTAAAATTTCCGACAATGATTGTATTCCCATCAATTTCCCCCTTTATCTGTGTTAGTAGTTGTTTTATGTACTTAGGTGCTCCTATGTTGGGTGCATATATATTAATGATTATAATATCCTCATCATGTATTACTCCTTTAATCATTATAAAATGTCCTTCTTTATCTGTCTTTATGGCCCTTGTTTTAAAGTCTATTTTGTCTGAAATCAGTACTGCTACATACACCTGCTTTTTTGGTGTTTCCATTTGCATGGAATATCATTTTCTGTCCATTCACTCTCTATATGTGTCCTTCTCCCTAAAGGGGGTCTCTTGTATGCAGCATATTGAAGGTTCTTGCTTTATTATCTAGTCTGCCACTCTGTATTTTGACTGGAGCATTTAGCCCATTAACATTTACAGTAATTAATGATAGATGAGTGTTTCTTGCTATTTTGAACTAATTTTTGCAGTTGATTTGGTATTTCCTCTTTGTTCCTTTCTTCTTCCTTTTGTGGTATGGTAATTTTCCTTTGTATTATCTTGGATTGCATTTAGTTTTCGTGACTCACTTGTAAGTTTTTGGCTGTGGTTACACTTTTTTGTAAGTCTGTTAACTAATTACTGTAACTGTGTGTAGTAAACCGATAGTAATGTAATCTCAAACCCATCCTACTGAGAACAAAAAATTAAAAAAAAAAAGAAAGAAAATAATACTCTATATTTTCTTGCTTCACTCAATGATTTAGATGTCTTCTTTTACAATTTCATGTTATTCTATTTGTAATTCATGGTAGTTATCACCTTTCCAGTTATGAGTTCTCATTTCTATAGCATCCTGCTTCCTTTCTATTTAGTGTAGACCTTTCAATATTTCTTTTAGCATGGGTTTAGTGTTGCTAAACTCTTTCAGTTTTTGCTTGTCTGTGAAATTCTTTATCTCTCCTTCTATTCTAAAGGATAGCCTTGCTGGAGAAAGTATCCTAGGCTGCATCTTTTTTTCATTCAGGACTTTGGATGTATCTTGCCACTGCCTTCAGGCCTGTAGTGTTTGTGTAAAGAAATCAGCTGAGAGCCTTATGGGGATTCCCTTGTAACTCACTCTTTGTTTTTCTCTTGCTGCCTTTAGGATCATTTCTTTATCCTTGACTCTGGCCATCTTGATTATATATCTTGATGTGGGTCTGTTTGGGCTCTTCCTGTTTGGGAACCTCTGAGCCTCCTGTACTTGGATGTCTGATTCCTTCTTTAGGTTTAGGAAGTTTTCAGTCATGATTTCTTTAAATACCTTTTCCATTCCCTTTATTCTTTCTTCCCCTTCTGGAACCCCTATTATTCATAGATTGGCGTGCTTTATATTATCCCATGTGTTCTTTATATTGTTTTCATTGTTTTTTATTTGTTTTTCTCTCACCTGCTCTGATTGGGTGCTTTCTGTTGTCCTGTCTTCTAGGTCACTTTTTCATTCCTCTGCATTATCTAGTCTGCTTTGTACAGCCTTTAGGTCAGATCTCATTTCAGACAATGAATTTACCAATTCTACTTGGCTCTTCTTTATAGCTTCAATTTTGTTTTTGACATATTTTATGTCTCTAAACACTATCTCTTTTAGTTCCTTCAGTAATTTGATCACTTCTTTTTTGAAATCTTGATCTAGTAGGCCATCAATGTCTATTCCATTCATCAAATTTTCAGGGGATTTCTCTTGCTCTTTTAATTGGGAGTAGTTCCTCTGCTTCTTCATATTGCTCATATCTCTCTGGCACTGTGGCTTAAGGAGTATCAGTTATCTATTTTGGTCCTTAAGGAATTTATTTATTTATCTATCTAAAGCCTATGCGGGAATAAAACTTAAAAAAATAGAGAGAGATTTTAAAAGAATGGAGGAAAAGAAGGTTTGAAAACAGTGTATAATCAATAATAGAAGAGCAAGTTGAAGCAGAAATAGCAATTGAGTTGAGACGTCTTTTAAAAACCTTAAAAAAAGGAGAAAAGATCTGAAAACAATATTTGAAACCTGTGTATAATCAATAACAGGGCATCAAAACCAAGAGAAATAAAAATGAAATGAGGTGTATTTTTTAAAGTAATAAAAATAAAAATAAAAATATTTTAAAAGAAAAAAATTAAGGGATTAAAACTGGAGACATATACAATTGTTTAAAAAGTAAATTTTTAAAAGGTAATAGAAAATATAATAGATTTTAACAAAAAAAGTGAATTTTAAAATAAGGGAAAAAAACTGAAAACATTGTGTAATCAATAATAGAAGACCAAGTTGAAGCAGAATAGTAATCTAGTTGAGATGTCTTTTAAAAACCTTAATAAAAAGAACAAAAAAATCAAAACACAATATTTGAAACCTGTGAATAATCAATAACAGATCAAAACCAAGAGAATTAAAAATGAAATGAGAACTGTAAACATATACAACTGTTTACAAAGTAAAGATTAAAAAGGTAATAGAAAATAAAACAGATATAAAAAAGATTTAAAAAACAAAGATGTGTTCTCCTATAGATTGTGTGCTCTTAATGGTTTTACTGAGAGGTCTTTGTGTCTTTGCCCTGTTTCACGAACTCAGCTTGCTGTTTCTAGAGGCCCTCTGTTGGCCCCCTTTTCTGTGCTGCGTATAGTGCCTGTTGACAAGAAGATCGCACCCCTCCAACACTGGGTAAGGTGCTGCTCTCCTTTGCGGTGGAGGGGCAGGTCACTCCCCCTCCAGATGCCACAGTCAGTGCTGTGCCAGGTGCTCCATAGGTGGGCTCAGCTTCAAGAATAACAGCTTTTTGGAGATGTAACTCGCATACCATAAAATGCAGCCTTTGAAAGTGTGCATTAGGGTTTTAAGTACATTTCAGGGTTGTGCAGCCATCACCCCCAAAAGGAACCAGTACCTTTTAGTAAGTCACTCCCTAACCTTCCTTTCTCTTAGCCCCAGCAGCCACCACTCTACTTTCTGCCTCTATGGATTTGCGTGTACTGCGCATTTCATATGAGTAGAACCGTACAGTATGCTGCCTTTTGTGATTGTTGTCTTCCATTTAGTGTGACGTTGTCAAGGATCATCCATGGTGTAGCATATATCAGTACCCCATTCCTTTTTGTGTTCAAATAATATGCCATTGTTGTAAATACACCACATTGCTTATCCATCCATCAGTTGATGATGAATAATTCTGTTGTAAATGTTCATGGACAAGTTTTTGTGCAAACACACATATTCCATTCTCTCGAGAATATATCAAATAATGGAATTGCTGGGATGTATTCTACTTTTAACATTTTGAGCAATTGCTAAAGTATTTTTTAAAGTGACCGCACCATTTTATATTTCCAGTAGTAATGTATGAGGAGTCCAGTTTCTCCACATCCTCATCAACACTTTTAATTACCGGGTTTATAGATATATATTTATATATCATGTATCATATATATTTGTCATTCTAGTTGGTATGAAGTGACATGATATTGTGCTTTTGATTTCTGTTTCCCTAATGCCTACTGATGTTGAACATCTTTTTATGTGCTTATTTGCCATTTGTATGTCTTCTTTGGAGAAACATCTACTCAAATTCTTTGCCCATTTTAATTGTAATTGTCTTTGTATTGTCACGTTTTAAGTGTTCTTTGTCTGTTCTGGATAAAAGTTCCTTAACAGGGAAAATATTGGAAGTATTTTCACCCATTCTGTGGATTGTCTTCTTACTTTCTTGATGATGTCCTTTGAAGCACAGAAGCTTTTAATTTTACTGAAATCCAGTTAGACTGATTTTTTTTTCTTCTGTTGTTTGTGCTTTTGGTGTCATATCTTAGAAGCATTTGTAATCCAACGTCCTGAAGATTTTCTCAGTGTTCATTTTCTAAAACTTTTATAGTTTCAGGTCTGTGATTTATTTTGAGTTAATTTTTGTAAATGGTGTAAGATAAAGTTTCAGTTTTCTTTCTTTACAGATGTATGTTCAGGTGTCCCAGCATCATTTCTGTAAATATTATTTTCCCCCCATTGGATTGTCTTGGCACCTTTGTCAAAAAGTAACTGGATGAGTGTAAGAGTTTGTTTATGGACTCTCAGTTCTTTTTTATCAATCTATTGTCTGTCCTTTATGCAAGTACCACACTGTATGGATTACAGTTTTGTTTGTGAGTTTTGAATTTGGAAACTTCAAAACTTTGTTCCTTTTCAAGGTTGTTTTGACTATTCTGAGTATCTTGCATTTCCATATTAAATTTAGGATCAGCTTGTTCATTTCTGCAAAAAAAGCCAGAGTTGCATTGAATCTATAGGTCATTTTGAGGACAATTGCTTTCCTAACAGTAATAAGGCTTCTGATCCGTTAACACAGAAGAGATTTCCATTTATTTAAGTCATCTTTAACTTCTATCAGTAGTATTTTACAGTTTTCAATATACAAGTTTCACACATTTTTTCTCCATATTCCACACATTTTTCTTAATATTCCTAAGTATTTTATTCTTTTTGATGATATTATAAATTAAAGTGTTTCCTTCACTTTATTTTTAGATTATTCACTGCTGTTGAATAGAAATATAATTACTTTTTAATATATTGATTTGTGTCTTACAACTTTGGTTGGACTGGCTTATTTTAAAAGGTTTTTTGGTGAATTCCTTATTATTTTAATATATAATATCATGTCATCTGGAATAAAAATAGTTTTAATTCTTTATTTCTAATCTAGAGGCTTTATTTTCTGTGTCTGGTTGCTTTAACTAGAACCTCTAGTAAAATGTTCATCTTGGGAGGAAAGAATTCAGTCTTTTGTCATTAAGTATATTTGCTCTAGGCTTTTCATAGATGTTCTTTGTCAAGTTGAGGAAATTCTCTTCTATTCCTAGTTTTTATTCATTATTCTATTAATATGGCATATTACATGAATTGATTTTTATATGTTAAACTGCCTTTGCATACCTGGATACTTCCCACTTGATTGTGATCTGTTTTATATGTTACTGGATTGGATTTGCTTGTATTCTGTTGAGGATTTTTGCATTTATATTCATAATAGATAGTCTATAGTTTTCTTGTGATGACTTTGGTTTTGGTATCAGTGTAATACTAGTCTCATTGAATGAATTGGGAAGTGTGCCCACCTCTTCATTTTTAGGCGAGTTTGTGAAGCATTCTTTGTTTTGTTTTGTTTGTTTGTTTGTTTGTTTGTTTGTTTGTTTGTTTTTTGTATTTTCTTAAGTGGTTGCCCTGGAGATTATAATTGAAATCATGTTTTAAAGCAATCTAGTTCACATGAATGCCAACTTAATTTCAATAGTACACAAAAATTTTGCTTTGGCATCAATCTTTTCCATCCCCATCCTCATGCTGTTACTGTCATACAAATTACATCTTTTTGCATTTATAAGCCCATCTACACAGTTTCATAAGTATTGTTTATGCAGTTGTCTTTTACATCAAATAGAAGAAAACACTTACATGTAATACTCTATTTATACTGTTTTATTTATTTATTTATTTTTTTACTTATGTAGTTATCTCTACTAGTACTCTTTAGTTTTTCATGTGAGTGTCCTTTCATTTACACCTGCTGGACTATCCATAGTATTTATTCTAGGGCAAGCCTGGTAGCAATGGATTCTTTCAGATTTTGTTTTTGTAGGAGTGTCTTAATTTCTCCTTTAATTTTTTGGAAGAATCATTTGCTGGATCTAAAATACGTGGTGACAGTCTTTTCCTTTTATCATTTTGATGATACCATCCCACTGCTGTCTGGTCTCCATGGTTTTTGATGAGAAATCAACTGTTTGTCTTACTGAGGAGCCTTTGCATATGTTGAGCCACTTTTCTCTTCCTTCTGTCAGGGTTCTTTGTTCTTGGATTTTGACACACTGAGTCTGGTGTGCCTATGTTTAGATGTCTCTAAGTTTATACTGCGTGGAGTTTGTTGAGCTGCTGGGAGGTACAAATTAATGTTTTCATCAAATTTGGGAAGTTTTTCAGCCATTATTTCTTTATATGTTCTTTCTGCCCCTTTTTTTCTCTCCTTCCTTCTGGCACTCCCATTGTGTGTGTATTGGTATTGCTGATGGTATCCTACCTATCTCTGACAAGGTGTTCATTTTTTTTTTCATTCCTTTTTCTTTCTGTTCAACAGACTGGATAATCTCAATAGTTTTAAGTTAACTGACTTTTTCTTCAACTAGTTCATATCTACAGAGAAACCTCTTTAGTGAATTTTTCATTTTAGTCATTATATTTGTATCTCTAGAATTTCTAGTTGGTTTTTAATATAAATTTTATCTATTGATATTCTCTGTACAATGAGATGCTCATGTACTTTAATCTTTTAGGCATGGTTTCTGTTAGCTCTTTGAACATATGTGTAATTTCTTATTTATGTCTTTCTCTAGTAAGTGTAGTGGCTGGGCTTCCTCAGGGAGTTTCTATTGACAACTTTTTCCCCTGTGTTATGGCCAAAATTTTCTGTTTCTTTGTACATCTTGTAATTTTCTGTTGAAAACTGAACATTTAAAATATTACAATGTGCCAGATCTGAGAGCCAGATTTTCCTCATCTCCAGGGTTTATCATTGCTTCCATTGTCATTGCTGCTGCAGCTATTTATTTAGTTACTTTCTTGAACAAATTCTGTAAAGTCTGTATTCTTTATCATACATGGCCATGAGATCTGTATGAGTACAGAAAGCCTAGTTGTCATCACTGTAGTAATGATTGGACAGTGATTTCCTTCAATGCCTGGAGCCAATCGTTTCAGCTGTTGCCAGGTGGCTATGTGTCTGCGTGCTGAGGATGCCCTCAGCACCATCAGGCAGTCTGCGGCTCTTCCATAGCCTTTAGCCCTTGCTTATGCAGAGCCTCTAGTTCAGCCAGAGTTGAAGGCTTAAGGTTTTCTCAAGTCTTTCCTTGCCATGTGCCACACATGTGTATGGTCTTCTACAATTCTCAGAATTTTTTGGAGCTTTTTAACCCTACCTCCACCCCTAGAACATCTCATTACTCAATTTTGCCTTCTAAGTTTCCTAGTCAGCATCTAGTCAACCTCAACTGGTACCACTGCCTCAGGCAATTGTAATGTTAAATACTCACTGCTGATTGTTTTCCACAAACACTCTGGCGATAGGCTGTTTGCACAGCATGAGTTTGAGATAGGTCAAATAGAGACAGCTCTCTTGGGGTGAGTTTTTTGGGTAACTTCAAACCACTTCTGCCCATACCTTGATTGTGAGACTGTTGTTTTAAAGGCCACCATTTAGGTGAGGATACGGGGATAGGGGTAGATCAAGTTACAATGCCACAAAACTCACTATCTTTATGGCGATTTAGCTGTCTTTTTTTTTTTTTTCTCAAATAAACACTCCACAGATTGCTGGAAGCCTTTGTTTAATTTCCAGAGTTCTGCAGAGGTTAATTTTAACAAATTTTTCCATTGTCATTACTTCATAGAGGAGTAAGTTTTCCAAAATTTTCACTCAGATATTCGAGAAGTGTATCCCATTTGCATTTGTTTTTAAGTGAGTTACTTGCAAGACTATCTAATTCTACAGCTCCAGCCCCATGCACATAAGAGTCCATCTTCATGGCTTCTCCTACAGGGAGCAGTGTGCAACCTGTTGTCAGTTTGTTGTTTTTCTTATTAAAATGTCAGAGTTTTTAAAAATACGCTCATGAATATCCCTTTGTCATTTTTACATGTTACAAAACTTCCACTAGTCTGTGGCAATTTTTTTTCCCTTTCTTTTCGTTACTTTAATGAAGTTCTCACTTTAAAGGATTTTCAGTATATCAATATGTTGGTGCTGATCACATGGCTGAGACATTTAACTACTGTCTAAACCTCAGTCTTTGCTCTGATTCACTGTCTAGAACATCTGAACACATCTACTGAACCCCGTATACCAATGGCTCTGACAGCCCTAATTAAAAAAAAATGGTTTTAAGCAAAAAATATTAACTTTGACACTGGAAAAGACAAATCTCAAATTTCCTAGCTGATCTTGCTTTCTGTGATCATTAGCTACATCATGTTTATAAAGCTGACAGGCATATTGAGCTACTGATTTTATTTCATCAGATTTTAGAATGCAGAACACTTTTCAGGCCCACTTATAGCACCATATGTGTATCTTTAAGGATATGTACATATGATGATGTCTTTATTTTACCTATTGCTGTGAACCTCATTAAGGAAACCTTGGAACTGCAGAACTGAAATTTTTCATACCACCATCATCCCATAGCATCTCTTTTGCACTTAGATGTTATGTGGCAGAGTATTTTTCTCCTCCCTAGAAATGATCAATGTTGAAGGGAAAAACAAAAGATCTCTTCTAATAAATATAGTCAAAATCACACACTTATCTGAACAATGGCCACCATTTTAGTCCACAACAGTCCATCTACTCATACTGACTCAGAGTCCTCAACACCAACAACCCACTGCTGAAGTCAGGGTCCTCAGTACACGTTTTCTCCCCTCCCCATTCCTTGTTGTTTCTGACCTACTTTTGTCCAACGCATCCTGCCAGTCTCTTCGCTGCCTGAATGCAGTTTTTAATTTTTACCTTTGAGTTCCAGGCTGTGCCTAGTGATTTCCAGAGAAACGCCAGACACCTGGCTCATCAGGAGGGGTGGGGAGGATTTCAGGAAGCTGTTATCCTAACTCACTTGCAGATCAGTGAGTGGCTGTTTTGACCACTCCATCTAGATCTCTGCCATGCTGGCTGCATCCAACCCAGCAAAATAATGTAGCTCCTCCAACCACCTCTGCCTCCGTTCATCTGGGTTTCTTCTTTCAGTGACACTCAGATGCTGCTGATGGGCATTTTTAAAAAATATATATATATATACACACACACATATATATACATATATATTTTTAATTGAAGTATAATCAGTTACAATATGTCAATTTCTGATGTACAGCACAACGTTCCAGTTATTCATATACACGTATATATGTATGACTTCCTTTTCATATTCTTTTTCATTAAAGGTTATTACAAAGTATTAAATATAATCCCCTGTGCTATATAGAAGATATTTATTTTTTAGCTATTTTTATATATAGTAGTTAATATTTGCTGATCTCAAAATCTGATGGGCATTTTTAAAGCCACATCTGGAACCCTTGCTGCAGGAGAGTCTGAGAAATATATTTTTAACCTCATAGCCTTTTGGTTAGGAAGTTGGAATAAAGGCTGAGCTGGCTCACCTACCTTGTCTGCCTTTGTGAGTATAGACGTCTGGAGTTTCAAGGCCTAATGAAATGCCCCAGCCCTTCAGCAGCAAACTCTTAAAGCAACCAAAATGTTCCCATCTACCAGAGCATGCCTTGTCCTTAGACACTGCTGGACATATCCACCTACACTGTCTACAGGCATTGTCTTCATCTGGTGCACACTTTCTTTAGATGTCTAATATCCTGATTAACACGACAAGCTGGTTTGGATTCCCAAGGTCGCAGGCAGCCTTCTGCCTGCCTTTGGTGTATATATGTTCATAGAAGAGTCCTCTCTCTGATCAGCTAGAGCTGGCTGGTGTGTTGTTTGCCAGAGAATATGTGTGCAGGGCTCCCAACCAGAGTCCTGCCAGTTGTTTTATTGCAGGAAGAGAGAGAGCAAAATAGACAGAACAGGAAGTTCTTCTCCAGCCTCAAACACAGTCACCCCACCCAGGGCTCTCACTCTGGGACACACAGCAGTGCAGGTCAGCAGTGATATGGCCCCAGTGTACTCCAAAATATGGCGTGGTTGTACTGGGCTATCTGTGTCTTTCCTGGACCCTGCAAAATTCTCGGCTTTGTGAAATGGGGAACTAAGGAACTCCCACACATGCCTGTAGCTCCCAGGGTTTGCACCCTTGCGGGTTTTGAGGATTTGCTCGCAACTTATTCTTTTTCACTAGGTCATTTCCCTCTGACACGTTAGTCCTGTGACCCTCATCAGAACTGCTCCTTAATTTCAGGATTTAGTGAAAGATGCCATTTTACTCTGTATGTTCAAGTTCAGGGAGGAGGAGGAAGACAGCACAGATCAGAATTGCTGTTTTGTTTTGTTTTTTTGTTTGTTTTGTTTTGTTTGTTTTCATAAGCAGTCTCCTGTTGCTGGATAGACACTGAGGAAATGAATGGCTGTTACACTCCCATTTGAAGGATGAGGAAAATGACACTCACGGAGAGGAGGGAAATTGCCTGAGTCTCCTAAGACAAAAAGGGATGAGCACAGAATCAGAGCCCTGCAAATTTCTCTGCTGTCATCAGCCTTTAGGTCAGCGACAGAGTGCTGTGTGTAGTAGTAAAGTTGTAGCGTGCTTTTAGAAGGGTGCAGACGTACTTGTTTTTGTTGATACAATTGCACTGTTTTGTCTGGGACTCTGAAAATTAGAAATGGGTTAGAAAATGTTGGTTTCTCATCCTTGGTCCTTCCTCACCCTCACAGATATGGACCCTTCCATCTGTAGCAGGAATAAAACAGCCCCAGCCTTCCCACCTCATGAGATCAGTCCTCATTCATTTCATCCCTGCCCACCTGTATGTGCTAAAGCACAGCACGATTTTCATGTCCTGCATCACAGATTCTTCTGAAATTAGGTGTTTGAAGATAGAAACTAATGAAAGGAAGCTGCTTTTTAAATATAAAGTGAAGTAATTTTCTTAGCAGAGAAGGAAATTAAGGATTTTTTTCATTGAAAATCAATACAGATTTCAAGAGAATCTGTTTTTCTAATGCATAGATTAAAATGACAAAATCTAGAGGGATTACAGAAACACAAGGAAGATACCCAAAGTGTCTTTAAAGAGCTTTTCCTAGGCTGGGCTTGTAAAGAGACTGTTAATTGATGGACACCTTCTTCTCACCCATAGTCCCTCTCCTTAGGTTGGAAAGGGCCAGTGTTTCCCCTGTGTGTGGTGCTGGTGCTTCAAGTGAGTTGTGGGGTAGGGCGGTCCACATGGTACTGCCTTCAGTCCATCCTGAGTAACCCCCACCAGTCAAGGGGGAAGGGTGCTGAAACCTCACGAACCAGCTGCCACAGTCTCTGGAGTGTGTGCTCATCTCAGCTCACCCCAGCTCAGGTGATGGCAGAGCAGAGAGTGGTGGCTAGAGGTCAGTCATGAATAGCAGGGAGCAGCTGGTGTCAGCTGGGACCCAAGTGGCTAGAAGTCCCATGTGGAATTCCCAGGACTTCCCACAGCTCATTCACCCAACTAATACTCCTCCAGCACCTGCAATTTGCTGGTGCTATTTCTGTGAACAGAACCAAATCCCTGCCCTCATGAAGGTGATGTCCTAGTGGACATGAGAAATGACACATGCAGAAGCAGATCCAGGACAGGACACATGAGTGCTGTCTAGTTTGGAGTGCACAAGGTGAGATCTTTTGGGAAGGAAAGTATGATACAGGAAAATGTGGGGGAGGGGATGGCCATATCCCAGGTCTTGGTTGGGTCCGTGAGACAAACCTCACCAAGTGTGGGTCCTTGGCTTTGCACAGGAAAGAATTCAGGAGCAAGCCACAGTTCAGTAAAGGTAGATTTACTCAGAGAGATACATACTCCATAGACAGAGTGGGCTGTTTCAGAAGGCAAGAGGAATGCCATGAGGCGTGGGGGTTGGGTGCTCCAGTTTAAAGTAAAAGTAGATACACACTCCACAGACAGAGTGTGGGCCATCTTCCTCAGATGGGAGAACAGCCACGAGGTGTGGGGTTGTTAGTTTTTATGCACTCAGTATCTTCATATGCTAACAAGTGGGAGGAATATTCCAACTGCTTTGGGGAAGGTGCTGGGATTCCCAGGAATTGGGCCACCACTCACCCTTTGATCTTTTATGGTCAGCCTTGAACCTGTCCTGGCACCTGTGGGAGTGCCATTTAACATCCTTCTGTATTTCGGTGAGTGTATTGAAGCTCAAGATCTAGTGGGAGTTGACTCTTCCACCATCTTGGTGCTAATGGCTGTGCCATTCTTTTAATGGCTGTGCCCGGCCCCCTTCCCTCCTGTCTCATGAAGGAGCTCTGGACTGTTTGCACAATTGCAGAACAGGGGACAAAGTGGAAAGAACTTCATGAGTGGAAGGTGGAAGGCAGTGTTGGCAGTAGAATTCTCAAGTCAATTATAAAGTAAGGGTCTTCTGTTTGTTGGGGGTACTTGGTGTCACATTAGGGATCTGTGAGCCTAGGGGACTTCAGTGAGTGGGTGGCTCACTGTGTATACTGTGTTGTTTCTTAGGTGGCCCAAGGACAGTTGGTTTATAGGTGACTCATTCCCTCAAGCAGGGGTCTCTGGGGATTTTATGCACGTAAGGCTAACATGGGTCACATGGGGAGCAGTACCAGCCATTCACAGTCACCTAGTGCCCTCAAGGCTTTCATCCCATGGATGCATCACCTCCCCATGGATGGGGGCAAGGGCACAAGTGGTGGGGCAGCTTCTCAGTGGTGGAGACATTGCTTTCCAGACCCAACACTCAACAGCATGGACCACTGGCTTTGGCCACAGTCTTGAGTAGATGAGGCTGTTTGGCAGCTGAGCTCATGAGATGTGGGTGCCATGCTTCCATTTTCACCAAGAGCTCTACTTTTGAAGGTTCTGGTCAGAGAGCCACAAATACTCCCTTACGTATAAACAAAGAACAATCTCTTTCAGTTGGAGAAGTGCACACAGAAGGAGAAAGGATCATCCTGAGAGCAGGAGATGCCAAATCATTCCTGCCATCAGGAGTCTGACAGGTGAGTCAGCTCAGTTTCTCTTATAAGTTGTTTACTTGGAGGATCTGGGCTATTTGGGTGACCTGCAAGTGTCAGGAAATAATATGGAATTGTAGATTTCCCAGCCCAGTGTTAACTCACCCCATTGTAGCTGTCGTGCAAGGAGACAGAACTTGGTGGACAACAGGCCATGGCCTCTGCTCCCTGGTGGATCCAGGAGATTACAATGTTAAGTACGACTGCGGGGACATCATTTCTATGTTGAGAGGCCAGATGGCCTTACATAACTCTCATGCTGTATGTTAAAGCTGAAGAGGGAAATTAGATTTCATCCAGCTCTCCAGCCAAGGAGGAGACCAGAAGTGGCCTCCCCCACCAACTGTGAGCTCTTTGCCTCCACTGACAGCAGCATCTATAGCAAAAAGCTGGGCTGCCACCTGCATTTCCATGTAAACATCCGAGTAGCCACAGCAATGGCCTCTTGAGGGTTGGTGTGCCCAAGGAAGTGATGTGTGGATGGAGGGAGGAGTGCCGGGGTCAGACACTGGGTGGGCAGGCAGGCAGTGAATACATCTGTGCAGAGCAAGCACCATAGAACTGAGCCAAAGGAGGTAGGTTTCAGAGCAGGGAGCTTTGGCAGCGCCATGTTGTTCATAAGAAGATCCTGGGCTCTGGAGCCAAGAAGGCATTGGGTTGATTCCTGACCTGAACCCTCATCTTGGGCAAATATTTGAAGCTTTCTGTGTCTCTGTTTCTTGGTGTCCCAAATGGGGACAATAGTAGCAATTACCTCTGAGAGTCAGGAGGGCCTTTATAGGTGTCATTTCATTATGCTCACAGCAGCCCACGAGCACGGTTCTAGGTCCCCCATTTTACATGTGGCAGACAGGTAACCTTTTAATCAGCAATCACACAGCTAAGAATGGTCAGAACCAGCAATTGAATTTGACCCCTGTGTCCAGATTATTTCTATTCTCACTCAGTATTACTGGAAATCTAGTAAAGTCAGAACAAACGCTGCTGGGAAGTGGGTGCTTGAAACATTTTTGTCATCTTCACCATTGGGGAGTGTTGAGTTCACATTCCTCACAGCCCACCCGAGGCTCCCTGTGTCTCTGGCTGCCCCTGGTGGGGCTTGCAGGATTCTGGGCAGCTTCTCCTTGCTCTCTACTCCAAGGCTGTCTACTCTTTACAGGTTGATTCTCAACCCTGACTGCTCAGTAGAGCTAATGTCTAAAAACAAACAAAAAAAAAAAGGTGGGGAGGGTATAGTTCAGTGGTAGAGCACATGCTTAACATGCATGAGTTCCTGGGTTCAATTCCCAGTACCTTCATTAAAATAAATAAAGCTAATTACCCCTCCAACAACAAAAAAGAAAGATTATAAAAACAAAAAACAGCACAAAGGCCCCACTCCAGGCTGGTGCACACTGTTTTTTAAAAGCTCCCAGATGCTTCCCATGTGCAGAAGGGTGAGAGCTACCCCTCCACACCTCTTCTCGTGAGCTTGTCCACTCACACTCATTATCCTCTTGAAACAGGAAACGTACTTGGCTCAGCCTAGAACTTTCTCCCGATTTCTAGACTTTTATTTGCCTACTGGATATCTCTCCTGGAGCCCACAGTCACCCAGCCAGAACTGAATCAGTTGTCTCCTCTCACGACTTGCTACTCTTCCTGCCCTTCTTATTTCAGGGAATGGCACTATAATTTAGGACACTGCCAAAGCCAGAAAGCTGGTGGGCATCTTTGACCTCTTCCTGCCCTTCCATCACACCTGTGGCCAATCCGTCCACCTGCTGAAATGTTTTCTTCTCTCTCCTCCTGCCGGGGCCTCAGCAGGCCTTCACATGAACCTGCCAATAGGTCTCCCTGCCTCTATCTTGTCTCTTTCTAGATCACTTTGCATGTCTCCTCTACCTTGGAGGCACACAGAGTCCTTTGTGATGTGCACCAGTGATATCTCCACCTGGTTGCCTCACCTGCCTCCCACACCCTGTGCTCACTTCTAGACTATTTGCAGTTTCTGGAAGGGACCTGGCTCTCTTTGGCCTCCCTCCTTTGCATGTGCAGCTCCCCAGGGAGAAATGTCCTTAACATTATACCTTCACCTGATCACTTCTAGGGCATCTCAGAACTTACCACAGTGGTTCCCTCCTCTGGGAAAGCCTTGGCTACAGTTCTGGCTCTCTGCCCTGAGCACCCTCTGCTGACTGTTATCCAAGCCCTCTTAACACGCCTCTTCAGCCATCATTTCATGATGAGTCCTGTGCACCTAGGAGCTCCCGGAAGCAGGGACTGTGTCTTTTTCTCTTTATTCTCAGAGTATGGTAGAGACTCAGGTATAATTGTGGAGGGAACAGCGGTTATTCTGGAATTTCTCTAGAGTTGGGGCCTAGGGTTAACAGCCTGGTTGGAAGAAAGGCTTAGGGGATTTACCCTGAAGCCACATTTTCAATTAACATTTCATGTTGTTTTTGTCTACTATTTGAGGTTATGAGTCTTAAAGCAGAATGATGATTTCTAAAAGTTGGTTTACCAAAGATTGAGGAAAATGACAGTTTTCCTTATTTAAGAATATTATTTTAATTTTGTGTGACTGGGGTGGTGGAAAATGGAAATGCAGGGGCTACTAAAGCATTCTCATCCTGTTCCCCACCCTCAAGTCCTTCTGACAGAAGAGACAGGGATGTGAGGAGAAGGCTTGGAGGGAGGACCGTGCACTGCTCTTAAATTATGATAGTTACTTGTGCTTTTTTTAACTTTCTTTTTTAATGGAGGTACTGGGACTTGAACCCAGGACCTTGTACATGCTAAGCACATGCTCTACCACTGAGCTATACCCACACTTCCCCCCAATATTTGTGTTTTTAGTAGGCATAATGTGCTGGTAGCAGGTACTTTAGCATCAGACACAGTCAACTGCCTCTGACCATCACGTTAATACCTTTCCTCTGAGCTAGAGAGCTACATAGTCTGTTTTCACAAGTTTTTCTTAAAAAAAAGGCATTAACTCATGTTTCTCTTTAGTATCACCTATAAATAAAATGTGATTTTATTAAACATTTACCAAAGTGTTAAGGGTAATAAATATTAAGTATAGATTTCTGAAGCATCAGTCATCACTGAAGATCCACATTCTGCTGTTCTCTCTCTCTGTTAGTCACCTTACTACTGGAGTTCTGGAAGCAGCACCAGGAAGAACTTGGGTAAGAATGGGACATGGTTGAGCAGGAAGAACAAGTCCGGCCAGAATAGGAGGCGCGGTGTCCCCACGTGGAGATAGATGAGATTACCCAGAAAAAGTGGGCTCTGTTTAGATACACTTTAGTCTGTTTACTTCTGGACTTGTCAGACTTGGCTGCATGTTGGAATCACCAGGGGACCTCAAAAATGTTGGTGCCTGGATTCAATTACTGCAAACTCTGATGGTACTTAGTGGCCTGGGGTGCATTCTGGCATAGGGAAGTCTTTAAAGCTCCTCTGGTTACTCTAATGTGCAGCCAAGGTGAAGGAGCACTGCCTGGAATGGTGGACGGAAGAGAAGAGTGGTCCTTCATTCATAATAACAGTAAAAAGAGGGAAATGAAAAAGACTGGTATAAATGTATAAGAAAAGAGGCATTGATTTTTATCCTTACAAAACACCAATAAAAAAATGCAAAATAAAAATTAACCACTATGACTTGGATGTAGAAGGAAAGACACATTGGTTTTTACAGTTGACTCTCATTTTTTCACATGTGCCTTCATTATTGCAGCCTCCATTTCATCATAGACTAGGTGCCCCTTTGTCTTGAACTAAGTCCCAGTCACTGCTCCCCCTTCCGTTTGGGATGTGCACAAAGCAGCGTGGCTCTCATCCTAAAGTCAGAGAAAGGGTAGAAGAATCAGGGAAACCTTTGTTGAGGTGCCATCAGTGTTTGAGCAGTGTTTGATCTAGGCATTATATATAATTGGAAATGTAAATTTATTGCTGCCACTCCTGCTACAAAATTAAAAATAATAAAACTATATATCTTTGTATCAACATTCCAGAGCTATGAAAAGATGATTTTTTGAGTCATCTGTATTATTGCTTCTTTCCATCAGCTGAGATAATTTAGAGCTGATGGTACTTGCAGTCAGCAGCAGCAGGACAGAAGGTTGTGAGCATAAATAACACTTGGAAAGAAAATGTTTTTACTAGGAGCATCTGAAAATGTCTCCAACTATAGATTTAATAAATTGAATCACAGATCTACAGAATGTTGGCACTGAAAAGGTCTGGAGGGAGCAGGTCAAACTCCCCTTTTTATAAATGGAAAAAAAATGAGGTTCAGCTACAAATAGAAAGTGACATTTGTCTTTTACAATGTAATAAGTTTCTAATAATCCCAATTATGAACAGTTCTCATTGTTTACAACTGAAGTTGGGGGTGAAAGCTTATGTTGGTGAAAGACTGTACATTCAGAGATGAAAGCTGAAACTTATACAAAATTAGATGTTCATAATGCTTTTGAGTCCTGAAAAACAAAAACTTATCATATTGGCAGCATACAAAAAATACTGAAGAAAAGATTTTTGGTCATTTAAACTGCCAATTTTAAATTAAAATTTGCCAACTAATAAGTTTAAATTTTCAATGGAACATGCTTGTTGAAAAATTGAAGATGAAGACTCATTTCACTTTATCATTCTTCCTTATTTAAAAAATTGTTTAATTTTTTTTTTTAGTTATTTAATTGAAGCGTTTTACTTTACTTGTGAAAGCATGCTCCATTGTTTAGAGAGGCCAGCGTTGTGGTAGTGAGAGCTTGGGAATGTAGTTGCCTAAATACATAGTTGAACACAGCAGCTTGCTTCCTGAGTGATCTTGGACAACTTAATTTCTCTGCGCCATAGTTTCCTATGAAATAAGAATAAAAGTGTTGCTTCCTCATGACTATGGTAAGGACAGGTCGAATTAATGTACAGAATCTACTTGGAAGACTTCCTGGCACAGAGGAAGGGCCATGTACTTAGTTACAGCTATTATTATACTGTATCTGCTTTTATAATCCAGGTAAATCTCGAGTCTTACTGATTTCATCTCTAAAAAAATCTAAATATAACCTCTAAAATGGAAATTCTAAAACTTAATAGTTGTAGCTAATTAACATATAAAGCTCAAACAAAAAACACACAGTGGGGACCAGTTAGCTGCAGACACCTCTGATACTTTCTGTCCTGCACAGACTCTAAGCTGTCACTACCGTCACTTCTGAAATCAAAGGCAAGCTAAGGAATAGAGCTTTAAAGCTTGGCCTCATCAGGTACCCAGACCCCCAAGCTTAGGCCATGGCAGGGAAACAGTTTACTGTTCACATGTGCATTTTCAAAAAACAGTATTAAAATGAACACTGTACGTATTTTGTTGTGTGTTTTACATCGATAACAGAAAAGAAAAGAAAAAACAAAGAAAAAAAAACCCCATGCAGTTACAAATAAGGAGGCTATGTCTGAAAATTATTATTATTTTTTAAATTATGTTTAGGATTTAGTGACCAGTTAGGAGAAAAATCATTTCATAGGTGTAATCCCTTGATTGACTAAACTTGTTTTTTTAATTAGGAAGAAGAGCGTTTTCCCTTTACCAACTGGGGAAAGTGTATACATATAACCCTTTGTGCAAGTGCTCTTTTTCTGGGTAAGAACCTGCCACAGACTTTTTAAAATCTTATGTGAAATGCTGAGAAAACTGAAAGTCAAGCTGGGAACTATGTAGTCTGATAGAGAAAAGTTTTTCCAGAGAACATCTGAGCCAACACAGGGCACCACTCTGGAGGTTCCACAGTCTCTTCTGCTCACAGTACTTTCCCCAATTCTTTTCACCTCATTTGTTCAAATCAGATCAGTTGTTTAGGATTCTCCAGGGTCTGATTAAGAGACCAGATGGAGGCATTAAAAATTCTAAAATTTTCCAAGAATAACAACCAAAGTAAAATATCTAAGAATAGCCTAACAGAAGGATAGTAGGAACTATCAAAAAATAAAAATAAAAACTACTGAAAGATATAAAAGATGCTTTAATCACATGATTCTAGATTAAAAGATCATATCTCCAAAATATCAGAATTTATAAAATTGATTTGGGGTTTATTGTGAATAAAATATTATTAGTAATATAATAATTAATAAGATAATGAGAGTTTTACTAGTTCAAGGATAGCCAGATTAGAAAATAAGAAAGGAAGTCCAGATATGGGCTCTGATATCAATAATAATTTAATATAAGGGATGGAAGGCATTACAAATCAGGGAGATAAATAAAGGATATTCAGCAAATGGAACACTTGTTAGCTACTTGGGGGGAAAAGAAAAGATTGAAATCATACAGTGAACCATATATTGTGATAAATTCCAGAAACATTTAAAAAAGTAACACAATTAGAAAAAAACTAGAAATAAATATGGATGAATATACAACCTCTAGATGAACAGTAAGTTTCAGGGGAAAATATATAAAGATTTCCATGCATCAGAAGCATTGTAATTTTAAAAAAAACACCAGAGGATGTTATTTGTTTACACGTCTGACAAGGGGCTAATTCCTTCAATACATAGAGAGTTCAGATCACTTCAAAGGTATCATCAAAATATCTCAGGAGCATAGAAGGCAGAGAAGATGAACACACATTCACAAAGGAAAAAATAGATGTCACAATCCAATGGTAATTCAGTCAGTGCACATCAAAATGAAATAGTTTTCCACCTCTCAAGTGACACAGTTCTGTTTATGAGGATGAAGTGCCAGTGATCACCAATTCCATGCCTAGGTTACTGGATATTTTTTGTGAAGTATGGTTGATTTACAATGCTGTGTTAATTTCTGGTGTAATCCTCAAGCCTTCTTAGAAAGCAGTCTGGCAGTTCATATCAGGAGTCAAAAATATTCATATGTTTTAATCCACTAATTCAGCTTTGAAAATCTTTTAATCAGGAAGTATTTCAAAATGGCAGGGAAAAGTCAGTATGGATGCAAGTCACAGACATACTTTTATATGTATATATATATATATAAAATCTCAGCCAAAATATTATTCCAAACCTTCACATAGTAGAATATTATGCAGCCATGAAAAGGTGTGTCCATGAAAATAGTTTATGACATGTCAAAGTGTTATGCTTATGATAGGTTTGAGAATAAAATTAATATATAAAATGATTTGTAATATAGAAACAATGCACTGCACTGAATGAATTATGTCTATAGGTAGAAGCATTTTTCTTATTTTATTTTTTATTCATTTTCAGAGTTGGAGTCTTTTGATTTTAGGTGACAAAATCAATCTCCAATGGGTTTAAACAACAACCAAAAAATGGGGATGCATGGGATTTACTGGTTCCTGTAAATGAAAACCTCAGGTCTGAGGTCTGGCTTCAGTCAAGGAGAGATACTGTAGCCCAGATGATGTCAAGGGCTGGTTTTGTCCTGTCTTCATTCTGTGTCCAAGGATGTCTCAGCATGCTGCTTCTAGGCACTCAGCATCCCAGATCACACATCCATCCAAACCAAGAAAGGTCTCTTTTGGCAGCTTCCTCTCTTGATAGAAGAAGCTTATCATTCACATTGGCACCAGCACATATCTCCTCACATAATAGTGGCACTTCCTGGGTTATTTGCCAATTCTCCAATCATGTGTGAGGCCAATAGTATGAGGGGTATTATTTGTCTTAAACCAACTGAGATCTACCTCTGGTGCTTCAGAAAGAGTGGGTCAATCGAGCTTAAATCACAGGACTAAAAACAGAAAGGAGGTTATTTATCCAAAAGCAAAATCTGGGTCCTCTTCTAAGACTGGGGACAGATCCAGGACAGTAGTTCTGTCCACTACTGAGTACTTTCAAATTTTCTTTAATGAGCAAATATTAAAGTTATGGTCAGAAAAGATGATAAATAAGAAGAAACTTGAGGAAGGAGAATGGAAAGGCTTTCCTGTTTCTTAAGAAATATTGAACCCATTAAGAGCTTGGAAGAAAAATGGAAATGTGTCAAGTTTGTAAATGTTCTGAAATGAATTAGAATTGATTTCACAGACCATGTAGGAGACAGTGCTATACAGTTAGTTTGTCTTTGGGCTCTTTGAGTATTTCAGTTCTTTCACTTAATAGTTACTTCATTTGGGGCAAATTGCATCATCTCCACGTGGCTCTATTTCCTCATCTGTAAAAGAGATATAATATTACCTTCCCCACAGTGATTGTGAGGATTTAGAAAAATAGATGTGTGCTGAAGCAATAGTAAGCATTTAAGGAATCTTAACTATTATGATTACTTAATACATAATTAAAAAATTATTATGCAGACTTCTTAAAAATGCATACTATTTAAATGGCCTATATGTGCTGTACAAGAGAGGAAGGCTTAATATACCTTCTATAATACATTTTTTTTAGCCTTAACTAATTTTCACATTTAATCACACACACACCAATAAGTTATTCCTTTCACAAGCATGAAGACTTAACTGTGAAGAAAAGGATGATGAAAGAGAGTAGAAGAGGAAATAAATTCTTTCTCTACATACTGATGGCTTAAAAACTAAGAAAAACACCTTTTTAAGACTTTGGTCACCATATTCATAGCTAATACTTAGGTAGAATTTTCCACATGTCTGTGGTTAATGTTCTAATTGTTTTCACAATTAGTAAATCATTGACTCATGACAATAGTCCTATAAATTGCTATTATTATCCCCCCATTATATGGGTGAGGAGATGGAAGCCCCTAGAGGTTAAGAAATTTGCACAAGGCCCCACAGCTAGCATCGGAGCTGGGATCCAGATGCAGGAGTGTGGCTCCAGGAGGGGCTTGTAAACACTCCCTCTTCTCTCCCCTGCAGGTGCAAGCCAGCCTCCCGCTGTTACTGTAAATAACATGATGTGGTTCACTTAGTCTTGAAATTCACATTCTTTGTAGCTTTCTCTCTGGGACAGCCATCAGGAGCGGCCAGGGACACTGAGTACATGCTTCTGGACTATGACCAAGAAGGTAGATGGAAGGAAAACAGTTTAAAAATGGGATCTTTAATGTGCATTCTTCAGTGGCCAGAAAAAAAACCTGCCTAGTGAGGAACTGAAACCCTATCAGCCACGTGAAAATTATGCTTCAGACACCCCCATTACCCTTGGGTCCACCCAGTCAGAACTACAATGGATCAGGGACATGAATCTTGTACAAATGCAGGGAGTAGGAATACCTGCCATTTTAAGATCTCAAGGAGTATGAAAAGCATGTGAATCTTCCATCAGCAGAGACCTGCTGTCATTTCCAGTGTTTCCCTCAGGGCATGTCTGCAGCGTCACTGGTCCTATTAAGAATGAAGATGACAGCTAGCACCTGCTGACCCCTGAATCAGTGATAGGTTCTCCCTTGAAAGGAAGCATATCCCCTTCATTGGTTACAACTAGTTCATAACCTAAGTAATTCTATAGATGTAGAAGGGATACTTTCTTTGGTTCTGCTATCACAGACTTCTCTCCAAAAGAACATGCCACCAGTTACTCCATTTTCAGCCATTTAAAGATATACTTAACAGGCTTCCTTCTTTAGTGCAGTTTTAGGTTTACAGAAAAATTCACAGAAAGTGGAGTTCCCATATATTCCTTATGCCCTGCACACAGCTGCTCCTGCTGTCAGCATGTTACATTAGTGGATGCACTCATTCTTTTTGACATCCTTCATTCCTCCTCCACTGAAATTTAACATGCCTGATATTCACGTCTCTTGTGGCATTTACATGTGATTTACATCACTTCTCACGTTTATGTGAGGTTTACAGCACATGCATGTTGTCTGTTTAAGCGTGGGTTGGGGCAAGTTTTCTGTGTAAAAATATGATCATTAATGAGTCTCATGCTGCTGGGTTTTTGGGTTGTCAGGTCCTGTTGACCATTGCTTCAGTTATTGGGATCATTGTCTACGGACTTTCAGTGTTCATTGTATTTTCTGCAAAACTTCCCAAGAACCTGAATGGAAGAGACCCAATCCAGAAGTACCTGACTGTGCAGGAGGGCCACGCCCATCACTGCTTCCCTCATCAGTTTTGTCATCATCGTGACACTGAACGCCATATATGAGAAAGTGGCAATCATGATGACTGACTCTGGTAAGCTCCTACTGCAGCTGAGGTCATTTCTACACCAGTTTTAGAACCAGGTCAGAACAGAGACTGTATCTTTTAGGCACTACAATTCCAGTACATTACAGTCTTTAGAAAACTTCAAATGTAAACGTATTTTCTCTAGCCTATGTGAGAAGTGAATTAGCTCCAGCTTTGGATTAGTAAAAGGGACAAAGGAAGCATTAGAATGTCTAAGCTCTGTGTAAACAGGTCAATGCTTAATAATAATTTCAATTACATTCGATCATGTACCCTATTTTTGAAAGTAAATAGTCTCTGTATTGCAAATAAGTGGAAGAGGGTCGTGGTTCCAGTGGCAGATTTGCTTGTGTGTTACGGAGAGGACAAGTAATCACAGTGTTATGTGTCTTCCCCCATGCTGTTCCTGTTAGTGTAGCTCCATTCTCATCAGCTGTGGCTTCTTTAATAAATGTTTCTTCTCTCTGGCTTGTATCCCAGCCATCAGCTTAGTGGCCCAATTTAAGTGCTTCCCACACACTGCATGTGGCTGGGTCGTTCTCCCAGTGGTCTGCTCAGTGGTCATCTTCTGAAAACACTAAGACCAATTCAAATTCTGAACTAGGAGGATGACCCGTTTTATGTTCCCCAAATGCTTCTAGCAAGTTGCCCCGTTTTTTGTTTGTTTTCTTCAATACTCCTACCTTACTCCCATTCAAGGAGACAAGAGAATATCATTTAGCAGGATGTATAGAAGTAGCTTTCTGTCAAATTACACCTGAAAGAGGACAGTTCTTGCCCATTGGATACTGTTGTGCTTATAAATTTTAAGGAACGGCCGACTTCTTTTTTTTTTTTTTTTTTTTTTGCCTTGTGGGATATTGCGCTCATAGTGGGAGAAACTCTTACCACAGTGTGTACACTTGGAACTAACATAGTAGCTATGTTAAGGAATTCAAAACAGCTTAAATGAAAACACTGAATTGTGTATATATATATACATATTTACCATGTTAACTCATGTGTCCGTGGCTTTGATTAGGATATAAAAGCCGTTCACAGTTTTACAGACTTAACTTTTCTTTATTCTAGCTGCAGAGCTCCCAAGGACCAGAGTGACTATGAGAACAATCTAGCCATGAAGTTGTTCTTGTTCCAGTTTGTCAACTACTACTCCTCGTGTTTCTACATCACATTCTTTAAGGGCAGATTTGTGACTTATCCGGGAGATCTGGTGTATTGGCTGTGAAAATACAGAAATGAAGATGTGTGAATACAGCTTTGTGTTCTGACAGTCTAACCTGTTTCATGTTTTCTCTTAGTTGCCCAATGAAGAGTGTCTTTACTCTCAGTTCCTCAGATTTTTTTAGGCATAAAATAATGACTTTATTTCATGTTAGAGCTATCTAAAATTTAAATGAGATTTTCTTTCTAATATTCCAGTGTGACCCAGGTGGCTGTCTCCTTGAACTGATGACACAGCTGACAATAATCATGGGAGGACAGTCAATCTGGAATAACATACAAGAGGTGAATACTAAGTCATGTGATCTTGGGGTGAGAATGGCCCACCCATCCAAGTCATTTTCCTGCGTGCCCATCTCTAGAACAGGGGAGACTCTCTGCTTATTAAAGCTCTCCAGATAAGATGATACAGCCAACAGTGTAAGCCATACCTGCTGTTTAATAATTATGCTTAAATACCTTCCTTTATATGTTTAACTTAAATGCTCAAGTGCTATAGTTTCTGCTTACTAGCCCATCACTGGGGACTGACAGATCAGAGCCCTTTGAGAGATGGCCCTTTTTGGGGCCGTGAACTAAGTTTTCCCACGACATCCCACAACTTTCTCCTCCTTTTATACATGTATTTAAAAATCCATAACAGGAATTTGTTGGGTGCCTAATATGTGTTATTCGCTGTATTAAATGTTGTACATATATGTGTGTGTGTGTGTGTGTGTGTACAATTTAATCACCCAAATAATCCTTATTCTTATCTTCCTTTCGCAAATGAAGATCCTGTGGCTTAAATAGGGTAAATGATTTGCCGAAGTTCTCACTGCCAATAAGAGACCACTGTGGGACTCAGATGTAAGACCCTATCTCACGGAATCCATGTTCTTCTAAGAACAGAGACTCTTTTGGGGTCCTAAGGCACAGAGTTACATAATGTTTTAAGAGACACTTGTCTAAAATAATAATTACAGAAGTTTTGACTTACTGTTCTCTTCCTAAAAATGAGAAAAGCAGATGTTAGCAAAAGTCACACTGTCCTTTGGATTTTCACATGAGCCCAATCCCATATCAAAGTGGACAGTCCAGTGTTATCTGCAATTTCTGAACATTTCAAGGAGCTTACTGTATTCACTTTCTGTTGCTGTTGTAACAAGTATCCCCAAACGTCATGGTAGTAGGAAGAAAAAAGAAAAAGTCTCCACTAAACAACACAAATTTAATCTTGTAGGGTTCTTGAATGCAGAAGCCTGCTGAAGTCAAAGTACTGGGATGGCTGTTTCTGAAGGCCTCAGGGGAACCTGTATCTTTGACTTTTCTGGCTTCCAGAGGCCATCTACGTCTCTTGGCCTATGACCTCTTTTCTCTCTCTCAGGGTCAGCATGGTTATGTGCCTCTGAATCTGATCCTGTGGTCACATCTCCTCTCCTCTCTGCCCTCTTCTGCCTCCCTCTTCCTCCTTTAACGACCCTGGTGATTACACTGGGCCCACCTCTATAATCCAGCTCATCTCAGAGTCGGCTGGCTAGCAACGTTAACCACATCTGCAACCATAGGCCCCCTTTGCCAGGGAATCTGACCTCTTCCTATGTTCTGGGGATAAGGACATAGACATATTGGGGGGGAACATTTTCCTGCCTACCACACTAACATTTTTAAGATAATTTCTGGCTTTGAGTTTCTGTTCTCATGAAACTGTTGATCTCTCTTCTGTCTTGCCTTCCACACCAGCATTCTGCTCCTGGCCAACCTAACTGCAAAGATCGCCCCTCTCTGTGTTGTCCCCCAAAACCAATTACACAAGCAGGTCTTACTGTTGTTTGGAGCATGGAGGAGAAACTCAAACAACTTGAATTTTGAAATTAAAAACCTCCATCATTTTAAAATCTTCCATGCCAGTATAAAAAATTTATTTTTTAACTTCATTTTTTAATTTTTAAGCTATTTTAAACTTTGTAACTTTTTTAAACTTTACTTTTTTTCTTATCATCCTCCATTGTAGGCTCCAGAAAACTGCTATTCTGCCCACCGCATCCAAGTTCCCTTTCATTGTTTCTCCTCCCTTCCCTAACCTTCCTTCACTCTCCCATATTACCAAGTTTCTGTCCATTCTCTTTATAGGGCAGTTAAATTATTTTTTCTTTCTTTCTTTCTGTTTTTGCAGAGTGAACAGCTGTGGGTTTCAATGTGTCCTTCCACATTTCTTCACAAAGGCTTCATCTTTCAGCTTCAGTATGGATTATTGTGGTCTGTCTCTAAACAAAGGCATTTCCCTTGACCCACAGCTCACCACGCCCCTCAAAAAAAGATTCTGATCTTTGCTGTGAAATGAATCTTTTTTTTCCATACTGTGCAGTAGACAACTCTTACCCTGAGCTCACAGTCAGATATTTCCAGAGGAGTAAAAGTAGCTCATGTGCAAATAATTCTACTTTTCTCTGTGAAAAGAAATAGATCAGATAGAGGAAATACTTAACTCAGATTACTCAAAAGCATTTCCTGAAGGAAATAGGTAAATTATTTAACACAAAATTTTGTAGAATCTGGTTATCAGTGAGCTATTTTTACCAATCAAGAAGGATATATTTCCTAAATTGATACTGAGCAATTCATGTGAAATGAAACTTGCTCACATGAAATAGTTTAAAGTAAAGGATGCATTATAGTATCTGTGGTCTGTTTATACCTTCGTTTAAGTAAGCACATTGTTGTAGGTTCCTGTGAGCAGAACTTTGCCTCCATGTATTTCTACTATGGGCTAAAATATTTAGGGAATATATTTTGAATTATGTTTCCCTGTTTTGAAAACCAGGAATTCTTAATTGTAGCCAAGTCTGAGGGTGGCTTGTGTTTTCCTCACTGCCTCTTCTCTTTGTATAAGGTGCCAGTTTCCTTCTTAATTTTTCATATAAAATCCTAACATTCCAACGATCTATCAATTACTCTTGCTGCACCAAAACTATACCCATCCTCAAAAATACATAGGAAGGGAAAAGAAAACTTATCAAAGTTAGCGAGTATTTTCATGCTATTTAAATATGTCTAAAGGAACATAATGAAATGAATTTCACCATATCTCACCTGCCTCCACCCCCCAATCCCATGTGGGTTTCTTGAGTAGGATTCTGGGAGCAAATGAAGAAGGACAGTGATGCCGTGATCCAGGCTCCCTCTGGGGTCTCCCCAGCACTTGGATTGGCACCTGGTATAAAGTAGGTCTCAGTCCGAGCCAGCTGAGTGAGTGACTCACAGGCATCGAATGCATAACATCAGTGAATTAACAGCACTCTTTGTAGGACTCAGAGAATAAGTTGAGTGCCCTGTGGCCTTCTCAGCCTCACATACTATTTTGATGTTGGGGTCAATTCTGGGAATGTTATTCTGTACTTGACAAAAGTCTAGTACAATTCCAGGGTTAAGTAACTTGCCCTAGGGAAATTTTATGATAAAATATTAAGAAAAATAGTTAAATGCCCAACATGACATAGCATTGTCCTTTGGTGTTTAGATAATGTATGGCTGTAATTTTCTTACTTTATATGTTTTCTACATTTTCCACCGTGGGTATGCACTTCTATATAATAAGAAAAAGCAAGTGTTTAAAAGAGAAAATCTCTCTTCTCCAGATATGATTTGGTTAGAGGATGAGTCAGATACATATAATAGGAGAATCTTAAGTACATGTGTCCATAATTCACTCTTTAAATTCAGGAACAGGAAACTCAGGAATGAAATAGATTCAGAAAATCAAAGATACTTGTATTCAAGATTAGCAAGTAGGAGTGTCCTCAACAGAAATGGTGATAATCTGTAATGCAGGGATTAAATGTGATAATGAGGGTACAAAGACAACATGAAGTAGAAAATGCCACGTGGCAAGCACTGAGTAAAGGGCAATTTACTGTGATTATGCCAACATGTGTGGTCAATTCCCAAGCAAATGATTGTGTAACCCCTGCTGGAGGGAGAAAGCTTCCATCCTTGGCTGGAGAAGGGGGAAGATCCAGTGTCTGTACTTTTTAAAATGTCTACAGGTGCTTCTCATGTGCAAATTGATATCCCTGCACAAGAACCATATCCCAACAGAAAACCCAAAAGACCGAGGACAATGATGGGTAGACGACAGCCCAAGCTTTTCTGCCACAGATGAGTGGTTCCAATCAGGAAGACTGAGCAAGAGGCTCAGAGCCTTAGCTAAGGACAAGCCAGTCGGGACTTCTAATACGACCTAATGCCATCGACGGGGGAGGGCAGTTCAGCACAAGAAGGGAGCGCCCGTTGAGTTAACATGGAAGTTTCATCCTGGATCCAAACCGTGATGGATTTGGGTCCCAGAGGGTAAAATCCCTGCTTCTGTGGGGCATGGACCGCATTCCACAAGAGGCTGGGACAGGAAGTATGAGGCAGAGAAAAATTCCCCCAGGAGACTCCCGAGTCTGGGTGCCAGGAAGGGTGATGGACGAGCGCAGTCCCAGCACCACGCTCACCGCAGGGCTCTGAGTGGCTGTGGAGCTGCGTGCCCCGGCCGAACCTCAGACCTGAATGCAGAGCTCTGGGCTGCAGCCTGGGGAGCGGCTTCAGCAGCAGGCTGTCCCCGTCATTCTCGTAGGTGCTGCAGTGACCCCCACCCCTGTGGCCATGGTGTTCCCAAGCCAAGGGTCTAAGTGACTTCAACCTTATTTACAGGTGACCACAGCCGGTTAGCCTGTGCTGCTCAAAAAGAAGATCCCACATGGGGTTTTGATGTGTTGGGGGGTTGCTAATACCTGGCCTGCTTTGAATCGTTTCATCCTGACAGCAGCCTGGGCAGTGGAAGTTTCATCTCCCAATTTTATTTCAACTTTTTTTGTTGAAAGTATAGTTGGTTTACAATATTGTGTTAATTCTTGGTGTACAGCATAGTAATTCACTTATACATACATACATATATATATATTCCTTGTCATATACTTTTCCACTATAGGCTATTAAAAGTTATTGAATGTAGTTCCCTGTGCTATACAGTAGGATCTTGTTGTTTGAAACAAAAATTACTAAACAAAGTAACAAAGGAAGCAGACTAAACCTAGCCATGTATATGACACAGTTGAGTTTATCTCAGGATTTAAATGTGGTTTTGATCTCCAGGATCTCTTTATCAACTTATCATAATTAAAGAGCCTGTGGACCACTTCTCAGAAAAATGTTTTAAAATCATAAGATTTAGAGAATAAAGAAGGAAGATAATTATACTGAAAAGCAGGTATCAAAATATAGAAATGGGCATTTGTGATACAGTAATATCTGAATTATTGGAAGGACGTGTTGAATAAGAGGATCCAGTGGTGGGTCTACTGACCGCAACATTCTGCCACAGCAGTGAGTGTGAATCAACTTCTGAGATCCTCAACAATTGCATTTTGAATGTAAATAAAGTTAAATAACAAATAAGCCATGAAGTGTGGATTCAGATTCAGGGGTATCTCGAGTCCATATCCACACCACTTCCCAGAGCTCCCTGCTCTTCCCCTAATGTCATTGAAAGAAGTGGGGAAAGTTTGTGAAGCGAAGGGCATGTTCCATTGCAAAGAAATCTCGTAGCAAACCTGGGAGCATGGCCAGTGAAAGGTTAATGCTGAGATTAGAGGCCATGGGAAACCAAGCAGGGGCAGCTCTTTACAAGTCACATCATATACTCTGTGTGTGTCCAAGTGTGTGTGCATACAGACGTGTGGGCATGTATGATGTATACACCTGCCTTTCATGTGAAGCCGCCTCACTGTCCAAATTTGAAATCCATCCAAACGTGCAGTGCAGTCAGCCGAAGCTCCGCCAGATGCTAAGATGTCTGTTGTTGCTCTGTCTCTTCTGCTGAACTCCACGAGTAAACCACAAGCCAGCTGTTTCTTTCAGGGACAACAGCTCTGTAGGCTACAGGTCCATGCCTTGTTTCACTGCCAACTCACATTTCATTTCAGGACAAATTGCCATTTGAAAAAGGGGGAAGCATTCAGTTGGCCCACAAGCCTCTGAGTGAGGAAAAAACATAACCTTAGAGACAGCTCTGTGGGACAGCATCCAGAAGGGGGCAGAGCACTGGGCTGCAAGTCAAGGCTGTGTTTCTTTCAGGCTCTGCACTGAATTTGAGGTGGCATGTCACTTCTTTGGCCCTTGATTTGTTCAGCTTAAATTAGGGTCTTGGACCTGTTCGATCCAATGTTAGAGTACCACTTTTTTGATCAGTGACCCTCCATGGCTCCGCAATTCCTTCAGAGGGAAAAATGCCCACATCCTCATGGCAGCCTCTAAGGCTCCACTCCCAAAACCACCACTTATTTCCTATTCACTCTGGCCCACACCGGTCTCCATGCTGTCTGTCCAGCATGAGGGACCTCCAGGCCTGTGATCACTGTTCCCTCTGCCCACCCCTTTACCTCCATCTTTGCCTTATTCAAAGGTCACTGCCCCATCCCCACTCCTCCCTACCACACATTCCTCACCCTCCTTTATTTTCCTCCGCTGCACTTATCACCAGCTCACAGACCCTGTATTTCTTTCTTTTACTTATTTTCTGTGACAATTTACAGACTGGAAAGGCCATGGTGGATAATAGCAGAGAGATGGGGGGAAAAAACAAATGAGGGAAGGTATCTTCTAAAAGCTAAAATGCCCACCTGAAAAGGAGGTAGGAGATAAAGTAGTAGTAGTCGTTACAATTTTGGTAAACCCAAGGTACGTAGTCAGGACTAGTTTTCACAATATTTGAGGGTAGGGAGGCAGCAATAAAAAGAAATTTATCCTGAAAATAAGAAACTAAATTCTTGGGAAGATGATGTGTTCAGCTTAAAATGTCAGTAATACTTTTATGACCTTGGTCTGATAATATCCTGCCTTATAATTTGATCTGTTTGGCAGCTGGGTCATGAATCTAATGGTGCCACAGTTTCAGGAGCAGAACAGACCACCCCACGATGGGAACGGGACAACCATCTGTATCCCATGGGCAAACTGGAGTTATTTTTATGAATACCCTGAAATGAGTAAGTCATCAGTGGAGATTTCTGTGCTGTTGGTTATACTAGAATATGCTTTGGGTCTCAGAAGCATCAGTTACTGAGCCAAACAATGACCTAGCATACCGAAACGGAGCTCGCTTTTCTCAATTAGATGCAATTATGCAGTCAGGCTTTCAAATAGGTTGCCTGTGTATATCTTTGTCAATATTTATGTTGTACAAAGCTGAAGATTTACTGCCAAGGAATGAAATGAAATATTCATTCAGGTAAGTCTCCACCATTGATTCTCAGATCCTTCTGGTCATGTCGTCTAAGGATGAACTCAGAACCATTACTAGATGTGACTCAGCTCGGGCTGTAGCCCATGTGGCACAGCTGTTGGCTGATATCCTTCTAAACAGAGTCATGTGAGCCAGCCAGCCTCTGCAGAAAGCCCACAAGAGCATCCTGCCTCATGGCAGCAAGATTTACAGGGTCACCCCTTCCACATCTCACACCTGCCTTTCACATTGGTCCTATTTCTTCTGGCCGATGGTTTCTGCCTGGTTCCTTGAGTGACTTTATGGCACATCACTGGCTTGAATTCAGAATGAATTTGCTGATCTGGCGTATGGGTAGAACACAGATCCCCTCCTTCTCCAATGTCTTTGTCCATTTCTGTACATTTGCTTGGGCTCTGTTTCTCTTTGGTTGAACTTGGTTTTGAGCTCTTTGTTGCCTTTAAATTGTTGCATCTCAAAATAGATTTCCATAGGAAACGTCATCTTTTCTATTATGCATGGCGCACTTTTATCTACTAGAAGGCTGATGATGTGCACGTTTTGTATCTGAGCCCTTTCAGCTCACCACTGCCTTGAATTAGTTTTCTTTTTTTAAGCTTAGGAGACAGGAAAGGATTTTGGTCAATAGGCTTTGCATTTATGCATGCGGGTTCATGTCTGCAAAGGCACCCCTTTGTGCTTCCTGTTTATAAGTCTACAGATAGAGGGAGTTTTCTTTTTCCTAAATTACATTCTATATATAAAATAATTGCTTTTAGAAATATACAATATACATGGAAACGCATCTGGTTCCCTCGGTGAATGAAAGGTCATTTTGTGGCATCTTCAGTCAGCTATGTTTTGTGGCCTGGTGTCTGATTTGAGTTTCATCTTTGCTTTTGTTGTGCTTAGTGACCAGGTTCGATTAAGGGTGCAGCTGCTGTCCCTGGTGTAGAAATTATGTTCGTTTATTCTGCTTATTTTCAAAAGGACTTAAAGCCAATGACCTGTTATTCCAAAATGAGTCATAATCGTAAATATGTCTTACTGGGGCTATTATCAGCATTAATAATAACAACAACATTCTGAGGGCAGCATATCATTTGGTATTTTTACACACACGAAAAAAGCCTTGGAAAATAGTTATTGTTCTATTTAAGTCAAATAAAGGTCATTGAAAGGAAAAGTTGTACGCTTTTGGGAGAAATTGTTAGGACTTTTAGAACTTTATAGTCTCATTAAAATACCTATTAAATAATTCAGCCTAACTCTACCCTACATAACAGGATGGAGTAACAGCTATTCTAGAGAGATTGTTCAGATTTATTCATTTTCCTATTATATAAATAATCCCTAATGAATTAGAAAATTCAATCCATTTCTGAGAGTAGGCAGTCTGTTATTCTGTATTCAACGCTGGAATGAAACTTATTTTGTGTTCTTTTCGTTCATGGGAGATAGAATTTCCAAGTGCTTTTTGAATTATTTTTGTTCCTCTAAAATAAAGTGGCTTTGGTGGTGATCTCCTGACCTCAGTTTCCTCCTACCAGTTTTACACATGATCATTAATGACACCCCACCTACCTTTTTAGTTATGCCTCTTAGCTGCTGAAGGGGAACAGCTACTGACAGATGACCCTGGAGCCCTCCACCCGTGCTTCATTAGGCCTCACACCCAGCCACCAACCCTAGTCTCCTTTGCCAGTAGTACCTTTCTCTGCTTTTCTGCCTGGAAGGACTCTTGCCAAGCCTTGGCAGGAAACCCTCCACTTTTTAGAGATTTTCTGCTCTCTTCTCTAGGCATGAATTGCAGTTGATTCTTGTCTTGATGGTGCATGATTGTGTCCGTGTCCATTGTGCTCCCCGGCTGGACTGATCTTGTAGGAGGCAGTAGTCAGGCTTTTCATCTTCCCGTCCATGTCTGGAGCACCACAGCCTGGACCCTGGTTCTCATACGTGTTTAAGTGACTTGAGCTTGGAGTTTCAACACACTCACTTACAACTGTTATATGAGTTGGCAGTAACATTGCCAAGGCCCCCACAAGGTTCTATAAGGCATATGTTTTATTCTGAGTGAAATTTCTCTTTTATTTGTTTTAGTGAATTCCCCACTGTCCTTTGAGATTATTAGAGTAACCCTGAGTTGTTAACCACAACAGCTCTCCCCCCACAAGCAAAAGATCCTGCTGTTTGAGAACTCAGACATGGGACATAAGAGAAATAATCTATCAGTCTTAAAATCTGGAAGCCATAAGATACCATTTTGTACTTAGAGCACCCACAGCACAAACACCAGTCTCTCAAGAATTTGGCGCTGCCTTCCCAGAGTGCGGGTGCCGTAAGTGAAATGCAGTGAGTGATGAAGTGAGAGCTCTTTGTCTCTGGTACTGCCTTTTCCACACTTGCTGTGTTAACTTGATCTTCCCTTTATTTATTATGTTCTCCATTTAATTTACTGCAGTTAATATCAGTTGTTCTTCAACACCTCCTTGCACCCAACCCCTCCATTTCCTCTCTCTCCAGTGTTATCCCACCCACACCTCTCCTGTGCTCTCCAGGACCAGGCCTGTCTCCCCCAAGCCCTCACCTCTGTTCTGTCTGCCCACCACCTGCACAGACATTTCCTTAACTCTGCAGAATGAACTTTCCAAAATGGCAGCTGAGTAACTGGGGGGGGATTGTAGACCTCTCATCTCTTTACTGATTCATTCGTTTATCTATCCAACAAACACTGAGTACCTGCTATACCAAACACTGTATCAACTGCTGGGGAGACCAAGACAGGTAAGACTTGGTGTCTGCATTCCCCAGGCCAGGCGAGGCTTGGTGAGTAGTTGATGGATTGCTATGCAGGTGAACACACATTGGACTTCATAGAGCTGGAAATATTTGAACTGAATTTTGAAAGGTGAAAGGAAGTTAGCTCTCTAATGTGTGGTAGAGGGACTGGACACTTCATGCAGAGAGGTAGAGACATATAAGAGTACACGGCATGAAGCAGATTGGCCAGACTGAAGAACAACATGTAGGGCTAGAACAAAGGATCCATAGGTGGGAATATCAGGTACACAAGGCCTCTGTCATGATGGGTCTTGTGTGCTTAGACTTGAATGTATCCTTAAAGAAACAGGGAAATATTGGAATATATGTAAGCAAGAGAATTGCATAATGATTATGTTGAAGAATATCTGGTTATACTGGCAGCAGAATGGAAGATACTATTTTTGGGGGGAGTCCCATATTTTGGGGGGAAAGGATATTTCGGGGACCACCCCAGGTAACCCAGACAACAAGGGGCTCATGCCTGCAGAGAGGCCCTGGGCAGAGGGAGAGAGACATGGGCGGCAGAATTGGTGACTGCTGCAGAGGGGACTGCAGGGCCAGGGCAGTGGGCCACAGAGCTGCTGAGGTGACTTTCCAGTTACCCATCTGGAGAGCGGATCTGCAGGGGGAGTGTAAGGGGAGGAGATGGTTTCGAGGAGATGGTTCTGTGTGTGGCATTTTGATTGCAAAGTGTCTATGGGACATCTGAGGGGTGATGTCCGTTGTTATGCTGGATTCACCAGTCAGGAGCTCAGAGGAGCTGTGGGTGAGGCCATGGGGGTGACTCAGTCCTGCCAAGTGGAGGATTGAAGACAAGGCCCTGGGGAAAAGTGCCTTGTACATGGCAAATGGGAGAAGAGAAATCCACCAAGAGAAAGAAGAATAGCAGAGCAGTTGGGAGAAACTAGTTGAGGCAACACAGAGAAGGCTGTAACCTGGCTTAAGAGGGATTTGAACACTGACTAAAAGGAGCATAGTGAGAAAGGGGGGTGTGTGGGGCAAAAAAAGCAAGAGTTAAAGCCCACCTTTAATTGACAAGACTGGGGAAAAGGAGGAGGAGGACTATACTTAGGTAGACTTTAAAAAACAGATCTGTGTGTATCTGTGTGTGTGCATATGTGCACACACACTTTTCTGTCTGGGCTTTTTAAATTTATTTAAGTAAAACAAAACTTAAGGGGGGAAAACATTCCACTGAGAGGAAAATATTTGTCCACGGCAAAAGCTAACTGGTAATCAAATAAACAGGAGCTGAAAATGCCCACTGGTTTGAAACACGCAGCCACCGTCAGTGCAACTCCCGTCTCAGTGCCGCGGTGAAGGCCGTGGGGGCTACAGGGATCTGAGCCCTGGAGGAGTCATCAGCGCAGGTACTTCTCCAAGAAACTGGACTTTAAAGGGAAGAAGAAAGTGTAGAACGTATCAGAGAGCAATACAGGGCCGTGAGAGAGGGTTGGGCGAGGGTTAGTTTTGTTTTACAGTGGGCGTTTCTGGCCTTGCTGAGTTGCTAGGCCTTTGCTATTTTTGGTCTTTGTTCCAAAAGCTTTTTAGAAAGTTCTTCTCGCTTAAAAATCTGAACAGATTAAATCATGTTGGGTTATTTCTGGTGTTTTATTTTTTAATTAAAAATTATCTGGAATTTATTTTAATGTCATAAATGAGGACACTCTACCAGGTCTTCCACTGATTTAGCTAATTACTGCAGTACTTGAATCCACTGATTTGAAGTGTCAGTTTTATAATATTACTAAATACTCATAAATATCCACATCTATTCTTGAAATGTATTCTATTTCATTCATACTCTCAGTGCACTATTTCTATACTGTTTCCATGACCATAGATTAATAACTCATAGAGTTGGTCCTTTTTTATCCTTTTCCAGAATGTCCCTAATACTACAAATTCAAACATCCCTCCTCATTATTTTATTTGTATATATGGGTATATTTCTGGAATAAATTTAGGATCACCTTTCAGATTTTTTTCTTAAATCCATTTGGGATTATTAACTAAATTTGCATTCAGATACTAAATTTAATTTGGAGAAAAAATGTTCTATGTTCCCCAAATTTGAGTCTGCCCACTGAAGAGGATGGTGCATTCTACTGTTCATTCAATCATCTTTCTTTTTCTTTTTTTAAATTATTTATCAGAATCATCTTAATATTTTTCATTAATTTATTTCTGAATAGTCTGTGCCTTTTTGTCATTATAAATGATATCTTTTCTGGGTTTTCAGCTGGGTTGATTGCTAATAAACCCTTAATTTCTGGCTTCTCTTGAATAAGAAGGAGATCTGAGAGTGTGGGGCCTTATTTCCAATATGGTGACTGTGAGCAGTGAGTGTCATTAGGATGCCCACTTGCCAATTTGCCAGTGGCTGCACCCACTCCACACATTTCTGCTACTTACATGCCCCCCGTAGGCAGATGAGCTCATGTAGGGTTAGGTGGGTTACGGACACAGATATTGATGTCACTGCTGCCATGCTGCTGACACTGTGGTGTCACTAACTCTGGTTCTTGCTCTCTGACCTCCCTGAATATGACAGCTCCTTTTGGGCTGTGGACCTGCTGCATCTTTCCAGCACTGTCGGCTTTTCTGCAACACACCCATGCCTCTCAGGTCAGAAGCAAATGTCAGCTCCTCCTACCCATCCACCCCATCCACGGTCTTGCCATTCCTGGCCAGAGTGGTCCCTACCCCTTGACTGAGCAGTAACACTAAAGGGACTATAAATTTGCCTCTCATCCAATGTCTTAGTTACATACATGTGCTACTTTACTTTAAAGGTCTGCCAGTTAGGAGGGGAGGGTCTAACAGTCTTTTAGATCTCTGACCTTATCATTTCTAACCACTCCCCCACCACATGGAACAGCTTACCACAGATCTCTGCTTCCCCATCTGTAGCAATGTCCTGTAAATTACAGACCGAGAGAAAAGAACTTCTAAGCCACCACCATAACTTTGACTTCCTGTGACCACACAGACCATAGAAATATCAAGATAAAAATTCCTGAAGAAGTATATTTTGCTTATGAAGGCACTTTAATTGCATAGCTTTCTGTGACTTGTAATAACTTCATAGACTCTCTGAATGGGCTGCACTCACGTTCCCAGACTCAAGGGAGCTTTCTCACTTGCCTATTTTCAGTGTATTTCCTCCAACATTCTGTATGCATAGCTTTCCCAAAGGTATATTTATAATTTCTATTTAAATTGTTAGATACATCCACAATATTCTTTTTTAATCCTCAATTACAAATCATCTTCCAAGATTGTATTATTTCAACACTGAGAGTGAATAATATGCTTCAAGATTCCCATTTATTATCAGCAAATAACTATGGTTGGTTAAAGATTTTTAAGTATCTTATTCCTACTAAGGGTATATATGTGAAAGAAACAGGTTGTAATTAGTCTTCTTCCCAGAGATTTTATATTTGCCTTTTGTTTGGATTCTTTCACTGTTGAACATTATTATTACCATGAATGTCTTTTCTCTTTGGGATTTAGTTCACCATTTGCCCCTCTCTCTTTACAGGAATAAAGGAATTGATGTTTTCCTTCCATCCATCCACCACTCCATGTTTTGTGTCCATTCCTTCAACAGGTATTCAGTTTGGGTTCACCACCTTATATGTGGCCTCTTTCCAGTGGCCCCTCTGTTGGCTGTGGAGAACAATATATTGGAAATCAGAGTGGGTACATGGAAACTTGACTACCCGGTATAGATGCATGGTGCCAGAAAAAGCCCAGAACATCACAGCGTGGCAGCCCATCATGCAAGGAACAGCAATTCTGGCTGTGGTGGACCAATGTGAGTAAAAAGGCTTCATGGGGTGAAGACCTTGAAGAGTCCAAAAATGCATTGGCATTGCTTCCTAAGGAATCCAGTGTTAGGTATTGTTTAATATGAGAGGGAGATGCTAACACTATCATCGTTATAAACAACATAGATGTTGCAACTGTAATTGTTATTATTTTTAATATATTTTCTTTATAATTATTATTTGTGACTTACAAGAGCTCTTACAGAGGCAGTTGTTAAGAAGTGTGGCCATTATACTGTTGCTGAAGTGTTAATTCAGTAGAAACATGGTAATAGTATTAACAAGTACTCACTCTTTTGATCCTCATATGACTCTAAAGTTCACCCAGCAGTGCTTGTATAATGGAGATAGAAATCTATCCGTTTAAGAGTTTGTAGAACCTAAAATAAGAGCAGTCATTCCACCGTATTTCACCATATGTTCCAGACTATCAGTTTAAAGTAGGAACTACCTGATGAGGCCATATAAACACTTTGTGCATCCCCAATCATTCATTACCTTCCTGGTCCCCTAGGGCAGAGGTTCTTCCAGAAAGTGATCCCATCTCTCCTCCCTACCCCACTCTTGGCCTTTGCTACACACTGTTGGTCATTAGCTAAGCAGCCTCATGTCCTGCATATGTCTGAGCTGTGAAGGAACAGAACTCAGCTGTTTACAAACTGTACTGTCTATGACCAGTCTGAACAGTCTCTCTCCTTCCCTGCCCACACTCCCACAGGGCAACAGGGGGCTCACAACCACAGCGATTCCCATGCCAGCCCATCAGGGCACCTTCTTCCCTAGAAATATTCTTACAACCAGGGCTGTTTCCTCCCTTACTTCACTGCAGGTTTCACTCCCAGGTTACAGTCCCCAACAAAAGGCTATCCCAGTTTGAATTTCTTAATCAAGTCACATTGACCCTGAGTACCTGGCATTTTCCCATGAGCACTCATAGAAAAAGAACAGGGCCTGGCAGTGGCTGCGGGCCAAGTTCCTGGGTGAGGGGACTTGCTGGGCCCTTCAGGTTCTGTAGTCTGGCCCAAGCTTAGCTCCCAGCACGGCGTCTTCCCATCTGCATGATTTCGGGCCAGGCTTCAACAGTTCAGAGCTTCATTTTATCACCTGCAAAGAGAATAATTCCCTGCTGCATATTTTAAGACTACTATGTACCACAAAGGGTGCTTAGGGAATTCAGTGAGTCAATGCATGGAAGTCACACAACCTGGTCCTCAGGGAATGTTAGTTATCTTCATTATGCACCATCGATAAAATTGACTGCACAGACTTGGCCAGGTATCAAAGCTACAGGCACAAGAATTTGACAATGTGTCACTGTCTGGATCATAGTCACAATTTTACACAGTAAAACAAGCTACCTGGGACCACCCAGCTGTCAGCCCACTCGACTCCCCACCCCAAGAACCCTCAATTTATCTGATTTGCTTGCTACCCCTACTTTTTGGAGAAAGCTGGCAAATCACACACAGTCAATGACTGCTAGGCTATGTCCATTCCCATTCACTCAAATTGCCCCATTTTCAGTATTCACTGTGCTGCAAAACATAGACTAATATTCAGAATATGACAGCAAGTCCTTTCCTGTTCCACAGTCAGAGAAGTATGAATCTGTCATGTTTAATATGCCATATGACACTAAGCAAGGCAGGAAAACAGGCTCCTGTGCTTTAAGGAAATTTTTAGCAATGACGTTTGAAACTAAAAGTGTTTTTGTTTGACCTTCAGCTAACCAGAAAATTCAATCGACTCCTATTACCCATTACTCAGGTGTCCTGGTTTGATTGTATTAGGCACTTTTTCCTCATCTCCCCAGCATGACTTTGCTCATCAGCACAGATGGAGTGTCTCCAAGGCTGCTCTGTGTGCATGGGCGTGTGTATGCACACATGTGCACCCACTGATTGGTGCCACTGATTCATATCCAGGAGTTGTTCTGTCTTATAACTCAAGCATTGCTTTATTATATCCTAGAAAACTGCTTTTAGATCATTGATGGAACTATAGACCATCCTCTTGCCCACATTAGGAAGTGACGTCTTACAAGACACAGGTCCTGTGTGCTTGTATATATGTATAAGTAAGAATTAAATATGCATGTCATCCCCTCACATAATTAATTTGTGCCTTCCCAATTGAATGTGCGCAGTAAAGGCTAACTTCCCATAACAGGAGAACTTTTAGGAAGAAAGAAGAAGGAATTAGCCACCAGGGAGAAGACAGGATATCAAGCAGGAGTTTGGTATAAAATCATTTATTCTAAAGCTGCTCTGGCTCAATAAATAAGTGGAATTGACATTGTTGTATCATGCCAGAGCATCTGCTATTGAAGGCCGATTTTAATTTACTTTGATATAAGTGGAAAATTGTGTCAGAACAGCATGGGAAATGAAGCACACTGCATGTATCTGTACTCCTGAAGTGTGTCTCAGAGCTGCCCAGTTTTGAGGAAAATTATCTTGTCTGGAGACAATAGAATTATTTTCATTGTTGGAATTTTTGTAGCTTCCAGAAGCACATCTGCAGGTGATTCTTTAAAAGTCTAGAGTTGACTTAAATAGCAGGAAATTTTAGCCTATTGAAATCAGGAGAAGTGAAATATTTTTGCCTACCACCACCATCACCACCACCACCACCACCACCAGGCAAGCACGTGTACACCCAGAGAGATTTCACATCAGAGGGAATGACAAAGCTGGTTCTATTACTGAGGCCAAACTTGTTCTGTTCACTGCACAACAGTGATAAATAAATAAATCATGTGACAAAGTTTTGGGGCAAGGAATAGTAACTTTATTCAGAAAGCTGGCAGACCAAGAAGTTTGGTGACTAATGTCCGGGAGAATCATCTTGCCCAAGTCAGAATTCAGGCTCCTTTTAAACTAAAAAGGGGAGGGGGTGTGGTTGGCTGTGCAAACTTCTTGCTGTAGGCATTCTTTGTTCTTGCAGCAGTCCATGTGTGTCAGGCTATGGTGTCCCTTTAAGCCTCCAACAAAACAAAGGTTATTCTGTATTTTGCAACTTTCCATCTCTGCATAAGTGCAGAACTGCTAACATCCTTAAAGGTCAGAGCCCCGAGAATAGGCTTTCCTGTAGGTTTTAGGCTAAAGGCAATGTTGTTTTACAAAAGGTGCAGAGCCAGCAAGATTAAGCCTGGAACACAGGGCACAGTGCTTCAAACTGAAGGAACAGATACAATATGGCGTCAGACTTGTTCTCCTTATTACAGTTCTAGTTTGGGGAAATTTTGCAGTAGAAAATCCCCTCAGTTGTTTTTCTTGCTTTGCCTGAGATCTTGTTTGTTGGTTTGTGGTATCACAGTGTCTAAACCGTATGTTCAGATGAATACTATTAAAATCATATGGTGCAGAAAACATATCTGTTCTGCTTCAAAAAAATGACCGAAACACTTAGCTTTGCATATTCCCATAGAATTTGGATTGAATCTATTCTCGACTTTCTTCTTCCTTCAAACCAGTTTATTACTGGAAGGTTTAAAGCCCAAATTAAAGAATTTTGGAGAAAATTCATGTCATTCATAAGAGCTTTACATCCGAATTTAACTCTGACCCATATTTATACTTTTAATCAAGGAACACACTAAATTTTGTTAGTCTATCATTTATGACGTTTTTAACTTTGTCCATGTAATCTTTTGGAAGTTGAAAGGCTTAGACAATTTATGTAACAAAACAGGCATCATTGCTTGACTCTGTGAATGGAACAATCCCAGTATAGCTTCCTGCTAGCATATTTTATTAAAAATAATAAAGAATTTTTGCTCTCTAATAAAGCAATAGACAGAAGCAATACTGAGTGTTTCAAATAAATCAGACTATGCATTGACTTGTCTAAACAAGTCAAGATAGTATAGGAAAAAATGTATGAATTTGAAGGAAAACATATTTTATGGAATTAGTATTCTATTTTTAAGAAGCAAATGATAAAAAAAATAAATTTTTAATCATTTATCTACAAAGGAGTTATATAAAGCCAACTTATTTTCATAAGTGTTATGTATACAAAAGGGCTATCTAAATGTACGTTATTAAAGATTAAATTATACCAAATATATCTCCAAGGTTGATTGATTTTCATGATATTTCTAATTTTTGAAAATATAAATTACATATAACATAGCCAAGCACCTCTTGACTTATCCACAGTACCGTAGTCTACAGTTATTCTTACTGTACTTAAAAAATGTAATAGGCAAGGATCAGGCCCTTGCATTTGAACTGCCACTGGATTTCTGGATATTCCCTTAGGTTAAAGACTAAAAGTAAAGTAACCACTCTACTTTAAAGCAGTTGCTCAAAGACTTTAAGATATTCACTAGCTATATCCAGTTTACAGGAAAGAATTAAGTTTTCTGAATCTTAAAAAAAAATATACTGCTGAAAATGAAGTTCTGTCATATCTGTTGACCATAACTATAAAGGCTCTAAATTAATGCTCCCTTTACTGTTTTCCTCCCAGCATAGGCCATGATCATTGCTTTCACAACAGACACGATCTCCTGCCCAGTGTATCACTGGTCCTTCTCTGTCCCACTCTAGGGGGACCACCTGCATGACACCATGGAGTGATACATCAACAAAACACTCTGCTAGTTCAGCATCATGGACTTCAAAAGCAGAGGCAAGGAAAATCCATACATTAGGGTTAATAACCATACCTCATGCAGGTAAGTTCTGTTTACAGGTGTTTAAAATGCTTTTCATCTTTTATAGGACTTTTATTGTAATATAATTCTGTTTAGTATCACAACTGCCAGAGGATTTTTATTTTTTCCTAGTTTTCTTTTCAATTAAACTTAAAAAAGGAAGATATAAAAGTTAATACAGACTAGGGTTAGAACCTTCAAACCAAACCATAAAGCAACATTTTAAAATGAGAGTTTCAAGTGATTACAGGGAGATGTATCCAGGAGAAAACATTTTTTTTTTTCTGTTTTAAATTTGAGTGTTTTATTTTGTGTTAAAAATGTTTCTTTTTTCTTCTTTTTCTCTTTTTAAATGTTTTTATTGAGTAATAGTCATTTTACAGTGTTGTGTCAAATTCCAGTGTAGAACACAATTTTTCAGTTATACATGAACATACATATATTCATTGTCACGTTTTTTTCACTGTGCAAGAGAAAACTCTCATATGTTAGTAGTGAAGAAACTCTTGAGTCCCAAAAAGTAAGACAATTCAATTGTTATGAGTAATGTGTTATTTAAGCACAACCTGATGATCCTGAATGATGACAAACTGGCACAGTCACTTAACAAAGCAACACAAAGACAAAAAATGTAACCTGGTAACCTAGTTTGTTCTCTATAAGTCTGTTTCTTTTTTGTTATATTCACTAGCTTGTAATTTGTTGTATTTTTAAGATTCCACGTATAAGTGATATCATGCAGTATTTGTCTTTCTCTGTCTGACTTATTTCACCAAGTATAATACCCTGCAAGTCCATCCATGTTGTTGTAAATGGCAAATTTTCACTTTTTATGGCTGATTAGTATCCCATTGTATGTATGTGTGTGTGTATATATGTATGTATGTGTATGTGTATATATATATATATATATAATACACCAAGGAACATATGGAAGTTCCATTTTTAGCTTTTTGAGGAGCATCCATACTGTTTTCTACAGTGGCTACACCAATTTACATCCTCACCAACAGCATATGAGGGATTCCTTTTCTCCATATCCCTGCCAACATTTGTTATTTGTGTTCTTTTAGATGACCACTCTGATAGGTGTGAGGTGATGCCTCATTGTGGGATTGATTTGCATTTCCCTGATTATTAGTGATGTTGAGCATCTTTTCATGTGCTTGTTGGCCATCTGTATGTCTTATTTGGCAAAATGTCTATTCAGGTCTCCTGCCTATTTTTCAATTGAATTGTTATACAAATGTAGTTTATAATGATATTTGTAACAAACATCAAATATCCTAAATATATGAAGCAAACATTGAAAAACTTGAAGGGAGAAGTAGACAGCTCTACAATAATAGTAGGAGACATCAATAACACACTTTCAATAATAGGTAGAACAACAAGACAGAAGTTCAATAAGGAAATAGGGGGCTTGATCAACATAATAGATCAGTTGAACCTAAGAGATATATATAGAAAACTCCACAACAGCAAAACACATTTTTCTCTAGTACATATGGAATATTCTCCAGGTTACACTATGTCAGGCCACAAAAATGTCTCAATAAATTTAAAAAGATTGAAATCATATAAATAATCTTTTAAATCAAAATGGAATGAAACTAAATATCAATAGCAGAAGAAAAACTTGGAAGATCCACTAATGTGAGGAATTAACACCCTTAAACAACCCATGGGTCAGAGAAGGTATCATAAGAAAATTTAGGAAAACTGAGTCAAATGAAAATGAAAACCTAGCATATAAAACTTAGGGATTCTGTAAAAGTAGTACTAAGAAGGAAATTTATACCTGCAAATGCTTATATTAAAAAAAGAAAGATTCCCAAAGCAACAATTTACACCTTAAAGAACTAAAAAAGAACAAACTAAATGCAAAACTAGTGGCAGGAAGTTAATAATAAAGTTTCAAGCAGAGATATTCAAAATGAGAACAGAAAAGATACAGAGAAAAATCAATAAAACCAAGAGTTGCTTTATTGAAAACATAAACAAAATTGACAAAATTTTCGCTAGGTTGACTATGGAAAAAAGAGACAGACTCAAATAACTAAAATCATAAATGAAAGAAGGGATATTACAATAAAATTTACAGAAATAAAAAGTGTTATAAGAGCATTATGAAAAATTGTACACCAACAAATTGGATATCTGAGATGAAATGGACAAATTCCTAGAATCACAAAACCTACCAAGACTGAACCATAAAGAAATAGAAAATCTAAACATCCAAAACTAGTTAGGAGATTGAATCAGTCATCAAAAATCTTCCAATAAATAAAAGCTCAGGACCAGAAGACTTCACTTGTGAAGTCTACCAAACATTTACAGCAGAATTAACACTATTTCTCCCCCAAACTCTTCCAAGAAATTGAAGAGGCGGGAACATTTCCAGACTCATTTTATGGTGTCAGCATTACACTGATACCAAATCCTGACAAGGACACTATAAAAATTGCAGATCAGTATCCCTGATGAAAATTCTCAAGAAAATATCAGCAGACAGAATTTAACAGCACATTTTTAAGTATTATACACTGTGACCAAGTGGAATTTATTCCTAGAATGCAAGAATGGTTCAACATACAAATATTAATTAATTTAATATGCCACAGTAGCAGAATAAAAGTGAAGGGAACCCATGATCATCTCAATTTATGCAGAAAGAACATTCAACATAATTTAACACCTTTTAATGATGTAAACCCTTAACAAACAAGAATAAAAGATAACTACTTCAACATAATAAATGTTACATATGAAAAGCCCACAGCTAACATACTGAATGGTGAGGCTGAGAGCTTTCTCTCTAAGAAAGCTTAATAAATAGACTAAATTCTTCACAAGGAAATTCACAAAATACCATTAAATAGAATAATATTCAAGATTATCTATGTCTTTTTTATAGGGCAAAAAAAGCCACCCCCAAAGCAAAAAACTTACACCAGGAACATAATGATAAGAGTCCCTGGTTGAGGAAGCAATGAACAGGAGACTACAGTAGACAGGCTACTAGATTGTATAGTAGGAAATATTTAGACCCATTACATAAAATTTATATTAGTCAATAGACACATTAGTCAATGGAATAGAATAGAAAACCCAGAAATAGCCCCTACCCAAGGACAGGCAACTGAGTTTTGACAAATATACAAAAAGCAATTTTTGAAAAGTCTTTTCAACCAATGGTACTGGGACAATTGGATATGCATAGAAAAAAGTGAACCTTGACCTAAGTCTTACACCTTATGCAAAAATTAACTCAAAATGAATCATAGACCTTCATGTAAAACATAAACTATAAAACTTTTAGATGTAGCATAGGAGAAACCATGGGGAGCTGATGCTGATTGGTGACTTCTTAGACTTGACACCAGAAGCATGACCTATAAAGGGAAAAAAAATCAGCATATTGGACTTCATCAAAATGAAAAATGTTTGCTATATGAAAGAGACTGTTGAGAGGATAAAAAGAGAATCTAGAGCAAGGGAGAAAATATTTGCTAACCACACATCTGACCAAGGATTCATCTCTGAAGTCCATAACAAAACTCCACAGTAAAATAAAGAAACAAAGACAATTCAATTCAAAAAATGGGCAAAAGACATTAAAAGGCATTTCACTAATGATATAGGATTGGAAAATACACACATGAAAAGATAGGTGATATGAGTAGTCATTTATGGAAGAAGTGAGCTTTAAGCCTGACCTCAGATAGAATTTCAAAAATTAATAGGAGTGTAAAGCATAAGCTCAGAGATCCCAATGGATCCCAATAATGTTCTTTCATCTACCATTTACTTTTAACTTTGTTAGTTGATCATTTATGACGTTTTAAACTTTGTCCATGTAATCTTTTGGAAGTTGAGAGTCTTAGACACTTGATCTAACAAAACAGGTATCATTGCTTGACTCTGTGAATGGAAGAATCCCAGTATAGTTTCCTTCTATTATATTTTATTAAAAATAATAAAGAATTCTTGCTCTCTAATAAAGCAACAGACAGAAGCACATACTGAGTGTTTAAAATAAATCAGACTATAGGTTGACTTATGTAAACAAGTCCAGATAGTATTGGGAAAAAACTGAATTTGAAAGAAAATATATTTTATGCAATTAATATTCTATTTTTAAGAAGCAAATGATAAAAAAATTAATCATTTATCTACAAAGGAGTTATATAAAGCCAACTTATTTTCATGAGTGTTACATATACAAAAGGGGTACCTGTTTTGTTAGTTTAAATTATTCTGCAATAAACTAGCATTATGTCTAGTATAGTTCTGTTATATATATGTATATAGTTTATATATTTTTCAGATATTTAGGAATACTTGAACACTACTTCATTTTATTGAAGTTATTTATTTAGAAAATTTTAGGCATGGTAATGGTGTTTAAATGTCATGTTTTAGAGATAAATAAATACTAAAGTATTGACTAATAAAATATTATGCCTTTTTTTTTTTTTTTTTTTTTTTACAAATAACCCAGTGAGGGATGGAAGACATTGGGTGGGAGTGTGGATGAAGCAAGACTGAGGAAAAATGGAAAGAGTTCAATTTGGGTGAAAGGTATATATTCGCTCATTATAATATTCTAATTTCCACAACTTTGAAATTTTTCACAGTAAAGATTAAACTAAATTAAAATCTATGTACACAAATGTTTCTATGTGAATTGGAAAATAAAATCTGAAAAGATACATGTCAAAATGTTAACCATGGTTATCTCTGGCATGTAAAATTGGAGAGAAGGAAAGGGAAATTTCTATTTTAACTTTACAGATGTTGAGAATTGCACAATGAACATATTTTTAAATTAGAAACAATGACTGTGAAATTCATGATTCCTTTTTATAATTAATCCCTTTAATCAGTGGATTATACATTACAGAAAGTTTTCAAGTTTGTAAAACTTTAAGAAGACTCAAATATTGCTAGAAATGTAAAGAAAGAAATGCACATAAAACATATTGATGAAGCTAAACTCGAACCTCTTATCCACAATGTGATCCAGATATTATGATTCTTTTTAAAAATAAAATAAAATAATCCAAATGCACTGGCTAATCCACCAGATATACATTTATTTCTTCAAGATATAACAACAGAGTTGGGAAAATTACATAGTAGAAATATTCAACAATGATCCAGAAGAATGAATTTACCTTGGGCTCAGTTCTTGAAATTTGAGTCTTTGAAAATACACTTAATTATATTCATAATCACTAGGGCTCCATGTCTTCTTTAAAATGTGAAATTAATGATGCATTTTTAGAAAACAAAAGAGATCACAAAACTTATTCTAACTTGGTGCTAAGTAGATAAGAAACTGTCTTTGGGACAGTCTCTGGTCTTATCTAAAACAAAATGTCAGGGAAATTTGTAAAAGATAGTGATGGGTTCCCATTAAGACACTTCTATTTACTCCTGAGATGACTGAGAAGAATGTTGTTTGTAAATTAAAAAACAAAACAATACTGCCTCTAGTGATGGATTTATATTTTCAGTCATTATTTGAATTTTTTTTTCAAATGGAGGGACTGGGAATTGAACCCGGGACATCATGCATGCTAACATGTGCTGAATCGCTGAGCTATGTCCCCCACCCTAAACTGATGCACTTAGAATATTGATGTTCAAAGTGATCACAGATATAGCTGGTTAATATCTATCCATTACAGCCCAGGTTTTCTTGCTCCAGCACTGATTCCTGTGGCAGTTTCTGCTGGTGAGTCTCTGCTCTAGTGAGCCATGTCTCCCTATATTTACCTGTATGTCTTTCCAAACTTGGAAGTAGCAGCTTGTCATGTGTCCTCTCTTTTCTTATGGATCCTAGAAGAGTTGTTGATTTCTCAATCCATTAAACTTTTTACTTATTGTTAGAATGAAGTAGTGACTTCCAGTCTCTTTGCATGTGGAACTAGAAACTGGACATCTTTCTTAAGATTTTGAACAAAGAAATATGGAAAAAAGTCCAAGTCTGTGAGAGGCAACTGAGCAAATAAGTTACAGAATTCAGCTGAGGTGGCTGTGCTGGTCAGTGTGGGAGAGAATTCACAAAAGAAGGAGAGGAGGGTGATCGGTTAGAGGGATGGTGAGGCTCCCTGCAACCACCAAGACACTACATTTCCAGTTCTTTTGGCCGGGCAGTTTTACGCAGGAGCCAATAGGATCAGCAGCCCTGCACAAAAATATTTTGTTTACAGAACTATTCGAATTGGCTGAGAATAGTTTGCCTGTCAATAAATATTGAGATAAAAGATACTACTGAATGCAAAGCAAAGTTTTAAGGTTGGAAGTAAAAAGTGGCACAAGGAGAGAACCTATGGTTTTCCATAAAAACATAGGTCCACAGATGAGAGTTGAGAAATATGTGTTTTGAGATCCTTAGAGTTTTGGACATAAATCAAGCCACTTTACCCAATTGTTAAATATAAAGGTTTCTTTTCTTTTCTTTCCTTTTCTTTTCTTTTCAAGTAGTCTAAGTTACCTCTAAGTTTACCTCCAAGTTTACTTCAATAAACTTGATGTGTCCTTCACAAAAGTGACTATAGCTCACTTGTGTGGTATATGTTTGTGTGGCTAAAAAATCACTTTGAATTTATTTTTCTACTTCACTGAGTGCCTGTATGTGCTGGATTCTCTGTGCTAAAGATACAGTGGAAAATAATCCAATTTCCAATTTCCAGAATTTGAATTCTCATCACTCTGTAAGTAAGTAAGAAGAGTAGGGACATACTAACACTGGAAAGATTTTGTCTCATGGAATACTAGTTGCAGATACAGTGTGGTGCTTGATTTATTTATTTATACACTGTTTTTCCTGACCACTATTTTTATTCCACTTCTTTATGGTCCTAAGTTGCCTAATTACTCTAATTTTATGCCAGGTACTTGAGAGTGAATCTTGAAGTGGAAGGTAAAACAGACAGTCACAAATTAGCTTCTAGGTAAACATATTGGCCACTGGTGATTTTTCTTGTAAGAACCTTAGGGTATTCAAAAGCTAAGTTACATAGGGTATTCAAAGAATAAGGTGACAGTCCAGTGACATTTATAAATAGCCATTGCATGCAATCTGTTAGGTCTTAGGAATTAAGTAACACAGTCACTCTTCTTCTTTTGGCATAAATATCAAGAGAAAACTTGACAAGTTTATAAAAAGTAAGTTTTTTAAATCTTTAAGAGAATAAGGTATTACATGGGAGATATATCAAGGAATTATGTATTTAAAGTTTCACAGAAAGGTGATACATGAGATAATGTTACTGAATTCCTCTACAGTAAATAGTGCTGGTCTTATGGATTTCAGAAAGGAAATATGTGAATTAGGCTGGATAAAGATACTCCCTAGAAACACTTACCATGGTTTCTCAGCAATTTTACTACAGCCAGTTTCAAGTTAAAGGCAGTTTGCACTGGAAAACCTAGTAGGAGCAAGTGCCCCCCTTTATGTATATGGGTAGGCCAGTCAACCTAACACAGAAACTATGGGCTCCCAACAAGCTAGGTGAAGGATGGCTTCCACACACATTCTGATCCCAGAATGGAACATGTGGAGAAGCTGTCTTTCAGCTAGCCTGAAAAGTAAGGGTACATCTAGAAACACTTACCCTGATATCCTAGCATGTATCCTAGAGAAAGTTTCAAGGTAAAGAAAGTTTGTGGTGGAAAACCGAGTTTGAGTGAGTGCTTCCCCTTATGTATATATTTAGGCCTGTGAGCCTACCACAGAAACTGTTCCCAACAAAGTAGGAGGACAGTTTCCACACACATTTGGATCCCAAACTGGAACACGTCAGAAAGCGTTCATTTACCTACCATTAATGGCAAAGTTACATCTAGAAACACATACTCTGATTTCTCAGCATGTTTCTTAGAGAAAGTTTCAAATTAAGGCAGTTTGTGCTGGGAAATCGAGTTGGAGTGATTGCTCCCCTTGTATATATAGGTAAGCCTGTCAACCTAACACAGAAAATCTACCAACAAGGTAGTTGAAGGACAGCTTCCAACACGTTCAGATCCCAGATTGGAACATGTGGAGAAGCGTTCATTCAGCTAGCCAGAATAGCCATGGTACATCTAGAAACAATTACCCTGAAATAAAAATCAAGCTCTGTAGAGATGGTTTGAAGGTAAAGGAGGCTTGAGCTGGAAAACCGACTTGGAGAGAGTGCCTCTCATTATGTATTTAGAAAGGCCTGTCAACATAACACAAAAAGTCTGTGTTCCCAACATGGTAGGTGAAGAACAGCTTGCACACACGTTCAGATCAAAAAATGGAACATGTGGGGATGCCTTCATTCAGCTAGACTGAAACTGAAGGGTACAAGTATAAGCAACACGAATTCTCAGCAAGTTTCAAAGAGCTGGATTCAAGGGAAAGGACTTTTGTGCTGAAAAACTGAGTTTTAGTGAGTGACTCCCTTTATATATACAGGTAGGCCAGTGTCCCTAACTCAGAAACTCTGTGTTCTCAACAAGGTAGGTGAAGGACAGCTTCCACACACATTAGGATCACATAATGAAACATATGCAGAAGCGTTCAGTAATCTAGCAGAAAGGGCAAAGATACATTGAGAAACACTTACCTTGAATTCTCAGCATGTTTCCTAGAGCCAGTTTCAAGGAAAAGGCAGTATGCCCTGGAAAACCAAGTTGGAACGCATGCCGCTCCACGTATATATATATATGTAGGCTAGTGTCCACAATCTAGAAACTGTGTTTTCCAAACAAGGTAGTTGAAGGATGGTTTCTAAACATATTCAGATCCCAGAATGGAACATATGCTGAAGCATTTATTCATCTAGAACAAAGAAAAAGGGTACATCTAGAAACACTCTGATTTCTCAGCATGTTTCCAAGAGAGGGTATTAAGGTAAAGGCACTTTGCTCTATAAAACAGAGTTGGAGCGAGTGTCTCCCATTATATATATATAGCTAGACCAGTGCCACAGAATGAGAAACCCTATATTCCCAAGAAGTTAGTTGAAGAACAGTTCCCACACACAGTCCAATCCCAGAATGGAACATGTGCATAAACGTTCATTTGTCTAGCACAAAGGGCAAGGATATATCTAGAAACACTTACCGTGATTTCTCAGCATGTTTTCTAGTGCTGGTTTTAAGGTAAAGGCTTTTTGCCCTGGAAAAGCTAATTGGAGAGAGTGCATCAACTTATATTTATAGTTAGGCCAGTGCCCCTAACCCAGAAACTCTCTATTCCCAACAAGGTAGTTGAAGGACGGCTTCCACACACATTAGGATACCAGAATGGAACATGTGGAGAAGCGTTCATTCATTTAGCACAATGGGCAAGTATATACCTGGAAACACATGTGATGATTTCTCAGCGTCTTCCTGGAGATGGTTTCCAAGTAATCACAGTTTGTGCTGGAAAACCGAGTTTTAACAAGTGACTCCCCTTATGTATACAGGTAGGCCAGTGCCCCTAACTCAGAAACTCTGTGTTCCCAACAAGGTAGGTGAAGGACGGCTTCCACAGACAATCAGATCCCAGAATGGAACAATTGGAGAAACATTCATTCATCTAGCACAAATGGGAAGGATACATCTACAAACACTTACCCTGAATTCTCAGCATGTTTCCTCAAGCTGTCTCAAGGTAAAGGCAGATTGTTTGGAAAACAGTTGAAGCACGTGCCTCCCATTATATATACAGGTAGGACAGCCCCCTAACCCAGAAACTCCGTTTTCCCAACATGGTAGTTACATGACGGTTTCCACACACATTGGGATGCCAAAATGCCACATGTTGAGAAGCGTTCATTCATCTAGCACAAAGGGCAAGAGTACATCTAGAAACACATACTCTGGTTTCTCTGCATGTTTCCTCCAGCTGGTTTCAAGGTAAAGGCTCTTTGCTTTGGATAACAGTTTTGGAGAGAGGGTCTCCCTTGTATATACAGGTAGGCCAGTGCCACTAACCAAGAAACTTTGTGTTCATAAAAATGTAGTTGAATGAAGGCTTCCACACAGTCAGATCTCAGAATGTAACATGTAAAGAACCGTTCATTCATGTAGCACAAAAGACAAGGGTACTTCTGGAAGCAATTACCCTCATTTCTCAGCATGTTTCCTGCAGCCGGTTTCAAGGTAAAGCCAGTTTGGTCTGTAAAACCTAGTTGGAGTGAGCGACTCCCCTTTTATATACAGGCAGGCCAGTGCCAGTAACCGAGAAACTCTGTGCTCAGAACAAGGTATGTGAAGGACGGATTCGACACACATTTGGATACCAGAATGAATCATGTAGAGAAGCGTTCATTCACCGAGCACAAAAGGCAAGATTACATCTAGAAACACTTACCCTGATTTCTTATCATGCTCCTTAAGCTGGTTTCAAGGTAAAGGAAGTTTGTGCTGGAAAACCGAGTTGGAGTGTGTGCTTCCCTTATATATAAAGTTTGGCTAGTTCCACTAACCCAGAATCTCTATTTTCCCAAGAATGTAGGTGAAGGACTGCTTCTACACACATTCAGATCCCAGAATGGAACAAGTGGAGAAGTGTTTATTCTTGCAGCACAAAGGGTATGGACATATTTAGAAACAGTTATCCTAAATTCTCAACATGTTTCCTAGAGATGGTTTCAAAGTAAATTCTGTTTGTGCTGGAAAACTAAGTTGGAGGGAGTGACTCCCCGTTTTACATATAGAGGTAGGCCAGTGCCTCTAAACCAGAAACTGTTCCGAACAAGGTAGCTGAAGGGTGGTTTACACACACACGTTCGGATCCCAGAATGGAACATGTGGAGAAGCTTTCATTCAGCTAGCACAAAGGGCAAATGTACATCTAGAAACAATTACTGTGACTTCTCAGCATGTTTCCTACAGGGGGTTTCAAGGTAAAGGCAGTTTGCTCTGGAAAACCAAGTTGGAGCGAATGCCCCCCCTTCTATAAATAGGTAGGCCACTGCAACTAACCGAAAAACACTGCATTCAGAATAAAGTAGGTGAGGGACTGTTTCCAAACACAGTCTGATCCCAGAACGAAAGATGTGCAGAAGTGTTCATTCATCAAGCAGAAAGTGCAAGAGTACTTCTAGAAACACCCTGATTTTTCAGCAGGTTTTCTAGAGACAGTTTCAAGGTAAACGCAGTTTGTGCTGGAAAACCGAGTTGGAGCAATTTACTCCACTTTTACTACAGGTAGACCATTACCCTTAACCCAGAAACCCTTTTTTCCCAACAAGGTAGTTGAAGGGTGGCTTACACACACATTCAGATCCCAGAATGTGACAGGTGGAGGAGCGTTCATTGAGCTAGCAAGGGTAAAGGGCAAGGGTAACTCTAGAAATACTAACCCTGATTTCTCAACATATTTCCTACAGCAGGTTTCAAGGTAAAGCTTTTGCACTGGTAAACCAAGGTGGAGCTATGGTCTCCCTTTACATATATAGGTAAGCCAGTGCCACTAACCGAAAAACTCTCTGCTACAAACAACATAGGTGAAGAACGGCTTCCACACACATTCGGATCCCAGAATGGAACATGTGCAGAAGTGATCAATTATCTAGAAGAAAGGGCAATGGTAAATCTATAAACACTTACCCTGATTTCTCAGCATGTTTCTTAGTGTTGGTTTCAACATAAAGGCAGTTTTTGCTGGAAAACTGAGTCCTAGTGAGTGCCTCCCTGTATATATATAGGTAGGCCAGTGACCCTAACCCAGAAACTCTGTGTTACCAGCAACATAAGTATAGGACAGGTTCTACACACATTTGAATCCCAGAATGGAACTTATGGAGAAGGGTTCATTCATTTAGCACAATGGGCAAGGGTACATCTAGAAACACTTACCCTGATTTCTCAGCATGTTTCCTAGAGATGGCTTCAAGTTAATGGAAGTTTTCACTGGAAAACCGATTTGGGAACAGTACCTCCTCTAATATATATAGGTAAGCCAGTGACTCTAACCCAGAAACTCTGTGTTCCCAACAAGGTATGTGAAGGACAGATTCCAGACACATTCTGATACCAGAATGGAACATGTGCAAAAGCTTTCATTCATCTAGCACAATGAGTAAATCTAGAAAAAATTCCCCTGACTTCTCAGCATGTTTCTTCAAGGCAGTTTCAAGGTAAAGGCAGTTTGCACTAAAACAGTGTTGGAGGGATTGCCCCTTAATGTATATAGGTAGGCCAGTGCCCCTAAAACAGAAACTGTGCGTGGAAAAGGGAAGGTGAATGATGGTTTTGAAACAATTTTGGATCCCAGAATGGAACATGGGCAGAAGCATTCATTCATCTAGCAGAATGGGCAAGTGTACATGTAGAAATACTCTGAATTCTCAGCATGTTTCCTACAGCCGGCTTCAAGGTAAAAGCAGTTTGTGCTTGAAAACAGAGTTCGAGCTAGTGCCTCTCCTTATATCTATAGGTAGGCCAGTGACCTGAACCCAGACACTCTTGTGTTCACTAAAAGGAAGGTGGACAGCCTCCACACACATTTGGGTCCCAGAATGGAACATGTACAGAAGCGATTAGTCATTCAGCACAAAGGACAAGTGTACATCTAGAAACACGTACCCTGATATCTCAGCATGTTTCCTAGAGCTGGTTTAAAGGTAAAGGCAATTTGTACTAAAAAACTGAGTTGGAGCAAGTGGGTCCCCTAATATATATAGGTAGGCCAGGGCCCCCAACCCACAAACTCTGTTCCCAACAAGGTAGGTGAAAGAGGGCTTCCACACACATTTGGATCCAGAATGGAAAATATGGAGAAACTTTCATTCACCAAGCACAAAGGGCAATGAACATCTATCAACACTTACCCTAATTTCTCAGCATGTTTCCTAGAGCTTGTTTCAAGGTAAAGACAAAATGCTTTGGAAAACCAAGCTGTAGTGAGAGCCTCCCCTAATATGTATATAGGTAGGCCAGGGCCCCCAAACCACAAACCCCATGTTCCTAACATTGTACGTGAAGGGTGGCTTATACACATTTGGATCCCAGAATTGAACATGTTCAGAAGCGTTCATTCATTTAGCACAAAGAGAAAGGGTACATCTAGGAACACGAACCCTCAAATCTCAGCATGTTACCTAGAGCTGGTTTCAAGGTAAAGGATGTTTGCTCTGGAAAACTGATTTGGAGAGAGTGCCTCCCATTATATGTATAGTTGGGCAAATTCCCATAATCCATAATGTCTGTGTTCCCAACAAAGAAGGGAAAGGACTGCTTGATTACACATTCAGATTCCAGAATGGAATATTTGGAGAAGCGTTCATTCATCTAGCATAATGGACAAGGGTGCATCTAGAAACACTTATTCTGATTTCTCAGCATGTTTCTTAGAGCGGGTTTAAGGTAAAGGCAGTTTGCCCTGGAAAACCAAGTTGTGGCCAGTGACTGAACTTACATAGTTAGGCAAGTTCCCCTAACCCAGAAACTCTGTGTTCCCAACAACATAGTAGAAGAACGGCTGCTACAGACATTCAAATCCCAGAATTCAACATGTGAAAAAGCTTTCATTCTTCTAGCACAAAGGGCAGGGATACATCTAGAAAGAATTACCCTCATTTCTCAGCATGTTTCCTACTGCTGGTTTCAAGGTAAAGGCAGTTTGTGCTAAGAAAACAGGCTGGAGTGAGTGCAACCCTAATATATATAGGTAGGCCAGTTCCCGTAAACCACAATCTCTGTGTTCGGAACAAGGTAGGTGAATGACGGTTCCCACACACATTAGGATCACAGAATGGAACATCTGCAGAAGCGTTCCTTCATCTACTAGAGTGGGAAAGGGTACACGTGGAAACAATTTCCCTGAATTCTCAGCATGTTTCATTGAGCCAGTTTCAAAGTAGAGGCTGTTTGCACTGGAAAATTGAGTTGGACTGAGTGCCTCCCTTTATATACATAGGTAGCCCAGTGCCCTTAACACAGAAACTGTGTTCCGAACAAGGTATGTGAGGGGGGCTTGCATACACATTCGAATGTCAGAATGGAACACGTGGATAAGCGTTCTTTCATCTAGCACCAAGGGCAAGGTTATACCTAGAAACACTTACCCTGTATTCTCAGCGTGTTTCCTATAGCCGGTTCAAGGTAAAGGCTGTTTGTGCTAGAAAACCGAGTTGGAGTGAGTGCCTCATCTTCTATATATAAGTAGGCCAGTGCCCAAAATCAGAAATTCTGTATCCCCTTCACCCAGATTACTCATATTTTATTTTTTAACCACATTTGCTTATTTCTTCTCTTTCATATACGTTTAGTATTTTTTCTATTTGCATGTGAATTATAGACATGATGACATGATGCCCATTTATCCCTAAATACTTCAATATATGTGACCTATACCAACGCAAGGACATACACTTACAAACCAAAATACAGCTGTCAAAATCAAGGAACTAACACTGAGCTCTCACTGCCTTCTAATTCACACACACATTCAAGTCTCACCAGTTGTCCCAGTGATGCTCTTTATAACCAAAAATCATACTTTTTTTTTTCTGGTCCAGGACATGACATAGGACAATGGGTTGCATTTGGGAGTCATGTTTATTTTTTCTTGAACCTGAAACAATTCTTCAGACTTTTCTTTGCATTTCATGACCTTGACACTTTTGAAGCATAAGGGATATTTGTTTTACCAAACGTCCCTCAATTTTGATTGAGGTTTCCAGGTTAGGCGTTTTGGGCAGGAACACCACAGTAATGATGGTGTGTCCTCCTCATTGTATCAGATCAGGAAGCAGATGTCAGTTTGTCCCATTACAGGCAACGTTACCTTGGTTATTTGGACAAGGTGGAGTCAGCCAAGTTCCCCATTAGAAATTTACTCTTTTTTCCTTTGTATTAATAAGTATCTTTTCTGATGATTTGTTGAGATGTTTGTAAATTTGCTATTCCTCATCAGACTTCCACACACTAGTTTTACCTTTGATGATTCTTGCCTGAGTCTACTATTAGGATGGTTACTAAATGGTGGTTTTCTATTTTTATCACTCCTTCTACATGTATTAGTTAGCATTCTACTGCAAGGAAGAGCTGTCCCTTCTCCACCATATATGTTTGCATACATGTGCTGGTGTGTTCTTCCAGCATAGTCTCAATAGTTTCCATTTTATTCTACGGGTTGTAATCTATTAGTATCATTATTTAGAGGCACAAATACTCCCAGATTTAGCCATGAGAGCCCCTTCAAGGACCTCTTAGATCTTTAGACATGACACACGTGGTCGTTTAAACTCCAGATCTGACTGTGTCACCCTCCACCTGTTCAACACCCAATCCTGGCCACAGCCCACACAACCATGACTTCTGCTGTCAAGCCCCCTCCCACCTCAAGGCCTTTGTGCAGGCTGTTCTCTCTGCTCAGAACACTCTTCCCTCCCCTTTCACCAAGTTCCCTCCTGAAACTCTTTCAGGCTCCAGCATCCACTCTTGGGGGGGCACCTTGGCCGACCCGTTGGGCTAGGTTTCCTGGCTGTGTGCCTCACGCTGCTTTGCACTCACGTCATTCACTGATTCATGTTGGGCTGCTGCTCCAGACTGAGCTCCCCGAGAGCAGGAGCCGTGCCTGCTCACGCACTGCTGAAGCCCAGCCTTGTGCTGGCACACCCTCTGTAGACTCCTTTGTGAATGTATGTATGAATGAATGAATGAACAAATGAATGAGTAAACTGATTTTTCTCTTCCTTCCCCAGGCCTATGGTAGTGGAGACACGCCCAGCAGATGATCCTACTGCCCCCAGCAACCTCTATATCCAGGAATGAGTCCCTGGGGTTGGGGCTTGGTGTTCGGAATCAGTCTCTGCACCCCCTCCCCTCCCCAGTGGACACAATATAGTGGACATGACATGCCTGTGTCTCCCAATAAATGTGATTTTATCCTCTGCTGTCATCTTGGTTTTCAGGGGGAGGGGAGGAGGGCCGAATTCCTGGATGCATACAGAACCCCCCCAAATTCAACGATCCAGTACAACGTCAGGGATGTAGCACAGACTTTATTTCTACAGCACATGGTCACCTCTCCCCCAGCGGCCTTGGGAGGAGGGATTTGGGGACTAAGGGGCTTGCTCTAAGCATAAGGCATTTGAAGTGGGAGTGAAGGGCCAGCTGTGGGTGTCTCAGCTAAGCTGGTCCTCATACTGCTTGCGGAAACAATCACCAGCAGGGAAGAAATCCCAACATCTCTCTTGGTACATCTTCCAGACATAAGACTCCTAGGGTTTGGGGATGGGGAAGAGTTGGTTGGTCACATCTTCAAATGCTTGATATGATCTGAGCTTTTTACTGCCACCTGCTGATTGAAATTTTATTAAAATTCTCCATGTCCTTGCCCATTTTTCTCCCATTAACACCCCCTTACCTGACCCGTGTGTTCTGTCTCATCCTTGTTTATCAGATACTTCAGGAAAAACCTGGGGTTGGAAGGGCTGTGGGAGACAGGTCAGAACCAGCCTTACTTACCTTCTCCTGATTGGCTGGCTGAGAACCCACCCACATGGATGCCACAGCCCTTTTCCTAACTGACCAAAGCCTGGTATCCCCACCCTGGATGTTGGCGGCAACGCCCCCACCCTCCTGATTAGCCAGCGGGCCCACGCTCACATGTAATTGGCCAGGTTGTGCTCCTCTAGCGTGTGGGTCTCGAAACCATGCGGTGTCATATCAAAGTCATCGCTGCCGATGCTGATGCCGCAGATGGAGCACTTGGTCTGTGGGTGGCAGGAAGCATCAGAGTCGAGGCCCATTTGAGCCCCCCAGGGTCCTGTAATCCCTCTGGATCGCCCCCTGATATGACCTACCTCCATATCGTCCCTCACTTGCTGTTGTTGGTCTCGGAGCTCACCAAAAGCGTCAATGATCAGACCTGGGGAGGCAGGGTGCAAGTCAGTGCCTAATCTCTGACCAAATTCAGACTGCTCCTTCTTCTGGCTACCCCCTTCTGAGCCTTGCCTCCCATTCCCTAATCTCTCATCTCCCTAATCTCACCCTGCTGCTTGAAAATAATACCTAGCATTTATTGAGCACTTAGCATGAGACCCTTACTACTTATGAATTGACCAAATTCTCACAACGACCCTACAAGACTAGTATAATTAATATCCCCATTTTACAGATGGAGAAACTGAGGTTCAGAGAAGTAACTTGCCCAAAGTCTCACAGTAGGGAGAAACAAAGCCAGGTCAACCAGATCCCGGGCCTGCACTCTCAGAGGAGCTAGTCTGCCTCTGGGCATCTCCACTCCCACAACCCCGACCAGCACTGACCCTGGATGATGGCCAGCAGGATGACGATGACAAAGAAGAAGAAGGTGATTTTGAAGACCACCCGGTACAGCTCATATTCATCACCTGCTGGGTCCTCAATCTCATCCCCAATGCCCCCACCTGCTCGGACACCCACGTACATGTGAAACAGGTAACACTGTGGGGGCAAGGTGAGAAGCATATTAGTCATGCATTCAATCATTCGGTATTCACAAAGTACCTACAGGACCCTGGGCTAGTGGGGCAGGAGACTCACAGTAATGGCTGAGACAGCCCTGGGCTCTGCCCTCACATGGCATCAGACAGTGACAGCCCAGAAATGATCAGGGTTGTGACAGGGACAGCTCAGGCAGAGGGCTGAGGGCTGGGACGGGGAAAGCACAGTGTAATCGGGGGCGAGATGGGGGGAGTACAGGAAGCCTGTACAAAGCCTGGGTGATCAGGCAAGGCTTCCTAGAAGCAGGGACATGTGTGAACTGGAACTTGAAGGAAATGTTAGGTGGAAGAGAGTGTTCCAGGCAGGGAAAACCACACATGCAACGTCACCACTGGGGAGGAAAGAAGACATCTCGTTCCTGTGAGGAAGTGAAAGAGGGTCAGTGAAGCTGGAAAGTAGAGCTCCCGTGAGCAAGAACAGCAAGAGGAATGAGGTGCAGCCGATGGTCAAGGAGGGCTTCCTGTAGGAGGCAGCACTTAAGTTGAAAGGTGAGGCATCAAGGGAAGGGGTATTTGTACTCAGGGTCTGAGGTGGAGGTGGGGCAGAGAGACCGTCAGATGCAAAGGGCTTGGGTTGGGAGGAAATACATGATCTTAGGGGAACTGAGGGGCACCAGGCAGCCAGAGAGCAAAAGGCAAGAAGGACTGTGGTTTGACTCAGGCCAGGCTAGCTATTCCCTGGCTATTCATAAGCCATGCTGAAGGCACTGGGGAACCAAGAGGAAGTTCTGAGAAGAGAGAGGAACATGGTCTGCCTGGCATGTGGGAAAGATTTTACACTATCCTTTTTGTGTCCCTGGGAAGTGGGAGAACCTAGTTGTCTTAGGTAAGGGCTAAGACCAGTGACTGGAGGGAACAAGGCTGAGTGGCAAGGCCAGGTCTGGGTGGTGGGGCTCAAACGTCAGGCTGAGGAGCTGGATAGGTCCCAGGAGCACGGTGCCTGATTACAGGCCATCTTCTGAGATAAAGCCCTGGGACAATTCATTTAAATGTGGCCCATGCCTCTAGTAGGAGAAACTCAATTTGGTTATGATCATCTCTAGTAGACTAGAAGAGAAAAAAATGAAACCTGCATGGCATTCTTTGGGTGAAACTTTTAATTACAGATAATGATGACAATAGCTCACCTCTATGGAATCCTTGATCCCTACCAGGCAGTGTTCTACAACTATTTATTCTTAGATGATCAGGGAGCATCACTACGTCCTAAAAGCCACCCTAGAATGTAGGCACTGTTATTATACACTCATTTCACAGGTGAGGACACCAGAGCATAGGGAAGCTGAGTAGCTAAACCCCAAAACATGTAGCTTGTAAGTCAGGCACTGTGCCTGAGCACCTTTCCAATAATAACAGCTTTAAAAGCTCAAATAATACGACAACAGTGGCTAACGTATATTGAGCACTGTTCGAAGTACCTCACAAGTATCAGCTCACTGAACCCTCATGATAAGCCTACAAGGTAGGCACTGTTCCTAAGCCCCTTGGCAGATAGGAAACCTGAGGGTCAGGGGTGGTCGGAAGTTGCCCAAGAGCGTTGGGGGGAAGGGCTCACCGTCATCATGTCGTCACATTTCACGTCAGGCTCGTCCTCGTCCTCGCTCTTGTTGTAGAGCTTGCGGAAGAAGTCGAAGGCCACCACGGTGTACAGGTAGAGCACCACCGCCAGGAGGCCCACGGTCATCACCAGCTGGGGGCAGGCAGGGGGCGGGTCAGCGCCATGCTCAGCCAGCCCCTCCACCTTGCCCAGCCTTCGGGCTCCTGACCCTGCTGCTACCCAGGTGGCTCTCCCTGCTGGGGCCTCACGACCCACACCCACCCTGGCTTGGCCTGCCCTCCTGGCCCCTCCTCACCCTGGCCGCCCAGCCCTCACCCCTCCACCCTTGCTCAGACTGCCATGCTTGGCCCTGCCCGGCTCACATTCCTCAGGCAGTTCCTCTCCACACCTGTTTCCCATCGTGGGTGACGGAGGAGAGGATGGTGGGCAGTGTCTTGACCCCCATGGCAATGTCCAGGAGGTGAGCAGCGAAAAAGAAGTTGTTGTAGTGCCCCAGGAGGGACATCACCATGTACCAGCCCAGGTTCAGGAAAGACTGTGGGCACACAGAGTCAGGGTCAGAGAGCATTCCTGAGGGTCAAGGAGAGCTCGGGGAGCCCCCGGAACATTCAAGAGGGTCAGGTGCGCTCTGGGGGGTCAGGGTGCCATCGCTGGCTTGGGATTACTTGAGGGATCAGGAACACTCTAGAACAATGGAGCACTCTGGGTGAGAAGCCATCCTGGGTGGGGTCGAGGAGCCCTCTGCAGGATGTAGTCTGGAAATCCAAAGCATTCTAGGGCACAAGGAGCCTTGGGCGGGTGTTCAAAGGGTGCCCGAGGAACAGAGGTGCACAGAGGCTCAGGACTCAGTCCCTGGTCAGGGCTCCCTGGTGCTGGAGCCCCCAACCCTCCCAGGGCCCTTCTCCTGCAGGTCCCTCCCCCACCTACAAGTCCCTCCTCACATTGTCGGTGAAGATGACCCCGAACTTCCAGATCTGGTACTTGACGCCGATGGACATGAGCCTGTCAGGTGGAGGGAAGAGGGATGGCCAGATGCCGGAGGGTCAGACCCTGGCCACCTCCCCTGCCTGCCCCTGGCCTGGGCAGGATCACCCCTGGCTCACCAGGTAAGCAGCCCCGGCGGTGGCTCAGGCTTGCGTTCACTGTGCGCTGTGATCTCCAGCGTGGACAGATCCATGCCCAGCAGCTCGGCGATCCGCTCCCACCCACAGATGTCCCTGTGCTTGTCCAGGACCTGCGCAGGAGAGCAGAGGGCAAGCAGACACCACTGGAGTGGGGCGAGTCATGGCCTGGGTTGGAGAGGCATCTGGGAACACTCTGAATTTTCTGTGAAAAATTGGGAATGCATTTTTCTGGGAAGAAGGGCCAGAGCTTTTTTCAGATCCTCAGGGGGAGGGTCCAAACGTGATAAAGGTCCAGTTAATTCATTAGCCAAATTATTTGGGATAACTTATTATTATTAGGCAGGTGGGCAAAGAATCCTATACAACTGGGCCGCCTGTCATCTATGGACTTATCTCCTTCCCCTCACCCCCTTACTCACTCTGCTCCAGCCACACTGGCCCCCCTCAAGGCTCCTCAAATACGCCAGGCACGTTCCTCCCCCAGGACCTTTCCACTGGCTGTTCCCCCTGCCCAGGGCAGTCTTCCCCCAGATTTCCACCTGGCTCACTCCCTTACCACCCTGCACAAGAAAGAGCAAACCTCTCTGGGCCAGCACCCACACACTCCCCAACCCTCTTACTGGATTATTTTTTCCTTCTGCAGTACTTATCACCGCCTGAACACCATAAACGTGTTCCTCATCTGTCTGTCCAACTCGAGCATCAAAATGTGTTTACTGCTTGAAACGTACCTACTGCTTGGACTCCACGCCCTCCAAAATTGTTCTTGGCACGTAGTAGGTGCTCAGTAAACATCTGCTGAGTGAATGAACGTATCAGCCAACATGTATCTTTTTTTTTTTAGGTGCAGGTACTGGGGATTGGACCCAGGACCTCATGCATGGTGGGCATGTGCTCTGCCACTGAGCATACCGCAGCCCGGATGTTTTCCTATGGGCCAGATACTGTGCACCTAGTAGGTCATATAAACTTTACAACAACCCTGTGGGGGCGGCCCTCTTATTACCTTAGTTTGAACGTGAGGGAAACTGAGACACCGAAAGGCTCACACAGCTAGGAGGAGAAAAACAAGACAGTCCAGCTCCCGAGTCAATGTGCTTAAAACAGAATGCTTTACTTCCTCCCCTAAAATTAGTATTTATTGAGTACTTACTCTGTGCCAGGCACTGCGTCATGCTTGTTATGCACATCGTCGCTTTCCAGAGAGGGGTGTGTGGTTGTCATGCCTATTTCCAGATGGGCAAACTGAGGTGCTCCCTCAGCAAATCCCCTCGCCCAAGGTCACACACACAGCAAGTGCCTGATGGGGCTTAGATGGCCAGGTGGCAGGAAGGGACCCAGCCCAGGAGGCCCATCTACTGCCCCATTCACATTCTCTCACCTTCCGCTTGACGAACTTGTCCCAGTAGTTGCTGGGGAAAGACCTGCCGAGAGAAAGAGGCCACAAGATGTCAGGGCAGGAGGGAAGAGGAGCCACCAGCCAGGCCAGGGGGCTTTGGAATTCCAGTCCTTCTCTCACAGGGGACTCGACACAGTGGGGTCGCATCTCACTCGGGGTCAGGCTCTAAAGACCCCGTGCCAGGTGAAGTTTGTCCTTCCCCCCTACTGCCATCTTTTGGGGAGCTTAGGGGAGGTAGGTGGCTTGCATTTGGAGCCGGGATGTGCAAAAACAAAAGACAAACAACATAAACCTGAATTCAGGTGGGGAGGCAGGGCCAGCGGTCTGGCCTTGCCCTGGCTCTGGGGAACGGTGTGCTTCTCACTGTTTCATTTAATTTTGTCTGATGAATCAGGCTCTTTCGTTACCAGTTTTATAAATGACGAGTCGATGCTCTAACATCCTGCCAAGGTGGCCAATGGGTTTTGTTTGCAGGGGGTGGGATGGGGAGTGAAACAGAGATTTACTATGAATCCATGGATTTAGATCTATTTGCTGTTTCAATTCATAGCCCTTCCTGTCCTTCCTGATGCTCAGGTTGTCCCTGATTTGCCCAGTGGGGGCCCCTTCTAGCTGGTGGCTGGGTCCTTTCAGCCTGTCACCATTTTTCATTGAGCACATCCTTGCTTTCTGATAAGGTAATCCACTCTCATCTTGCATTTCCCTGCCCCAGCCCTGAAATCTGCCACTTCTCCAAGCTGCTTGGTTCCTCGTTGAGGAAAATGGTATTTAGAAGTCAAGGTCTTGGTGGGTAGGTATAGATTAGTGGTAGAGCACATGCTTAGCATGCACGAGGTCCTGGGTTCAATCCCCAGTACCTCCATTAAAAAAAAAAGATAAATAAATAACCTAATACCCCCCCGTCTTGTTGTCCTAAATGCCCAAGTTAATGTCGCCCCCTTTGAACACTCAAGCCACCTCAGAATTCAGACTCATAAGAGTTAATTAAGCACATCTTCCTCCTTCCCCTCCCTCCCCTCCCTCCTTCCTTCTCTTCTCTCTCCCTCCCTCTCTCCTTTGTCATTCATTCACTTAGCTTATAAGGCCACTTCATACGGCCTCAAGGACCCAGTGATGCTTTCTCTCTCCAAATCCAAGTCCATAATGGACACACTGAGTAGGCCACGCCTTGTCCAGCCGGCTGTGCCTGTCTTAGGTTGTCCTCCTCTGAGGATCATATCCGTCATTGGCTATCCAGCCATCCATGCTGGACACAAAGAGTAGGCCACGTCTTGTCCAGCCGGCTGTGCCTGTCTTAGGTTGTCCTCCTCTGAGGATCGTACCCGTCGTTGGCTAGTCAGCCATCCATGCTGGACACACTGAGTAGGCCACGTCTTGTCCAGCCGGCTGTGCCTGTCTTAGGTTGTCCTCCTCTGAGGATCGTACCCGTCGTTGGCTATCCAGCCATCCATGCTGGACACAAAGAGTAGGCCACGTCTTGTCCAGCCGGCTGTGCCTGTCTTAGGTTGTCCTCCTCTGAGGATCGTACCCGTCGTTGGCTAGTCAGCCATCCATGCTGGACACACTGAGTAGGCCACGTCTTGTCCAGCCGGCTGTGCCTGTCTTAGGTTGTCCTCCTCTGAGGATCGTACCCGTCGTTGGCTAGTCAGCCATCCATGCTGGACACACTGAGTAGGCCACGTCTTGTCCAGCCGGCTGTGCCTGTCTTAGGTTGTCCTCCTCTGAGGATCATATCCGTCATTGGCTATCCAGCCATCCATGCTGGACACAAAGAGTAGGCCACGTCTTGTCCAGCCGGCTGTGCCTGTCTTAGGTTGTCCTCCTCTGAGGATCGTACCCGTCATTGGCTATCCAGCCATCCATGCTGGACACAAAGATTAGGCCACGTCTTGTCCAGCCGGCTGTGCCTGTCTTAGGTTGTCCTCCTCTGAGGATCGTACCCGTCGTTGGCTAGTCAGCCATCCATGCTGGACACACTGAGTAGGCCACGTCTTGTCCAGCCGGCTGTGCCTGTCTTAGGTTGTCCTCCTCTGAGGATCGTACCCGTCGTTGGCTAGTCAGCCATCCATGCTGGACACACTGAGTAGGCCACGTCTTGTCCAGCCGGCTGTGCCTGTCTTAGGTTGTCCTCCTCTGAGGATCATATCCGTCATTGGCTATCCAGCCATCCATGCTGGACACAAAGAGTAGGCCACGTCTTGTCCAGCCGGCTGTGCCTGTCTTAGGTTGTCCTCCTCTGAGGATCGTACCCGTCGTTGGCTAGTCAGCCATCCATGCTGGACACACTGAGTAGGCCACGTCTTGTCCAGCCGGCTGTGCCTGTCTTAGGTTGTCCTCCTCTGAGGATCATATCCGTCATTGGCTATCCAGCCATCCATGCTGGACACAAAGAGTAGGCCACGTCTTGTCCAGCCGGCTGTGCCTGTCTTAGGTTGTCCTCCTCTGAGGATCGTACCCGTCGTTGGCTAGTCAGCCATCCATGCTGGACACAAAGATTAGGCCACGTCTTGTCCAGCCGGCTGTGCCTGTCTTAGGTTGTCCTCCTCTGAGGATCGTACCCGTCGTTGGCTAGTCAGCCATCCATGCTGGACACACTGAGTAGGCCACGTCTTGTCCAGCCGGCTGTGCCTGTCTTAGGTTGTCCTCCTCTGAGGATCGTACCCGTCGTTGGCTAGTCAGCCATCCATGCTGGACACACTGAGTAGGCCACGTCTTGTCCAGCCGGCTGTGCCTGTCTTAGGTTGTCCTCCTCTGAGGATCGTACCCGTCGTTGGCTAGTCAGCCATCCATGCTGGACACAAAGATTAGGCCACGTCTTGTCCAGCCGGCTGTGCCTGTCTTAGGTTGTCCTCCTCTGAGGATCGTACCCGTCGTTGGCTAGTCAGCCATCCATGCTGGACACACTGAGTAGGCCACGTCTTGTCCAGCCGGCTGTGCCTGTCTTAGGTTGTCCTCCTCTGAGGATCGTACCCGTCGTTGGCTAGTCAGCCATCCATGCTGGACACACTGAGTAGGCCACGTCTTGTCCAGCCGGCTGTGCCTGTCTTAGGTTGTCCTCCTCTGAGGATCATATCCGTCATTGGCTATCCAGCCATCCATGCTGGACACAAAGAGTAGGCCACGTCTTGTCCAGCCGGCTGTGCCTGTCTTAGGTTGTCCTCCTCTGAGGATCGTACCCGTCGTTGGCTAGTCAGCCATCCATGCTGGACACAAAGATTAGGCCACGTCTTGTCCAGCCGGCTGTGCCTGTCTTAGGTTGTCCTCCTCTGAGGATCGTACCCGTCGTTGGCTAGTCAGCCATCCATGCTGGACACACTGAGTAGGCCACGTCTTGTCCAGCCGGCTGTGCCTGTCTTAGGTTGTCCTCCTCTGAGGATCGTACCCGTCGTTGGCTAGTCAGCCATCCATGCTGGACACACTGAGTAGGCCACGTCTTGTCCAGCCGGCTGTGCCTGTCTTAGGTTGTCCTCCTCTGAGGATCGTACCCGTCGTTGGCTAGTCAGCCATCCATGCTGGACACAAAGATTAGGCCACGTCTTGTCCAGCCGGCTGTGCCTGTCTTAGGTTGTCCTCCTCTGAGGATCGTACCCGTCGTTGGCTAGTCAGCCATCCATGCTGGACACACTGAGTAGGCCACGTCTTGTCCAGCCGGCTGTGCCTGTCTTAGGTTGTCCTCCTCTGAGGATCGTACCCGTCGTTGGCTAGTCAGCCATCCATGCTGGACACACTGAGTAGGCCACGTCTTGTCCAGCCGGCTGTGCCTGTCTTAGGTTGTCCTCCTCTGAGGATCGTACCCGTCGTTGGCTAGTCAGCCATCCATGCTGGACACACTGAGTAGGCCACGTCTTGTCCAGCCGGCTGTGCCTGTCTTAGGTTGTCCTCCTCTGAGGATCGTACCCATCGTTGGCTAGTCAGCCGTCCATGCTGGACACACTGAGTAGGCCATCTGTGGTCCAGCCGGCTGTGCCTGTCTTAGGTTGTCCTCCTCTGAGGATCATACCCGTCATTGGCTAGTCAGCCATCCATGCTGGACACACTGAGTAGGCCATCTGTGGTCCAGCCGGCTGTGCCTGTCTTAGGTTGTCCTCCTCTGAGGATCTTACCCGTCTTTGGCTAGTCAGCCATCCATACTGGACACATTAATTAGGCATCTCTTATCCAGCCAGCTACCTGACATTTCTCACAGCTTGTTTATCAGTTCAGCCCATGGCTTCTCTACAGCCTTCAGGCAGGGCCTACAGCTTCCTGATAGCCAGTTGTTCCCTAATATCAACAACCACCCATCACTTATACTTTTCTTGCCTTTTGCCTTTTGCCTTTATGCCTCAGGACACCGGCTCAACTCACCTTCCAGAAATTGAACTTGCCTGTCCTCCACTCTGATACCTCAAAGAGACCTCAGCTTTGTCTCAAGACTCAGCTGTCTCTACCATCTGACATCTCTTGATCTAGCCAGGGCTGTGACATTTAGAAATGGGATAAAGGCAGGAAGGATGATAAAGCTGGAGAAAGGAATTAACATTTGTTTTTCCCCCACTATGTGCCTGGCTCTGGGCCTGGCCCTGACACATCAGATCTTTCAATTCTACTTCTGAAGAACACCAGGGAGCCTGGAGATGATACTTCCACTATCTGTGACTTTGGGTTAGGAAGTAACTCTCTCCATCAAGATCCCAAGTGTTTTCATTCATGAAAACTAATCCACTTCCTTGAATTACTGATTTTCAGTTGCAGGTCTGAGAATTGAATATCTGTAATGAAAATTTGACCCATCTACAACAAAATAAGAAAAATAAGGGCAACAAAACGCATTTATCCATAGGCTAAAATAGTCTATGTAAAGGGTTATCCTTTGTTCTGAGACCACAGTGGAACAATATGTTAAGATGGAGTAAAGTCATTCCTTATTGCAAAAATTACATACAGCCAAAATTATCCTTCAAAATTTCTTATGAAGGTACGAAAATGAAGTCCAAGCCAATCACAGCCTAATTTTCCTACAGCATGTAATAGATTGCTAATCCTATGGTTGACTGTATCTGATGAAATAATTGGGCTTCCTTTAAGTGTCATGATGTTTTTAAAAACAAACCTCTTAAAGACCTGAATGGCACATAGCTGAGGGACATGGGACTGTAGACTCAGGGGAACAGAAGATTCACTGTACACCCAGACCTGCTAGGAGAAGGGAAGATCCACACCTTCCATGCCTTCATCAGTCCAGAGTAAATGCTCCGTAAGTGGAAACAAAACAGCTGACAGACTGTCCCACACTCTTTAAGGTGTGTACTTTTGAACGTCTATGGTTGAAGAGAAGTCACAAAAGTTAAATGGCTGTATGACACTTTGTCCTTCCTTTGTTGTCTTTTAGTTTTTGGTGGGGGAAAAAAAACCAAAAAAACCTTCCTTTCATGACATGAGGTTGAGATGAAATAAAACTTAGTAAAAAAGGAGTTGGAAAAATAAAACATTGGCAGTCTTGTATCAATCTCCAAACCCTTTTAAAGTATACTTGTTTGTGACATTCCGATCTCTGAATTTGCAAGTTATAAACTTAATATTAGAATAGTAAGCAGCTGCCATAGGAAACAGAGGGGGGGAAAAGTTGCAGCCAATATCCTAAGATCAAATATGGATTCCTAAAGAAACGATCCATCTAAGGACTTTTTTTTCAAAAGTGCTGAACTTAAACACCATTACTTTTAACCTACTTTTCTAACTTTCCATGGTTCCTTCTCATAGCATAGTTGAAAATTTAGCAAAAGAATTGATTTACCGTGTCAAAATCTAGTTCTCACCCCACTCAGATAAACCTACTCCACTCCACCTCAAACTCCACATCTAGCCCCTCAGCCAAAACCTCAGAGTCGTTCTTGTATGTTCCTTCTCCTTCACCCACTTCCAATCCAACAGAGAATCTTGCCCATTCTCTCCTTAAACCGGATCCAGATTCCAACACCTGCTCACCACCTCCAACCCACCAGGGACTGTGCAGATTATCACAACAGCTTCCTCACTGGCCTTGCTGGTTCAACCCTCGTCTACTGTCAGCACAGCAGCCTCAGCACTCCTACTAATGCTCAAGTCAGATTGACATTTATCTGCTCAAAACCTAAAAGTGGCTCCACATCATTCAGAATCCCAAGTTCTTACTCTGGCCAACAAGAGGGACTTGACCCATGTACCTCACTTACTTCTCCGACCTCATCCCTTGCTGTTACTGTTTCATGAACTTGGGACAGTGTCTGGCAGAAGGCAGCTGTTAGACAGCGGGTACCGGGCTCTGTTATCACTAGCGTTATTTCCATTACTGCTACTGCTACTCCCAGCACTGTGTTGTCACCCACCACTTGCTCCCCTCCAGCCACACCACCTTTCTTGCTGCCCCCAAACACACAAAGTGGAGTTCTGCCTTTACACTCTGCACTGACTGTTCCCCTTGACAAGAGCACCCCTTTTCCCAGACATCATCCAGACCTTGCCAGGCTATCTGCAGGGCTTCCTCACTCACCACCTTCAGCTCAAATACTCACTCAGTACGTCCTTCTCTGACCACTCTATTTTAAAATTGCAACTGCTCCCTCTAACCATGACACCCCGTCCCCTTTCCTTGTTTAATTGTTTTCCTTACAGCAACTACCACCTTCTAGTATAATATATAATATCTATTTTTTTGTTGTTTATACTTTGTCTCTATATATTTTAACATAAGTTCCAAGAGGGTAGTGATTTTGTACATTTTGTTTACTTCTGTATGCTGGCTAGTAGATAATAAATATTTGTTGAACAAATAACATTCAGTTATTATATTCAGATCATCAAAAACCACTAAGAATTTACTGAATTTAATATCCATTCATGATATTTTTAAAACTCTTTAGAAAACTAGAAATATTACAGTATTCTCTCAATCAGACAAAGGTAGCTTTAAAAAAATTCTACAGGTAAGGTAACATTTAATAGTGAAATATTACATTCCTTCCCCCCAAGGCTAAGAATTTAACAAGGATATCCACTCTCACCATTTCTATTCAATATGGCCCTGGAGGTCTGAGCTAATGAAATAAGGCAAAAAGAAAAAAAGGCATTAATATTATCAAAGATGAAGTTAAACTGTTTTATTCAAAGATGATGACTGTCTGTGTAGAAAATCCAAAGGAATCTATAAAATGTTAGGACTAGTGAGTGAATTTAACAGTATCACAGGGTATAAAGTCAACACCCCAAAATTCATTTTACTTCTAAAGACTAACAAACACTTGAAATATAAAATTTTAAAATATTTATAGCCTCAAAAAATTAAACACAGGTTTACCATATGATTCAGTAATTCCACCTCTCATATGTAAACAAAAGGATTGGAAATAGAGACTTGAACAGGTATCTGTACACCAATCTTCATGGCAGCATTATTCATAATAAACAAAAGATGAAAATAATGTCCATCTATACATGACTGGATAAGCAAGATCTGGTATTTTATATATAGTAGAGTATTATTATACAGTCTGAGAAAGGAATGAAATTATGACATGTGCTACAACATGGACAGGTGTTAAAGGCACTGTGCTAAGTGAAATAAAGCAGAAGGACAAATACTGTATGATTCCATGTATATGAGGTGCCTAAAACAGTCAAATCATACAGACAGAAAGTAGAATGGTAGTTTCCAGGGCTAAGCAAGGGAATGGAGAGCTATTATTTAATGGATACAGAGTTTCAATGTAGGATGATAAAAAAGTTCTGGAGCTGGAGAGCAGTGATGGTTGCACAACAATGTGGATGTACTTAATGCCACTGAACTAAACATTCAAAAATGGTTAGAATGGTATATTTTGTATTATATATAGTATCACAAGAAAAAAAATCATTTATAAAATCATCAAATGCCTAGGAATAAAATTAATAAAAGATGTGCAAATCCTCCACCCTAAAAACTACAAACATGGCTGAGAGAATTTTCCAAAGACATGCATAAATGGAGAGAATTACTACATTTATGATTAGAAAGACTCTATTATTAAGATGTCAAGTCTGCCCAAGTTGATCTATAGATTCAACGCCATCTCCATCAAAACCCCTTGATTTTTGCCTTTGAGTTTGCATTTTCCATGGAGCTGCTTTTTCAATGAACAGGCTGAGTATAAAATTAACACAAAAAGCAAAAGATCTAAAAAGCCAAAACAATGTTGAAGAAGGAGGAAGAGGAGGAGGATGAAAAGGAGTAAGAAGATGAAAAAGGCGAAGAATTTACACTACCATGTTCTGAAACACACTCTAAAGCTATAGTAATTAAGAGCAAGTAGTACTGGCATAAGAATAGACAAGAAGGCCAAAGGGGACAGAATAGAAATTCCAAAAATACACCCAGACAATATGACCATCCGATTTTCAACAAAGACACCAATGAAATTCAGCAGGGGAAAGAAAACTCTTTTCCATATATTATGGGAGCAACTGAGTGCCTTTATTACTCCACACTGTACACACTCCCCCAAAATTAACTCTCAATGGACATGGATCTAATACTTAAATGTGATGGCTAAAACAATAAAGCTTTTTGGAGGAAACCCTAAAATGATGTATTTGGGAACTGCGGCAAAGATTTCTCAGCTAAGATGCAAAAAGCACTAATTATAAAGTGGAAAAAAATATAATAGACTTCATCAAAAGGCAAAACTTTTATTCATCAGAAACACCATTAAGAGAGTGAAAAGGCAGTCTATCGACTAGTAGAAAACAATCATAGTACATATATTTAACAAAGGATCTGTATTAAAAATACATAAAGAATTACTACAAATCAACAGTAAAAAGATAATCATAAAAATAGAAGAATGAAAAATACTCAACATCATTAGTTATCAAGGGAAATAAATTAAACCACAGTGAGATATTAAGAGATCCTCCCAAAAGGACAAAATCTAAAAGACTGGTAATGCCAAGTGTTGGTGAGGACACAGGCAAGTGGGAAGTTTGGTACACTGCTTGTAAAATGGCATCCCGTGTTTGGAAAACTGGTTAGCAGTTGCCAACAAAACTGAACTCACACTTAAATTAAGCAGTCTCACTCATATGACAAAGAGAAGTTAGTCTATATGTCCACAAAAAAAGTGTACAGAAATGTTCATAGCAGCTTTATTCACAAACAAAAAACGGTAAGTGCACCAATGACCATCAACAGCAGAATGAATATGACACAAAGGAACAAGCTATTACTGCACACGGAAGAACCTCAAACACATTATGCTAACTGAAAGAAGCCAGCATCAAAGGTTGCATATGTATGATTTATATGACATTCTGGGAAAGGTAGAACACTAGGGATGGAGAAAAGATCACTGGTTGCCAGGATCCGTTGTGGGGAGGAGCATTTGGATTCTAACGGGAGATTTGGCGGCTGTATCCTGACCATGGCGGTGGTTACAGGAATCTATTATGTGTTAAAACTCATAGAAATGTATACGTAGAAAAACAATGAAGTCAACTGTATGTAAATTTAAGACTATTTACATCTAGTGAAAGGAACCAGACACATTTCTATGCAAGAAAGCATAGTGTACAAGTCCTTTTACCTAAGGCTGAAAAACAGACCAAACCTACCTATGGGGAAAGAACTCAAAAGAGTGGTTAAATTGGGGTCGTGATACGAGTGAGAAAGGGAACTTTCCGTGGTGAAGGAAAAGTTCTAAATTTTTACCTGTGTGGCAGTCACGTGGCTATCGATGTCATTGGGCTTTATACTTAGATTTGTTCACTTTACCCTGGGAAAGTGTTGCAAAAAATGTCTCATCTTGACAGGCATGTGATTATGAAGAGAATGCTCAAAACTTCTTATTTTCCCACAACTGAATTTCAATTGATACACTTAAGTCCTTAAGTTTTTGAGCATTAAGCTTTTTTTCTGGCAGGAAACTAGGTACCTAAAGGAGCTTCTTAATTCTGTCAAATATTAAGTCAGAAGCCAAAGCCACCGGCTCCAGATCTCTAACTTCTTCACTTATTACTAAAAACAGCCTTAGGGGCCAGGGAGCCTGGACTTTCCCTGCACTTTTATGAGACTTTCCTCCATCTTAGCTGAATTAACTCAAAATCTCTATGTGACTCAGTCAAACTGTTACGAATCCAATAAGAAGACGTTTGCATTCTGGGTTAGAGGCACAAGAAAAATGCTATAATAGTTTGAAAAAAAAAACCTCACATCTCCCATAAAAGGTGTATTAATTCCTTTTTGAGTTTTACCAAACAAAAGATGTCTAAATCTTGACTTAAAAGGACGTCAAAGCAACACTTCATTGTCAGTATGCAAACTCTAGAAAATAATGCAGCAAGAAAGCACTAGCCTTCGGATTAGCTACTATATAGACTACTTTCCTTCACCCTCTCAATTCGTAGCCCCCATGGGAGTTTATTAATGTAAGGCTAAGCTCACGTTAATTAAGCTTAACTGCCCTAGACCGCTTAAACAGCTAACCCATAAAAAACGCAGCTGCTGTTGGACAGATAGATTTATCAATCCGAAATCTGTGTATTCATAGATATATAGTGCCTGAGACAAATTGTCCAATAAAACTTAGCTTCCACTGAAAATACACAAGTAACACCCCACAAAAAAACCCACCTTAAAAGGCGAAATTATCCAAGGGGGGAGAGTATAGCTCAAATGGCAGAGTGCAAGCTCAGCATGCACAAGGTCCTGGGTTCGTTCAATCGCCAGTACCTCCTCCAAAAATAAATAAGTAAACCTAATTACCCCCCTCATAAAACAGACAAGCAAAAAAGGCAGAACTATCCAAGAAGGCACTCAGATCTCACCCCCAACTCACCACTCTCCTCTCTGCCCTCACCCTCATTCCCCAAGGAGTAACCACTTTCCTTAGTTTTTAAATTTTCCTTCCTGGTTCTTCTTGCAAAATGAGCAAATACACTCTTTTTTTCTTTTTGGAGGGATCTTTTAAGCTGCCCACCTCACTCCACTGAGGTAACTGTTCAATGCTGCCACCTCCTCACCACCACGTGCCCCCAGCCCTCCCTCTCCAGGGGCTGTCATACAAGAATTACCACTGGACACGTACATCCTCATTCATTATCTGTGGTGCTACTGCCACGAGAACGAATCTGAGCCATTCTTTGATGTTCAAGGCTGCGTCCCCAGGGCCACGAACAGTGTCTGGCACAGAGCAGGCATTCATGCAGAATGAAAGGATAAGTGCCACAGGATCTCCACCAAGGAAAGGGATGTTTTATAATGATCTGATGAGGCAGGGGTGGGCCATCTGAGGAGCTGGCTGAGACCCGCTGCCCAATCATCTCTGACCTGCCAGACTGGCACTAGGGACCCAGAGATGGCCTTACCTGTCAGATCCCCAAGCATCTCGGCCAGCAGCCAGCGATCGATGTGCTGGTAAGTGATGCCCACCACGTGGCAGATAACTGTGGAAATAAGGGACAGAGATGGTGAAGGGCCACCCCCAGGACCCCACTGCCACTACCCCACCCTGGGGAGCCGGGGCTCAGGGAGGGACTTACATTTCCGGACAGAGTCTTCAAAGCCAGCTATACCCTCCAAGAGGTCCATGTTTTCATCCAGGGCCTGCTGTGAGAGGAACAATGTTAACAGCGGTAACGTCAAGAACATGTGTAACACTAACAATGACAGAAGGGAACACTTGAGTTCGCATCCCACATACCACGGTTCTTCTGCATACCGCCTTATGATGTAACAGTGACTCTCTTAATGCCCATTTTAGGGATGAGGAAACCAAGGCTCAGAACAGCTAAGTGTTTTGCCCCAAATCCCAGAGCTGGAGTTTGAACCTGGCAGGCAGAAAACACAGTCCCGAGAGAGGAGCCAGATGCAGATAAGCGACCTGCACTCAACCACCTCCTCTTGGCTCCCGTCTCACTCAAGAGAAACGGCCAGCTGTGCTCCTGTGGCTCATAAGTCCTCAAAGGATCTGCCCATCACCTCCTCCCACTCAGCCCCTCATTCCAGCTGCAGGGGCTCCTCGCTGCCTCTCCGATATGCCAGGCACCACCCACCACCAGGCCTTCATGCTGGCTGTTTCTGGGGCTGGAACTCTTCTCCCCCATAGCTAGTGCCCTCACCTCCTTCAGGCTTCTGCTTAAATGTCACCTTCCCAGTAAGGGCTCCCCCCAACATTAGTGAGGTACACAAGGAACCTGCAAGGACAATGGGAGGAAAGCCAGGAGAGCAGCTGCCCTGGAAGCCAGGGGATGGAAGGGTTGAGGGAGCAGAAGCGGCTGGCTGGACAGGGAAGACGGGGCAAGAACTTCCTAACAGACTATTAACGGAACGTCACTGTGGATCTGGACGAGAGCGGTTCCATGCGTGGGCTGGGGGTTCAGGGGCAGGGGGCTGGCCAAAAAAGCCTCAGTGGACTAGATGGAGTGGGTTCAAGTGAGCCGGGGGGAGACAGGGAGGCTGAGCACAGGTAACCTGTCCAAGAGCAGGCTGCCAAGCGGTTCTGACTCGCCTGAGACCGAGGGTTTCCTAGGATGTGAGAATTGCAGTTTTATTTTATTTTTATGTTTTTTTTTTGAGGGGGTGTAAGTAATTAGATTTACTTATTTATTTTAATGGCGGTACTGGGGATTGAACCCAGGACCCTGTGCATGCTAAGCCAGTGCTCTACCACTGAGCTGTACCCTCCCCCCTGAGACTTGCAGCTTTAAAACTAAGAAAGCCCCAGGCAAACTGGGACAGTGGGTCCCCCAGCCAGGAATACGGCTGGAAAGGGGAGGCAGAGCTGGCAGGGAGTATGGAGATCAAGGGAGAGTTCTTTCAGGCTAGGACTAACTGCAGGGTGGGCGTGCTCTGTGGTGACAGGAACAACCCAGGAAGGCCAAGTTTGCTGATACAGGAGAATGGGGAGAACCGTTGGTGTGATGCCGCTGAGTGGGTGAGAGGGAAGGGCATCGGTGCTCCGGAGGATGGGTGCCTGCGACAGGAGAAGGGACAACTCACCCACTGAAACAGAAAAGTATTCGGTCAGCTGTCGGCAGGCGGCGGGCCAGGGGCAGAAGCTTTGGCTGCTTCTATTTTGCCATGAAATGAGAAGCCAGATCAAAAGTTGAAGGGGAGGAAGGGGAACAGCTTAGCGGTAGTGTGTGTGCCTAGCATGCACAAGGTCCTGGGTTCAATCCCCAGCACCTCTGTTAAAAGTAAACACGTAAATCAGTTGAGGTTGGGGGAAAGTGGTGGGGGCGGTGGTGAGAAGAGCCGTCTAGCACAGCAGGGAGGGAGGCAACACCCTAGGCCGGGAGGGGCTCAGGACCGGACCTCGGTCGTTGTCACCTGCGCCTGATGGGCTCTTCTCCAGCCTTGGGCATCCTGTCAGACACAGGTGTGGAGAGGAGGAGCCCACAGATTGGGCTGAAGGAGGATGTAGGACAGAGGATGGGGGCTGCCAGTCAGGCCCAAGAATGCGGGGCTGGGACCCAACGGGGCCGAGCTGGGAAGCTAGGAGGAAGTGGTCAGAGGGGGGAAATGCCTGACATTCATGGGCAGAGGAGGAAGCAATTACTGGTGAAGACAAGTATAGGCCAGTGGCTCCCAGCCTTCACGGAGCATCAGAAGCCCCTGGGATAATTGTTTAAAATCCCAAAACCTGGAGCACACCCAGGCCCATCACATTAGACTCTGGCAGGATGCAATTACCAGTATTTGTTTTTCTAACTCCTCAAGGGTCCAATGTGCTGAGAACTGGTCTAGGGTGTGACTGGGGTTGAGGGGCTGAGGGCACAGGGAGAACAAGAGATCCAGAAACTGAGGTCAGGAGGGTGGAAGGATCACTGATCTGCCTCTTCGGGCATCTAAGAACGAAGACAGGAGTAGTAAAGAGTGGCAATGAGCTAAAGTCTTCATAAAACGAGGAGCAGTCATCTGGGGGTGGGGAGGCTGATACCAACAAAGAAGGGCAGGAAGTGATAACAGGTGAGCTTCAGGGCTGGGGACTTGGGGAGAGGAGGGGGGGATAAGTCTGGGAGTGGCAGTGAGAAGCTAGGAGGCCACCTGGCCTTCCTTGCACTTGGGAAGCCACTGCAGAAGTGGAAGGCCAGGCTCAGTTAGTGCAAGAGACAGGGAAAGAGAATTTAGAGGATGGAGAGCTTTTGCGGGAAGGACGGGTACGTGTGTGGGCATGTGTGTGTGCGCGCGTGTGCGTGCCTGTGCACAGGGGACGACCTGGGAGTCCTGGCCCCGGGTGAGGAGGACCGTCCCATGAGATCACACAAGCAAAGCCCTGAGCACAGTCCCTGCCACCACGCAGGCCGCCAACATATGTGCACGGTCATGACTTTCAGCAGTCTGCCCCTCATGACCCAGTTACCACTCTGCCCCAGGAACCCAAGGGATGTTACCCAGAAGGCCTGGAAGTGGCAGGTCTCCAGCAGGTCTCCGAGGTACAAAATCTGCCGGATCGGCCATTCTTCTTGCTGGGAGGAGGTGTTAAGGGAAAAAGGCCTGGGAGCCCAAGGAGGCTGCTGCTGCATCCTAGACCATCCACGCCCACCTTGTTCACTGCAGCGTGGTTTGGAATCGCAAAAGGCAAGAGACAACCTAGTGATCCAGTGATGGGGACAATTAATTCAACAGCGGGCCATCCACACGCTGAGATGGAGTCAACCCTTACAGAATTGACCTGGAGAAAGGGATGAGTCCCATCGCCATGTGAATGCAGCAAGACACAGAATGACTTGCGCAACAGCCCCCATTTGGGTGGGGAGAAATCTGTATCAAAACACACATGCCTGCACCTGTGCAGCTACAGGGCCTCTGTGGGAAGCACCCAAGAATGCAAACAACTGCTGTCTGCGGGAGGGGAGCAGGTGCTGTGGGAGGAGGAGGAGGAAGCCTTGGCTTTTCCACCGCACACTTTGTTGTACTTTTAACAGTGGACCACATGCCTATTTTTAAGCCACCAGAACACACCGCAGGAGAAGAGGGACAATCTCTCTGGAGGCAGGCACTCCCATGGACAAGCCTGGCAGAGGAGGCTCAATGAGGAAGCCATTTCTCAGCCCAGCCGCCGGTGAGCAGGCCAGTTCACTGACTTTCCCTCAGCATTTCTTCACTGAAGGCCAGCACTGGGCCAGAAAGATGCTGCGCCAGGCCCTGCGGACACATATGCTGAAGGTCAGCGGACAAGCTGGCTCCTCCCAGCTCCTGCTCCAGCCCCCAGCCCCTCCTGTCTCCTGCCTTTACCCAGCTGGGAACCCTCACTGGACTCTTTGTAGAGCATGAGTCCACCCATATCCCTCTGCAGCTTGAAAGCTCCCACGGCTCCCCAGTGCCCTTTCTGAAACTGACCGAATTCCACTTTGACGTCTGGGGTGCAGCTGTATGGAACTTCCTCTCCTGCTTCTAAAACATAGCACCAAGCAATTCTTTTCCTCCTTCTTTCCCTGCATACTGTTCCCTCTGCCTGGATCACCCTTCCCTACCACATCACCCAACTCCTCATCTCTCGGACCTTCCCTCCTCCAGGACGCCTTCCACACATCCAGGCAGGGTCAGGTGCCTCTTCTGGCTCCTGTAACCCCCAGCCCTGCCTATTCCAGGCTGTCACTGACAGGGGACGGGTCTCCCCAACTGAACGGTGAGCTCGGTGAGGACAGGGCTGGGCCTACCTCGGCCTCCACAGCACCCCAGCCCCAGCCAGCACAGGACCAAGCCCAGAGCAGGCACTCGGTGTCTGAGGCTGAACTCCGATCACCTTCTCGTGAGTTCACCTGCCCTCCCCCACACCCGGCCCGGGAGCAGGAAGGATACGTGTGCCTGGTCGATCATACACTTGCACAGCATGAAGTCGGTGTGGGGTAGGTTGGTGAGGGCCTTCACAGGATCTGGGCGGTGACTGTGGTCTGAAAGAAGGCTGGGTTGAACTGGTACCTGAGAAGGGGAAGGAGGGACACAGTAGCAGAGGTGTGCCCAGGTCCCTGAGCCTCACCAGGGCAGGCTGCCCACTGCTTCAGCCCAGAGGCTGGGAGCCAGACATGCCTGGGCTCCAATCCTATCCACACCAATCTCTGCCTGTGTGACCTTAACCTCCCTGACCCTAATACTCTCCTGCTGTGTAGATGGGGACACTTAATCTTCACAGCCACTCAGTAAGGCAGACAATGTCCAGTGATTCACAAACAAATGAACACCTAAATAGCAGTCTGGAACAGTGGTCAAGGCTCTGGAGACAGACTGCCTGGGGTTAAACTTCACTGCTGAGTGCCCTTGGACTACTTATCTTAAACACTCTGTGCATCAGTTTCCCCTCTTGCACGAGGGGACAGTAACAACCAGACCTACCTCACAAGGGCCATACAGCACCTAAGAGAGTTCATGCACCAAAGCTTACAGCACAGAAGCTACCATGTGGGGAGCACTCTCTCAGCAGTGTCATCACCAGTAACAACCTCACAAACACAAGCACCATTATCTCCATTTTACAGGTCAAAACCGAGCCCGTGCAACCTGTAAAAATCAACAAAGCACTGAGGCGGAAGACATCAAACGTCCGCCAGCAGGAGAATAGTCCCACGTGGAACACTATACAGCCATGACAACAAACAAATCACATCCACACAGAGAGGGGATGGATCTCACAAACCCAGGGCTGAGTGGAAGATGCCAGGAGAGCTCCCAGTTCAGAGCAGGCAAACCACAGCTAAGCTAACCGGGATGCACACGTGTGCGGTAAACCCACATAAAGCTGGGCCGTGAGAGCATAAAGGTGGTGAGCAGGGTGGGGGCGGTTGGCACAAAGCATATGAGACAAAGGACGAGGGGCGCCAGCAACACAAAGCTTTGCAATTTGGATGGTGATCACGCGGGTGTTCATTTACAATTACTTGCTGAACTCTGTATTTATGTACTAGCTTTTATGCTTTATAACCAATTTTGAAAACGCCATCCCTCCTCCTGCCCCAACTTCCTTGGCTTCCTAATCCTGAACATCAAAGGAAGCCACATCTTATCCAAAATATGCAAAGAGTTCATACAACTCAATGTCAAAAACCAAAATAAACCAAACCAAACCAAACAAACAAAAACAAACCACCCTGTTAAAAAAAGGGCAGAAGACCTGAACAGACATTTTCCCAAAGATGTACAGATGGCCAACAGACACAAGAAAAGATGTTCGACGCTGCTAATCACCAGGGAAATTCAAATCAAAACCACCATAAGATATTACTTCACAGCTGTCAGAATGGCTATCATCAAAAAGGCAACAAACAACAAAATGTTGGTGAAGGTGTGGAGAAGAGAGAACTCTTGTTGGTGGAAATGTAAACTGGTGCAGCCACTTTGGAAAACAGGATGGAAGTTCCCCACAAAATTAAAAACAGAACTACCAAGTGACCCAGCAATTCCACTCATGACTATATATCGAAAGAAAACAAAAATACTAATTCCACAAGATACATGCACATTTTCATGGCAGCACTATTTACAACAGCCAAAATATGGAAACAACCTAAGTGTCCATCAACAAATGAATGGATAAAGAAAATGTGACACCTAAACACACACAAAATGGAGTATCACTCAGCCATAAAAGAATGAAATTTTGCCATTTGCAACAACATGAATGGACATCGAGGCTATTGTGCTTAGTGAAATGAATCAAAAGAAGACAAATACTGTATGTTTTGACTTACATGTGGAATCTAAAAAATAATAAATAAAACAAATGAATGTAACAAAACAGAAAGAGACTCACAGATACAGAGAACAAACTAGTGGTTACCAGAGGGGAGTGGGGTTGAGGAGAGGCAAAGACAGGGGAAGGGGATTAAGAGGTACGAAATACTAGGCATAAAATTAGCAAGATACAAGGATAATGTACAGCACACGAATATAACTGATATTTTAAAACTTTACGTAAAATATGGTCTATAAAAATACGTAACCACTATGTTTCACATCTGAGGCTAATGTAATATTGTAAATCAACCATACTTCAATTAGAAAAAAAAAAAAGATAGCCACACCCTGCAGGCTACCCCCAACTCCCACCCACCCAGTGTTGTGAGTGGCACCATGCTGGCTACTGGCATGGGGGTGGGAATGGAGGTAGAAACTCACAGCTTTAGGACAGCCAGGTTGGCTTCCAGGTCATAGGCATTCTCCTTGGCCTGTGTCTCCACATAGCGCTCCAGGGTGGCCAGATTCTCAGGATTATACCTAGAGGAGAATAAAGATGGATGAACAGAGAGGAGACAGGAGTTGAGCTCAGTTACTCTATGGGGCCAGGGAGGAGGGTCACTGTAGCCTGCGCCTCTCTCTCTTCCTTTCTTCCCTTTCTTTAGCTCTGTCACTGGCCACTTAGGCTCTACCCAAATACTGAATCAGCTCTATAATTTCTAATAAAACTTATCCACACCCCAGACCTAAGCCAAAGCTCTAAACTGCATCAGAGCCTTGGGTCTTTTCTAGCTTGCCTCCTCAACCTTTCAGACAGCCAGTCATTGCAGACTGTATACCTAGCCTCCTAGACATCTTTGCTACCCACCCTTACCTTCCCTCCCCAGATCTCATACTGGTCTAGCCCCGTCCTCTCCTGCCTAGCTCCCCTCATCACACCCTGACCACTACTGGTTCTAACTAGCTACTTGGTTTGTTTGGATTCTGAACTGGGAACCCTATGAAAGCATGGCCTGCGGCTGTCTTGGTCAACTCTGGTCTGCAGCATTGCCCAGCACTCACAGACTAGATTTTAGTAAACATGTGTTAAATGAATAATGAGAGGTGAAGGAAGGGAGAGATAAAGAGGCACTAAGAGACACGAAGAGACTGAGGAGCAGACACAGAGAGACATTAAGGCAATTAAAGGGGAGAGTGGCGGTAGGAAACGCTATCTTCTGCCTTTAGGTCTTCGCAGTGCTATTTCCTTAAACATCTCCAGGATGATAGGTGAGAACCCCAGGGCAAGCCCAGGACTGACCACGCCTTACTCCAGAAAATTCTCTCCTCCACCCCGCTTGGCCAGAAGCGCTCCCTACCACCGAACTCAGACCTGTCGATACCCTTGAGCGTCTTGCCCACGTTTGCTCTCACCTGCTCAAACATCGCCAGGACTCCGTCGCCTCCCACACCCGGGGTGAAGCCGCAGACCCGGCCGCCGCAGACCCGGCCGCCGCGGACTCCTCCAGGACCGGAAAAGGAAAGACTGGTGGAAACGGAAACTACGTCATTGTTTTCGCTCCGGGGCAGTTAGCGCATGCGTGTATGCTCCACCCGAGCAGAATCAACGGCGTGAGAAAAAGCCTGGTCTAGCCAAGTGCGCAGGCGCCTTCTCGTGGCACGCTGGCGAGGAGGCGGGGCTGAGGTTTTCCCCGGCCTCGCGTACCCTGTTCTAGTGCCTGCGGTGTGCGCGCGAGCTGCCAGGGAAGGAGACGGATCCCTGACGGCGTGCACGCACGTCGCGTTGCTCGCGACCCTGAACTCAAAAGCTGTGCTGGAATGCACGTATCAGTCTCCCTTTGGGCCATGGCCAAGTCCCGAGGAAGGTGCTTTTTGAGGTCCCCTTTGCCTCACGCCATGATCCCTAAAGCAAGATCCGAGCTCCACAATTTCAAGTCCTGAACCCAGTCCCCACGCTGCACCCTGACGCCAGGGTTAGGGGCCTGCAAAGCTGTTGTGCTCTGCCTGTCAGGGACAGGGGTGAGGGGCTCCTGGACCCCGCCAGATCACGCCCAGTCCCCATAGGCTCCTGTCTTGTGGGTGAGAGCGAGCACCGCATGTGTGTACAGGTTCTGCACACTGCAGGCATGAAAGCACATGCATGTGTCGTATATGTGGAGGTATATGCTCTGGGTACATCCACATGTACGCACACGGGTATCCAGACACGTGCACGTTGACTGGTCTTCACACTGCACAGGGGGTTACCACTAAGTGCTTTATGAGCCCCACCCCCCACTACCCCGGAACAGTAATGGACACTGCATGGTCAACCCCGTGCAGACCTGCCGTCTACCGGTTGTGGCCAAAGTCTCAAGCACTCAGCAGAGGTTCAACTACAGTTTTTAGCTGCCACCCAGAACGAGGGAGGGAGTGTTAGGGCACCCCCCCCCACCCCAGGTCATAATTAAGATAGTTTGCATCTGGTTTACATTCAGCCCACGGCCCTGGAGGTGGAGGGGGGTCCCCTGGGTCCCAAGGCAAGCTGCCTCTCACAGGCTTTCAGGGCCCAGGGGACAGGGGGTGGAGCCGGCCGCACAAGCCTGCTGGGGCAGGAAGCCAGCGTGGGGAGGGGGAAGGCCACAGCCAGTGGAGGCAAGACAGTTGCAGGGCCTGTGGGGAGGGAAGGAGGTGCCAGCACTCTGAGCCCTGAGGCCCTGCTGGCCCCTGGGCACAGGCCCAGCTCCGGCCCCCAGGAATGGACCTTGCAGACCCCGACATCTCTAATAGGGACCCCCGGGACCACTATGACCTGCTGCAACGGCTGGGCGGCGGCACCTATGGGGAAGTCTTCAAGGTGAGGAATCCCCTCCTTCTCCATCACCCTCAGACCAGAGATCTTTGGGGTGAGGCCCAAGAAGGGAAGGGGATGCAATAGGGTCCCAGTCCTTGGCTTTGGTTCAAGGATGCTGAGGAGAGCTCAGGCGAATGGAGCCTGCCTGACTGCCAACTTCCCCTTTATAAGGCTCGAGACAAGGTGACGGGGGACCTGGTGGCACTGAAGATGGTGAAGATGCAGCCTGGTGAGGAGAGAACCCAGGAGTGCCTTCCCCACACCCCCACCTCCTGGGACACTGGGATCTCTCCCAGAACCCTTCCCTGCAGCGGCCTTTTCTCTCCGGCCCCTCCTTGCAGATGATGATGTTTCTACACTTCAGAAGGAAATCCTCATCTTGAAAACTTGTCGGCATGCCAACGTCGTGGCCTACCATGGGAGTTATCTCTGGTGATGAGCTTAAGACCTGCCCTGGGACCCAGCCCAGCCCCTACCCCCGAACTCCCATTCCTGACGAGGGTACCCCCTACCCTGACCTCAATCATGGATCCTCATTTTTAACTGGGGCACCCCTAACTGGATCTCCAAGTCACTTCTCTGACCAAAGGATCCCCAAATCTAATCTCCAATCCAGAACTCCCATTTCTTACAAGGGGTCCCCAAAATGGATCCCTTTGTAGTAACCAAACCTGAACCAAGTCCCCTAAAACCAATCTTTCATACTCCTACTCATCGGGTCCCCCGGTTTCACTTTCAGTTCCTTTAATATGAACCCCTAAATTCCCTGACCCTCAAACTAATATCCCAGATACCTCAATAATGACTTCTGTTCCCTATACCTGGCACCTTGGCCTCCTCTGTCGCCTCCGAACTTTCACAGCCTGTGAAGTCTCTACCATGTCTTCTAGATTAGTGTGGAACAGCAGAGGTGCTCTGGCTTAGGAGCCCAAAGACCTGGGTTTGATTCCACTTGACCTTGAACATATTATTTCCTCTCTGAGCCTCAACTTCCCCATCGGTAAAATGGAAATGGGACTGTCTCACTCTGGTGGGCGAGAGAGAGATGGCAGCTCTTACACTGAAGATCTTGTTGAACTAGAACAAGGCAGTGGGCTAGGAGCTGTCCTACAAATGATTTATTACTGCTATTGTGATTGCTCTTGAACTGTTGTAGGCTGCAGAGGCTCTGGATCTGCATGGAATTCTGTGGGGTGGGTTCTCTCCAGGGTGTCTACCAAGGTGAGAGGAGCCCCTGCTCCTCCAATCCACCCCTTCTGTCCCTCTGCCATTGTGTCTCCTGGGACTGCATTTCTGGTCCATATTTCACACAATGAGCCCCTTCTCTGGGCCTGACCTGACCTGGATGATGCTGGGGATGTGACAGAGCAGGCCCTGAGCCCTGTCCCCCAGGACCTGAGAGTCCAGCCCTAGTCTTTTTGCAGGCAGTGACCCCTCCTCCTTCCCCCGCCCCATCTTCCTCTGTGTCTGCTTTTCCTCGCCAAGGTCTACTCACAAATTTGAGTATTTCTGCATTTCTGGCTCATTGTCATTTCATGCCCACATGTTCATTTAAGGAGTGAAGGCATTTCTGATTCTCTCAGCCTCCTTTTCGCTCTCTTGGAGCATTTGAGGGTGGGGGCGGGGTGGGTCTCTGATCACTTCTGGATTACTGATGTGCACCTCTGTCTCTGACCATCTCCCTGTCTCCACAAAGGTCAGGAAAGGAAGGACTTCATTAGGAAGTCCTAGGTGGGGAAACTGAGTCCCACAGAGAGGAAGTGACTCACATCACCAGCTGTCAGACCTGCTCTGTGCCCTCTCTGTGTCTATATTGTCCCCTCGGAATCTCTCTTTCTCGATGTGTCTGTTTTCTCACTTATTGGTCTCTGCCCAACTCTTTCTTTCTCTGCCTCAGTTTGGATCTGTTTCTGATTTTCTGTCCCTGTCTCTGTCTCTCTCTGCCTTTCCTCATTTTAACAAAGTCACATCACCTTCTGCTCAAAGCCCTCCCAAGCCTTCCATTTCCCTCCAACAATAAGCCCAAATTTCGCATCACAGTACTCGAGTCTGACGCCCACAACCACCCCAGGCTGACCCACATTCTCTCCACTCCACCCACTTTGCCATTTTCCAGGCCCACCAGGCAATTTAATTTCCTACCTCCGGGCCTTTGCACTTGCTCATCTTGTTCACGTTGAGTGGGAATGCTCCCATCCTCAACCCCATCACCTTCTCAGAGTTGCCTTCACTGATCACCCAGTATAAAATGTCATACCCCTTCCCACACATATTTCCTGTTGTCTTTTCTTGCTTTTGTTTTTTTCTATTTATTCGCATCTCACATACTGTTTCTTTCCCCTATTTCTCTTGTCTACTGTCCGTTTCCCCCACTGGAATATTCTCTCCACGAGGGTGGGGATCTCTGTCTCTGTGTCCACAGCTGTGTCCCCATTGCCTACCACGGCACCTGGCACACAGTAAATGTGTAGTCGGTTGAATGAATCTATCTCCCTCTAGCCTCTGGTTCCCTGTATTGCTGCCTCTCTCTTTTGCTGACCATTCCTTGTCCCCTCATGTTACCCCCTCCCCATGTGGTACGTGGTGTGGGTGGCAGCCAGGGGCTCCTGGGGCCAGGTTTCCTGGTCCCCATCTGACACCCTGCCGGTGTGACCTTTGCAGTCACAGGCCCCCTGTCAGAGCTCCAGATCAGCTATATCTGCCGGGAAGTGCTCCTGGTGAGGCGATGCTTGGTGGGTTTGGGTGGGGGGAGGAGATGCTTGGTGGGTTTGGGTGGGGGCAGGGCCCTGCTCAAACCCCAGAACACTCACAGCCCCCCTCTCCACCCTCCTCCCCAGGGACTGGCCTATCTACACTCACAGAAGAAGATACACCAGGACATCAAGGTGATCTGGGGGCAGAAAAGTAGCCTTGGTGTGTGGGGGCCTCTGGGAGATGGTAGTGGTATTTGGAGGGCTCAGTCGTTGTGTGACCAGGGAGCAGAGGCAGAGTTGGGCTGGCAGTAGGGAGGGGTGTCTGTGACAGCCTCTGATCCCCCCTCTATTCCCCAGGGAGCCAACATCCCCATCAACGACCCTGGGGAGGTCAGACTGGGTGAGTGTGGCTGGTGGGGGTGGGGAGGGGGACTGGCTGGGAGCCAGAGGGGACAGGGACCGTAGGTCAGTATGTCTCTCCCTCTGCCTCCAGCTGACTTTGGTATATCGGCCCAGATCGGGGCCACACTGGCTCAACGCCTCTCTTTCATTGGGACACCCTACTGGTGAGGGGTGCCTGGCTGGCAGCCAGGGGTGGTGCGGGGTTGGTGGTGGTGGGCAGCGGCTTTCCCCACCATGGATCTCTTGGAATCTCTATCCTGCCTTTTTTTCCTGCCTCTGCCTTTCTCTGTTGAGCGATCTGTGTACTCTGTGGCTCTCCCTTGAGTTTTCCATTTCCCTAGATCTTCCTGTGCATGTCTCCCCTCCACGTGTTTTTCTCAGTGTTTCTGTTGATTTTGATCCTGATCTCTGTCTCTACATATCTGTCCATGGCTGTCTTTTTTGTCTGTTTCAGTCTGTGGCTCTCCCTGTCTCTTTGCCTCTCTCTGTCTATGTTTTCTAGTCTATCTCTGACTCTCTGTCTTTACCTCTCTCCGTCTTTATTTCTGTCTCTCTGCCTCTTTATGTGTCTGCATCCAACTGTCTCTGTGTCCCATTCTCCGGCTCACTCCCTGTCTCTCTCCTGTCCCCCCACCCCCTACCTAGGAGTCTCCCCTCACCTTCATCATGTCACCCCTGGCTCTCTGAGGGTCTCTGCCCCTAGGATGGCTCCAGAAGTGGTGGCCGTGGCCTTGAAGGGGGGATACAATGAGCTGTGTGACATCTGGTCCCTGGGCATCACAGCCATTGAATTAGCCGAGCTACAGCCACCCCTCTTTGACGTTCACCCTCTCAGGTAGGCAGATGTGGCAGGTCCCCCTGGTCCCAGAGATCCCACTCGACTCTGACCCTGAACACCACCCCCCGCCTGATTCCCCACATCAAGACCCCCCTACAGGGGATCCCTCTCCCTTCGAACCCAACCCGAGAACCTCAACCCAGAAAGCATTTTCTCCAGTCCACACCAGGAGCCCCCAGTGCAGGAAGTCCTGTCTTGAGGCTCCCCTGAGACTTCTGGAACTCTGTAACATGATGAGCAGCATCCCCTGGAAGTGGCGTCCTATGCATCGTAAAACCTACCCCTCATTCTCCTCCTGTCCCTCACTGCTCTCTGCTGACCTCAGTGCCATCGGGGGTTCCTCACATCGTGAGATCTGACCTCCACTGAGAAGTCTGAATCCCATGTTCTGTCCTTGCATTCTAGAGATCTCTTCATCATGACCAAGAGTGGCTATCAGCCTCCTCGGCTAAAGGAAAAAGGCAAATGGTAGGAGAGAGTCATGGGAAGGCGGGGGAGAGAGGGCAGAGTCAGGGCTGATGGTCTGATGGGAGGGTCTCTGGTCCCCTCATCCCAGAACTTGCCGTTTGGGGGGGTTATTTATCTATTTATTTACTTTTAGAGGAGGGGGTTGAACCTAGGGCCTCCTGCATGCTAAGCATGCGCTCTAACACTTGAACTGTACCCTCCCCCAGTACTTGCCTTTTTCTTCCCAAGGTCGGCTGCCTTCCACATCTTCGTCAAAGTCACCCTCACCAAGAGCGCCAAGAAACGACCTGGCGCCACCAAGATGCTCAGTGTGAACCTCCCCTCCCTGAGCAGCCTTCCCAAACTCACCCCCTGTGAGAACACCCCAGGGCCTCCCTCGGCTCCCTAGAACACTGATGATTTTATTCCACAGAACGCCTATGGCCCTTTCAAAGTCCCTGCTCCCTCTGAAATCCCCAGGGCTCCGCCTTCCAAGACCCTCCAAATTGTACCCCAGACCTTTCCCCCAAGATATGCTGAGTTCTAAAACCTCACAAGTTGCCAACGGCTTCAGGACCCATTCCTTGGGGTTCTCTGGAATTCCAGGGGACACCCGAGACACCTCTGGAATTCTCCAACTTCTCTGAATTCGTCTGATCCCTTCAGACACCTCAGAATCCCCCAGGTGGCAGCTGCCCAGACTTCCCCACCTTCTTCCTCTATTGGCACCTTCACCGCCAGATTCCCTTAGATGGGTTCTCAAGCCCCTGTGCCAGCCCTCTCCCTGCAGCCCAGCCCTCTGTCTGCTGACCGGCTCCTCCTCCCACCCCCAGCACCGACTGTTGTCCCAGCCCGGGCTAAACAGAGGCCTGATCCTAGAGCTTCTTGACAAACTGAGGAACCCAGGGAAGGGGGCAGCTGTTGGCGAGATTGAAGATGAGGAGCCTGAGGTGAGTGGGCCTTGCTTGGATGACAAAAGCACTGGACGGTCCCCACCTTTGCTCAGGCTGCTCCCCTGCCTGGGGTGTCCTTTGTTGCCTCTCTTAGAAGGAGAAAAGCCAGGGAGCATGGGGGGCTTGGCACAGAGCTGGGGGCACAGAGGTTACGGGAGAGCCGAGGGCTCCAGACTGGGCTGCTGGAGGCCAGTGGGCCTGATGCGGCTGCCGCTCTGCCCAGCTACCCCCCGCCATCCCTCGGCGGATCCGATCCACCCATCGATCCAGCTCTGTGGGGATCCCAGATGCGGACTGCTGTCGTCAGTAGAGAATCCTTAAGCTTTGGAGACCCTTGTAACCCCCTCATCAGATTGCCAGAGACCCCAGAGACCCTCCTCGCTTCTAAACAGACCCTCAGAGGCCCCCCATTACCATCTGATCCCACAAGAGGCCCCAGAGAACCTCATCTACAAAATGATTCTAGAGACCCCTACCTCTCCACTCTGCACACTGACCCCATAAGATTTCCTATAACCACCAGGACTCCCAGAGACCTCAGAAACCTTGTTCTGATCCCAGATACCCAAGTGGAATCTAAAAATAAACACTCTATAACCATGTTGAGCCCCCATCGCCCTGATCACAAATCTTGACCCCAAAATGAGACCCCTGTAAACCAAGATCCCTCCCCTGAAGGGACAGCTCCAGTCCTAAGATCCTGGCTGCAGACCACTCCCCCACCCCAGTTCTATTCTTTCTATTCCCGAATCCATGTCCCCAGCTCACTGTGTGTCACCTGCATACCACCCCACCCCACCTCCTGTGGCGGCACATGGAGTTCAGGAAGCTCAGAGGCATGTAGTCCAGACCCACAGCTGACACGGTGAGATGCCTCCCCACTGCCCCGCCACCCTCCACTCCCCCTGGGCCACTGCTGACTCTTTCCTATCCCACAGGCTCGCTTACAGCCCCTGGAGGCTTCAAGAGCAGCAGTCCTAGGTCAGGGACCCTCAGCGTGGGAGGGGGGCTGGGATATTTGTGGGGACCTCCCGAGGCTCATGCCTGTCCCTCCTCAGGAGGAACCTGTCAGAGTCCGACGAAGACTACGACGACGTGGAAATGTGAGAGAGCACCTCAGACCCCAGCCAGCCCCACCATCCATGACCCCAACCTCAGCCCCTGCTTTCCTTCCACCACTAAGCCCGGAAACCTGGCAGTACACTCAGTACCCACACCTTCCTTCACCCTAAACCTGACCCTCCCAGACCAGCCCCACTCTCCTCCCCACCAACCCTTCACCCCTAACCTCACCCCAACTCAACCCTGGACCCCCTGCCACATCCAAGTCCCCAGCTCGTCCTAGATGTTGCTCCAACACCCAGACCTCAACTGCAGCCATAAACCTCAACCCCTGGCCCTCATCTTTCTTCATCTTCTCACCCAAACTCACACTGAACCTCAGCCCCTGGGAATTCTGCCCCCTCCAGACCCTCAGTCCCAGAACTCAACCTCAACCAGGAGTCAACCCAGGCCCCCATCTCCCTCAGCCCCAGGCCTGGGGGAGATCCATTCCACACATCTCATCTGTAATATACTCCCATGTGGCGTGCCCAGCACCAAGTGAGAACCCGACCCCTAGGAGCTCATAGGACCTGTGTTACTAGGTGGCTGTGATGATGCAGAGACCTAATGCACTGTCAACACTGATATCCAAGAGTTGCTGTTGCTATGATCGTCATGGTTATTAGTCCTTTCACCCTCAGCTCCAGCCCAGACAGAGTCACATCCTGGCCCTCCTGAGCTCAGACCTCCAGCCCTAACCCACCCGAGTACTTGCTCCCAAAACCCTCCTCCCCCGCTTAAGCCATCTGTGTGTTTCTGCCCTACCCTCGCAGAAGATATACCTCCTCCTCTACTCCCCAAGGTAAGGTTCTGGGCAAAAGCTGGTGGGCTGGGGGCCAGGAGGCCAGGGTCCACAGATGGTGGGATACCAAGCTCTCCAGGGCTGGAGTCTAGGACACTAGGTCCCTTGAAGTCTGGGACGACCAGGACGATGATCCCACTGGGATCTGGAAGTGGCATCCCTGAACCTAGGTGTGGGACTCAAAATATTTAGCCTGATGAACACTCATCAGTAGCTGGTCCTCGGAAACTCCTGCTGTACCCAGCATTCCCCCTTTAGTTGCCGGAGTATGTTGATGTTGTTGGGGGGGCGGTTAGAGGGGAAGGCTGGAGTGGTGGTCGGATATTGTGGGGAGGGTCAGACCCATGATGCAGCATCAGTTCTGGCAGAGGCAGACTGCAGGGTGCCCTCCCTCGGAGATCATCTCATGTATTTCCCCACCTTCCCTCCCTGTTTCCAAAGCCCAAGTTCCGTTCTCCATCTGACGATGGTCCTGGGGGGACTGTGGATGAGGGGCAGCTGAGCCCAGGGGTACTGGTCCGCTGTGCCAGTGGGCCTCCCCCCTGCACCCCCCAACTTTGGGCTCCCCCAGCCACCCGAAGCCCCCACCTAACCGCTCACTCAGGTAACAGGGCAGGCTGGGGTAGGAGGTGGGCATAGGTGGGGGTTGTTCAGGGCAGGGGGGGGTGATTTGGGGGCTGATTTTCCCCACCCCATCTCAGAACCTTCCCTCTGGAACCCAGCCCTCCGGGAGCCTGACCAGCCCCCGCTTTTGCCCCCCAAGAAGGAAAAGATGAAGAGAAAGGTGAGGCCAGCTGTGCTGAGGACTCACACCTCTGATCGGGGCTGGGGCTGCCTGGTTGGGGTTGCGGGGCTGAAGACTAATAATGATGACAGGTGACATTTGTTGAGCAACTCCTCTGTGCCAGACCCTGACCTCATGTCTTTACATGGTGTATACCTTCACAGATGGAGATAGATAGCACAGAGATAGATATTGTCCCCCATTTAAAAATGGGGAAACTGAGGCACAGCGGGGTAAGTAGCTTTCGAATGTCATAAACTTTCAGGAGGCAGAGGCAGGATTTGAACCTTGGCACTCCAGAGTCTTAACCACGGCAACTTCCTGTCCCCTCCTCTCTTCTGCTGGATGGGCTGCTGCACTGCCCCTATGGCCCACCCAGGGATGTGCCCTTCTTGTAAAGTTGTTCAATGGCTGCCCTCTCCAGATCCACAGCACGGTGGCCTCGACACACCGTTCCACCAAAGTTGAGCATTCAGGAGAGTCTCAGAGAATGAAAGTCCAGACAGATCATTAAGCTTATCTGTGCTTGCTTGCTGAGTGGCCCAGTGAGGACTGAAAGGGAGGGGGTCAGACTCCAAAGCTCAGGCTTGTCATTCTGTGATGCTGGGCCACTTGCAGAGACATAAGTTACATGAACTTCAACAAAGAAACTAGCAGTGTGTGTCATTTCCACGTTCTTGTGGAATGATGGAGAAATACGATGTGGTTCTAGGATAATTAAATGAATACTTGACTTGTTGAACGACCATGTATAAAGGCACTGACAGATGAGCTGATGTGGGCTTGGAGTAAGACGCTTCGTGGCCAACCCACTGTTAAGTCCTCAGTCACGCCCTCCACAGCAATTCTGTTTATGACAGGAATGAAAATGTGTCAGTATTATGTATTTAATTTGTAGTCACGTGAACACCAGAAGGATAGCAAAAATGACAGACTCATAATTTAAAGTGATGTTCACCCACTAAAATACTGGGCTGAGTTTTCTCCAACTTATTAATAAGAAAAATTCCATACACTTTTAAAAAAGGTTGAAAGAATACTGTAATGAATGCTCAGCTAAGGAGTACTTAGGTTGAACAACATTAGTATTTTATCGGTTTTCTTTACCTGGTTTTCTAAATATTTATTCTTTTAGCAATTTGAAAGCAAGCTGCAGACTTCATAAAATTTGACTGCTGAATACTTCCTTATCTCCTAAAAATAGTCTCCTGTCACTCAAATTCTAACCATCACATCTAAGAAAATTAATAGCAATTCCGTAAGTTTGTGATATCCAGTCCATACTCAAATTTCTTTAATTTTTTATGGTGGTAAAATATTTATAATACAAATACTATTAATTACCCTTTTGCTAATTTTAAGTGTACAGTTCGGTGGCATTAAGTACATTCACATTGTCATGCAACCATCACCACCATCCTTCTCTAGAACATTTTCTTCATCATTCTCAATTCTTGATCCACTGAATTTGATATGAAACTTTGTAGGGGCAGGGCCTATAATCTGACACATGGATCTAAAAGCCAACTTCATAAGCACATGGCTGAGGAGGTAGCAACTTACCTGTGACACGAATAAAAAAAATTGGGGGATTTTAGTCAACAATAAGTTCAATAAGTTTGTGAGTGCCATAGTCCTGGACTCAGGGAAGACTGAAGTCTGCCATTTTCTGCCCTGCTCAGACCCTCCTGGGAGCATCATGTCCAGTTCTGGGCTCCACACCATTTGGTAGTCAGAAAACTCTTGTCAGGAAAATGAAAGGATTTAAAACAGGCAGTCTCTGAGAAAGAGAGGAAGAAATTGGACATTTGAGGCTTGAGGAAAAAAACAAACAAAAACTGTTAACACCTTAAGTAAGAGATGTCATTTCAACTTGCTTGGAATATTTAAAGAACTCCCATTTGGAAGGTATGTTTGTTTTTTCTAAGGGGTAGTTCTCGGGCTAATAAGAGGGAAGTGCTGTGGGGAAGGCTTCAGTTTAGGTGAATAATTTAATCATAATGACGGGAGTTGATTAGAGTGTGGCCTTAGGAAGCAGCCAGTTCCTTGTCACAAGCGGCATCCACTCTAACACTTGGCAGAGGAACTCTAAGCACTGAGTGGCTTTTTAGACTAGAGGACTTTAGGGTCTCTTCTGTACAATGTTTCATTTAGGATTCTTTGAGTTGCAAGAAATAAACCCAGACTACCTCCTTCTCTTGAACTGTTGCATGTGACCAGTGGCAGGACTGAACACTGAAACTCAAGTAGGACAGAGCACACATGCTCGCTCCCCTCTCTCTCCCCTGCCCCCTCTCCAACTTGATGTGTTCTCTTTCTCACTCTGCCCACCCCACCTCTGGCCTCAATTTTTCTCATTGATTTGGCAGCAGCCTGGTTAGAAAAAAACAAAAACAAAAACAAAAACAAAACAGCTGCTGACTATTTCTGATCTTAAGATGGTTGGTTGAAAGATCCTGGAGACAGGCCCTGTGTTACCAGTCATCTCTGGCCAGGGAAAAATGATGATGGACAAATTGGCTGGAGCTGTCCAGTTGTGAGCTCTCTCAGGTAACAAGGGACCCTGTGATGGCAGCTCAAATGCTACGAAGGACAGGGGTGGGCATGGAGACCCTGTCCTGCCTGAAATGATGTGAGGGGCCAGTCCTGAAGGAAAATAGTCCTCTGCAGGGTCCTTCATGGCCACCTCAAGTCACCCTGAAGGAGAAAATGCTGGAAGGTCACCCGGACGCTCCACATGAAATGTTGTAACATAGTTGGGGGCTGCCGGGAAAGCCCTGCTACCCACAGACTGGCCAGGAATGCAGCAAATAAAGTGAGGCTTTCTTTTCTGAGAAATGATGGGGGCAGGGTGCAGCTGTGAGGCCAGGGCAGGGGTGCAGACATTTGAATTGTGACTGAAAGCCAAGGGTGAGGCCTGGGACCCATGAGACCACAGCTGAGATCTTAAGAGTTTTAGTAAAAAAAAGTCCCTGCTTCCTTTACACCCAGGAGAACTGAAGGTCCTCAAGGTGCAACAACAATTCAGTGGTAGAAAAAGTCTTGAACATGGGAGTCCCCTGGCCCCTGATATTTCTCCTACTCTATAAACCATCCTGCCTCTGAGAAATTACCTTATCGCTACCTTATCTTCCTGGCATTTTTGGTTTGAGAAGGACCCAGGCTTGGCTCTCAGAGAGAGGCCAAATGTCCCCAAGCACCAGTTCTTGAGGTCATTGCAAAGACACCCACGGAGGAACTTTCCATTTTAATCTTTGTACCAGTTGTTTGAGTGTCACGTTCATGCACCCTCATTTTGCTATGAACTTATTCATTTTGGGGCAAATTCTACAAGTCACAGCAGGGATTTCAAAGAGAGAACATAAATGCAGGACATGCCCCTGGGAGCTAAGTCCCCGTCCTTGTGCCACTGCCCACCCCCGGCTTTCTACGTCCTGTCTCTGTCTCCCCCACCCCCATCAGCCCTCTAAGGCTGACCTGGAACCAGGACATTTCCAGGAGTGAGGGAGGCAGGCTTTGGGATGAAGGGCTGTTAGTGCAGCTAGGCTGGCGTTTGTATAATCCGTCCCGGAAGTGGAAGTAGGATGATGGCGTTGACGGCGACAAGGATGAAAATAGGTTTCAGGTGGATCTGCTTTGCTGTTCTGACAGCGTCATCTGAGCACCCAGGTAACTAACGAAATGAGAGCTATAGGGAGCGGATGCTGCTGCTTCTCTGAAAACCCATACGGGGAATGCCAACGGTTTGAATGTTTCATTATACTTTATATTTCATAAGATCCTGCAGGGTACAAAAAGAATAAAAAAGTAATGGCTGGAAATGGAGAAGCAGGAGTGATGAGTCCTGGAATTGAAAATAAGCATCACCCTTGGTTACTGTGGGTAAATAATATACTATAAACACCTTGAGAGTGGGGAGTGGTGTGGAAAAAGGCAGTGCCTGAAAGTAGCAGCACTGACATGGCTCTAAATAGGGCTACAAAAAACAATTAGGACAAAAGAGAGACAACTTCACTCTCTCTCCCTGAACACTGATGCCAGAAAATAGAAAAGGGGGGCCCTTTGGGAGAATTTGTTACAGAATATAACTGTGGCTGCAACAAACACGTTCTGGTCTCACAATGAGTTACAGATGAAACCTATGTCTATGACAAATGTGCCTCGTGTGAAAGCCACAGCACTTGAAAATATATGTTTTTTTTTTCCTCCCTGCATCTCTTGATAGGGAACAAATAATCTATGGAAGACATGTCCATGTTCATGCACAGAATAAATCAAGAGTCAGCCCAGCAGGCTTGGGTATGACACGCAGGCCAGTAAAGAGCGCCCACTGCTTTCTGTTCCAGCAATCTGATAGCCTCCTCAAAATTCAAGCCATTCTGTGTGGATATCTGCTCTTGAGGGTAGGCTTCTAGAGGGTGGCAATGCATCTTTTTCATCTGGTCAGCAATGCCAACTTTAGATGACTCTTTGGATTTTGGAACTAAGGCAAAATGTGGGAAGATGTTAGTTTTCCCCCAGCAAAGGTGTGTTTTAAGCACAAAAGGCTACCTGTTGGATACGTGGAGCACCATTTGTGTGGAGAGTGTTGCCACAGGGACCTCAGGGAGGGTAATGTAGACAGTGTGCGATGGGCTAAGGAAGAGACTTTCACATTTTTTGACCTACACTGAACACATTTTATGTGGAGATGCATCACACACACGGAAGGTTTCATGAAACAATGATTACTCTAACTATGTGCAGCACATCTTAATTTTCCCATCCCATGCCATTCCAATTTATTCCATTGCTTGCTTCCATCCTTCCTTCCTCCCTCCATCTCTTTCTCTTCCTTCTGTATATTAAATTGGTTGTGGCTTAGTGTTTGAACAGCTCTGCACTAGGGGACATGAAGAGACACAACAGAGCATCTGTGTTCTATCCAACAAGCTGACTGTAAGCCTTAGGAGGGAAGAATTATCCCCAAAACCTAGCTCAGGGTATAGTGTGCTGCAGATACTAAAGAAATGTTCCTTATCAACACCATCTACTAATTACTTGACCTTGGGCAAATCATCAACTGTTCTGTGCTTCTATTTTCTCATCTGTTAAAAGATACTAATAATACTTACCTCTTGGCATTGTTGTGAGGATGAAAGGATTTAGAACAGTGCTTGACATGTAGTTTGTCATCATTTTTGTTGGTAATCTTATGATTAAAGACGCGGTGGTAAATGCTGTCAGTTCTCGCCAATTTACTTGGCTATTCTCTCATTCATCCATTTCTACAATGCCTTCTAAGTTCCCTGAACAATGCTAAGCATTTTGCATTAGTTACTCTTGTTATCATCTCAATAATTCTATGAGGCAGGCACTGTTAGTCTCAGTTTATAGGTGAGGCTTAGAAGGGTGAGCTACTTGCCTAACATAGCTAGCCCGTTGCACCAGGTCTAGATGACTCAAAAGCCTGAGACAAATGGAGGCAAGTGAAGTCGAGTAGAGGGTGTTTCAGGCAGATAGATTTGCACTTGAAGAAGTTTAGGGACGGGGTCCTAATACTTTATTTTGTATTTGTTGTTTCCCCTCTCATCTTCATGAACACTTGAATTGGATGAGTGTAAGGAAGGTAGCAAGATACACTTCATTTGTGACATAAGAAAGAAACAAGAGAAGTCTTGGTTATCTTTTTTTCAAGCTCCCATACAACTACTCTCTTTCAGAAGCTGCTTCTCCTCAGTGCTGTGGGTGTGATCCTGCTTGGTGAGCAGATTAGAGTCATCCTGAACGGAATACTGCTCCAGATTTGATGGAGGTCAAGGAAATGTGGCAAGAGATAGGTTCTCTGCAAAGCAGGAACAAGAGACAGCCTAGGTCAAATGGGGAAATCTGAGACAATGGAGTACCAAGTGAATAAGAACATTTAAATGGTTACGGTTCTGGAACTGGTGTTGTCAGGGAGTGCGGCTGGACAGGCAGTGACTGATTTCCCAGAGTGGGTTTTATCTGCCCAGTTAGAACTTGTGAGGGGCTGGGGCTACCCCATCTTTGGCCTAAACCTTCATTTTTGAAACCCAGCTTTGATAAGGGTGGCCATTATAGACACCATGTTCAGAATTTGGTAGCTCTTTCTTCATGCAGATTTCCACTCCTTATTAATTATATCTTACCTTCTTATTGAAAATTTCTTTTCCAATTTATATCCTCAGTGGAGTGAAGCACATTTTCACATGTTATATGAAAATATTTCATATTTATTGCACTTCCTGCCTGGTTCACCAGATGAGATTTAAAAAGCAATTCACTCTTGGTTCTCTTGGAGGAGACTGAGGGCTGTCTGCCTGGTGACCGTCCAGTGTGGTATCACGGGAGAAGAAGTTGCACTTAATGTCACATGGGCTGTTTCTGAAGGAAATGGATGAGGTGTTCTTAATTTATTAACTGGACCATTTGCAGAGTGAGAAATCCTCTCTTGTGGAAACATGAATGGAATTTCCTTCCTAAGGATGTTCTTGTTAGAAGCTTTTCACCCTACTCTGGCTCTCCAGCAAAGTCTGCGGACTTTTTTCCTGATGCATCCTTGACCCATCTAAAATTATGTCTTTCCTACTTGAAACCCTAAAATTAACTGCTCTTTGACATGAGTAGCTTTCAGGATCTGGTACCTTCTATACACCGGACAGCTCTGCTATTATCAACCCCCCCTCCCATTTCCTAGTGTTGCCGAGTCCAAACTCATTCTGCTCACCTCATGACAGGCCAATAAATCAGGAGACGAGGTGTCGGGGCAAGGAATAGCGACTTCATTCAGAAAGCCGGCAGACCCGGAGGATGGCAGACTAACGTCTTGGAGAACCGTCCTGCTCTAGTCAGAATACAGGCTCCTTTTATACAAAAAATAAGGGAGGGGGAGGGAAAATAAGGGAGGGGGTGTGGCTTATTGTTGTAATCCTCTTGCTGCAGGCATTCTTGTTCTTGCAGCCATCCCCGTGGTCTAGGTCACGGTGTCCCTGTAAACCTCCAACAAAACAAAGGTTATTCTCTACTACACTAGGCTGCTTCCAGGCAGCCTCTCACCATTCTTATCAAACCACCAAATATCCCCACATATGTGTGTGTACCTATTCAAAATATTGAACCTGGCACACCATGAATTATGGTCACTGACATTAACAAACTACACAGTATTGACTGACTAATAGCCTAGCTCATTAGTATTTTGTATTAGCATTCCAAATCATAAATATCTGGGGAAAAGGAGGTATTTCTTAGCATTCCCTATTGGTAAGAATGGAAAGTTTGGGACCAGAATTCCTGGACCGCCCTGCTCATCCTTAACTCTTTCCTTTCTGCTGGGGGCCACCTCTCCCTCAGCTGGGAACTCATGGACTCCTGGCTGCTTTGTGAAGCTCTTCTTTCCCCACTGGTCACTGTCACTGCCAGCAGTTTTATTTTGCTGGTTTCTCTGAGCTAACTTTTTTTAACCTATGGAATGCCCTTGCCTCCTTCATTGTCCCTTTTTCTGCTAGCCTCTAGTGGGTCACCAGACAGAGTTGCAGGGGAATATATAAGTTTACTGAAGAGCTTGGGGAAATTAAAGAATATGGCAGTGACTTAGAAAGAGTATGTGCAGTTCCCCTTTAAATGTGACATTTACCAAAACCCTGTCCATTTTCTAAGGGAGAAGCACTCAAAAGTTAAACCTTTCGGAGAAAGTTCTCTCTAACAGGGCTTCTTAAAATCAACGCCATTGATATTTTGGGCCAGATAATCCCTTGTTGTGGGGGCTGTCCTGTGCATGGTAGGATGTTCAGCAGTATCCTTGTTTCTATTCAGGGGATGCCAGTAACACTTTCCCAGTTATGATGACCAAAAATGTCTCCAGACTCTACCCAGAATCCTCTGGTAGAGAACCACTGCCCTTTAGACTTACTCTTCAAAATATGGTCAGCAAAGCAAGTGGCAGCATCATTGCCTGGGACCTTGTTAGAAACGCAGACTCTGGCTGTGCCTCACGTGTACTTCAACAGGATCTGCATTTTGACAAGATCCCCTTACGTGTGCCTTAAAGTTTTGAAGCCCAGCCCTAGAAAATGTCTCGCACTTGCTACTTTTTCTGCTCTGTTTTCAACTCCATCTTTCACTGAGATATCTTGCTAACCTTTCCTGGATAAATTTCCACCTTTTGCAAAATTCCTCAGGCTGCTCACAAGTATTTATGTTGATTCAAGAGCCATCGCCTTCCCCCTTCTTTCCAGCAATCTGTCCCCTCAATTCTGAGTTACTAAAGCTATAACAGTGTTCAAGAGGCTCTAGAATAATATTCCAGAAAATGAGCCTGAGCTGGGGAGGGGAGGAGGAATTTGGGTCAACAAGCCTGTAAAAATAGCTCAGATGGGTATTGACCACTCAATGTCTGTCCACTTTGATGTTTCCTGGCTCGTAGGATTTGAAATTAAGCCTAGGCTGATTCTTCAGTTAAAACTATCATCCTTCTTCAATTGACATTACACTTTGTACTCTATGAAATTCAGAATCTGTGAACTGGCAGTGGGAAACACTGAAAGTCTATCAATCTTTTACCAATGACTCGCCTCATTTCCAGCAGTCTTTAGGTGTTCAGAGTACAATAACATTGGTTAACACTCTTTCTCAATGAATTAATTTACACACTTGAATACTGAACCAGCAGTGCTAATCTACCTATCTTATTTTGATACCTAATATCCAGTTTCCTTTTTAAATTGTTTGGTCATCTATTTTAATACTATTGAAATTTAGAACTGGGGCATAACTTTTAGTCACTTTCACATATTTATATTCTGCATCTCAGTTCATAGATTGTTATTTAGCAATTAAGGCAACAAATAGAATACACACACACGTGCGCGTGTCAGTTGCTGGGAGACAATGTGCAAACTGGGAGCCATGTAATTATAGACTTAACAGAACTGGGTTTAGAGTGAGGCAAGAAAACTTACCTAGGGCGCAAACACTCTCTCTCAGCTTCCTGAAAATGCTGACTCTAGTTCTCGCCTGAGACCTAGTATCTCCATTCTGTGAGTGGCATGTCTTCTTTTAGAGTCATTTCTGTATCATCAAGGTTATGGGTAACAACGAATTTTCCTATTGTTTCTAGATTTATGCTGTGTTTTTTGTTCCCTACACTATCTTCCTAGTTTCAATCCCTAGTCTTTTGATTTCATGAAGGTGGGCCATCCTGGTGTTCTGTCTCCAGTGAAGATAACTCCAGTAACCTGAAGATTAGGAAAGATATGGTTCAGAAGATCAGATTTGGAATGTTCTTGCCCAGATTCATTATCTCCATGTGCCAGTTATCAATATGTTGCTTTCTCAGTCCAAACCCACCCTCCTTTGTTCTGATTTCTGATACTGAATCTGGATCCTATACAGATTTCTCTTTCACCACCTAGCTTCATGTTAAGCTTTATCAGTGGAAGATGCTGGAGGAACTCTCCAAGCACTCCTGTTTCTGTTGCTTTTCTTCTTGCTTCTGTAGGGAAGTGGCTGGCAGATACCTTCATGTGAGAGACCAAGTGATGCACATTCTCCAGCAAGTTTTACTGGCACTTTGACCAGCATCTTCTCAGAGAGTCTTGCAGGCACCCCAGCAAGTGACTTCTCGGTGAGGATTACCAGCACTCCAGTGGGCAGCTTCCTGGACAGTGCAGTCAGGGAGACCCACTAGCGTTCACCCACGGCAGTGCCCCCCGACCCAGCAGGTTTCTCTGGCACTCCAGCAGGCTCTTTCCTGCTTGCCAGTCCCAGCCTGTGGTACCTCAGTGAGCTTCAGTGTCATCTGGTGGGCCGCGGCCACACCGTCTGCAACAAGGTCTCATTCTTAGCCTTGAGGGTAGAGGGATGGGGACTTCCAAGTTTGTTTCTTTCTTGAATATTCTCTCTCATTCTTAGGAGTAGCAGCTACTCCCATGATCTCCTCTTCCAGTAATCTTTAGGATTCTCTTTACTCCTCTTAGTATTAATCCTTTTTGTCTATTTAATAACTCTGTATGTTACATTTTTCTGTTTAAATTACTGCTGTAGTTTCTGTCTCCTAATTGGACCCTGACTGGTTCATCCTCCAGTTCAGAAGAGACGTTATACTAAAACCTGAGCCTACTCTGCTTTTAGAAGGCATCCACAGGAGAGATAGGGCTCTTATAAGGATCCACACCCATTTTCTTGTAGCTAGGTTAGAAATGGCCTTCTCTGAATGGAACCTCTAGGAAGTAATGAGGAGTTCATTAAAAGGTGGTGTTCACCAGTAAATCTTTGTTACTTCAGCTTGTCTTTCTGGGTCTTTGCCTAGACATGCTCTCCCCTTCTCTGGTTCTGACTGTAGTATAACTACTGCCAATCTGTTTGGACCTTATCTGCAGACCTTTGATTAAGCCTGAGGCTTTCCCTGAGATTAACTATCTGTAGATAATAGATACCTGTCTGTCTATAGATAATCTCAGGGAAAGTCTAAATTATTTAAATGCATAAATAATTTCTATATATATATATAAATGTATAAATAATTTTAAATGTATAAATAATATATATATATATTTATATACATATATATAATCAAGATTTCCATGGAGGAAATCACAGATTCTGTTTTTTAAGTTTGTTCCATTTTATTTTGTTTTTGACAATACAGAGTCACTGGAATTGTTTGTCCATGGTTTTCTGCTCTCAATGTAGAGTCTTTTTGAATAAGTGCTTGCATGTGTCCAGTATTAATGTTTTCATGAGTAACCATTCTGAGAATGATTAGCTAACCATTCTCATATTGCTTATGAGGCTTAATGGAAAAACGGAAGATTTTTTCCATTCTTCAGCTATGATTTTCTTGCTGGTTGGGTCAAGAGGCCATCTGATTTACAGAGTTTTTGAGTATTAACTATCACAGGACTCTAACTAAAGTGATGGGCTTGAAAACATACATCGGCTTTACCATGTCCTTAATTCTGAGTTTGGATGCAGCTAAAATAGGGGACATTAATATATTTTAGTTTACACGGTTAGAACTAGGTCTCATACTTAATATGCCTATTTATGAAAAATAAACTATATATCAGCATTTGAGCCAATGGCTTTAGCCCAAATTTATCACAGTAAAATATTGCAGTACTGGTTTCTGATTGATAACCTTCATTAAAGGACCACATGCCTTCCAATATGTTCTTGGCAAGTGTACCTTAATTATTTTATTTTCCTGTCAATAAAATTGGCATAGAATTATATTTTGGGGGTCTATATATGGGCTGCATATATATTAGATGCAAAATGTTATTACTAATAATAGATACACTGAAGTTGGAGGGTTGACAATGATCTAAACTCACATACTAGCTTTAAAACAGCAGCTCAGGTAATGTTTAATAAAGTGGCTTTCATGATTTACTGTATTTCTTACTCTAAACTTTTCCATGAGTGTTTTCATTTGTATCTCAGGATCTTATGGTAGCCTGTGTTATCCATCACTATTACACTGTCACTCCAAGAAGAGATAAATGTTCCATATAGACTAATCTGATACAGATATCCTATTGGAATAATTTCCTTAATGTTGTGTCATTTCTAGATTGTGAAGATGTAAAATACAGGCAGAAGTGAATTTTTTCCATCTTTGTGGTCAGCAGCTTCATTCACTGATTTTGCATCTTAGATATGCTTTAGTGTGGTACAACCATAAAAAGTCACATGTCAAGTAAAAACAGCCTGAAAAATGGTGATTTCTTGCTTGTGGCATTAGTGCTCTTATGGAACAGTTTCTGTGTTTTGAAAAACAATAGAGTTTGTTATGAAAATGAGTTTCCCCAGAGAGTGCCACATGACCGTAGGCTATTAATTATACACTTTTATTGTTATCTTTTGTTCAGAACAGTAGTGCTCCTGAGGTCCTGTGGAACTTTTCTCCCATGAGATCATGTCGAGTTTTGATTAAGCATCATTATATACAGTTCATTAACAATGTATCTTAAAATGAGTTTTTGATTGAACATTTTTATTGGCCATTTACTATAATTGATGGATTCTGTTGAAATTTCACATAGAAAATTTGCCAGGATGGTTATGGTATTTTTCATTATATATCATCATGCCCTTTTCCCCTAAAAGAACCCAAGTTTCTTTTAAAAAAATTAACTTCCAAAAATGAGATATTGATCTATTGCCAAGGCAGTTGTTCCTTCCATAGTTCAATTAGGAGAGAAACAGAAACTGGTAATATTAAATAGAAATAAGAAAAATTGGGGAAATTAAATAATCCTATTAACACAGCCCTATTTTCCCTGGGGCTCAAGTCACTCTTTAGGAGAGAAAATGAACTCTTTCAAGTTGATAAGCATCCTTTTAATGCAAAACTGAACTTGATCTGTTTCACTGGAGTCTCCAATATCACAGCATTAATCATAGTGTTTACAGCTTCTGTTCTGTAATCAAAGGGTTAAAAGGAATTTGGCAGTTGGTCAACTCATTACTTTTTCTAATACCTTTACATTTAAAGAAAATTAGAAATCTCTTAGAAATTGTTTATGTGTTAGTAAAAACTGCCCTAGAATTTTTTTTTTTTTTATACTGAATCTATTGTCACTGGAGGTGTTCAAGCAAATACTGGGTTGGGTACACACTGGGAAGGAGAAAATGGTAACACAGGTCATCTTTAACATTTCTTCCAACTCTAACCTTTTATAAATTACTCATCTGATAACAGCTAAGACATAGGACAAAGATAGAAAAAGAAGAGGGAGAGAAGTTTGAAGACTGATACTGTTTGGCTTCAGGCAAGTTACTTACCTTCTCTGGGTTTCAGTTACTTTAACTGTGATAATAAGGAAATTGAATTCAGTGATGTCAAAGGTTCCTTCCTACTGGAGTATTCCGTGATTCTCTATTTTCCAAGTGACTGAGGAATAAGTGACAGTCTTTCAAGAACCTATTTTTCATTCAGGAAACACCAGACACTTGGGGCGATGGAGCCCACTGACAAATGTTGGCAAATTTATAAAATTCCAATGAATTGACAGTTTTGGTATCTATTATGTTAACATATTTCTACATTATCTGTCTTTTCATGTAGATTTCCTCCTGCTGAAAATATGAATAAGAAAAAAAAATAAAGGAAAGAAATTCTCTTTATAACTATTTTCTTCTTTGAAACAGCAATTACTGCTGCCACAGGAAGCTTCTGTGAGCTGGAATGTGCTTTGTCATTGTCATCACAGACAAAGGGTCAAATTAAAGACAAAGGGTCAAGTTGTAGGTGCTGAGCATGGGATATTTTTCAGGAAAGAGAGAGTGCTCATCATTGCTTACTTTCCCAAATCTCACTGATTGATTGTCATGATCCTTCTTTTCATATCTGTTTTACTCTCTTCCCCTGAACATGGGGACTATTAGCTCACAAATTCACTTCTAACCCTGGTGAAATCACATAGTTTGAACTGTTAGACTTTAGTCCACCACCCAGATATTTGTTGGGGAGCCAAAAGTGCTCGGTCTTCTGAATCTGAAAGAAAAGGAACCCGAAATGTCAAGTACATATTTTATCTGCTGCAGAACTCTGTATTGCTCCTCTTTCTATTTCTCTGTCCCAACATCCTACCCCTTTAAACTGCAAGGCACCACTGCAACAAAGGAAAATGTGCCAGGAATGTACTAAATTATGATTATTCAGTCATTATTCACTCAATAACATTGAGTGGACCACCCTTCCTCATTAACTTGTATCTCAGAATTTATCGATTTTTACCTTAAATAGTGGTTAACTAGGACACTTTCTCTCTTTTCCACATCTTGCCCTATCTTGCAATTTAAGTGGGAATAACATTATGGAAAAATAATAAATTTAATCCATTGTAACATCAAGTTCAGTGGGTGAAACTTAAACATGGGTCAAGTTTAAGACTATATTGAAGTTCATTCACATGATATATTGATTTATTTCCCATATGTGAGGTGAATGAACAAAGTGGCTTTGTGAGCATTTAATGTTTTAACCACATGGAGGAGAATACTATTTCTCCTTAAGTGTAAAACTAAGTGATAAGATACATTTTATGGCCCATTTTATTGTGGGTGAGGGTCTACTGCAACAGTAAGAAGTCTCTACCCCATAGTAAAACTTACATATTTGGGTGAAAGAAAAAATCCAGAGTCAAGATAGCAGCTTGAACATTTGTTGTTGTTCTTGGCCGGAAAGGGAAGAAACAGACTACTGTGAATCTGTGCATCATCTGCTAAACCGCTTAGTGCACAGATCCTGTGGATTGAGATTGTATTCTTCATGTAGACAGAGAAGGGTATGAAAACAGAGTTCGATGACCCAACCTGGGAATAGGATGGAAAGACCAAAGTGTCTTGTCTTCACACCAGCAATAAGGCATTCTGGGGAAAGTACAGAGCTTGCTAGTTAATAGTCCCGGACTCTAGCCTTCAGTCTGTCTTGAGCATTTGTGTGCCCTAGGCAAGCTAACTCATCTCTTTCAGCGTAACTTTCTTGGTCAGCATGTAGACGAGGAATGGAGACATCCTTGACATCTCTGGCGCAGCGCCTAGCATCCAGCAGGCACGCGCAAAGTAGTCATAGGTTCTGAATCTTTCTCGCTTTCTCACCCACAAAGTGAGGGATTTGATCTATAACACAATCATTTTCAAGTACTTGTTTTTTTTTTTGAAGCAGTAGAAGCTTTTGAATACCACCAACAAATTTTACATGGAATCCCAATACATTAAACAGATGAAGCTAAACTGTTCTGATTGGAGTGAAAGTCCAGAACTACCTTCACTGGTCCTTTGTGTTTATTATGCCAGGAGTTTGACGTCCATTCAAGCTTTCACTCACTGCGTGTGTGGGAACTGCGTGTGCACATCCATGCACTCGTGCACAGGCAATCACAAAGCTTTTCAGCACCTTTAAATCATTAATTATTTCTTGGGCCAATACATATTCCTTGTGGGTTACTCATGTCAGTGGTCTAGTTTTCCACCTTCTATTTCCCCAAGGTAAGTCCCCTGACAATTTATGATGAAAGAGGGTTCGTATTGATGTAGTGAATGATGATGATCCTTTGAAAATGTGTTGGCAGTCACACTTGCAAATAAAGAGTGGCACAGCCAACTGCAGGCAAGCCTGATTCAGGCGGGATCCTATAATGGGTATCATCTATCTGTGCCACTGACTGTGGGTGTTGGAGTTTTTACTAAAATTACCATTTGGGGCCCTCCCTGTTCAGATATCTATTTTTAACAATACACGAAAAGTTTCTTTTAATTCAAGACTATATAAAGACAAAAGAAGCATTTGGTTTAGCATAAATCCTAGCATCGTAATAACTGTATATATTTTACTAAATATTTAACTTACTTCTATGACATCTATACTTAGCAGCGAAGCTCTGTTGGGAGAGCCTTCAGACTCAGACTAAACTGATTTTAAATCCCAGCTCTTTTCATTTGTTAGCTTTGTGAACTTGAGCAATTATTTTATCCTTGCTAAACCACAATTTCCTCATTATTAGTGGAAATGGAAATGAGAATTCATTCCTCTTTTAGGTTGCTATGAGACTTAAAAGAAAAAAACAAAATCCATTCTGGAGCCCAACAATGGACTCAGCTCACAGTAGATGCCCAACATCTATTAATTCATTTTTGATTAAGAGGTGATGTGGTGCTGATGTTGACTGACAGTCCATCCTCAGCCCCAGACTGGTGAGACTTGAGAACCAAATATGGCCAAAGAGCGACACCAGGACAGCTTGGCTCCCTAGCTTATTTGATTCTTCTCTTTCTACCTCTGTGTCAGTTACTGATCATTGCATCTTGAGCTGACTTGGATTTTTATGCTAATTTACAAAGATTCTCTGGTTCTTTGTTGTTTGTTGTTAAATGTTTACATACCACCAAGATGTAAATGTCTGCATTAACTCCAAGCCTATCATCCTCTCAGCCTCTAATGCTATTGCACAGATTCACACAGTCAAAGCAAGAAGAAATCAGCTTTCTTTCAAAGTGTGCTCTGCAAACTATCTGCTATTATCATAAGCTTACTTAGGTATGTGCCACCTCTCTCTCTCTCTCTCTCCCTTTCTTTAGCTTTCCTCATTAGACATTTTTTAGGTAGTAATGACTCCAATTTATATACCTCATGAAAATTTTTGCTCTTCTGTGTCGACAGCACTAACTATAGAATTAAACTCTTACAAATTTAACATGCAGACAAGACATTATTAAATGTGCAGAGCCTGATTTAGTAGGTCTGGTGTAGAGCCTGAGATTCGGTGTTTCTAACAAGCACCCTGATGGTGTTCACACTGTTGATCCACAAACCTCAGTTTAGGTAGCAAAGGTCCAGGTACATCCCAGGCCACCTTGTCAATCATCCACTATTGCCCCTCCTCCATCTCTTCTGCCCATCCAATTAGAATAAGCAGAGTTGGTTTTTCGTTTAGTTTTGTTTATGTATGTATTCCATTTCCTGGCCATGTTTGAAATACAAACAGATCCAAGAAAACCCTATTGCCAATTTGGAAATTTTTAGCTGTTTATCTCCAAAAATTATTTTCTAAAGGAAAAAAAAAAAAGCCAACAGAAACAAACTCACAACTTTATGTCAGTTTTCAATGATGACCTCCTTTTATGAGATTGCCTTCTTTGCAAATTCAATCTTTTTTTTTTTCCTTTGGCCATCTTGTAGGTTGATTTCCTAACTACAAAGAAAGTGAAAAGCCCTTATGGAAAAAAAAAAACCATTCTTATGACTCTGAAAACTATTAAAGTAACATTGGCATGTGATTATGGCCAGTCATCCATAGGCTGAGCATTTATAATAACAAGAACTCTTCCTTCCCAACTTCTTTTCAACAGTGAGCTATCTGTGAGTCCTATTTTATCAGTGAGAATGATGCGGACGTGAACTGGGACTTCATGGATTTGTTACGTTGTCAGTAGTCACACTAAAAGCCTATCTGGTAACCTGTGGGGCTTTCTCCGCAACCACCCCCGCAACAACAGCCCTGAATTCTAAAACACAAAGATATTCAGAAACGTCATAAACTTCGTTATTTTAAGAGCTGTTTCTTGAGAAAACTGTGGGCCAAGCATTCTAGAATATATTATCACTTAGACACAGATTTTCATTGACAACATTCTGTGGGCATCCACTTAATATTAAGCCAAGGAAATAATGGTCCTTGTTTCTTTCCCTTAAAATGACAGGAATAGTGGGTACTTGTTCCTTCTGAAAAACAGGAAATGTCTAAGCCAGCAGTGTTCACACTGGTGTCATTACTTGTATCACTTCAGTTATCGATTGAACCTTGCCAAATTCTCCATGATGCATCTGTCTACCGAGGAGGGAGAGGCTTGTGTGAGAGATTGACTCGTAAAGGTTACCTCAGGATCAAATGATACACAGCTCCCTGCCTTTTAAAAACCTTTGACAGGCTGGCAACCCAGAGAGTCACCCAGGCACAGAAAATGGGGCTTCTGGCTATGATTTTCAGAAATTAGGAATGTACTGTTTTAATCTCATTGGTACAGAATGTGGACTTGATTCTTCAGAAGGGATGCCCAAACCAAATAACACTCATCAGTACTGTCTTCTGTCAACTTGAAGCAATGGAAGTCTGAGTATTTTCCGGGATTAGAATGCAGGAGTCCCTAGGAGTTGCCCAGATCCTTGAATTTCTTGACTATCTGGTCATTTACAGGGTGGAAGGGGACAGGGACAGCACAGCCAGGATCTGAGGTCCTGGATGAATTTCTCCACGGATCTCAGGGAGTCTTCTTGTTGGTCCTTTTGCTAGCATTTGAATGGGTTGTATTTTATTTTGTCCTTTCTGTTGCATCTAGACTGATAATACGTGCCCTCCCCCCGCCCCCAGCCAGTCGTTCCCTGGGGTCTGCACCTTTATAAACCCAAGAAGAGGAACCATGGAGGCCTCAGCTTGTTTTACTGATTTGGAGACTGCTACTGAGAGTCCTAGGATCAGTCACGCACTGGCTTCTTCCCTTTCACCTCTTCCTTGCCAATGTTTATTGTCCCAAATTTGCCTTTTTCCTTTTCTTGCCCTGCTCTGGGCGATTCATGCCATGTGCATCTGATCTCTCTCTTCACCCCTTTCAGGGAAGAAATTAAGCTTGCATTTTAGGATTTTACCAGCAATACATTTTGAGGTGGCTGAAGGGAGTCCCCAGACTCACGTGGGTACCTCTAGGCTCACCTTTCCTGTGTCTGCCTTTACCTGCAATGCAGTGTAAAGCCTAGGGCTTTGCGCGCCCTTTGGCAGGTTGGCTATTGCTTTCCTGGTCTTGGTGGAAGCTCGAGCACCTCTGCGCCCACGTGGCTATGTGCCCGCCCAGTATATTTCTTTCTGGGTTCCTCTTCCCCATGCTGTTTGCATGAGTTGTGCAAGTGAGGGTAAGCAAAGATCCTCACACTGTAGGTGGTGTCTGTGTGAGAGAGAAGAGTATCTATTGAAAAGGTCAAAATAGGGATGATAAAGCTCAGATGAGGATAAACTAGAAATCCAGCCACAGGACAACACTGTGATACTTTGATGATTGGATTGTCTCCAAGATCCTTGTCTCTCTCTCTCTCTCTCTGGAAAACTACCTTACATTGGACACTCCTTTCTTTAGACCAACAGCTAGACAGCCAGCAGGTGACAGAAACCCTCCTTGAACAAAAAGGTATTTCATCTCCCATGGATCAGAGATGAGTTTTATTTATTCATTTTGCTGCAAGAAGACTCAGCAGCAAGAATGAAGTTTCTCAGATGCAGTTCTAAACTCCCACTGAAGGAGATGTCCTTAGGTTTCCCTCAATCCTTCTCTTTCCCTTATGCCCAAAACTAATACAGAAAATCAAGGCGGTAAAAAAGCATATGGTCAAAATAAAAGGAAGTCCAGATAAAGCCCTCTTCCTAGCTAAAAGAAATCAGAGTTGTTGCTATGTCTCCCATCACAAGCTGCCCTTGCCTTTCAAGAATCAATGACTACTGCTGGAGTCAGCTGTAGCTTCCAGAATTCTCTCTGAGAGCCGTTGTACTAACCTTCAAGGGGACTCTCTCTCCTGCAAATCAGTGACTCCTTCCTGGACTCTGGTCTCACTTCAGGGGAGAGGCTGTTCCCTTCTCCTTGAGAAGAAGTGCAGCCAGCCTTGGTGCCCATCCAGAATGTCCTTTTACATTAGAAATGACATTTCTTCAATGCTCAATCAATGGACTGTCCAAACTAGATAATGGCTAAAAGAGAGGCACAGTGAATGGAGTAGTCCCTCTCTGGTTATTCATTTTCCTCTAATTAAAAAAAAAAAAAAATCTGCAGTCTTTCAGATGGGTCCAGGAACTCCCTGAGGGGGAACAGATATGGAGCTGCTCCATTTTAACTTCGGGTATTGGAACCATGCAAGGCGTGCTCTTGATCTACACTCCACGCTCCAGCCTCATGTTTCTCCTCCATGACTGACAGTCCCTACCCTGTACCGAGGGACCATCTGTCTCCACAGCTCGCCCACACAAGGATGGAGTCGTGGTTGATGCGGCAGCCAGGACTGCAGCAACAGGCACAGATGCCAGACGACACAGGTGGTTGGGAGCATTGAGTGTCACCAAGGAGACTCGGAGAAGACCAGCACATTCATTATCAGGGTGGGATATATCCGGAGGCATCATGATATCAGTCTAAAAAAGTCTGAGCCAAGTGACGGACACTGACTCCCAAAATGTGTCCATCACATCCAGAGATGTTAACAAATGTAATATCAGTTACCATTCACTAAAAATTCACTGTAAGTTTTCTCTGTACACCACTAGACTTCAGTGCTTCTTCTGACTTGTGGAGCTAAAATAGGATGAAATATGTCTTCTGGTGGCCAATGTCTCTACCTCTAGAGTTCATGGTATAATCAGAAAAAAGTACAGGAATTTTTCCAAATATTTTCTCTGAAGATGACCCATTGGATGACTATTCAGATACCAAGAAACCATTTCCCAGGTGCTGAAGTATTGTTGGCAATACTGAACTATCTCAAGAAGTTGAATGGATTTAGTGCTTCTTGTTTCAAAGAATGAGGAGAGTAACATCTTCTAGTGGTCTAGGAGAGGTTAAGCAATTTATGACCTTAATGAGATCATACAACAATAACATGACTCTCGATCTTCCTTTTCTAATGATTACTCAAACTTTGATGAGAAAACAGCATAATTCTTATCCGTCGTTTTCTTCTTCAATCTTATATACAATACATCCCTAATAGAGTCCTGTTGATTCTTTTGAATCTGTCTCTTTCTCTTCATTCCCATTGGGTAATTGTGGTTCCTAGCATTACTGTACCTGCCATGAACACTTTAATGAAATTTTAACATGTATATCTGTCTGCAGTCTATCTCTAATCTCTTTGAATAATCAAGGAGAGTTGTTCTAAAACATAAATCTAATTACTTCACTTCACTCTTTCCTGTTTTTATTTTTCTCCCTAGCACTTACCACCTTTAAATTTACTATATTTACTTTTTTTTACATTTACTAAATTTACTTTCTTTCTTACTTACTTTGCTTATTGTCTGCCTTTTCCCATTTGACTATGAGCCCCATGAATTCAGGAGTTCTTGTCTGTTTCTTCATGACTGTTAAATGCTGAGTCTAGAAAAGGCCTGGCATATACTAGGTGCTCAGTAAATAAATTTGAATGTTTGAAATCCTCCGCTTAAAAATCTACCTTGCCTTTCTGTGTCTTCCAGAACGAAGTACAAACACTTTGATGTTGGATTTAAGAGAATTTACTTGCTGATCTCAACCTGAATTTCGACCTCATTTCCTTACATCTTCCTCTGCACAGACCTTTTGTCCAGGTAACCTAAATATCTTGTCATTCCTTAAGCTTGCTGTGTTTTATCCATGCATCTCTGCATTTGCAAATGTGGTTCTTCTTATCACGAGAACCATTCTCAAGGCTGCCTAGAACCCAGCAGATGCTGATAATTGTCTCTTCAGTTATCAGCATCCTGTCAAACACTTCATCCATTTATCCATTCTTTACCTGATCAACCTCTATACATTCTTGGAGACTCAGGTGAAATTTTGTCACTCCTATGAAGTCTTCCTAGACTCCCTGAGTTAGGGCTGGGGGTTGGTCACATTTTCTCAGTGCTTTCATAAGACTTTATATATAACTCTATTTTGCTTCCTATCAGGCTGAGTTGTAATTTGTCTTGTATGCTTCCCTTGTCCTCCTCTGGACTATGCGATACTCCAGAGTAAGGAATGAGTCATTTATCAACTTGTCCCCAGTATATTTTACAGTGCCTGGCACATAATAAGCACTCAATACATGAATAATGAATAAATGAATAAGCTACTTGGAGTAGATATATGTTTTGGGAAGAAGGGATCATTGCTCTGGACTGAGGATTCAGCAGATGAACTCTATAACATTCTATCCAGATACCTGAAAAAATCTCAAGGAGTTCCTTTAGCATTTTTATATGAAAGGTGTATTTCAGTTTTGCTAAAAATAATAATTTACCTTATGTGACATTCTTAAAATAGCAACCAGATAACAGAAAAATCTCAGAGCTATAGACCAAGTAATATAACAGTGAATCACATATACTGATTAAAAGAAAAATGTTTAGGGCTCCTCAGGTCTCAATTATTGGTACATAATTCTCTAGGGAGCCCATGAGAATGATGAATGACTAAGTAGGACCACATTTGGTTTCTAGAGCAGAAAAGTTAACCATTTACAAACAAAAGAAATAATACAAATATTATGATTATCCTCATCTTTTAAAAAATTGTGAGTGTGCCTCAAAGTGACTTATTTAAGTTTAAATATAATTGGTTTTTAAAGTAGATACTCTTGTGTTTCCCAAATGACAGAAAAGAAGAGCTGGTCAGCCATTTTCTTTCCCCATCTCTCATTCATGCCTCAAGCCTATGGCTTTTGTTTTATGTTTTTTTTTTTGTTTGTTTGTTTTTTTGGTTTTCCCTGAACTGAAGCTGCCCACAGAGAAAACAAAATAGGATGTTTGAAGGACATTGTGAATGGGCAGGTTAACAGGGCTTTTCCCAAGAAAGGGGGCTTCTTAAATGAACTGACAATTTTCTTTGTTGATACAAATGAAAAACTAGCAAAAAATTCTCCTCTAAGCTTCACTTTTAGTGCTTTATAAGGATGGAGACTGGCTTTGACATATTTCTGTGTGCCTATCTTAATCCTCCAGGACTGAGAATTCCAAGCAAACTGCTGAACCTGCCGTGTTTGCCTATTTATCTGTCTTCCATCTGCACATAATAGAGACCTCACATTGTTCATTTGGGAGTCCCTGTGATTGTCCAAATGTCTATTACAAAATAGGGTGTCTTAGTCCTCTGGGGTAACTGGCCATGGTACCAACAGACACAGATGGTGAATGAATACATTAATATGCTCTGTTCATGGTGGAAATTGCACAGAAATAATATGTTAACTTGAGAAGGATTGCTTCCCATCTTTGTTACAGAGTGTTTGAGACCATGTCTGCATGTACAAAATGAAGTAGAGATTTAAGGCAATCATCTAGGTAATATTTGGGGGAAAAATAATAGCTACCTGTTAGTAAAGGATCTGTGATTAATTTTAATCTGAACATCCTTAACCGGCAGACTTTCCTGATGGATTTCACCATATTTATCCTTTAATTTATCCTATCATGTTTCCTGTGTAGTAAGAATCATAGTATCCTTGGGTGCTTGAAATGCAAAGCTGTGTTTCCTGGCCCTTAAGGAGAAAGGAGAAAAGAATGGCAATGTTTTCATTGTAACTCAATTATTATTTATAGGTCATAAAATAAAGAACTTAAGTTTTATTTATAAAATGGTAAGCACAGTGTCTAACACCTTATAGAAACAGGACTGTGATGAAAGCAGTTTGTAACTTTACAGATAATACTGTTGGAAATATTTGTAGATGGAACAGGGAATGATGATGGGGGTAATTACATGATCTGGATTTACATGAAACTTTCAGCAGGAGAGGAATCCTGGCTTTTATTAAATCACATGCTGACACTCTAGAGGTCCTTTTGACAGGTTACACAAGAGCTATATATACATATATGGTAAGGCAAGGCTCTCTGCTCATTATTCCTTCAAGTTAGTACCTGAGTGTTGGCTGATCTTTTGCATGAAGGCAATGCACATGAGGGACAGTCTGCTTTCCTTCTGCCTTAGACTCTTTTAACCCCACCTTCTTCTTGCTTTTTCCTATTTTGCTGTCCCTTCTGCTGATGTCCGGTGTATTTTTTTTTTTTTTGGTCTTTAAAAATTTTTTATGTTATCAAATTTCCCTTGAACATTGTAAGAGTCATCCAGGTTCCCTGCAATGAATAAAACAATGTAAGTATACATGAAGAAAAATAATGAAGCATCTTCTCCTACCCACTCACTCTGCACCCCAGTTCTTGATGGCTATATTCTATCAGCTTCTAGTAAGTGGTGATGTTAACAGCCTGTGTGCATCTTTGCCGTCTTCTCTTCATGCTGCATCACATCTAAATGTATAGCAAAGTGTTTATGCACATGTACATTTTTGGCTGTCTTGACTTTTATGAAACTTGGATTATACTAAACACATCATTGCTGCAATCTACTTTTGTTGCTCTGAAAAATCACTATGGATTCAGTAAGCAGCCAGGATGGAGGCATAGAAGGTTCCTGAACTCACCTCCTCTGATGAATGCACCAAAATCTACAGCTACATATGGAACAATTACCATTCAGAAAGGACTGGTAACTGGCTGAACAGCCCCTCCACAATAAGTGAGAAAGGGGCCACATCGAGACAGGTAGGAAAGACAGAGAAGTGATCTTGCCAAAACCCCCAACCCTAATACATTGACTTACAGTGGGGGGGAGGGTCTCACACATATAGAGCTACTCCCTGAGGAATGAGGGATTTGTGCCCCACATTGAGCACCCTAATCTTTGGGACCTGTGCAGGAGAAATAATCTCCAAAATATCTGGCTTTGGAGACCAACAAGGCTAATGTCCAGGGACCCCAAGGGGTACATACAAACACAGCCTTGCTAGGCAATGGCTATGCACCTGCCCTGCCCTCAGTGCTCTTCCCCTTCATCACTAAAACAACAGCCTGCTCCAACCTTAGCATGCTCTCACAGCCTCACTAAAGCTGTTCTGCCTAATGGTACATAGACACAAACATGGAAAGCCAAGCAAAATGAGAAAACAGAAGAATATACTCCAAACAAAAACAAGACAAAGCCTTAGAAAAAAAGATCTTAATGAATGGAGATAAGTAACCTACCTGATAAAGAGTTCAAAGTAATGGTCATATAAATTATCGTAGAACTCAGGAGAAGAATGTATGAACACATTGAGAACTTCAACAAAGAGACAGAAAATATAAGAAAGTAACAAACAGAAATCACAGAGCTGAGGAATACAGTAACCAAACTAAAATACACACTAGAGGGGTTCAACAGCAGATTAGATAAAACAGAAAATTGAATCAGCAACCTGGAGACAGGGCAGTGAAAATCACCCAAACAGAGCAGAAAAGAGAAATTAAAGAAATGGAGATGGCCTAAGGGACTTAAGGTACAGCATCAAGCAGAATAATCTTTGCATTGTAAGGGTCCCAGAATGAGAAGAAAGAGATAGATATGGGCAGAACACTTAACTGAAGAAATAATGGCTGAAAACTTCCCTAACTGGGGAAGGAAATAGACATTCAATTAAAAGATATAGAGTGGCTGGATGGTTAAAAAAAAAAAAAAACAAGACTCATTTATACGTTGCCTACAGGAGACCCAGTTCACATGTAAGGACACACACACAGACTGAAAGTGAAGGGATGGCAAAGATATTCCATGCAAATAGAAACAACAAAAAAAGCTGATATAGCTATTCTTATGTCAGGCAAAATAGACTTTAAAGCAAAGATTGTAATAAAAGACAAAGAAGGACATTATATAGTGAGAAAGGAATCAATACAGAGGATATAACATTTGTAAACATTTACATGCCCAACATAGAGTACCTAAATATATAAAGGAAATATTAACAAATTTAAAGGGAGAAATTGACAGCAATACAGTAACAGTAGGCGACTTTAATATCCCATTTATGTTAATGGATAGATCACCCAGAAAGAACATCAATACAGAAAAATTGGCTTTAAATGACACAGTAGACCAGGTAGACTTAACAAATACATATTGAACATTCCATCCAAAAGTGGCATAATATACATTCTTCTCAAGTGCACATGAAACATTCCTAGGATAGATCACGTTAGTCCACAAACAGATCTCAATAAATTTAAAAAGATTTAAATCCTATCAAGCATCTTTTTTAACCACAAAAATAGGAAACTGGAAATGAGTTACAAGAATAAAACTATAAAAATGACAAATATGTGGGGATTAAACAACGTGCTACTGAACAACCAATGGGTCAAGGAAGAAATCACAGGGAAATTTAAAAATACCTAGAGACAAATGAAAATGGAACTACAGCATTCCCAAATCTATGCTATGCCACAAAAGTAGTTCTAAGAGGGAAGTTCATAGTGATATAGGCCTACCTTAAGAAACAGGGAAATCTCAGACAAGCAATCTAACTTCATGCCTAAAGGAATTAGAACAAAGCCCGAAGTTAGAAGGAAGGAAATAATAAAGGTCAGAGAGGAAATAAAGAGTAAAAACACAATAGAAAAGATCAATGAAATTAAGAGCTTGTTAAAGTAAAGGTAAACAAAACTGACAAACCTTTGCTTGACTCATCACAAGAAAAAAGGTAGAGGCCCAAATATATAAAATCAGAATTGAAAGAGGAGAAGTTACAACTGGTACCATATAAATGTAAAAGATCAAAGAGATTGCTATGAACAATACATCAACAAACTGGGCAACCTAGAAGAAATGGATAAATTCCTAGAAACATGCAATCTTCCAACACTGAATTATGTGGATATAGAAAATCTGAATGACCAAGTACTAGTAAAGAGATCAAATCAGTGATAAAAACAAATGAACAACAACAACAACAACAACAACAACAACAACAACAACAACAACAACAACAAAACTTCCCAAAAGACAAAAGCCTAGGACCAGAGAGTTTCACTGGTGAGTTCTAAGAAAGATTCAAAGAAGATTTCATGCAGTCATCCCTCAGTATCTGCAGAGAATTTGTTCCAGGACCCTCCGTGGATACCAAAATCAACCAACACACAAATCCCTTATATAAAATGCTGCAGTACAGTGAGCCAATCACATTTGTGGGATCCATATTTGCAGATTAAACCAACTATGCATTGAATTTGATCCATGGTTGGTTGTGATCTTGAGTTGGGCAAAGTTGTCATAGACATGCTATTGAAAGCATGATCCAAGAAACAATTGATAAATTAGACTTTACTAAAATTAAATTTTTTTACTCTTCAAAAGCCATTGCTAAGAGAGTGAAAAGACAAGCCACAGACTGGGAAAAATATTTGCAAAGTATATAACTGATAAAGGACTTGAATTGAAATCTATAAAAAATAAAGAGCAAAAAAAAAAAAAAAACCCAAATAACCCAACTTTTAAAAAAGTGAGCAAAAGACTTAAATATATAGTTCACCAAGGAAGATATTTAGCTATCAGATAAACACATGGAAAGATGCTCAACATAATTATAATTTCAATTATAAAATTGAAAATAAAACATCAGTTAGATACCACTACATAGCTATTAGTGTGGCTAGAACTTTAAATCATATGAAGTGTTGGGAAGGACTTAGTAGAACTCTAACTCTCATACACTGCTGATGGGAATGTAAAATGCTATAACTACTTTGGAAGACAGTTTGGCAGTTTCTTATCAAGTTAAACATACACTTACATATGATCCAGCCATTCCACCCCAGGATTTATTCAAGAGAAAGCATGTGTCCCCAGGAAGACTGGTACACACATTTTCATGTTTATTTGTAATAGCCAAACACTAGAAACAATGCAGATGTTCACCAATGGGTGAATAGATAAACAAGGTTGGTGTATCCATACAGTGGAATACTACGCATCACTAAAAGGGGAATGAACCATTGATACATGAAACAACACGGATGAATCTCAAAACAATTATGCTTAGTGAAAGAAATTAGAAACTAAAAAGAGTGCATAATTCTTCCATTTATGCAACCCTCTAGAAAATGTAAGCAAATTTATAGCGACAGAAAGCAAATGGTGGTTGCCTGCAGATGGGGAGAAGGGAGGTGGAGAGGAAATTGTGGGTACTTTCCCCAGGGAGAGATTGCAAAGAGGCATGAGAAAACTTGGGGCTTAGGAAAAATTCGTTCGTTATCTTGATTGTATTGATGGAGTCACAATTTGTGTGTGTGTGTGTGTATCAAAACTTATCAAATTGTAATCTTTAAATATATATAAGTTATTCTATATCAGTTGTATATCAATAAAGCTTTACAAATCATTATGACAGTTTTCAAGGCCAATAATGTATTCTTTTAGTGGTTCCATGTCATCCTACCATCATATACAATTGTTCAACTTATTATGTCCTTTCAGCCTATATATAGTTTAATAACTGCTAGAAAGTTATGCTGTGGTTAACACACTTGTTCACATATATTTACTATTTAGATAGGTATTATTTAATGGGTATTATTATTTCTGTGTTATATATATACTTATTTTATATCAATAGTATATATTTACATATGCACTAGAAAAAAATGACATAGGTCATTTATATTTTTACTTCTGACATATTTTACATGTTTTTTTTTTGCTTTTAATACATATTATCAGAAAAGTTTCCAAAATGATTTATAGAAATTCACAATCCCACCAAAATGAGAGTGACTTTTCCCCCTCATCCTTCATCAGCATTGAATTTAATCACTCTTTTTATTATTTCATCAATCTGTAACATTAAACATATCATCTTGTTTTATTTTAGATTGTATTTCTCTGTAATTTAGTGAGATTGAGCATCTTTTCACGCATTTATTGGCCCTTTACCTCTCTTACTTGCTAGTTGTTCGTATGCATTTCATAAAGCAACAGAGCTGGGTACCTAGGGTCTTAATAAATACTGGTTGAATGAATAATTAAAACGTCTCCCTAAGCTAGAATTTTCTTTATCAATTTATAGGAACTCTGTCTACTGGTGGTGTTGCACATTTTTCTACTATCTGTGTTTTGTTTTTTTTTTTAAGTTTCCTATTTGTCTCTTGATACTGTTTATGCCATAAATTTAAGGTCACAAGTGATCTCTTGGTAGAGGATGAGTAAAAAGCAGATAAAAGCCATAAAACACTCCATAACTCTAGATATGTCTAATAACCATGTTGCTGCCCCATCTCCTCTCACTCACAGCATGTCTCGTACTGTGTCCCCAGGATAGATGGATGATTCTAGAGCAAGGCCTCTCATGTCACCTGTGGGGCTTATTTAACTAAATCAGAGAGCAAAACACAGGCAACAGAGCAGCTGTTTCAGCCCAACCTACAGATTGGAAACAGGAGTGAGACTGACTTTTGGTCAAAATGAGGGGAGAGCACATCTTTTAGGATATTTAAAATGAGTAGCTAAGGAACATAACCATAACAACAATAATAATAAATATATCCTAAAATAAGTGTAATTTCTTTGCATAATGGAATAGTTGATATTTTTTCACTGATAATTTAATCTCATTTATGTGGTGTTCTGTTCTCAAAAGAACTTGGAAAAGAAGGTAACATCAAATATTGACATTTAAGATGGCTGCTAGTTGAACTGTCTTTAGAACTCTGAATCACTTTGAGTTGAGATTTATAAAGCAATAGTGCTGCGCACATAGGCCCTCAATAAGTACTGGTTGAAGGAATAAATCAAAGTACCTCAAAAAATTTAGAATTTTAGAAATGGGGGGAAACTTTACACAGTCTGATTCTCTCATTTTTAAAACAAAAGACTTGAGGTCAAGGAGAGTGGGTGACTTGCTGGGGTCAGCTCATGAGTCTAGGGCAGACTCGAGAGAGAGAGAGACACTCTTTGCTTTAGGAGTCTCTGCCCAGGACCCTTAGTTCGTTCAAGACTTACTAGAATGTCACCACTTGACTCTGACCAAGCATTGGGCAAATGGTGGAGAGAAGCTTGGCTTCACTGTGTTTAATGGGAAAAACATACCATTGCTTCTGTGATTGATTCTTTGACAATCAAGGACCTTACTTGTTCCTAGCAACACAACTAAACAGAAGAGGAAAGCTGGGCTGAGGGTGGCCAAGTGACTGGCACAGTCACTCAGGGGCTGAGTTGGGACTTGACTGTCCACTTGTGATTCAGAGACAGCGTCAGAATAAAGATGTTATCTAAGAAAACTGTGACATCTCTTTTGACATTCTTATTTTACAGTGTACTCATCATTATTATGTTTTCTGAGTTCCCTAGACTCTGTCATAGATATGACCATGGTTATCAACAATGTTCGCCTCGCATAACATGGCCAAATGACTTCCCAGGTATGAGGCTCAGTGGTGACCTCCACCCAGCTTGAACATTAGCCTGAAACTATTTCTGGGCCAATTAAGTTTTTATCCATCTTATGAAATATATTGTTCCCTCTTTGCTGGTTCCACTCCTGACATGTCTTGGATGCTTTATCTACCATTCTATCTTCATGAGCAAAGCAGTCACGGGGTTCCTGTGCCCTATGGCCCTACTCAGAACTCCCCAGAAACTTAGAATCCTATGTGAGGAGAGGCAGCTGTAAGCACATTCTATTTTAATTCTTTAAAAATAAATAATTTAAGTCACTTCCTTTTTTATTGTATTATACTGTATTGTATTGTATTGTATTTGAATAAGCAATACATTTGCATGGTTCAAAGACATTCAAAAATAAATGAGAGAGAATATAGGGAAAAATTTCCCTCCACCTTTTTCTCTTTGTCAACCAGTTCTCCCTGTAGGCAGATTAAGTTTCTTATACATTCTTCCAAAGTTATTTTATACATACACAAGTGCGTGTGTGTGCATACATATACGTATACTTACGTTTATTCACCCTTTGTGCAAAAATGATTGCATTCTATACGTGCTATTTTGTTACCTTGAGTTTTCCATTTTATACTTTATCCTGGAACTCTTTCCTTAGAAGTATGTAAAATAGTTCCTTATTTTTATTATGGCTGTAGAGTATTCCATTGTCTGGCTGTATTAAAGTATGTTTAACCTGTCTGCCACTAGTGAAAACTTAGATGTTCTTTTCAACAGTTGTTATTACCAAAAGGTTGAAATAACACTCTACATTGGTTATTTTATTTGTATGTGAAAATGTATTTCAACTGGGTAAATTCCTAGCAGTAGAATCACTAGGTTATGGTATAAAGGGGATTTTTTTTGCAAGTAAGCGCACTTATTTTGATAGGTATTGCCAAATTCCCTTCATATGAACGTTAGTTGACTGATTACCATACAGAACTTGCTTGTCTTCTTACAGTCCTGTGAACCTAAGTACATGTGTTTTTGGTTTAGGAAGAGAATTTTTATCAAGAAAAGGTAGAATAAACTAAGAGTAATACCAGTAGCCAGTATTTCCTTGACATTAGTATGTTCCAGGCATTGTTCTAAGGGCTTTACTTTGATCAGTGAGTAGATATTTCATCCACTCCTCCTTCAGTCCCCCAGACAAGAATTCTCCACATTCAGCTCAAGATATTTCCCAGTAATTATACAATAAAAAGTAAAATTTGAGGAGAGTTTTTTCTTTCAATTTTTGAATCTTCAAATCTTTTTTCATTGATGGGTTGAAAGAATATGGGTTTCTTCCTTATTTACAGCCTGCTTCCTTCTTCCTTTTGGCCATCCTGCCACTTTTCTTCCTCCTAACCTTCCTCCCAGATGCAGACTTCTCTGAATACCACCACAGCACAACCCTGTGTGAAGGAACAGATCCTCACAGCATTTCATGGATAGCTTCTCTTTATTTCCACATAAAGCATGTGATGGACTTGCTCCTACCAGAGTGTTGGGCAGCTGTTGATTTCTGTGTTCTCTTACCAAGAATTTCTTTTCCACTTACCAAGAATGAGTCATTTTCCTAGATCTTAATTTCAATTTTCTTGTATTGGTTGACTGTCTATTTAGAACTTGTTTTCTCATTAAACACAGCTCTAATCTCATACGGTTTACTCTCAGGGACAAGCAGCAGTGAACAAGAGTAGGAAGAACTTCACTGTGGCTGCCATGTGCCAGGCTCTGTTCTAAGTGCTTTGCACACTGTTCTTGGGGTACAAAGCTTAACATGCCTTCCCATATCCCTCAACCACGTCTTTCTCTTTCAACGTGCAGCTCGCATCAGGCACCTCTCCATTTTGAGATCTGGCGGAGGCATGGGGTGTGGCTTCCAAGGTGTCTGCCAAGGGATCAGATGAGGCTTTTGGTAGAATAAGGGAGTTGGCTCTCTACAGAGTGAACCAGTTGGAATTAAAGTAGCTGAAAGGAACCAAAAAGATAAATCCCCCTCCGCTATCTTATTTGCGGACTACACACGGCACAGTTCCTTTTGGCAACCCTTCCACAGAAATCCAGTTTCAGTCCCCTTTGTTGAAAGAATGTTGGCTGAGCCACATTCTGTGTCTTCCTGGCTGTTTGTGGAGGAGCCAGTATGGCGGGAGTCATGCTGAATCACATTGTAGCTTCTCTTGTTTTATTTTCCTTTTACCCTCACTGTTGCCATCTTAGCCTTATAACACCTCCAAGAACTAGCCTCACCATAACATTTGCCTCTGCATCTTTCCAGAGGCCCCCAGCTGAGATCTAACACACAACTAATTTAGTCCTCACAAGAACAAGAACTCTATTAGATAGATACTTCTCTTCCCTGTTTCAAAGATGATGAAACTAAGGGGCTTAAATGACTTGCTCAAGGTCACCAAGTAACTTTGTGGCAGCAATGGATTTCAATCTAGTCTGCATCCGGTATCCATGCTCTTAACCATTGCTCTCAGCTGCCTTCCAATATGAAGCCTCTCAGAGCTGAGATGTGGAACAATCCCTAGGTTCATACATCAGCTGAGTGACTTGTCCCCGAGCAAGTTCTCTGCATCATAAGATTCAAATTTGAACCTCAGCAAAGTGATCATTTGTTATATGTCATGGACCCTTGGAGATTGTTCTGGAAATGTAGGAGCTGATGGTTGCAACTGAAATCCAAGGGGTTGTTGTGTTTACTTCCTTACCGCATGTACTGTTCTGGAAAGTGTAAGATAGCACACACTTACAACAACCCATTTAATAATCACAGTTTCTAGTCTAAGCATCGGGATGTATGGCCTGACGTGTGTGGCACCCCAATATCTCTTCCGTGATGGGAAGAAAAGTGACCCAGGAAATTGAGAGACACAGTTATAGTACATACATATGTATCATTAAAGCTAGTGGACATAAGGAAAAAGATCTGAAAGAATTTTTTTCACAGAACTTTCTGTTAGGATAAGGTTATCCTCCCTTCCACACCTGACCTGCAACTTTCAGGAAGCCTGGGCTTAACTGCTTTGATTTACTCTCATAATAAGGTGATCAGTTAATGTAAAAGGCTGACTTTATAAGGCCTGTCTTCAAATACTGTTGGAGATTTCTGTGGTGAGAGAGCTGTATTGTCACTACTCTAAAAAGGTCATTGGAAAAGAATCAGAGACAGCATAAAGGATGGTTTACACGTCAGGAGACTCTCTGTAGAACAGGCAGAGAATGTTGAACATCCGACCTCTTGAGGTTTGGTGCAGATGTTAAGTAGTAAATGTAATTTGACTTGTTGCTCTGTAGATTCTTTCCCTGTCAAAAATTACACTCTTTGAAGCCCATCTCTATGCCCTGTCCTATGACTGAATGAGAAGGTCCTGGAGAAACCTCAAATGTTACAGAGTGGAATGCATTGAATGGTAATTAGGGTCTGTCAGAGCTGTTTCATGACCCTACATGACCAGTTCCTGGGGTCAAAGTTCATAATGACAATTCTTATTCTGGAACCAGATATTTAAAATAAAAGAGAGCAATATTAAAGAGGAGCCCAGTTAGAGATGTTCTTGACGCCATAGTTTGACACTGACTGACCACTGAGAAGGGTGGAAAAGTTTCGACGTGCATCTGGGTTTGTCAGGCATGAGAGTAGCCTATTTGCTGTTGGGTCTCTAAGCATGACGTTATGTGGGTATGTGTGACTTGCTGGCCATCTGAGACAGGTGTTGACTTTCTAAAGCTGATGTCTCTCCCCAACCAACATCCACCTTCCTCCCAGGCTCTGTGGGTTTGCCAGGGCCATTGTTTGTCATTTGTTCAGTTTTCATCTTTCTGAGATAATATGGTGACACACAAGACCACAGCTGTGCCTCTTCTCAAATCCTTTCGTGTTTAGACTTGGTTTTTGTTTAACTAGGAGAAATTTACCATAAAATTCACCATTTTCTGAGTATGGCTGGCAGAGCCAAACACGATGGCGATGTCACCTGGCTTTTAAAGAGGCTTAAATCCTGAAAGGCCAGTTTGCAAGCCTCACATATTTTATCACTGACACCAAGCTGGGAAAGAAGTGAGAATATTTTGATCACTGGGTACGGGCCTTTGCGGCAGATGGTCTCTTCAGCAGTATTCCATTTGGGGGGTCAGTGGGGGAGAGAGGAGGATATCCAAATAGAATATATAAAGTCAAAGAGATACAAACTTGGCCTCATTTTACAAGGTTTTGTGCCAAACTTTGGAACACCCATGCATCTCCATTCCAGCAGGTAGAGGTTCCCTGTCTGAGCAGTGTGATGGGGATGACAGTTCATTTAAACAGTCTGCTGGGAGGATTTGCTAGGGTGGAAACCCAGAAGCCAGGGATGGTAAACAATATGGGAAAATGCGTATTCCCATACTATCGGGCGTGAAGGGGCGGGCTTACAGTTATGCCTGCAGAAGCCCCGGGTGGGAAGAACATTGTCAGAGGCATGTGTCTATGGAAAAGCTTCGAGAAATGCAGCCAGGAAAAGAGCTGAATCATCTGACTTCACCTTAGGTGACTTTGCCTAGGACTGAAATCCCCAGCCCAGCTCCTTGTCCTAAGACCTGGGTACTGCCGGCTGACAGGCTGGCTGGCAGGAGTCCAGAGACTGAGCTGCTTGGAAGATTTGGCACCACCCTCACCCTCACTAGACAACCATTATGATCATGCAAATGTACTTAGAAAAAGACTGAGACAGGACCAGCTACCAAGCCAAGCTGGAGCTCTCTCAGGTCACAGGATTCTGCCAACTCCAGCTTACTCAGTTTTCTGTCTTGATTTTATTTATTTATTTGCCTGGAAACTGCAGCTTTTTGTGTATGAAAACTCTTAGGCAGAAGCAAGAAAGTCATCTGGGGGAAAATCATTTTTCCCAAGGGCCCGATGGTACAGATGTTGACAGAGGGAAGACCAGAGAATGACATCAGTGTCGTTAGAAGCGGTCACCATTGCCTGCTGGGCCTCCCAGTTGAAGATATCTTTCCCAGGCAGCTTCAGTTATTGGTGGACTTGAACTTGGGCTAACCTCAGTTGTCTCAGATGGCAGAGGCCACCTTGAGGTTCCTCACAAGGCGGGCAGGTGAGCCATTACACAGCAGTGCCTCCCTGATGACCAGCGAAGGCACTGTTAGCTCTGGGGCTGACACTTCTGAGCAGTAGCTGTGTTGCTGCTAAGACTTGCTCCGCTCTTGAGGGGAGAGGCGAGAAGCAGCTGGTCCCCAAGGAACACACTGCTTATAACTTACATGTACATTGTGATTTGCTTTTTTTTTTTTTTTTTGCTCTTGACATGGAAAGACCGACTGAAGCCCCAAGGTAATTATTCTGAGTTAATAGTTTGCAGTGCCGTTCCCTTTACATAAGAAGGGACAGGAAGAGACAACAACTCAGAAGATGAGCTTTCTTTCCTTGGTGCCCTCATATAACAAAATGATAACAGACTGCCTATTACAGTCTATAAATGGCTTCATGTGCACACCTAGAGTTTATCTTGGCAACAAGTTTGCAAGTGTCTCTGTCCCAGGTATGGAAACTGAGTTTAAAAGGTCAAAGGATGTGCCCAGAGCAAGGCAGCTCATTAACAGAGAGTTGGGAAAAAAACGGGCACAAACGTAGGGTTTCTGAAACAAAGCCTGGCTTTCTTCTGCCTTTTCCACAGCTGCCTCACTTTTGTAAAGTGCTAAGTGAGTACATTGCTGTGAAACCTGTAGATTTTTAACTGGGGAATGTTTAAAATGGAAATTAGCCTCATACCAAATGAGGCTAATTTTCCCTCTTTGGGAGAGATTAGATCGGGAAAAGCCGTAGCGCAGTCAGGATGAGTCTGATCTGAACAGGAGACATCCTATCTGGCCCTCCCTTCCCACCTCCGCCCCCTGCCCCTTCTGGAGCTGAGAGGCGACTGGAGGAAAGGGTATTTTTGCATGTCTCCGGTACATGTTGCCAGTCAACTTCCATCTTTTGCTGCAGTTGTGCAGTTTAGGTCCTGGGTAGGAGGTAAGACAGGAACTTGGAGTTTCTCTGTCCTTCCTGAAGCTTCTAGAAAACTGAAAATGGAGGGTTAAGATGTTCAATTCTCTTCTATGTTTACTTTCAACTTTTTATATAATTTCAGACATTCAGAAAAGTTACCCAAATAATATACAGAATTCCAACATATATTTCATCCAATTGTTAACATTTTCTTCTCCCCTCTCTTTTTTTCTATACATGTACAGATACAGATATATCTGTATCTGTCCAGACCAGTGCATATTTTTTCTGAACTTTATGAGAGTAAGTTGCTGATATGGTTCTCTTTGACCTCTAAAATTCTACTGTGTGCTACTTCCTAAAAATCAGCACATAACCATAGTGCAAATATCAAACTCAGGAATTTAACATTGATGCAATAATATTTCCTAAGCAATAGACCTTATTAGATTTTTGCCAGTTGTCCCAATATTATTTATAACGAAAGAAGCGACTAGATCACGCTTTCCATTCAAGAGCCGTGTCTGTCTACTTTTCTTCAATCTGGACGTTTCTCAGTCCTTCTTTGACTTTGATGGCCTCGACACTTTTGAAGATTACAAGTCAGTTACTCTGTAGACTGCTTCTCACTTTGGGCTCATCTGATGATTCATTCTGGTTGAATTCTAGAACTGAAAAGAAAGTCAATAATAAAAGCATAAATAAATAAATATCCTAGATTAGATGAAAAGCTTGTTTGTTTCTTTCCCTGTTTTACTGTTTTCCATCATTTAGTACCAATATTCTTTAGACCAAAAACACTATATACATAAGTGCTCATTTTTTTTAACTAACAAATCCTGCTTTGTTGCTCCTAAAATTTTCTCACCACTTTCTCCTTTTTGAAGCATAATGTGTTTGCCCCTTTGTCTTCTTTCTCATTTGTTTCTTGCACATTTCCAAGAATGTTTTTGTGTGTCTGGTTTCCCTAGATGTATAAACTGTATAAACTTTCCCTTTCCCTATGCACCTGCTCTCTAAGTCCCTTTTGTGCCATGTTGAAAACACTCTTCTGTTTAGGGGGATTGTTTCTCATTTGCTTAGTGAAGTGACCTGAAGGGCATGAATCCACGTGGTATTTAGTGGAGTGTGTAAGCATTACAAGATCTCTTGGAAACGAGCTCTGAATGTCTGAGAGTCATTAGCAGGGCCGGACAGAGGGGGCCGAGTGGAACAAGTAGGCTGCACTCATTTGGAAGCGGAGCGCTTTCTGCTTCTTTTTAACGCTGAGCTGAAGGTTGTGAGAGGGCTCGGCAGCAGTTTCCTGGGTGCTCTCCATGTCCCCTTCCTCTCTACCAACCCATCCTACACACCCCATCCCACACAGCAGAGTAAGGTCAGAGTGGGGAGAGGAATTATCAAAAGCACATTCTGAGATTTGCAGATACTGACTGGTATACATAAAATAAACAAGTTTCTACTGTACAGCACAGGCAACTATATTCAATATCCTGTAGTAGCTTATGGTGAAAAAGAATATGAAAACGAATATATGTATATTCGTGGATGACTGAAGCATTGTGCTGTACACCAGAAATTGACACAATGTTGTAAACTGACTATACCTCAATAATAATAATAATAATAATAAAAGCACATTCTGAAATTACCGGAGAAAGGAAAGAGGCGCTCTCGTCTGGAGGGCAGGAGAAAACAGACTGAAGATACATCCATTCTGCTCCCCCTGTGTTATCATGGGACGCTGATTAGAGACAGTGAAAGGAAAGTCAGGTTGTGGAAGGTACAGTTTGCTGTAGAAAGAAGGGGGTAGGAACTGTAGGAAAAATACAGTAGCTAAAAATGAAGTGTGCATTTCCTCTGCCCCCACAGACTTGGAAATGCTTCCAAGTGGTGTCATGCAGAGTGAGTTTTGTGGGTTGTCTCGGATTCATGCCCATACTCCTGCATCCTTGCTTCTGGAGATGATGTATCAGAGGGGAGGTCCACATGACATGGGTTGATGAAAGGGCTGTTATCTAAAGGTTATTATAACTATTGCTGTTGAGCCAAGTTTTATGCCTTCCTTTTTATTGGTAATTCAAAAGTTAGGGTCTATGATTTGGAAGGATATACAAAAAGTAAGTGATGGAGGCCCCGTGAAAAGGCAAGTTCCCTTAATTTATGTTCCTCAGGTCCTCATGCTAGATGTATTTGCCTGCACATAAGACAGAGAGCAGTAACATTAACTCAATGATGTTGAAATGTTCAACCGCTAAAGGCCGTGGATAGAGAACCAAATCATGGTTATAAAAAGAGGAACATGAAAACATTTTTTACATGAATAAATATGTTATTTGAACCCTTACTCTATAATAACTGCTTTCCTCTTTTATTCTGGACCCTCTATATGTTTAGACTGATCTTTATCTGTTTTAGTGCAGGGTCTTATGAATTTTCAAAGTTTTAATGTTTTCACATACTTAAGGATTCAATTCACACCCATTTAGCCTCTAGGATGCCTAAGATACTGGGCTCCATGTAGTGGAGGACAAAGTGAGAACCAACACATGGCCTCAGCTCTAAGCATGTCCTCTTTTAGTTAGAGGGCTAGCAATCCAGAGATCCTGGAAACAAGCAAATGTAACAAAGTAAGAAAACTTAGGGGAGGTCATTTTAACTTCCTCACATTCAAGGCAAACCCAGTGGAAAATGCTCCCAGCTCCTTCCAAGGCCCACTTTGCCTGAAACACTCTTTATACTCACAGGACTGTGTAGGTCGCACACAGCCTGTCTTTCCGTCTGCAAAGAGAAGAGGGATGAAGAGGTATTTTTGATGAAACAGGAAATGGGGGTCAAACCCAAGGTTGGTGTTTCTAGAACTAGGAAATCTAAGGCAAATCAGATAAAGTTTTACAAACATAAAACATCTTTATATATAAAGATACTGAGAAGCAATGATGATAGGCCTGCCTGCATAATGGATTCATTTTAGAACAAAAGGCAAAATCAGCAGAAAATTTTTCACACAATAGGATGTAAAGACATCATCTATGCCTGCACTGACCTACGTACTGTTTCTTATCAGCCCCTTCCTGGAGCACAGGAACTCTTTGCAAATGCAGACAAAATTATGAACAGCTGTGAGTCTAAACAAGGATACTCTAAGAGATGAGATGAAGGTAAAATTATAGCAAGAAATTTGAGAATGAACTGAGAGAACAATTATTTCTAATTACAAACTGAAAACATACACTAAGGAAAGTTTACAAGGTACGGATAACAAAGTTACAATATAAAAATCATTTACAAAGTCCAACACTCTGATTACCTGTTTGTTATACCATGTGGTTTGTCCTCCCAGATAAGTGTAGACATATGGAAGTATTAATAGAAATATTGGAGCATTTATTTAACGATATAATACATCAGTCTGTCTGTCTTTTTCTGTTCTTCTACCTATGTTATCTCTATCTTCATGATAATATTTATTGGTGTATTATACTACTATGTTGACATATTATAATTTATTTATCCAATACTTTATTATTTAAAGTTATATTTCTGTAGTTGTTTTTTTGATTGAAGTATAGTTGATTTACAATATTGTGTTATTTTCTGGTGTATGGCATAGTGATTAGTTTTATATATTTATATATATATATATATATATATATATATATATATTCTTATTTTGTATTCTTTTTCTTTATAGGTTATTACAAGGTATTGAATATAGTTCACTATGCTACATTGTAGAACCTTGTTGTTTATCTACTTTATATATAGTAGTTAGTATCTACAAATCCTGAACTCCTAATTTATCCACCCCCCTTTCCCCTTTGGTAACCACAGGTTTGTTTTTGTTTTCTATGTCTGTGAGTCTGTTTCTGTTTTATAAATAAGTTCATTTGTCACATTTCTTTTTAGATTTCACATATAAGTAATCATGTGATATTTATCTTTCTCTGTTTGACTTACTTCACATAGTATGATAATCTCTAGTTCCATCCATGTATATTTCTATAGTTTTCAAACATTTCTTTTTATATAGATATAATAATATCTACAATGTGTTAGATGTTCAGTATCCCCCATGCACCTTATTCAGTAATAAGTTTATTGAGCAGTCTCAGCTCATTGGGTCTTGACCTGGAACAAATTTATTTTTCTGCAGTCACTCCCCACCAGGCTTGCAATTTTAGATCTTTGTTCTTTGCTGCAAAGCAGTTTCATGGGTGACATCTAAAGAAAATTTCATAACTTTCTCATGATTTTTAATTATTAAACCACTGCCCAGTTCAAAACTCAAACTTGAGTCCAGGAGAATTCTTCTGAGGGCCTTGTGGGGATCACTCCAGGATGGAGGTACCTGCTCTGGAAAAGCAAGAGATTGAATCTGGATGAGCAGCCCCCAACCCCTCAGCCCCACGTCCTAGAGTCTTTGCTCCAGAGTGTGGGCCACTGGCAAGATGGCGGCTCAAGCTTGACTATCTCCAGCATTGTTGCTTGGCACACAGACACTCAGGCATTGGCCCCCCACAATTAGGGTATGCAGGTTGCCCTGTTGCCTGCCACCTCTTTTTCTACTCTGCTCCCTCCAATTTCTTCTTTCTTGTGTCAGGTAGTCACAAATTGATCAAACAGTTAACTACCCAAATGACAACTTCCCCTACTTGAAGAAATCCATAATCTTTTCAAGTGATTCATTTGGTACTGCTTTAGTCTGCTTGGGCTGCTGTAACAAAGTACCACATATTGGTGGCTTATAAACAATAGAGTTTGATTTCTCACAGTTCTGGAAGCTAAGAAAACCAAGATCAAGATGGACTTGGTGTCTGGTGAGGGTTTACTTCCTGGTTTATAGATGGCATCATCTCACTGTGTCCTCACATGATGGAAGGGGAGAAGCAGCTCTCTGGGTCTTCTTTTATAAGGACACTAACTCCACTCATGAGAGCTCTGCTCTCATGATCTTATCACCTCTCAAGGGCTCTAACTCCAAATAACATTGTATTGAGGATTGGGTTTCAACATATGAATTTTGGGGGAACACAAACATTCAGTTAGCAGCAGGGCCCCACCCACCTAACCCCTCCCCAATTTAGTTAAAGCCCCCTAGGGGAATAAAAAACCCCAGAGTCATGCCCCTACTCTTATCCCCAATGAGTTGACAGCACATTACTTTGAAGATCTTTTCCTCTTTTCCCTTACCTGTCTTTTGCTTGTATAGACTACAGTTTATATAGATGGTCTGGGTAAATGTTTCTCAAACCTTATTAATCCCATGAGCTCAGTCACCTCAGGTACTTATTAAAATGAAGATTATAATTCTATAGTGCTGGGGTGGGGCCTGAGATTCTGCATTTCTAGCAGGCTCCCAGGTGAGACTGATGCTACTGATCCATGAATCACAAGTTGATTAGCAAAGGTCTAGCTGTTATGGTTGATTGTGGCCAGGCTGTTTTTGCTCCTTTTTGGAAGGCCCTGGAGGACCTTGTGGCCCTGATTGCTGACTGCACACCTGCAAATATGTGGTTCTAAGTCTTGATCCTTGGACTAAGGCTCTGTTGTTGACTTCAGTTGACCCAAAAATCTCCCTCATTATCTTCTTTCACATGTATTACTTTATTTCATCGTCACATAAACATTAGTGTCATTATCTCTGTTTTTCCAATGAAGAAACTGAAGCTTTGAGAAGTTGAATAACTCATTCAAACTCTCATAGCTATATATATACATATACATATATCAAAAACAAACAAAAAAAACCCAACAAAAAAAGAGTTCTGTCTAATTTCTCTCAACCCTTTTCCCCAAGGGTTATTGCTAGTTCAACAGTGTCTCACAGCCTGGTCCAATTTTCCCAAAAACTACTGTGGAATTTGTTAATAATAATTAATAATAATAATAACAACAACAACAACAACAACAACAACTGGTTAAGCATCACTAATTTCCAGACCCAGTGCAGAGGACTCTACCTGCAATATCTTGTTAATTTTCACATCTACCCAAAAAGGAAGGTACTAGTATAATTTAGACTCAAAGAAGTTAAGAAAGCATAGAGCTGAGATTAGAACTTTAACGAGCTTCAGTGCAAAGCCCAAGCTGTTAACTATAACCCTTGTCATGGTATATATTGCTACAGAAATATCTTTTTGGTTTTAATCCCAGAAAAAGAGAGATTATTCTAGTTGCCCCCCAACTATTTGGAGTTTTCTATAAACTTCTGACACATATTCACTGAGATGTCATGATGATTTTTTAGATCTGAACTGAACTATTGAATGCACTTAAGTGTTTGGCATTTCATGAGATGACACACACTTCTGGTTCTCCTGCTAATTTGTAGTATGAGTTAGGGTTTGTCACTTATAAAACTATGGGGTTTTTCCCACTTGTAAATTACAGAAAATCATCATAAAATTGAAGACCTGGATATCCCAATGGCCTGGGAATGTGAGGGACAGGGAGTTTAAGTGACTATTCCAGGGTGATCAGGAGGTTAACTTGATCAGAACCAAGGCTCCTGGTGTGTGCTCCAGGTTTTATTCAACCAGCCTATATTGTATCTCCCATATCACGTGTCTTTGGGAAGACGTGCTGGTTCAGAACCTGGTCTCCATAACCTGTTGAACATGCCTCAAGGGAATGGGTATGTTAGGTCTCTACCCTGCATCTTGTACAACTTTGGCTCTCTGAGCCCAACTCTTAGCCAATATGTGACTTCTTGGAAGACATCAGGAGGCCCCAGCACAGGGCATAGCCACTCCTGGAAATGTGAGCCTGCTCTCACTGTGTACCTATAGCTTGTGCTCAGGCATCCTTTTGCTTTTAATGAGATTTTGCAGTGACAGGATTGGAACAGATTGCTGGCATTATGGCAGCCAGGATATTGTCAGGAGGAACTTGGCAGTTCTTGTAGGTGTTATGATGCTGCCTCTTTGCTCAAGGGCAAGAGTATCGAAGGGAAAATTAGAGATGAAAGAGAGAGTGAGGGATAATGTCAGAAAAGTTCAGAAGATGAAACCGGTAGCAGTAAATACATTGGAAGTTTTTTGAGGTTTACATACTTTGAGTCCTTGGTGACGGAAGACATAGCCAAGAACCACTTCAGTGATATTCCTTCATAAATCTGCATAATAATCTCGCAGCGAGGAATTGGTGAAATTACAAGTATTCATTTACTAAATTGGGTTCAGTGTCTGTATCATGCACACCATATGAATATTCAGTGCAGTGAATGCTTCCCAAGCTATGTTGAAGTTAACACATAAGCTGAATATAACTCAAGGAGAACTCAAAATTGCATACTTATTTTAACCTAACAGAGGTCCTAGTGTCTTAAAGAATTGGATCCAGTCCCACTCCCAATATGTCAATTAATACTCATTCTAACAAAACAAAATTTAAAGTCTTTTTAATATTTGTATCTGATTTTTGGCATAAAGTGGTTTTCTTTGTAATAGAGGATTAGGATAATAATACACAGGGCTATGAATGGTTCCTTAGAACACAGTGGCAGCTGCCAAACAGACTCAGGAAGAATGTTTAATTACAATACTCAGTAATAACAACAAAGGAAAAGTTCAGTAAGAAGAAATGACTCTATTATGAGACAGGGGTCTGTTGCTGAGTGAAGGAAGAGCCTTTTCCAGACCACAGACATTTGAAGTTGCCTTGGAAGCTGATAGATATTTTACCTTAAAACTTGACCATTTTTTCTTCTTAAAGCAACTCAGTTGGTTTTCCAAGTTAAGCATATGGAATGACTTCTATTTCCAAAAAAGGAACTTTTTTCCTGAAATGAAAACTATTAATAATTTTCAGAGAAGAGGTGATCACCTCCAGTTCTGTATAACAAAAGAGCACTTAATCAGGAGTCTTTGAGTTCTCGTCCAAGACGCTGCAACAAACCGACTGTGAAGCCTCCAACCTTAAAAAATTAATTTCTCTGAACCTCTTCCAACTGTGAAATTTTCCATGATATTCTGATTATTCACATAGACATATTAAAAATATTCCTTTGAGAATATCCTTGGTCATAATATTTTATATTGCTCTAAATTATAACCTGATTTTAGATCCACAGTAGATGGTCAAATGTAGTGTGTGAAATTTTCTCAATAAATAGTATTTGTTGGTACTTATTTTATGGAAAATATTATGCTAAATATGCTTCATCTGCAAAATGTCAGTATACAAGCTAGCTTTATTTATTTATTTATTGAAACTTTCTTCTCAATCTGTTCTCTGTATCTGTGAGCTTGTTTTTGTTGTTGTTTTTTCAGATTCCATTTAGAAGAGAGATCAAACGGTGTTTGTCTTTCTCTGTCTGACTTATTTCACTTAGCATAATGCCCTCAAGACTTTCCATGTTGTTGTAAATGTCAATAAGGTACCTTTATCATTGTCTTCACTTTATAGATGGAGAAATTGAAACTCAGAAAGTCTAAGTCACTTGTACCATGTCATGTAGTTAATAAGTAACAAAACTGAGATTCAAAGTCAAGTTTCTCTGATCCCAACAACCACAGGTTCACCATTCTGCCCTCCTTCCTTTCAGACAACTTCTGGATGCATGGCGAGCTTCCCATGTCCGTCATTAGTGTGTGCTGAGGAAATGGGCTTGGGTTCTTAATTGAACGTGTTATTCATCTAAAGAGATCTAAATGAGAGATGCAATGAAAATGTTATTTAAAGGACAAAGCTCTGACTTTCAGAGGCGCTGAGAGAGGGGAGATGCTGTAGTTGATTATCACTATGCTTAGCAATAGTAAACAACTAGTGGGGTCAGTTTTCCTATCTTTCTTTAAGATACTTTCATATCTCTATGGCAACGGGGCAAATATGACAGACACAGAAACACCCAAGTGCACGGATGGCACTTGGGAAAATAGTACATGACAGTGGGTTGCAGATACAAAGTGAGAAGTAACCACACCTCACTTGGTTTTGCCAATTGGGGAAACTCGGGAAAGATAATGCAAGCATTTGGGGAAGGAACTAAACGTTAAATCTGAAAGATTTATTTTAGCAGAGATAGTATGTACTGATTAGAAGACATAGAGGCTGCAGCTAGAGAACTGGGTGTGGAGTTGTCTTTATGATGGAAGACAAGCCAAGGCTGAAAAAAAAGAATTTAGTGGTGGTTATCAAGAGACATAAATCAAATGTCTGGAAAGAGATTCATCAGTCTCAGGTGGTGAGGTGTCAAGATGCAGTGCAGTCACATCCCAGGGAATGCCTCCCAATGGGAATGTTTATACTTGGAGAGGTGCCAGAAGGGAATCCATGCACTGAAGTTACCTTAGGTTTATAGTAACTTATGCAGCAAATGAAACAAAATTCCCCCAGCATGAAATTAGAGAAAATTTATTTTTCAGTGAAGAAGTTCAAATTTAGATCCCATCAAATGTGATAATCAGATATGATGGACAGAGCTATGACTTGCCAAAGAAAACTACAGAGGAAGAAAAGGTCTCTGGGGATTCTAATAACTAGTGAGAAGACTGAAGAATATTTTGAAAAAGTAGAAGGTAAGATTTATTATGTCAAAGCATAAAAACCTGTAGGACATTATTATGTTGGAAAGTAAGGTTTGGCAATAGGCTTGAAGGGCTTAGGAGAGACCAAAGTGATCAGGGACAAATTGAGTTGACATAAGTTTCTCCTTGGATAATTTTTACTAATACACTGCATTAGGAAATGTATCATTGTTAAACTACCATGAAGAGTAAAGTAAAATTTTTAATTCTTAAATTCAGAGAAGTCAAGTCCAGAGTTAGAGGGACAGTCTTTCTGCCTTCATACGGCAAATAAAGAAATGATCGTGTGGAAATGAAGCTGTCCATCTCATATTATTTAGAAGCAAAAATGTATTTTTAAAGAAAAATAATCAAATTCTAGTATCTTTATTTTTGTTAAAATTGTGAATGTTCTTATGATAAAGAAACTATCAGTGTACCTCAGGGAGGAAAGCATAAAGGAGTCATTAGAAAAGGTTCTAAGTAGTACTGCAGCTGATGAAGATGCTGTTTCTAAAGTCAGAGGACAGAAGAGGTATCTTGGTAAGTCTCCTGGCAAGCGTGACTGCCGGCCGTAACCACTGGAAATGTCTGTGTCCAGAGTTAGATGGGCCTTCACTACGCTCTGCTTAGCCAGCTAACAGAGCGTGGAGCGCAGCCCCATTGAGGTCAGGAAACTATTTATGGTCCTCTGTGACTTTACTTAGATTACAAACGAAACATCCTGATTTCAGGAAAGAACATTCAATAGGAGGCCCGACCTTGTGCAGACAAAGGATGAAGCTGGAAAAATGCCCCCTCAGACCAGAATATTTTCAAACAAGTTGACTTAGGTTCTTCCATTTAAATGGTTTTGTTTCAGCAGACATTTTTTGGTTCATAAGACAAACAGTTAAAAAAAATAGTTTGAAAAATAACAACAAACGAACAAAAGAAAACAAAAGAGATTTTTTAGGTTTCTTCTCTAGAACCTTCTCCTTTGCTAAGGTCACTTCTTTTGTGGGTATACTTATGAGGTCAGTAAGCTGCAACCCTGAAACACAGCAAAAGTAAGTGGAATTGTCTAAATTAAAAAGCAAACATTGCAAAAGCAAATGGAATTGTCTGAATTAACAAGCAAAGTTGGCTTCATACATTTTGACTATGATATATTGAATTAATGTTTATAAACAAGGTTGGGGTAGCATGTCTATACAAAATAATTTTCCATGTTGCAGTCTTTCAAATGGAAATGGCTAGGTGGCATGACTTTGTCAGGATTCAGTAGTCCTTTTAATTGTTCGAAAGGGGCTACAATTTTTTATGTTACATCCCTGTACAGGCTTCAAACTTTTCATCAGATTCCTGTCTTGGGTTCCTGTTGATTCCAGAGGAACTTATTTTAGCACTGGTTTGACAGCAACTGGCCATATCCAATGACCTTGAAAATTAGTTGTAGGGAAGTAGGTGAAATAAGTCATATGCACATTTTCACTTAGAGTTTAGTAAGCAGAAGTTAATGCTTTATGAAGGAAACTAAGTTACAACAGAAAAATAATTTTTTAAGAAACAAAAGAATGGAGATGTTGTGGTTTCTTGGAAGAATAATGGATTTGATCCTGAGTCTCAAATTTCCCATGACTGAGTGATTTACTAAAGGCCACGTATTTATAAGTGTTCATTTAAGTGTCTATAACATGGGAATAATAATTCCATCCTGTCCTATGTAAGAAAAAAATAACATTTAAATGGACATAGAGATCATGAGATTAAAAATGCTGTGTAAATATGAGTCATCCAAAATTAATTAAAATGAACTCAACTGAAATTATACTTTTAAAAGGGGTTTTTATAAATGAAATGAATTAATTGAAATTTTTAAAACAATACAGCAACATACTCTGAAAGAAGCACTTTTAGAAAGCTAAGCTTTACTTAATGACTATGAAAAAAGAAAAGTCAGTAGATTAATTGTCATCTAAGACATGGCTTTGTTATTCTCAAATTAGAACCAGTATTTCTAGGAGTTTCCAGTGATTCTTGATATGTAGGAATAAGTCTGAAATTTAAATACACAACGTTGTTATTAGCTCCTCCATTTAAAAAAAGAGCACTTATTATGCGCCTCCTGTGTTCCAAGCAACATGCTAGGCACTGGGAATTCCACAGGGAGGAAAAAAGAGATGATCTTGGGCTTAGATCCAGACCATCACGGAGCTCTGACTGGTCTCTATTTCTCCATGACAGCAAGAAGACTTATCAAAATACCAGTGATGAACATGTAATAAGAGGACAGAGCATCATCATATAAAAAGTTTCCAGAACTTTAATGGTGAGCTGGAGAGTATGGACTTAAGATAAAATGTAGGGTGTGGCCATTGCACAGATTAGGGGCAAGTTGTGATATGTGTTGTGCTGCTGCCTTTTTGTTTGTTTGTTATTTCCAGCTTGTCTACAATTTCTAGAGCTTCAATGCTAAGAATAATATAGAAATGACAAGTCTAACTTGCTCTGTAACCAGATTGTATAGGAGCTGATCACCTTGGAGGATCTGGGAATCCTGCAGTCTTGAGATCAGGAGAACCTTAAGGATAACTTTTCAGGTCTTCTGTTAGAAACATGAAATTCATTAGAGGGGTCTGAAGACCACAGAGAGGATTTTCTACCCTCATCTGAGCAAAGCAAAAATAGCATGTCTACTAGACTTCAAGTAGAATAGGGAGACTTATTTGTATAGTTGTAATAATCTAATGTATGCTGAGATTAGAAAGGGGGTGCTGAGTGCATAGCCAGGATCACAGACAACCTGTCTTTTCCTCTTATCTTATTTTGCACAAAGGAGTCAAGTTTTGCTTGTTTTTCTATTTGAAGATTGGGGTGCATAGGTGGGTATGGGGGGCTATTTCCTCTAATGTCTTCTGGTTGTCATAAGGTCTGTTGAGATACTACTTCAAATTTGTTCTCATCTCTAAGGTATCCTGAGTCCTTTCTGAGGTGCCGGAGAGGTTTGTAGAGAGTAAGGAAGATCTCTCTGACTTTCACATCACGTGCCGGCGGTGCTTAATGTTGGGCCATTGAAAATTAGTGAAGTTGTATAATCTTCCTTGGGTTTTCTTGCTAATTAAGCCTTGTACAATTTACCTCGTTAATTTGATCTTAATGAGTTCATCTGCAATGATTTAATACAACTTTGAGGAACAGCTTTCTTTAGTCTTTAATTCACGACAGTTCCCCTTCTATTTGGCAGTACATTAATGGAAATGGAAAATTGCCTCATTCTAAATGTCAGAATAATACTGCACCAAAAACAATTCAGTCATGTCTTTCAAACCACGCACATATGGTTCATCACCAAATGTCACTGTTCTTCCCCCCTCCTCCCCATGCCCCCCTCCTGCCTGTACCTTCCCTCTGTATTTTCTTTCTATTCGCCTGTCTCTGGTGATCATTGTTTGGATCAACTTTCTAATATCTTTGCATAAGCTTCATTTCTCCTGTTGTCCAGGTACCAGTTCTCAGAACACTGGTTTTACCCAGATCCTTGGAATTGGCAGAGTTCACAGATCAGGTGAAAGTTATTGCTTTTAGTATAGCAAATGTCTTTCATCTGCTTTCAAAATTGGAAAAAAAAATTTATATGAACCATCTTCAAAATAATTTTTGTGCATAATTTTGGGCTGTTTTGTGAAGTTCTCTAAGTAAAGCTATATTCCTCACTCTGTCTACCTCACAGCAATCTTTTTTCTTTTATTTTTTTCCCCAGCACTGTATTTAAGTGAGTTTCTCTCTAGAACAAATGCTTTTATTATGAGTACTTTAGTTATGATTTATTGGCTAAGTTCCAACACAATTTCTCTTGCACTTAAGGATACAAACTTTAAATTGCAAATCTTAACTCACTGACACTTAAAGGACATTGCAATAAAATTCTTAAAAATAATCTATAATCTAAACTATCTAAAGACTGTCCATTTTTCATAAAGAGAAAGCTAAAAGGTAGAGCAATTTCCAAAGTTATTGATCAAACATCACCTTTCAGAGGTCAACCTCTAAAGAATATTTTAAATGATACAATTTTCTTTCTGGAAAGGACCCCCTTTTCAGATAATATTTGAAGGAAAAAGAAACTTCCAGAAAAAAGAATCCCCACTCTAAATTGCATTTTTTTTAACATCAGTAGATTTAAAGTACTTGTCTGAAACTAGATTTTTGAATCTTAATTAATTTATTGGTTTTGCTTTTTCTTTCTACCAGCAAACTGACTCATCTGTAAAGTATGAATGTTTTAATTCAAGTACGTGTTTTCTGCAGATGGAAGTTCACATGTTTAAGCAGTCAGAAGGTAATCATAGGGTGACCTGTAATCTTGCATTACAGAGGTAGAATCGGAAAGCACCAGGGACATGACTTAACTTCTCAGTTTTTCTTTTCTTCTATCTAGTGATAGATATTTAAGAAATTTGCCAGTTTTACCCTACAGAAACTAATAATATAATTATTATCATAAGAATTATATATTTTTCCAAGATTCATTTAGCATCCACTATGTGACAGGTGCCTTACACAGGTTATTCAACCTAATTTTCCAGAGAACAGTGAAGTAGGTTCGAAAATAGTTTTCATGGAGGTTTAAAGAGCTGACGTTACAGAGATGGTGTGTATGTGGATAACTGCTTTTCATCTCTACAGTTTTTCTATTATCTGTACTATTTACCCTAGAGCAGAAAAGGACACAGTATCTTATCCACTCCCCTCTGTTGTCAGTCGTCACCAGCGTTTACTAGACTACTTTCCGCGATGCAGGGCTCACGCCCTGAGGCGGGCTGACCATTGCAAAACAGCTCGGTTGACAGAATAGGATTCATTCTATTACAACAGAAGCGAGTCCTATATATTTGCCCATTGTCTTTCTTCTGCATTCTGTTATAACACAATTAGTCAAATCTTCCTCCATGTTATTCCTTCAGCTGTCTGAGGACACCACTGATACCCTAAATTGATTTCTCCTCTGGGTGAACATTTCCAGTTCTTTGCTTCAGGGTCCTTCATGGTGAAATCAGAATAAGCTACAATAGACCATACAAAATCTGAACCAGTTTAAATAAAACAGTATTGAATTTGGGCACTGTATTTTTTTAAAATGTAAACTCAGTTGATAGCATGTGCGTGTGTCTGTGTGCCTGAATTATGTAAGTTGAGAATCACGTAAAAAAATAAATGGCAACATAAATTTCTAGGAACTGGATCACCACCCTGTACTAATGTAACTGACTTTTTGAACCCCACATAAACCTTTACATCCTTCATGTAAGTTTATACACCCCGACTTGGTCAGTCAGTGTATTTTTTAATTTGTTTCCATTAGTTGATGCTTGAATCCTCTCTTCCTTCCTCCCATCTTTCTGACAACATTACATTTCATAGAAATTTTTTTTTCCATATTGTCAGTGAAGTAATTGATGTAAAAGTCAAACTGAAAACAAATTCCCAGAACATGACCCCATGGACTTTCCCCTGGGCCGCCTCCAAGTCAGCACATCTGATTGGCTGTCATTTAGGGTTCCCTGCATTACCCTGAACCTTCTGGAAAAAATGGGAGCTGCCCCCAAGGCCTCTGCCTGTCTGCAGACTCTACTGAGGCAATCTTTTTCTTGTGATCTTTAATTGTTTTGGTTTTGTTTTAAAGTCACATCTGGATGTGAGACTTCACGCCATTGTTTTGCCATGTCCTTTGTTCTAGGCTCTCTCTGTGTGATACTTATCTTTGGTTTTACAGCCAATTTGTTCACACATTACTAATTCATAGGTTAAGTAAAATACACAAAAAACATACTCATTTTCTACATATGTTCAGAAGTGCAGGCGGGGTACGATGCACTCTTATGAATATACCAAAGACTTGCTCCCTGGGGTTTCCTTTTAAAGCTGAGTTCAATCAATTGACCATGCATAGACACAAAAGATTCTTCAGATTCCTCCCTCTTTTCTTTCTCAAAGAGATTGTAAGAATTTGCTAGATGGTGCCTCAAGGCTCTGATTTTACTCATTTTCACTCACTGTTTGGCTCCTAAAAGGGGCTCAGTGCTGGTTGGTGGATCTCAGCCTCATTGAATTCTGATCACTTGTGAATATCTTCATCAGAATTTCACTTCTCAATCCTTCTATTCTTCTTGTTTCTTCCTTTTCAGAACTACTACCTTTGGAAAGACACCTGCTTTTTGCTTCCTTGCTTTTAAAACCGTGTGTTTTACAGGTGGGAGTTCATTTGCCTTGGCTTGATACCCCCTTTCTTTGTGACCATCACACCCGGTGTGACCCTATCTTGTCCACAGAATCCCAACACTTCCAAGTCACCAAAAACATTTTTTCTGGATACTCAAAATTAAAGACCATTATAAATAAGCTCAGGAACCTGAAGATATGATAGTTTCAACCACATCCATAGTAACTAATACCAACAAGCAAATGAACAATTAAATTCAAAGGGGCTGTTCTGAATGCTTATTTTCCCTTTTAATCCAGAAAGATAGCTCTAACACCTCATGAGTGCCTCTTCTCTGCCAAGCACCATCATAGATATGTTCATATAAGTTACCTTTAAAGTATATGAAAGACATTCTGACCATCTATTGTTTTAAATAAATTGTTATGTTATGTTCCAGAGGCTCATTGAAGAGATGAGAGATTGATCAAAAACATGAGTAGAATGAAATTGGATTCTCCTTTTGAGCATTCCAAGCAACTTGATTGATTTAAATTTTAAGTAAATTTTGTTTCTATAAATACTTACACGTGATCAGTGCTCATTCAATGACAAAGGTGAGTTAAAACAAACAAACAAAAAAACCCCAAATTTTTATTTCCTTGTTTTTGCCGTGACCAGAAGATCAAGTACCAAAATAAAACTATAATGTGCCTCGTGATTGTTGTTAACTGGCTGGAACCAGCATATATCAGAGGTCAAGGAACTTATCCTCATAAGCAATTTTAAGAGCAAAGAGTTTCAGGTTACATCATAAATTCTTAGGTACTCACCCACAACGCATACCTTAGACCTTTCTGAGAACTTTTTCTTGACAGGTGAGTTCTCTGGTTGTAAATAGTAAGGTGTAGTGGACAGAATGCTACACTAAGAGTCAGCGGAACTAGATTCTAGCATTGCCTTGCATGTCGTGAGTAGCTTCCACTGGAGGGTGTGTTGGATTCATTACAGTAGATCAGTGAGAAGGGTGTGTGAGTAGGGTCTAACAGGACTAAACTTGCTGGGGCAAAGGCCTGGCATCTACAATATCATATTTGCATCAGTTTCTTACTGCTGTCATAATTAATCACCACAAACTTGGTGTTAAAGTCACAGAAATGTACTCTCACGTACATTTGGATGCTTAAAGTCCAGAATCAAGGTGCCAACAGGGCCATGATCCCATTGAGGGCCCTAGAAAGGGCCTTCCCTGTAATTCCAGTGTCTCATGGTCCCAGGCATGCCCCGGCTTGTAGCTGAGCTGCATGGCTCCATCTGTCTCTACCAATCACCGCCTGTTCCTTCACAGGACCCCTTTCTCTGTCTCTGTGTGTCCTTTTCTGCCTCTTATAAAGGCATTTTCATTGGATTTTAGGGCCCACCTTAATCCAGTATGATCTCATCTCAGTTCTTAAGTATGTCTGCAAAGAACCTATTTCCTAATAATGTTTCAAAATTCTATTTATTTCCAAATTCTAGGTTCCAAGTAGACATGAATTTGGGGGGATGCTCTTCAACTGGCCATAGTATCTGTGGATACGTGGTGGCTCTTGGTTTGGGTCAATTTTCAAGTCATTTATTGATCCGTGATTCATTCATTCATTCAACAAAGATTTATTAAAAGCCTGTTCTATGGCATCCTCATCTAGGGATGAGGATACTGCCCACAAACAAACATGAACCAGACCTTTGTGGAGCTTACAGTCTAGAAACATCCCAAGGAGTCCCCTCAGGTAGATGAGACTCTGTTGTACATGTTTTTAAAGTGTTGATCTCCAGAGTTACTTGATCATGCATATTTTTTTCAGCATGCACTTCCAAAACAAATTTCTGTTTTTATTTACTATATTATTCTATGAGCTACTTTATTAGCACATAGGTACATTATACAACACACCCAAATTAAGACTTTAAGAAATAAACATAATAAAAATAAATAGAAATTAAAATTCTAATATTGTGTTTCAGCTCTTAGTCATTTAGGCAAGTCATCCTCTTTTGCAAGAATGCTATCTAGATACCTGTTGTATTCTAAGTCTTGAGAGCAATCCATAGTTCTAGATGTGTCTTCTGATTGGAGCAACACCCCAACCAGGACTAAGGGTCCAGGAGGCAGGCAGTACCCTCTGGGATATTGAAATGACAAGTGATATACTGGTGTCCCTCAATCAAAGAAGGTACTCAGGCAAGGCTTCACACAGAAGGAATGGAATGCAAATAAGGGCATGAGCCCAGCTGTAAGGGTTTAATGATCATGACAATCTGAAGTTTATGGATTTGCTGGTACTTGCGTCTATGTTAGGCAACTGGTTCTTGGATTCTGGACAGAGCTCCCAATTTGCTGTCAACATTAGTTAGTCATGGCTTGGGATTTGGATGAGGCTGAACCTGGGGAGTGAATTCTTCTGTGTTTGAAACTGGGAAGACAAGGAAAAGCAAGGGCTGACACCATTCCTGCCTATGACTAACTTGATGACTTTGTAAGAGAAATTCAATCACATTAAGCCTTATTTAGCCCAGCAAAATGAAGGTGATTACACTGTTTGAAATCAGGGTCTTAGAACTAGAAACTTTTTGTCATTTCTTCCAGAAATAGGACACACCATTGTATGATCCCGGTGTTTTTCAGTAAGTTAAATGTTTGCGAAGGAAGGGACTGTTGACTATTCTAATGAAGACCGTTAAAATATCATACTCAAAGTTGAAGGAGGAACATTTTCAAGTAAGTTTGTTTATTAAATGGATTCAGAAGTGTCATGGAGAGCATGAAGCTGTGATATGCTTTCCTAAAGAGGTGTGGTTGATTCATAAGTGAATATCTTTGAGGGAACTTGATAGAACCAGCAGAGATGTGCAAGCCTTTATTAACTTTGTGTTGTCTGATTGGGGACAATGCTAGGACAGTCCTGTGTGTTCAGAGAGGGAAGTAGATTTCCTGAGACCAATAAGGTAACCAGTAGGTGTTTATTTAAAATAGTCAGTGGGGGGAGGATATAACTCAGTGGTAGAGTGTGCACGCTCTACTAACTTGGTGTGCATAAGGTCCTGGGTTCAATCTCCAGTACCTCCATTTAAACAAACAAACAAACAAACAAACAAACCTAATTACCTCTCCCCCCCAAAATTTAAAAAATAATAATAATAAAATAGGCAATAAAAACGTGTATACTAACTTAGAAGAATTTGATTTTCATCTATTATTTTTGAGGTTACCCATTTCAATATACATTTGAAAATGTTTTCTGCTCACTTTGAATCCTTGTGTTAATTCTTTAAAAACGATAAACAGAAACTCGGCCGTAACATTGTATTGACATTGTGTTGCTTATTTTAAATAAGAGGTAAAATACCTATGTACTTCTGGGTAATTTTTGTTTAATAAAAATTATGGGATCATTCAAGTTGAATGATCAGTGGATTGGACATTGGAAGGTTCTGCCCTCAGCTCAGCTGTTCACTGGACTCATACCTTCTGTTTTTCAGGTAAAGTCCCTTGTCCTCTCTGAGAGTCTTTTTCCCTTTATTTTAAAGTAAAGGGACCAGAAATGGATTTTCTCTAAGTTTCTTGATATAAACATTCTGTAACTCTGTGAGTTACTAGTGGGCTCTCAGGGTTATACTGAGCGCTTCCTCCTGGCTCAGTTGGACAATTATCTTTCCATTAATACTTTTCTAACTACTCTGTACCTCTGGGAAAGTCACCTGTTCTCTTTTTGGTGTCCCTACTTGGTTCTCTCTGTATTTGTACCATACCATGTGGATCAGTCAGGGTTCAGTGCAAGATTAGAAAATAGTAGTGGTTTCAAGCAGTGTTTAAATCAGGTAATTGGATGCTCATAGGGTAGGTGGAAGAGAAGTTACAAAGCCACTACTGAACTATTGACTTGACGGTCACACCACCAAAGCTGCTACCTAGAGGTCAGAAAATGGTGCTGCTGCCACACTTTCTCCCATGGCCATAAAGCTGATGACTGGGTTCTGGGGTGTGGAGTCTAGTCACCACAAACACGTTTGTATGACCTTGCCTTGATAGTATCAACAGAGGCAGGAAAATGGCTGTCACATCACGTTCATTTTAAACCATCATTCAAGTGAATCTGGTGAGTCCTTGTTCAGATTTAGAGACAGCTTCAAGCACATATGGGGAACATAGGGATCACCTTTTCAATCCCTTCCCATAGAATGAGGGTGGGGTTGTGGTTAGGAGGGCTAACTCAAATGTCTACCATAGTATGTGTAATGATTGACTTTTTGAACTAATTTATTTATGGAACTTCCTACCGGACTGTAAGCCCCTCAAGGGCAGGGGCCATGTCTTATTAATACAAATACTAGTAAATTAGGGAGAAGGCAGGTCTTGAAAGGATTTTAGTCCATTCAGAAAACATGTATCCACAATAAACAATGGGAAAGAACTAAGCAAAGCTATATGATGGGCTAGTAAAGTCTAATTGAGAGACCAGTGAAGGCAGGAGTGGTCAGGAAATCTTAAGAAAAGATACAGATCACAGCATGAATTTGAAGAATGGTAGAATTTGGATGGACCCCAAGACAAAGATAAGATGTTCCTATTAAGAGAATCCAGTAGTTGGCACCATGGGTGCTGGGAGCTATCTCTTCTCAGTCAGAAAGTTTCTCATATACAAAAATAGTTTTCATTGATTTGTAATTCATTTAGTGAACATTTATTAAGTGGCTAACATATATGCCATCTATATTTTTCAGAGGCTGGGGATATAACAATGAATAAAACAGAAAACAGGAAAAAAGCGTGATTAGAGAAGTATCAAACTTCAGTAGAAAGAGCAAGTATTTTCAGATGTTGTTTGATATTGGCTTTTATATTTTGAAATAGTTTGTGTGATTGAATAATTTTCTTCCTCCTTTTTTTCTTACACGTGTAGTTCAGATGGTTCCTGGTATGCTTGGCAACATAGACATTCTCATATAGACTCTGCCAGATGGCCTCCTCATTGTCTAAATGCCTAATAGTTACATCATGCTATAATAGATGTTAACACAGTTGTGGAGAGGAGGGTAATGATAGATCCATTAAGTAAGGGTTATAGAGTGTTGGTCTGTTTGTTCCCCACCCCATCCCCTACCTTTTGGAAAACATGAGTTAAACAAAAAATATAGTAAGTAAGTGTGTTACAAAGGATATTTAATTTGGGGCTTATGGAAAGATATTGTTCAAAGAGAAAATAAAACCTTTCTAGAGAATGCTAAAATGAGTTCGGACTCATATCTGTCTTCCATAAATATGTCTTTGCCCAATCTGTCAATGTTTTTGTATAGTAAGACCAAATGCATCGCCCTGACCATCAGTGCCCTGTTCCTTACCTTATCTAGATTGTAATCCCTTCGATGGCAGCAACCGTATAAACTCCGTAAATGCCACCTCGACTTCTCCTTTACTTTGCCTACCCGAAAACTCACTGGTCATTTGTCTGTTTACAGCATATTCTTGTGTGATCATTCTGTATATACTTCTCATCACTTTATTTCTATTGAACAGACCATTCCAAACCATCTACACACTTGAAAAATGTCTCCCTACATTTCTGATCATTTATAAAAGTGCTAAACAAAATTTGTTTCCTAGGGCAAATTCCTAGGTGAAAGACTGTTTATTTATCCAATAGGAGGAGTGACATTTGTCTTAACCTTAGAAAGGATAATTCCAGGATGATGCGTGTATGTGTGTTTTAGATTCTGCTTTTGTCACCAAGTGTTTGAAGCAAATTAGTTATGGCAGTATTAAATCATATTTTCTGGTTATCACCATTTCTGATATGTAATCTGCTTTTATTTTAGAAAGAAATTTTTATAATAGAAAACATACAAAATAAAGAGAAATTGAGTTACCAAACAACAAAGATAACTAGTGTTATTATTTTAATATATTTCTTTCTGGTCTTCTCAAGTAGCTCTGATATAAAAGAATGAAATAGCTGTATGTATTCTTATAGCATTTTTTTTAGATTGATTACAAATGGTGCCCTTCCTCCTGTAGGTTGTTTTTAGACATTCTACCTTGTTTATTATGGCTCCCACTCAGAGCCGTTTCTGGTTTGTAGCAATTGGGATCATCACTCCAGACTTTGTGCTCTGGGAAGCTCCATAATTCAGTGAACAAATTCCTGAAACTTCTGGGAAATAACTGGAGGAGTATAAGGAGGTATGTATCCCAAATGGGGGTTAAAATTACACTCCTGTGGTGACACTCTGCAGATGTACTTCAGGTGTGTTGGGAATGTCAGGGGAGACAGGACTTTGAGTTCCTTTAGTTAACTTATTTTTCCCCTGCTTCTCAGTTCTTAAGTTTCAGGTGGTCATTTTGGGAAATATTGTCTTCTTTTCCTTCCAGGTACCCTGGATATTGCTTTCAGTCTGATTCAGTTGAATATATTTAAGAGAATGTTTCTGCAGGATGGGCATATAAAATACTGCTTTCCATTGATCCTACACGCCCCTAGTGTGGGCTTGGTTCTATCAGCTTATGATTCCATCAGATGATACTCATCTTCTGCATTGTCAAAACTTTCTCTGGTGATGTTCACATGCAACGGAGATGTGATCATTGGTTATGCACCCAGCTTCAGGTCCTGTGGCCATCTCTGCCAAGTTACATATTATGGTCACTGACTCTATCCCTGAAGTTTTTCTAAAGACATGTGACTTATCTCTTTCATATTTATCACTCAGTCTAGAACATATGTGCACATTTTCTGATGTGAGAACTATGATTATTAGCTTATGTAGTAGATTGTTTGCAAAGAAAGCACAATTATTCTTCTCATTCTCATAAGTAAACCTCTTTGCAATGTGGCTTGGTGGCTTCTCCCATTAAGTTAAGGAATTTACTTCTCCCCATCCTCGAATATGGGCTTGGCATGTGACCTGCGTGGGCCAATAGGCTACTAGCAAAGTTGTGCAAACAGAGGCTTGAAAAATGTTTGCACATTGTGGCTTGCTGTTGCCATGTGAACAAACTGGATTCTTCTCCTTGAGGATGAGAGAGAATGTGGAGAGAGGACCAGCTGTCCCAGAGCAGCTCAGCCCCAGACATCCAAGAGAAGCCATCCTAAACTTTCCAGCCCCCAGGGAGCCAATCCCAAATAGAACTGCCCAGTCAACCCACAGAATCATGGTTAGCAAATAAACATTTGTTTTATTTCCACCAGTTTCTTATGGGAGTGGTTTACTACATGGTAAAACTGAACTGGTATAGAAATTGGCACTAGAAGTGATGACTGCTATAACTAAGCTCAAAACCTGTAGCAACAGCTTTGGGGTCAGACAGCAAATGGAGACTGAAAAAGCAGTGAGGCAACTGCGGGCAAAGTTGAGAAAAAGGCAAATGAGCTGTTAGTAGAGGCTGGCAAAGTGGTGAGGAAACAGCAATAGCCGGCTAAAAAAGATGGCGATCCATGTTTTTTAGCTGCAAAACAATTGACAGAACTGTCACAGGATTAAAAAAAAATGTACCCAAGACACTTGTAGATATGCCTAAGATTTTTTGGCCAGTGGTTAAAGTGTCCATTGGCTGCTCGTGATATGATCCTGTGAGAGAAAGATGAGCTAAAGAAAGATCGATTTGGCGAGTGGAATTTAGAGATTTGCAGGGAAGCCAAATTTGGGGGTGTTGAGGGTGGAAGATAAAACTGTTTTTCATCTCTAGTCTTTCTGCACAGCAACTATTCTCAAATAAGAAATGACTTATTTGGTAAAGGGTAAATCGAGGGTAGAGCTCTCAGATCCTTTATAAAGTCCTCTGGAAGATCTCAGGTGGTGGCTAATAGAATCTTTCAGCTGTGCAGAGGGCTTTTAGGGAGTTTAAGGGTATTTCCCCACGACAGCCTGACATTGTGCCCAGAGAGATGTCTGTTTCCAGAGAAGCTGTAGATGTAGCATTTAGGGCATGGAATAGACTTGAGTCTGTTCATGGGGGGAACTCATAAAATGGTGCAAGCCTTGCAAGATTTTGCTACAAAGAAGAGAAATAGTTCAGAACACAAGGAGGTCTCTGGGCTCCAACTTCTTATGGATGGGACTCCGTCTTCCAGAAGGAATAGCCAACAGCAGCACAGGACAGTGGAATTGGGGACCGTTCTTGAAGACCATGTCCTGCTTGAGGAGTTGAGCCCTTGTTTATATTTGCTTGTTAGGACTTCACAACAGCTCTGAACTAGTGTGACTGCTCTGTAATTCTGTCCTCATTGTGAGTGGGACTGTCCATTGCCATTACCTATCCCCTCTCATTATTATATGTTGTGTGTGTGAGTGTGAAGTAGATGGGTGACTTTGGTGTATAAGTCTTTGGATAAAGAGGAGCCACACCTAAGGAGCAGCACCTGAAGCTCTTCATCTCCATCAGGACCTGATTTAGAGGAAGATCCTATACTTCAAGGCTGATGCCATAATAAGATATGACTTTGGGCAAAGAGAGAGAATGTATTTTGCATGTGAGAGGAAGGTTTATTTTGCAGCCAGAGAGCTCATTGTGTTGGATTGTTTCCAGAGATGGCCACAATGATTCCTTTCCTTAAGTACACACCTCTTCGTATTGTGACTTTGCCATTCTTCCCCAGAGGTGGAGTCTTATTCTTGCTCTTTTGATCTGGGCATGGCCAAGTGACTTGCTTAGGCCAATGGGACTTGAGGAAATAAGACAGAAGCCCAGGTTTGTAAATGGCTTGTCCATTATGATCTGCTGTGAATAGCTGCTCAATCATGTCACCCTCAGACTAGGATGCAACAGTCCTTCACTAGCTGCTGGAGAGACCACATGGAGGAGAACCAGGGAGAAGAAGTAGGGATTGCCAGACTGGCGAGTGAGGCCCATCTTGACATCCAGCTTCAGTGGAGCCACCAGCTGCTGCAGCCATTTGAGTGAGACCCCTGAAGAACAGCCCAAAGGATCCCAGCCCAGAGAGCCCAGCCATTGAATCATCATCTCCTAAGGAACTGTTGTTTGGAGTGGCTACCTTTTGGAATGGTTTGTTAGGCAGCAAAACTGATCCAGATTCTCTATATAAAATAAAATTTCAGGGGGAGATCTCCATAAAATACAAAATTACCTTTTGTTTATTAAATGCTGTGACAAATAATCCCCCTCTTCCTTTTTTGCTTTTGCCTTTGCATGCTCAAGTGCAATTTTCTTATCTTGAATCTCAAGCAGTTCCATTAATACTCTACCTGCTTTCCTTTCTTTGTTTAAAGACTTTAGTGTTTGATTTTGGATTCCCTTGCAAGGTGCCCTGGTAATTATGCAGTTTTTGAACTGTTGAATTTTGTTTAAATTTGACCTGTCACATTTATAAGATTCCCACTCTTCTTCCTGGAAAAAATTCTTTTCCTCCCTAAAAAGATTCCCTACCCTCACTGCCTCCTTTTTAAAAACAGACTTTTTCCCTTTGCCATTTAGACAGTTAGTGTTTATTTTCAAATGCCTGTTCATTTTGGACTGAGTCAAACATTTTTCCTGAGTTTCCAATAAGCTGTTCTTAAACTGTCTCCAGGCTTCTTCATGGTTATTTACTTTCAAAACTATTTCTTTCAGGATTTTTCCCCCCAGAAAAGTCCCTATTTTGTCATAATTCCCTTTTCTAAAACTTAATAACTTCATGATGAATACTTTTGGTTTTCCTTTCTTGCCAGAATGTTGGACTTCATCACATGGTAATTGCTGTTAATCAGCTGCTCCTTGAGGGACAACATCTCTCTTACGAACATATCCTATGGATGGACAGGGCCATCACCTCCCCCTTTCTGAGGTGGTTGAAAACCACAGCTTGTCTGACTACTGAAAGTGTATCCTAGAGGGAAGATTCAGATGGAAATGAAGTAGAGGGGGAAACGCTGTTTTGTTATTTCCTTTGAAACTTTTCTGATTCCTTAGCCCCCTTCTCTGAGAACATATCTTTATAACATTTATGTTGCAATTTTTTGCAGAATCATTTTATTTTCCATCCTAGACTCAAGCCATTTGAGAGTAAGGTCCAGGTTTCAGTCATCTTTGTACCTCTTGGAGTGAACCCTGCATGTGTGTGGTACATTATAATATTATAAAGATTATATGATAAATATCTAAATAAATGAACAATTAACATATAAATTGATGGGTGAATCCAAGCCATGAGCTGGGTCAAGAACTCCTTTGGTGTAGAAATGGGAAGGTTGCACCAAATATGTGGTCCTTCAGAATGAACTTTGTCTCTCCATGGTCGTCTAGTTTTCCTTTCCCCCCTTAAAGGAAACAGAGAAGGTTAAAGAAATAGAAACTCCATAGCAACAAGTATTCTTTTTCCTCATCTCAACCTGTATCCATTGCAGAGCTATCATTTATTGCTCAAAAAGACCTGCCATACCTAGTTCTTCTGCTGATATTCCTAAAAGGTAGAGGAAATCTGGAAGATGGCAGGAGCATAGATTTGGAATCTTTCTGATTGCTCATTAGAATCAACAAAGCAATGACTATAGCAAAACCAAAGGCTCATATACAGGTAAACTTCAGAGATATTCCTGGTTTGGTTCCAGACCACAGCAATCAGGTGAGTCATGTGAAATTTTTTGGTTTCCCAGTGCATATAAAAATTACATATACACTACACTATACTTTAGTAAGTGTGTGAGAGCTTTATATATGTATTATATCCAGTTAGTATCCTAGCTTTTAATAGTATTTTCCCTAGCTTTAATGAGGTATAATTGACAAATTGTAATATATTTAAAGTATATTTCATGATGATTTGCTATACAGGCATGAAGATATTGCGGGTTTGGTTCCAGCCCATCACAATAAAACAAATATTGCAGTAAAGGGAATCACAATTTTTTTGGCTTCCCAGTGCATGTAAAAGCTAAGTTTACATAACATTTTAGTCTATTTAGTGGGCATTATGTCTAAAACAACAATGTACACAACTTAATTTAAAAATACTTTATTTCTAAAAATGCTAGCCATCATCTAAGCCTTCAGTGAGGTATAATCTTTTTGCTGGTAGAGGATCTTGCCTCTATGTTGATGGCTTCTGACTGACCAGGGTGGTGGTTGCTGAAGGCTGGGGTGGCTGTGGCAATTTCTTAAAATAAGACAACAGTGAGGTTTGCCGCATCAATTGACTCTTCCTTTCATGAACAATTTCTCTGTAGCATGCAGTGCTATCTGATAGCATTTTACCCACAATAGAACTTCTTTCAAAATTGGAGTCAATCCTCTCCACCCCTGCCACTGCTTTCTCAACTACGTTTATGTAATGTTCTAGATCCTTTGTTGTCATTTCAACAGTCTTCACGGCATCTTCACCAGGAGTAGATTTTACCTCAAGAAACCACTTTCTTTGCTCATTCCTAGGAAGCAACTCTGTATCCACTCAGGTTTTCTCATGAGACTGCAGCAATTCAGTCACATCTTCAGGCTCCACTTCTGAGTCTAGTTCTTTTACTGGTTCCACCACATATGTAGTTACTTCCTCCACTGAAATCTTCACTGCTCACAGTCATCCATGAGGGCTGGAATCAGCTTCTTCCAAACTCCTGTTAATGCTGGTTAATGCTCTTCCTGTGAATCATGAACGTTCTTAATGGCATCTGGAGCAGTGAATCTTTCCAGAGGTTTTCAGTTGATTTGCCTGATCCATCAGAGGTATCTATGGCAGTTGTATATTACAAAATGTATTTCTTAAATAATAAGACTTGAAAGTTGAAATTACTCCTTGATCCATGAGCAGCAGAATGGGTGTTACATTAGTAGTCATGAAAACAACATTCATCTTGTTGTCCATCTCCTTCAGACCTCTTGAGTGACCAGTTGTGTTGTCAGTGAGTAATAGTGTTTTGAAAGGAAGGTTTTTTCCAGAGGAGTATTTCTCAACAATGGGCTTAAAATATTAAGTAAACCATGTTGTAAACAGATGTTCTGTCATCCAGGCTTTGTTGTTCCATTTGAAGAGCACAAGAAGAATAGATTTAACATAATTCTTAAGGTCTCTAGGATTCTCAGGGTGGTAAATGAGCACTGGCTTCAACATAAAGTCACTAGCTGCACTAGCCCCTAACAAGTGTCAACCTGGCCTTCGAGGCTTTGAAAGCAGGCATCTTCTCCCAAGCTCTGAAAGTCCTAGACTGCATCTTCTTCCAATAGAGGCTGTTTTGCTTACACTGAGACTCTGTTGTTTAGTGAAGCCACCTTCATTACATATCTAAGCTAGATCTTCTGGCTAACTTACTGCGGCTTCTACATCAGTACTTGCTGCTTCACCTTGTACTTTTATGTTGTGGAGATGGCTTCTTCCTTAAACCTCATGAGCCAATCTCTGCTAGCTTCAAACTTTTCTTCGGCAGCTTCCTCACCTCTCTCAGCCTTCAGAGAATTGACGAGAGTTAGGGTCTTGTTCTGATTAGACTTTGGCTTAAGAGACTGTTGTGGCTGGTTTGGTCTTCTGTCCAGGCCACTAAAACTTTCTTCATATCAGCAATAAGGCTGTTTTGCTTTCTTATCATTCATGTGTTCACTGGAGAAGCACTTTTAATTTCCTTAAAAAGTTTTTCCTCTGCGATCACAACTTGGCTGACTGGCACAAGAGGCCTAGCTTTCGTCCTCGCCCAGATTTCCACATGTCTTCCTCACTACGCTTAATCACTTCTAGCTTTTGATTTAAAGTGAGAGCCATATGACTCTTCCTTTCACCTGTGTATATGTTAGGTTGCATGGCAAAGAGGAATTAAGGTTGTGGATAGAAGTAAGGATGCTCACCAAGTGTAAACTTAATAAAATAGTAGGATTAGCCTGGATTTCACTCTTCCTTTCTTCCTTTCACTGCAGCTTTGGTAGGGCTATTAATTGGCTTAATTTAAATATTGTTGTGTTCAGGGAATAGGGAGGCCTGAGGAGGAGGGGGGAGAGGAAATTACCTGTTAGTGGAGCAGTCAGAACACACACACCATTTATAGATTAAGTTTACTATCTTACATGGGCATGGTTCATGGCACCCCAAAACAATTAGCATAGTGACATCAAAGATCACTGATCACAGACCACTATAATGAAAACATTTGAAAGACTGTGAGGATTAACAAGATGTGACAGAGACACAACATTGGCAAATTCTGTTGGGAAAATGGCACCAGTAGACTTGTTCGATGCAGGGTTGCCACAAACCTTCAACTTGTTAAAAACAGAATATCTGCAAAGTGCAATAAAGTGCAGCACAATAAAATGAGATCTGCCTGTACAAAACTATCTGAAAAGGCATTTCCCTGAACCCCCAAATATGAGTGGTGACATACCACCAACGATTTATAATAACTGGTATCTGTAACTCTGTGGGGAGAGCCGAGGGAAGATAATTCTGTTAGTTCTGAGCATAGGTAAGCAGTGGGCTAATCTGAGAACAACAATCAAAAAAACCATGACAGTTTTCTGCAGGGTCCAATTCAAAGGAGAATACAATGGATTATGTTGCTATGAATTCTAATAGTGCTGGAGGCATCTGGGCCTATAAACTCTCAAAACTATCAAGACAAAGCCGTATTCCAAGACAAAGCCCTGCAACTGAAGAGAAACTGGTAGGAGTAGAATCCCACTTGAGCAGCATGAAGGCAGTAGGACCAAAGGACTACACAGTCCAGAAATAGGAAGGGAAGAGGCAGATCTCAAAATGTACCAGACCAAATTGTTGTTTTTGTTTGAAAACAACAGAAGAGGAAGCTCTAGAGCCATGAAACTAAAAATATCCTCTGGCCCACACTTCTCTCTTCTGCAAGTGTAGAAAATCTTCTTTACTTAAAGGGACTATAGTTAGATCCAATATAGTGTTACTACTAAAAAGAGAATAACCCTACAGAAAATGAAAGCACGCAGATATGACATGCCCACAAAACATTTGAAAATTTGTATGGTATTTGCGGTGGGCAGAATAATGGCCCCCTAAAGACACCTACATCCTAGTCCCTTGAACCTGTGTATATGTTAGGTTGCATGGCAAAGAGGAATGAAGGTTGTGGATGGAAATAAGAATGCTCACCAAGTGTAAATTTAATAAAATTGGAAGATTAACCTGGATTACCCAGGTGAGTCCAGTGTGATCATAAGGGTCATTAAAAGTGGATGAAAGAGAATGAGAGAGAACTAAAGAGATGGCTACATGGGAAGGACTCAGCCCAACATTGTTGATTTTGAAGATGGATGAATGAGGCTACAGGCCAAGGAAGATGTGGGTAATCTCTAGAAGCCAGAAAGGGTGAGAAAACAGATTTTCCCCTAGAGCCTCCAGATGGAACAGTCATGTTGACACCTTAATCTTAGCACAGTGAGACCAATTTTGGATTTCTGACTCCCAGACCAGAAGATAATAAGTATGCATTGTTTTAGGCCATTAAGTGTGTGGTAATTTGTTACAGCAGGCATAAAAAACTCATATGCTAGTATTTTAAGATTACCTAAAAGAAATTAAGGGAATGACAGAAGCTATGAAAGAACAACATAAATTATTTTTAATATAAGTGAGGTAACTGGAGAAAAGCAAGATTTGGAAGGAAAATGACAGACTCAGAAAGCAAAAAAAGAATAAAATGACATTTATAGAATGCCAAGGAGATGAGAATAAATAAAATGACTGATAATACCTTAAAAGAAATAGAAGATAAAAAGGAGAAAAATTAAAAATAAATTAGGAAGAAGATTCAAAAAGGTGTTTAAAAGAAAGTATAGAGATAGAAGTTCATAGAGAAGGTTCAATATATTTGTCATAGGGGTCTTTATATGAAAACAAAATATACTCTATCAACTAAAAATTTTTAAAAATCCTTGAAATAAATTTATTTAAAACCTATGAAAGTGTATATCACATACCTGGGAAAATCTAAACAGAAAGACAAACATCAAGGCATAGCCTAGTAAAAATAATTGGATTAAAGAAATCCCTTGGGCATCAAGGTAAAAAACAAAACCATTCATAATAAAAGAAAATCAGTTTGTCATTGGAGTTTTCAATGGCAACATTATTCTCTAGATCAATAGAGTAACACTTAAGACATCCAAGAAAGAAAATGTAAGCCACATTTCCTATGTAGACAAACCAACTGTCAACATAAAGGGTGCAAACAAATGGTTATGAACCTGTAGTAATTCAGGAAATATTTTTCCTATGAGCTTTACCTGAGTAATTTATTAAAGAATGAACTTCAGCCAACCAAAAGGTTGGAGAGACGTTGAAATTAACAAGGTAATGTTTATACTTTCTTAGAATGAGGTATAGGACAATGATCAAAAATGGGGAGAGAATAGGTGATGTTTATAACAGGAAGAATAAGATTGATGATTGCTTTAAAAAGTATTAACTGGGAGTAAAAAAATATTACTCCATGTAGGCTGTTGTGCAAAAGAGTGAGGGGGAAGGAAATGTTACTAGCTAATTTTGACATAGATCATCATAGGGAATCAATAAACAATAGTTTAAAATAGAATTATGGACACTATAAGAAGATACTAATATATATTCTAAGATGTTAATTTAATGTGTTTGTGTTGTGTATATATGTATATACTATAGATTTCTTTATGTATGAAACAGAACTAAGGCAAAACATATGGATATATTGATCTTGTCAATAAATGCAAATAAGCTAAGGTCACCTATTGAATTAAAAACAATTTCAGACTAGTTGACAAATTATAATTGAAACTATGATAAATACTAGATATCTAAGGAAGCAGAATTAAGATCAAATGCATTAAGAGAAAGAAATGTGATTTTATAGTGCTGATGGCTACAAGGCATCCAATAACATAGTACCAACTTCCATAAAGCAGAAACTACCCCAACTACACCAACAGGGAAATCTTTAGCACTCTTCTCTAAGTCCAAGTCAAACTGAGTGGACAAGATATTGGTAAAGCTATAGAAAAGTACAGAATATTCAAAAGTACAGTAGCTCTTAGAGATACATAGCGAAACCTGTTCCCATAATGGAGGAGACTCTTTCTATGGAGTACGCATGGGATATTTATCAAAATTGGCTATATCAATGTACAGAAAAAGAACTAATTAAATTCTAAAGACTAGAAATAATATAAATAATAGTTTAGACCATAATAAAAAAAAACCCTAAAAATTAATAACAAAATCAAAAGCCAAACAGATTCTTCTGTTTAGAATTTTTAAAAAAATCCTATGAAACAACTAATGGATCTCAAGGGAAGTGAAAAATAAAATTACTTCTTTAACATTATGATTTAACACATGACATATCTGAATCTGTGGAAAACAGACAAAGAAGTTATTAGAAGAAATTCGTAGAATTATTACCTAAATAGCAATGTAAACATTCCACCTCAAAATCTTAGAAAAAGAAAAGCAAACACACAAAACACAAAATAAAATAGGAAGAAATTAATGAAGATAAAAAAGAATTTAAAAACTGAGATAAGTAGAATTATTAAATAAAATTAAATGCTGTTTCTTAGAAAAAAACCTCAACAAGATGGGCAAGCCGTTGTGTAACTTAAGAGCAAAAGGGAGAAAGTACAAATACACAAAGTCCAAAATGACAAGAAGGAAATAGCCATGACAAAAGAAACTTAAAACAAGAGTTATAAGAAACTACTTTGTATTACTTTATCAAATAAGGTTTAAAACTTTGAGCAGGATTCTGTAAACTACACAGGTTGTGAACCTGTCAATGAAAAATTAATCAATAGTCAGTCTAAGAAAGAAGTGGAAAATGTTATTCAAGCCAAACTGAGGATTATAGCTCTGGAGACAGCCTCTCTGAGAGCTCTGAGAACTGTTCTGAAGAGATAAAGGGGGAAGGCAGTATCTATGTGGTTTTGGTGTGAGGCAATGGAGCACACATCTCAGTAGAAGGTTGCTGCTAGTCATGAGCAACAGACATCTTACTTAATGGCTTTAGTGCTTTTCTAAGTATGGGAAGATGCATGAACCCAGGTTTATAAATTTCTCCTGAAAATATCTATCTGAAGGCCCATTCTGCCAGTTTTCCCAAAGCACAGAATTCCTTATCCTGATCTTCCCCCCAATTCCTTTCAGGGTGTAGTGTAGGTCAGCTTTTCAGCGACCACAGTGGCTGACTTGATTCTTGTCAAACTGGATGATGGGCAACATTCTTTATTTTATAAAGTCCCTTCCCTTTTGGCCTTAATTTTGACCAAAGTTTGGGAGGCATTTCTTGACCAATTTGTCCCACAATGCTAAGGATGCTCACTCTCAGTACAGGAGAGGATTTTGTTAATAAGCCACTCAGTGTGTTAGTACTGGACTATGCCCAGTTACATTAAGACCTCCTGTCTTCCTGGTCTGTTATGGTCCAGAAAATGGTTTCCTCTAGTTGCTTCTTTCCACATCCAGTATCACACTATTACACTCATGGATCTTACAGAACTTATAGAATTCAATTTGCCTAACATCATTAATTTTATCTGAGGCTCAGTCACACATTTGGTATGCAAGAAACAATAATCTTGTAAAGTAGATAGAATACAAGTAATATAGCTGATAATATTAATAAGGTCATAAGTAAGTATTTAAGCTAAGAATTTCCATTAGGTGTGGCTCAGTATCTCTTCAGATTGTCTAACTAGTCTGTTCCACACCAATCACTATCTTTAAGGGAAGGGATACATTGACATTGTACATAAAGTTCACCAAAGATGTGTGCACCACTCACAAAAGTGAATTGTGAGTTATCATGACCCCTTACAGGATTGAGCAAGAAATGTTACCTTGTAAGGAGTCACATGGCTAGCACCAGAAGGAGAAAAATTGATCTTTATGGTTGCACAGGTATTTCTGCCATGGAGGAGGTCTGGGTAACACATGATGCATGCACAATGCACACTAGAGGGGAACAGGGAGGTCACAGGGCAGAGAAAGTTTTGTGTGTAAATTTTTCTTGCCTTGCCTTAAAGTGTGAATTTTTCTTTCATCTGGCCAAAACTGGCCTGTTGCCTGTTTTTGTAAGTAAATTTTTATTGAATCACATCCATTCTTTTATATATTGTATATGGTTGCTTTTGCTAAAATGGTAGAGTTGCATAGTTGTGACAAAGACTTCATTGTCCTCAAAACCAAAATATTTACTATCAAACCCTTTACAGAAAAGATTTGGTGATCTTGATCTAGAAAAACAGTGGTTTTCTTTTTGGAAAAAGTAAACTTCAAAATGAACTTTATTGGGAACACAATGTCACAGATTATCCTAGGAGAAGTAGAGTATATAGTTAAAGCATTACTCCATACCTTTCCCTCTCCACTGAGAGACACCAGGAGACCAGGGTTATCAACAAAGACAATCCACAAGTACTCAGCCCATGAAGACTCTCTCTCTGCATTCCTAAGACTCCCCTTCCCTACCAAGAGACACTGGGTGGCCACGTAGCCTCATAAGGCAGATCCAGCCACAACAAGCTGACTATGAAATCTCTTTAACTCTGTGGGCTAGAGACTCCCTTCCCCTACCTAGTGGCACCAAGTGGCTGGCCCAGCCCTCAGAAGCTTCTTCTGTCTCCTCCTTAAAAGATTTAAATAAGACCCAGAAATTTCTAATATAGTTGCCCAAAATGTCCAGCATGCAACTGAAAATCACCCACCAGACCAAGAACCAGAAATTCACAAATTTAATGAGAAGAGGTAATCAACCGATGCCAACATGAAGGTGAATTGGATTTTAAGATTATCTGATAAGGACTTTAAAGCAGCCATCATAAAAATACTGTAACAAGCAATTACAAATTTCCTTGAAACAAATTCAAAAAATAGGAAATCTCAAGGAAATAGAAATTATAAAACAGAACAAAATGGAAGGAAGAACTGAGAAATGCAACAGAAAAGTAGTTTTGAACAAGTGGAAAGACATACACCATTACCTTGGGTAGAAAGTGTCTACATCCATAAAAGTGTTAGTTTTACCTAATGTATAAGTTTAATACTTCAACTGAGGAAACGTGAATGTTGATTGGATGTTTATTTTATTTTTTTTTAATTTTTTATTGATTTATATTCCCTGTGCTATACAGTATAATCTCGTTTAATTTTTCTATGAAATAATTATCAAATTTTTAAGTGTTATCAACAATTGGTGGTTATAATGATGAGAGTGAGTTTTTATCTCTTGGAGATAAACAGTGAAATACACAATAAACAGAATATTTGAGATCTGCTTCAAAAAAATGAAAGAGGGTAGTGAGTGTGAGTAAGGATGAAACAAGATCAGCAATGTATTGATTTGTTGATAATCTTTGATGCTGAGTGACAGATATGTATGGTCTACTACACAATATTCTCTACTTCTGTATGTGTTTGAGATTTTCCAAAATAAAAAGTTTTTTAAAATGTCCTCAAAATCTAGGATTTTGCTGATATCTTGAATTGGTGAAAAAAAAAAAAAAGGTGAAATAGAAGAGGCTGGCTTTTGAGTGAGATGAAAGCAGAGGAATAAGACCATACGAGAGGAAGAGTAATTACAGGTGCCTGAAGAAGAGTTAGCCTAGACAACCCCTGGAGAAATATCCAGAATCCACCTTTTTTTTTTTTTTAATTGAACTACAGTCAGTTACAATGTGTCAATTTCTGGTGTATAGCACAATGTCCCAGTCATGCATAATGAAAAAAATTTTCATATTTTTTCATTAAAGATTATTACAAGATATTGAGTATAGTATGTGCTATACAGAAGAAATTTTTAAATCTATTTTTATATATAGTCACTAACATTTGCAAATCTCAAACTCCCAAATTTATCCCTTCCCACCCTCTTTCCCCTGGTAAACATAAGATTGTTTATTATGTCTGTGAGTCTATTTCTGTTTTGTGGATCAGTTCATTCTAGGTCCATCCATGTTGCTGCAAATGGCATTATTTTATTATTTTTTATGACTTAGTAGTATTCCATTGTTTAAATATACCACAGCTTCTTTATCTAGTCATCTATTGATGGAATTTAGGTTGTTTCCATGTCTTGGCTATTGTATATCAGAATCCACAATTTTTTAAAACTGTAACTTCAAAATAATGATCTGCCCTGTCTTCCTTAAAAAGGGTTATTAAAAGAGAAGAGATTCTAAAGAAATAATACCAAAATCCCCTGAAATACTCTAAATTCTATTTCAAAATCACCCTTAACATTTTCTTCTTACACTCCTTTTTTTTTTCTTCTAATTAATTGTTCCTTTTCTTTGAACACAATAAGAGTAAAAGATAAATATTTTAGAGTATTTTACTGGTTTTCAGTTTTCTGTTTTGTTTGATTACTTCTCTTGGACAATAGTATTGTTTTCTGATTTGTTCTGGTATTAATTAGCTGAATATTTGTGGGTTAGAATATGTTTTCTGAAGGTAGATTATGTAGATTTGAATCCAGCCCCTATTGTTTGTGACCTGTGTGACTCTGCGCAAATTGCTTACCCTTTCTATGCTTCCTTATCTGTAAAATGGGAATATGCTTGTATCTAAGATAGTGGTTAGGATGAATGATAACACACAATTATTGTGGAACTGAGGGAATGTTACAGACTGTCTATTCATATGTTTGTGGCCTTTGATTAAGCTCAACGCATGGGATACATCAGCAATTTATTTACTTAACTAACCTGGGGCTTGGACTGAGTGTGTGATGGTTTGGTATATGATTCTGTCATTCTCCACTGCCCATCAGCATTGGTTTCCTGTGGCTGCTGTAACAAATTACCATCAACTTGGTGGCTTAAAATAGACATTGATTCTCTCAGTCCTGGAGGCCATTGATCTGCAACCAAGGAGTAGGCAGGGCCACATTCCCACTAGAGGTCTTAGGGAGGAATCCTTCCTTGCCTCTTCCAGCTCCTGTTGGCCCCTGGCATCCCCTGGCTTATAATTGAGCTGAATTGCTCCACTTCCTGTCTATAGCTGCCTTCATACGACCTTTTTCTAAATTGATGTAGAGTTGATGTACAATGTTGTGTCAGTTTCAGGTGTACAGCAAAGTGATTCAGTTTTATATATATAAATATAAATTCTATATATTCTTCAGATTCTTTTCCATTATAGGTTATTATAAGTTATTGAATATAGCTCCATGAGCTATACAGTAGGTCCTTGTTATTTATCTATTTGATACATAATAATATCTATTAATACCAAGCCCCTGATTTATCCCTCCCCTCCTTTGGTAACCATAGGATTATTTTCTATGTCCTTGAGTTTCTTTCTGTTTTGTAAATAATTTCATTTGTATCATTTTTTAGATTGCACAAATAAGTGATATCATATGATATTTTTCTTTCTCTGTCTGATTTCACTTAGTATGATTATCTCTAGGTCCATACACATTGCTACAAATGGCATTATTTCATTCTTTCTTCTGGTTGAGTAGTATTCCATTGTATATATATATATATACCACATCTTCCTTTATTCATTCATCTGTTAGTGGACATTTAGGTTGCTTTCATGTCCTAGCTATTATAAATAGAGCTGCTGTGAACATTGGGGTGAATGTATCTTTTCAAATGAATAGTTTTTGTCTTTTTCAAATACATGTCCAGGAGTGGGATTGCTGAATCATATGATAACTCTATTTTTTCTCTCTCTTTGTATCATTTTCTGTCTCTTATAAAGATATTCTCATTGAATTTGGGGCCCACCCTAATCCAGTATGATCTCATCTCAAGTCTTAACTATAATTATATCTGCAAAAACCCTATCTCCAAATAAAGCCACATTCTAGGGCTCCAGGTAGAAATGAAAATTGGGGGGACATTGTTCAATCTCCTATAGTATCTAAAGATACATAGGAACTATTTTGATTTGGCTTCCTTGGCTTGTGGTTGTATCACTCCAATCTCTGCCTCTGTTTTCATATCACCTCCTCTCTGTGTCTTCTCCACTGTATGTGTTTGTCCCCAAAATTCCTTTGCCTCTTTCTCTAAGATGATTATATTTAGGGCTCACAAAGATAATTCTGGATAAATCACCTTCTCTCAAGAACCTTAACTTAATCACATCTGTTGCCATTTTAGGTAATGTTCATAAGTTCTGGGGATTAGGATACAGACATGTATTTTGGGGGACCACCATTCAGTTCACCACACAATCTAAAGAAGACACTCCTGGCAGAAGTATCTAATGAGGAGCCTAGCTAGATGCAGACATAAAATTCAAAGGCATCAGCTTTGGAGGCAGATGAAAAGGCAGCAGAATTGTTTGAGAAAATGCTAGAACACTGTTTGTTACATAGCACCCTAGGCTGTGACAACCCTGGATTCAGAAAATGTTGCTGTTTTGAATTTCCACTGCCAAGGTCAAGGTTTACTGAAAGAATGCTACAACCAAGAACAGGCTTCATTACTTTTGTTTGGTAACCTGACTTCAAAGTGCCCCAGCGTGCTGGACCACATTCTTGACTTATTCTGGATGTTTAGAACACTGTTTAAGTGAATGGCCATGACATTTTTATATTATTTTACATTTAATTCCAAATGTAACACATGCTCCTTGTTAGAATTTTAAACAGCTTTGGCATATATAAGTATAAAGTGAAAAAGCTTTATCCCCTATTTTCTAATTACTTTCTTTATCCCAACATCACCACATCAGTCTTCAGTGGAACTGTTATTAGTGGTGTAGGGTTTGTTTTTCCATACATTTTCATGTATATGTAAATACACATAACCAAAATAAACTCATACCATACATATTAATCTGCAGCTTTTTTTTCAGCTGTAATCTCTTTAACCTTTCTTAAAAGTACTGTTTGATTTTCCAGGAAACAACATTGTTCTGAAAACTAAATTGCCAATTCTAATATCAGCCATTGTTACAATTGTTCTATTGTAACAATCCAGATGAGAAACGATAGTGGATATTGTTAGCAATAGAGCTGTGAGAAATGGCCAAATAATGAAGATCTAGATGCTCACCGAGATCCAAACACCCAATCCACAATATTCTTTTTATCCTGAAAAAGACTAAATTGCTACTTCTAATGTCATCCATCTATTGTAACAATCCAGGTGAGAAATGATGGTGGATAGTTTTTGCAATAGAGCTGTGAGAATTGGCCAAATAATGGCTATCCAGATGCCTACTGAGATCCAAACACCCAACTCATAATATTCTTTGAAACACTTTTGTAAATTGAGAATCGAGTAAGTGATTCATTCGTTTCTATTTACTGCTAAAGAAGCCAAGCACATTTTCGTTACTTTTGCTTTGACAGGAAGCATCATATACTTTACTTCCAATTTAAAATGCTCTATTATAACTACTCAGATAGACTCTAAAGTCTTCCCACTCCCATTCATTATTTGTATCTGTGTTATCATATGCATATGGTTTAAATATGGAATTTTCACCAGCGGCAATTTCATGTTGCTTCTTTGTCATGAAAATATTGTTTTACTCTTACTATCTTTCACCATCATCTTCACTGTTATTTTCATCAACAGCATATGCTGTTAGTTAGGTTTAAGACCTCCATAGCACTATCCTAGGAGATACAGAGACATGTGAAGTATCCATCCTTTTCTTAAGAAGCTAAATATCTGAATGGGGAGACAGAATATATAGTAGTTTGAGTATCACAGATTGGTGAATTCATTCATTCATCAGGTATTTTTTTAAATACTTGTATGTAAAATAATTATATATCAGGCATGGTTCTAGGCTCTAAGAGAAAGCATCAAACCAGACAAAAATTTTTGCCCTTACAGATTTTATATTCTAGAGGGAGGGCAAAGTAATTAACAAGAAAACTATAAGGTATGTTAGAAGATTATCGGCGCTATTGAGAAAAATAAGAAAGGGTAACAAAGATGCAGGGTGCAGGGGGTTATGTATGTGCATTTTTAAATTATATGGGCAGGGTGGACCTCACTGAAAAGGTGATATTCGGGCAAACTTGAAAGAAGTATGGGAGTAAGGGGTGAGAATATTTCATGCAGAAGAGACAGAGCAAAATCCCTGAGGCAGGGTCATACCTGATGGCTTCAGAGAACAGCAAGGAGGGCAGCGTGGCAGAGTAGAGTGAGCAAAGAGGCAGTAAGAAGTGGGATAAGAGTAGTCCAAAGGGATCAGAACCTTGGCTTTTACTCTGTTAGTAGTAAGGAGATATTAAAGGTTTCAAGCAGAAGAGTAACATTCTAGATTGAGAACAGACTCAAGTGTGAGCTATTTGATGTTGAGTGATCACCTAGGACACTGCTGCAGTAATTCAGGTGAGGGGTGACAGTGGCTGGGACCACGGTGGTAGTAGTGGAAAAATCATCAGTAATACATTAGGAAGGTACAGATAGCAGGATTTTCTGATGAATGGGAGATAGATTGTTAGACAAATTGGGGACTACTTCACATTTTACTTGTCTGGGGAGCTGGAATAATGGAGTGGCTAGAACAATAAGGCACCAAAGTTAGGCATTCATTTTGGCACATGTTGAGCCTGAGATGTTTATTAGACAGACAAGTGGAAATGTTACATAGGCAATTGGACATAGAAACCAGCATTTAGGAAAAGGATCAAGTGGAGATAGAACTCTTGCAGTCTTCAGGGCATAGGTGGTCTTCCCAGCGATGACACTCGGGGACATCAGGAAGATGTAGGACATCAAGGTAGGGAACAGGTCTGAGGATGGGCCCTGGAACACTCCTGTGGAAAACTGAGAAGAGGAGAGACCTGAAAGAAACCAGTGAAGATCAGTGAGGTAGAAGGAACACTCAGGAAGCCATGAAAAACTGTACCAAGGAAGAGCGATCAATTTTATTGTATATCGTCGATAGAAGAAGAAAGAGAAGAGAAGCAAATATACTATGGAAACTCTTTATAGGAAAGCAAAAGGAGCAGCAATAGGGGGAAGGAGCTGGAGGGGAAGGTGTGCCAAGGACTTATTTTTAAACATGAAGAATTAGTGCTACAGATAAGATATTTTGTTTAGTCTTTAATGAATTTTGAATTTGAATGTGCAGGGGAGGAAAACTTTTCTTTGTCCTCTACCCATCTTAGATGTGTTGCCTGGGCCCCTGTAAATTACAGTGACAAAAGACAGATTAATAACGAAAAACAAACAGAAGTTTATTGACATGTGCATCTCGTATGCATATGAAGGTACTAGGTGATGAGTAACTCAAAGGGGTGGTTAAAACTTGGGCTTTATAATATAGCATCTTAAAGAAAAAATGATGCATTTTTAAAGAAGTAACAAAACAACAAAAAAAAGAAGCTTTGTTTCTAAGGTTGCAAATTATGAAAAGGTAAATATATTAGGGAACTAATGGAAGACAAAGGAAAGTTATAAAGTTTGTTTTGTAGATTCCTCTGGTACTGTCTCTGGGCTGGTAAGGGTCTTGTTATCTCTCGTGATTAACTTTTGTCTTCTTGGATGGGAGTAGGGGACATATTTACAAATTTATGTTCTCCTTTTAGGCAAATAAGAGAAAAATGAGAACTTTCCTTGTATCTACTTCTTCTCAGTTGCCTTCAGTTCAAAATAATCCTTATGGCAAAGTGGCATATTTTGGGGTGGCATATTCTGCTACCCTTCAGATGCCTTTGAAAGGGCACGTTCTCTTCAGTTCTCCACACTTGTCACTTACTATCTTTGTCTAGTCCCTATAGCCTTGCAACTCTTGCAGGAAACTCTGTGCCCTTGTGGATTTAATACTGTAGTTGTGGTATTTGTGAATGACCCTGGAAGACAGGCAGTCATTTGTAACTATACTGAGGCACTTTTAGTTGACTTTTGAAACAGAAAATACATTTTTTGGTCCTTTGGAAAATGACAAAACTAAAATTTGTTTATGGTATATAATTTAAAAAATATATAAAAACAGAAAAGGGAAATAAGTATGAATCACAATCTACTATCAGAGATAATCCCCTGTTGACACTTAGGCATATATACTTACATATAGTCTTTGGGTTCTTTTTCTTTTTACTGAAACTATATTTAAGAAAAATGGGGCCATAGCATAAATAATGTTGTATGATTTACTTTCTACATTCAACACAGCATAAAGTCTTTTGAAATCATGAAGTATTTTTATTATGTCTTCAGAGATCTACAATATCATTTTTATAAATATGTAGAATTTCATTGTATGGATGGGTCAAAATTTAATTGATCAGGTGTTTGGATATGTATTTATTTACTTACTTATTGTGAATAAAATAATGTGACAATGAACATCCTTGCAGCAAATCTTTGCATGCATATATTCCTAAAAGAGGATTATTAGTGCCTCAAAGCTGGCGTGAAAAGTCTTTCTTGGCCAGAGAGTGAGCCAGCTGACTTCCTCATGCAAAACTCCGGAAAGCTTTGTGGTCTTATTAAAATAAAGTACCTCATTCAGTCTTCACCCAAAGACATAAATATTATAAAGTTCTTCTTTTAAGAAATGAGGAAATTTTGGGAAAGTCGCATTCACGCTGAGATAGAGACCCTCAGATATAGGAAAACATCAATGATCCAAATTAGAAGTATGCTTTACATATAGCTTCTCCTAATCTGTCTTTAGTCTTTTAAATAAATAGCACCATGTCTAACTGGATCCTCTCAGGCATTAAGTCTTCAGTGACAATTTCAAGGGTGTTTGTTTTGTTTTGTTTTATTTTTATTTTTATTTTTTGCTGCCAAGCATTTAAACTCATCCTTTTTATTATTTAGTGTATGAGCAACAGTACAGAGCACTGCACATTTTGGCTTGACTTTTTAATGCCTATCATTTGATTAATTAGGTGAGTTGATTACTTTGCCATCTCTTCTTTTCTCAAATATGGCATGAATTCCCTTTCAACCATGCTGGAACTGCTTTAATTGCAGTCAGAGGCCCTTCCATGCTAAACTCCTTCGAACTTTTAAGGTTTGTTGTCTTCTTGCATAATTTTCATGTAGCTGATATCCATCTTTCCCATGTAAAATCCACCTGAAGCCCCTTGTTCAAAGACAGCAAAACAAAGAAGCAAATAAAAATTCCATTAAAGATTCTAAAATATAAAGCTTTTTCCTTTTTGTGACAGAATCCCTCTGAACTTGCCATGATGCTTTTTATTTGCTATTTAAAGTCATTCTATGTAAAGAAAAAATTAACATTTAAATTATTAATATGAACATTACTGTTCATCTTTCTATCGTATAATGCCAGTTTTAAAGGCAAATATAAGAACATTGAACTCATATGTATAATCACTAAAATTACACAATTCCTACTTTGTGGCTCCTGTGGGTAAATTTACTTTATACTTAGCGCATTAGAAACGCTGCGCAGAACTAAATTGGCTATCTTTTTTCTCACTTCGTGATACATACACATTCTTCCAAGACTTTCTGCTTTTGGGTTATTCATGAGTAAGGAAGGGCTGAAAAGGAAACGGGCCTATCAGTTACTTTATCTTTCCTTTTCCTGCTCTGCCATCATTTTCAGCCTAAATGGTTGGCTAATACAGGGAAGCAATAGAGCAAGAAAAGATAATGATAAACTTCCTTGGCTGTTTGTGTTTCCTGGAATGCCACTGCCTTCTTCCGCATTTAAAACAAATTCTGGTTCCATCAGAAAGCATGGATTGTCTGACCTGTCAGCTTACTCAGTGAGGACAGTACGTGCTTACCTTGTCATTGCTTTGAGTCTTGGGGAACTCCTGCATACTGTGAGTCCATGAGTCCACCAGCATTCTGTGTTCATGGGCCACCACACACTAAGTGTGACTGGGGTGGCAAGGAATAGCCAACCCACATAGGACATCTATCTCCTTTGCTTACAGTCATGCGACATTGTTCTATCAGATGGCACTTTCCAACACAAGTTCAAAGACAAAATTAGTAAGAATTTCAAGACCATGACCACAGAGCATAAAACCAAGCACAAAGTCATTCTGACCATTAGGCCCTGTGTGTCAGCCCAGATTGTATGCTCATGAAGCCAGCTCCAGTTCCAGTCTTTTCAAATGACTTCTTGATCTTCACAGTGAAAAAAAAAATTAGGAAATTAGGGGCTGTTTTGTCTCATGATAGACTCTGCTGCCAGAAAACTTCATCTCTCCTCAAAGTTACCACCTCTGTGTTAGTGATGGATGCCCACTTACCTGTACCTTCAGCCTCTCTTGTCCTTCTGGGTTTCAGAACCGTGTATCAAGCTGCCCACTTGACATCTCCACTTGGATGTCTCAAAGGAACATCAGGCTCAAAGTGGCTCAAACAAAATGCATAAATTTTCTTTTCACTGCCCCTCTTCCTTCGGTCTCACTCCCAGCACCTCTAGGTTTTCTCCTCTTCCAGTGCCATGGGTTTCAATGAAAGAGATCACCATCCAATCAATTACTCAAGTCAGAATTCAGGAGGTCATACCTGGACCTCCTTCTTCTTAACTTTAGTGCTGATTCATCATAATTTCTGGTCAGTTTTATCTCCTGAATGTCTTCCTCTGTCTTTCCTTTTCTCTCTCTTCATTGCCACTGCCTCTGTTAGGACAATAACCTCCTCATGGTGCTTGTGGGAATCACTCTTGCCACAGCAGATCTGTTTCTCATGCTGCATCCAGAATATTTGTTTGTTTAAATACAAATCTGATTTTCCTACCTGCTTGAGGCTCTTCATTTCTCTTAGTATAGAAAGAAAAAAATTTAATGTGCCACACATGGCCATTTGCAGACTGGCCCCCAACTACATCTTTATTATATTCCAGCTCCATGTGTTTGCATTCAGTATTTCAGGAACACCAACCTTTTAAAGATCCTTAAATACTCCCTGCATCCCAGCCCAGCTTCTAGGGTTTTTAAACATGTTTTCCTCTTGTCTTGGAATGCTCTTCCCTCCAGCATGCACATTTAAATCTTACTCTTCCTTTACATCTGAACTCAATCTTAAATTTCATAGTATAGAATTCTCTGACCCCCGAAGGAGTCATTCTTTCTGCTCTATAATACCATCAATGTCACGTGTATAGTACTTTTACATATGAACATGTGTAATTTATAATACAGCTTATGTAATGTGTTTTTGATCAAAATCTATCTCCTTCCCAAATGAGTAGGCTCCATCAAGTCAGAGAGTATGTCTGGCTCACTCAGCTCAGGTTCTGACTTGGTACCTGACTTGTAGAAGAGACTCCATAAATATTTGTCACATCAACGAATGAACACTTTCTTTGTTCCAGGCATGATGCCTGGCACTTTACATGTTTTATCTCATTTAATCCTCAAATAATCATATGAGGCAGATTCTATTATCATCTCAGTTTTATGGAATTTGAGACTTTTATAGCTTAAATTGTCTGTATAAGGTCACATAGACTGTAAGTAGCAGGATCAGGATTTGAATGCAGATAGTTTACTCTCTCTTTAATTCTAGTAAAGGAGACAATTTTTAAAATAGGAGCATGTATTATTTTTTTTAATTTGGGGGGGTAATTTGATTTATTTATTTAATTAATTTATTTTTTAAATGGAGGTACTTGGGGATGGGATCCAGGACCTTGTGCATGCTAAGCATGTGCTCTTCCACTAAGCAATACTCTCCCTCTAAAGGAGACAACTTAAAACTAGATTGGAGAGGGGTGAGGAAAACAAGGAGTTGAAATCTGAACCAGCATTGATGGAGTGAACCACATATGACTTATTAAAATCACTGTTCAAATAGTAAAGAAATACATAGATGATTCCAGTATTCATGGTCCACCCTTTCTACCAACATTCTGTGACTCACTTAGGTAGGACTGACAGACGAAGGAGTGTCTGCAAAGCTCTGAAACAGACTTTTTCTTTCTCTGCCCTGCCATTCACTCCTCCTTTTCTGAGTCTTTGATAAAATGTGACCCAACCAGATCTGCCCTCAGCCTTTTCATGTTTCCTGCTTAATAGACCCATGCTCAGAGGTCTAAGTATCTGTCAACAGTTGCTCTAGAATTAGGCTTCAAATTACAAAGTTTTCATCAACCAAAGTCCTCCAGCTGTAGCTATTTCTCCAACTAAACAAATGCTGAGCCTGGAAGAGGACAGCTTTCCTCCAGAGCCCGCCCTGCCAAATATGTCTGGCAGAGCTGCCTGGGAATATCTTCTCGGTCTGCACAGAAGTGATGGGAGTGATTTCAAATATCCTCCTAACTTTTTGCAAGGAGAATGAAATTTCTCTGCTGAGTGCCACCTCCACAGGGCTTCCTGCACCACATAAATAGCTAAAATGCCATTATTTTCCAGGCACCTCCCAGGTTTCACTACTCAGCGATTCCTTTGTCAGTAGCAGGGCAGTTTAGGTGGTCACTCATAGCCTTACATGAGGTTGGTCCCTTAACCGTTTCATGACTATCTTTAGTGTATGTTTGGCAGTGGGGGTGGTGGGGGCCTGTGAATTCAGCAATGGTCTAAAAAATAATTTTCTTTGACTCTTTAAAATATTGATTGCTGTCCTCCCTTCCCCCTTCCCTAAATAATTAATGATTGTCCATATCACCTGGTTTGCCCAGTCACTGCAAAAATCTTACAATCTGGAAGGTTAATGACAAAATACAAAATAGTGTATGAAAGCTTTCTTTTGAGAATGGGTGTGGAAAAGAAAGACGGATGAAAAAAAAAAAAGAGGGTTAGGAATAAGTGAGGTAATAAGTTTGGCCGCAGTGGATATGCACATACATCTAGTTACTTACAAAATACATGGTTTTAATCTCAGAGGCAATAGAATCCTCATGAGTGGGGTTGGGAGAGGGTGGTGACCCCATAGTTAAATATCTTGTTAGCAGATTGAACTGGCTGAAAGAGAACTTAGAGGTTGGAAAGCCAGAAAACACACACACACACACACACACACACACACGCATACAAAACATGTGGCAGGAGCTAATTGAGGCAGAGATGAGTGCAATATTCTTTTATATAAAAGCCCAGTAAATATTTTTCTTTTTGGAAATTTGAGATGTGGCAAGGCATGTACTGCTTTGACACTTACCCCTTTCAGCACTGGTAATGCCATTTGTAGTCTATGAAACTGATAAAAGGTTTCTGATCTGTCCTTTCAGTGCTGGCATTAACATATAGGGAAATAGTCAAGGCAAAACAAAAACACGAAGGAGCTACTGTAAAAAATATTGTATTATTTGGATTCAGTCACCACCAATCTTGCCAAATCCCGACAGATTTCCATTGTCCTGCGTAGCAAGAATAAAGGAAAATACAGAGGTAGATGCCAAATTGTTTTAAGTTGAATGTTTTCCAAATTTTTTTTCTTGAGATGTCAGTAGTTCTTTAGAACACAGTTAAGGATTTTGTAATATTTTTATTTTCCCCATATGTACTTAAGAACTATATATTTTAGACTCTGCCTTAGTTCTTTCAGTAATTAATCTCCAGGAACTAATTTCATTTGTGGATATGCTGAAACCCCAAAGAATGGAAAAGAACAAACATTGGTGTGAAAACGATGCTTTAAATGCGTGGTTGCCAAACAGGAAAAGCTCTTGGTTTTTTCCTATATTTAATCAATTGGCTTGCCTAATCCATTTGGCTGTGGAAGGTTGGCCTGACATGACTTCAGATTAGTTTAATGGGGATTAAGGTGGCATGAAGTGTGTAACACTATGCATTTGCAAGTACAAACATGCTTGGGAATTCATTTGTCTTTGAGGGGAGGCTGGTTCAAACTCCAGCTATATTTACAAACAGTGTCTTGCCACAGCCGAGCAGTTTGGAGCTGGGGAAAGTAACTGTGTCTGAATTTCCTTAAACCCACAGGGCCTTTGATTCCTGCCCAAATAAAACTGGCCTTTGGCATTCAGCTCCCTTAGCTGGCAAGGTATCTGCATAATGTTTGCAGAATTTAGAATGGCCAGGAGGAGCAGGTCAAAGACAGCCAAAATTATGATATCACACTCATAAAACCTCATCAATGGTGACATACAGAAAACACTCAGTGAATTGCTTTCATTAATTTATCCTTATTAAGAAACCTGAAGCAGTCCTTTATTTTTTGGCCGGTTTCAGGTTCTGTCATTTCCCCTTCCTTCCTGCATCATTCCTTAAAAAGAACAGCGTCCCATGGGTACTGATTGATAGTAGCTGAAGAAATACAGCTGGGGGAAGTCTAGGATACTCAGACAGCCCTGGAGGAATGTTTTATAAATGTTTTATTTAGCTTTGGGAAAGCCAAAATTTTTCCAGAATCTTCTGGAATAGGTTAGGATGAGAGCTGTTCTTGCAGTGAAAAGAAAGGAAACCTGATTCCAGAGAATTCTGTGTCTCTTCTCTAGGGACAAGGACAGGTGCTCTGACATATCACCTGCACTAGACCCTATCCTGGTCCCGGGTGGCAGTGCTCAGACTCTTTTCTAAAGAGCAGATGAGAATGGTTGTCAAGATGTAAGGAAAGACGTGGATTTGGGAGGAGGGGGGTGGTATGCAGTTGAACGCAGGCCTAGTTTTTCTTCAGGTCACACAGGTTTCTAAAGCTGAAATCTGGCTAGTCTACAAAAACGACATCAGGAGGAACTGAGGGAAGGGAGAAGAACCAATGGGAACCACTTCCTAGTAACCGGCTGACCCTGTTGGGAGTTTAGAATGTCATCCACGTTGGGGGTGGACATTCAGAAGACTCAGATGTCTTGTCTGTTTGTCTGATGTGGGGCCTGGGAATCTTGGCCTGAAAGTCTAGACTCATGGAGCAGAATTTATAAGCCTTCTCTGTGCCATGTAGCGGAAAATTTTTGCATATAGTTACATAGTAAGAGGAGTGCAAGAAAGCCAAGACCAAGAGAAACAGAAATGAGGAAAGAAGAGTAATCAGGGTGTTTAAGATTGGAAGTAATAGAGAAAATGTTTTGAATACAAAACAGAGGAGCAAGGATATTACATTGTTTCCCAAGCAAATTTCAAAACAACGAAGACATAATTTATGTACTAACGGTGAATCTTTGTGTTTCTTTTTTTTTTTTGTGCGCTTTCTCCTTATTGTGCTAAATTTCATTTCTCAGATTGTGTAAATGAGAAGTTTGGGATTAACAGATACATAATATTATATATAAAATAGATAAACAACAAGGACCTACTGTATAGCACAGGGAACTGTATTCAATAGCTTATAATAACATATAATAGAAAAGAATCTGAAAAGAAAACATAGATAGGTACATATAGGTATAACTGAATCGCTTTGCTGTACACCTGAAACTGACATTGTAAATTAACTACACTTCAAAAAAAAATTTAAAAAATACATTTCATTTCTTAGATTGTACACTCTGAAAATCTAAGCTCTTAAATATATTTTAATTCCTTTAAGTATAATAGGAACCAACTGAACTATGGGGCATTTTGAATAGTTGAAAAGTATTCTTTTAATATAACCTTGCTAGCTACTGGCATTCTTGAGGACATCCATGTTGAATAAGCTTGTCAGATGGACCCTTGTCAATGATGACCATCGATGTATGATGTGGAACTCCATGCCCTGAGAGGCAAGTGGGCAGGGAACCTTGATGACAGAAGCACTCAAGTGTATATGTTATCCACTCCAAAGAGAGGTGAGAAAACCAAAGGCTCCAAAGCATGACTCAAGAAAGAAAATCAACTCTGAAGATGTTTCTGGCATGACTGTATGAAGACTTAAACACATCCATTGCCAATTCCATCTAGGTAAAGAGTCATGATATTCAGTAACAGGAGGTAAAGCCAAGAGACAAAGAAGGGGCACAGCTATTTAAAGCAAAACAATGCAAACAAACAAATACAAGTCATTTAGAGAAAGGCATCCTGGTGAAAGAACTTGACTGGGAGTCTGGGGACTTAAAGTCTAGTGCAAACTCCAGTGCTGACCAGCTGGAGAGGAAAGGACTAGCTGACCTTTAGGTTTCTTTTTAACTCTGCATTGTTATGATTCTTATTCATCTTTCTAAGAAATACAGTTGAATTTCAAAAGCACTGAGCAGCAGTAAAGACTGAGTGAATCCGATTTCTTGAAGTGACAGAAAAGAAAAGACCTGTAATTCTGTAGAAAGGATTATTTGGGCTCTATTTTTTGTCTTCTGCTTTTATTTTATTATTTTAAAAACTAAACTTGGTGGTTTATGATATTTGGGAAGTTCAAATGTAAAATTATTATGCTCCTTATGTGTTTTTTTTTTTTCCCCCCAAGGATGAACGATGAATCCACTTCCTGGTGCCAGCCCATATTATTTCTTCACTCTGGCCAGTTAGATCTGGTGTCAGGTCAGTGGAAGAGATACGATCTAATTTAGTTCACATGTTGAGATTTTCTGCTTATGGTCTCTTCCTTAAGCAAACACATGGAAACCCATGCAAGGCTGTGAGAGCTACTGTAACAATACTTTTGGTTTTACTATTTCTATCTTCCTCCCTGGTGGTGGGGAAAAATAAACTGGAGAACCCTGAGTCAAAGGTCCTCAGATTACAACTAATAGTTTATTCTAGTTAACAGTTTAAGCACATTTAAGTAAAATGAAAGGAAATGAAAATGAATTACAGGCTAAAAGCTAGCTTTTGGCTTTCAGGAGCCTCTGGGCTGCTGGTTTCAGGCAGCACTGAAACAGAAACACTGGAAGACATAATAAACATGAACCAGCGCCCAGCTGCAATTCCTGCCTCTCAGAAGGAACGTAAAATGGTCCAGCTCTTGTTACTGTAAATATGCATAAGGCAACAACCACAAAACACCTCACCTTCCATCTCTTTGGACAGTTCTGGGTGTTGACTGAACAGAGAAATTTACTAAAAGTACAGTTTCTCACCACTGGCGATAGAGAAATGCAAAAATAAAAACAATGTGCTTGAACGCATGTGTGTGGGTGTGTTTGTGTGCATCTCACCTTGTATGGGAGAGGCGAGGGGCTATCCACACTTAGCGTCTCTTGGTGTGCATCAGGAGACTAACATCTGACCCTTCTGAAATTTTTCAAGGGCTCCCTTCACCAGAAGAAGCGAATTAAACATCCATTGTTATTTTGGCTCTGGTTATCTTTATGTGCAGTTTCTCCAATCAGTGTGATCTGTCTAATAAAGCTTCTCCCAACTCCAGATGAATTGTTCTCAGAGGTCTTTCTCTATGGACTGCCCAAAATCTCCATCTGTATTTAGGTACCATTCCTGCGATACTGATTGGATGTACCATCTGAAAATGGCAGAGCCTGTCATTTTGTCCTATGTATTTGGCTTTTCAATCCAGGATTTCTCCCATTTTTTTTTTCTTTCAATTTGGATCCAGAAGAGGAGAGGGAGCTGGCCGTGCTTGTAAACCACTGTGTCAAGTCCCAGACTCCCAGATGGATATGCCAGTGCCTGGAGGAGAACTCATTAGAGACCTAATCAAACAGGCTTCATTGACTCATAGGCTTCTGCATATTGGCTGGTGGTGTTCCCCACCCCCCAGCTCTTGTATTATTTCCTTGGCACCTTTAGTATGATGTTGAAGATCATCTGAGACTGAGACAGAATGATGCGTGATGTGAGGAAATTGGAACCAAATGTCTTCACTGTACTGGCACATGTACCACACGTTTCTAAAACTGAAACTGTCTTATCTGGACAGCCCTGCTTTATAGGTCAGAGCATATTCCTTTAGCCCCTGAGCCCATCCTTCCTTCCTTCCAAAGCAAGACTGTCTAAGGAACTTAAAGGACTTATCTTAACAGCTGTATTCATTCTGATCAGTTTGAGTATCTTGATGGTAGCTTTCACCAAGAACAGCCATGCATTAGAGGTAGAGCACTGGATTCTTTAGAACAGACAATAGGCAAATGAGAGAATAAGATATGTTCTGTTAGAGGTATTCTGAAAAAACTAAACAACACAAAACAAAGCAAACATGCCCCAAAGGTTATAATTCCACTCTCTTTTGCTCTCCTGCGCACGACTTTCCTGGCTTTGGAAACTTGAGTCTCATCCCTATCTTTTTCAGAAATGTATCATAAAGCTTGATTTAGATAAGGTGATGGGAGGGTGGATGTAGTGGCATAAGAAAGTCTGAACAGTCAGCGCTGGTGGGCTGGAAAGTTAAATTACATGAGAGTGTCAGCCACTCTGCTGAGTTTTGTAGGAAACGAGCAATTAGAAACTAGAAGCAGAAAATATTTCTAGGTAGACAAACTTTGGGCTCTGTTCCCTGATTCACACTGCAAAAGCAAAGGGAACCTGATAGCTTGTAAGACTGAATAACCTGGAGATCCTTCTAATTTCTGACTTTAAACAGATTAATAAAAACATTTGTTTTTAAATGAGGAAAGCAGGCTGTGCTTGTGCAAATGACATCTGAGAGGCTGAATATTAAAGAAACTAAGAGGTTGAAGGGTGGCTGGAAGTGGTGACTGGAAGGAAGATACATGTTAACAAAGAAAAGCCCATATATACACAAAATTATTTGGGTCTCTTCCTGGGTTGCCAAATTACAGACCCAAAAGGGGCTCAGAGAGCAACCAAGGTGACTCCTCTTCTATGGGGTAACCTGAATTTCTGTACGTGCAGAGGTGGGCCAGAGGCAGCTGTGAGCTGGAATCCTGGGAAACTTCATTACTGAATTGGCTGGATTGGCATCATGGGAATTTGCCCATCCCATGAGAGACAATTTGTTAAATCCCATTCATGTGTCCAAATGCATGATTAGGGACTTGTAGTAACCACCCATGTTCACACATCTATCATTTAGACACAAAACAAAATACAAAACACCAAATGTCTCTAGAGTTGAGCCAGATCCTTCTTATCTTTGAACAATCAAAACTTATAAAAAGCCTCAGGGAACTGAAATGATTTATGAATGTTCAACGTTGCTAAACTTTTGACAATTGTTCTCGCTAAAACAAAACTGTCTACATTATCTTGTATTACCATACTGATTGTGACAAAAAAAAAAAAATATTTGTTTCCAAAAAAAGAATGTTGTTTTCTTGTTATTTTTTCCCCTTCTATTTAGGCATTGCACTAAAAAAAAACCAAAAATAAAACAAAACAAATAAACAACAACTAAAAAACTTTTTTGTTTTTTTTCCTCTGAAAGCTGTTCTAAGTAAGAGCATCTGAGAGAAACAGAACCTTCTCAATACAGTGTTAGTAAAATCTCATCCTGGTCGGGGCAGCAAACATTATCTTGTTACCAGGCTGATCAAAGACATTCATAATCTCTTGAACTACCAGGGAAAATTGTAGGCTCTAGAATATGTCGATTCAGGCCTGATGAAAAGAACAGTTTGCTTAAAAAGCTGAGACAAATATTACTCTGTTGTGGAAGCTCCAGGGTCCTGCTACCTTTTCTTTTTCTGCCATGGACGTGTTCATACAGCAATTAGCAGAATATCACTGATGGTTTTGCCCATGGAGAACAAATAGCTAGCCTAGATTAGCCTATCTGTTATTTTCTAAAGGGTAAATCTGTGGCTTCTAAAGTGTTTTATTTGCCTCTTTTAATAATGTGACTTCTGAAGAATGTTCAGCTGTCAGGTTTTTCCCCTGGATATAGAGCCTGGGAGAGAAGAGTGTAGCCACAATGAACTGCAATGAGAAAGAATCATGATTTATAGTCTCTTTACTCACGTCTAAGGTAAATTGAAAAGGTATGAGATGTGCAAGTCCAAAAACATGACTGATCCATTGTGGCGAAAGAAAGAATTTTTTTCCCTCCTCAGCATTAATTGTATGATCTGGGTGTTTCATTCTTTGTGCAACATTGAGGCCCTTGATTAAGAGATAATTACGTTTCATTAATGTCTGATGAGCATCTTGTCAGCCTTAGAAGACAGAATGGAAATATCTGGAAGATTTCAGTTACAGTAGTCAGTGTCTTTAGGCATTATTGCCCAGTGATGGTAGGATTATAAATTGGTGCAAGCATTTTGAAAACAGCTTGGCTATATGCTGTAGCAATCTTTAAGCCATATCCCTTGAGCTAACCATTTCTCTTCTTAGAATATAATGTAAGGGAAAAGTACCAGATATAGAATAAATAGATCAATTTATTGATTTTTATGTAACCTGAGGCCCCCCAGGTCCTCCAACTATCTGGGATTATTTTTTGCTTTTAATATCCAAGTAAATAAGCCATCCATTATTAACTTCAGAAAATCCAATGGGTTTCTAAAATGTCTAAGAGTAGGAGGTGGGAGGGGCCAGGAGAGACTTAGCTGACCTTGGTTTTGTTACGACTTCTCCAAACTACTGTTCCAGGCCTTTACTGCATCCCTGTGGTGTCTCCTCTCTGCCTTTCTTTGTCACTCAAGTCTCACTGGTCCACTTTGTGCCATTTCCATCATTCTCCCCAGCACCCCTGAGATAACTGAATGTTTGGGAATGATGGAAAAGACAGCACAGGGTAGGAAAGAACTTAAAAATGGCTCAGGGTCACTTTGTGGTGTTAAAGCTAGTTGGCATTCCCGGAGAGTCCTTCCCTGGCTGGCTCTCTCCTTGGGCTCTAGACTGTCATCCTGTTGATGGCGCTGGTCTCTCCTTCCAAAGGAGCCTCCTTGCCATTTCCTGGTTTCTCTGAGTCCTGCCACCCCAGCCTCCTGTTGTACCTCCCCTCCCCCTCCTCCCTCAGCCTCAACTCCTTTCTCTGAGCACCACACAGAAGTGCTTCAGACCTGTTTTTTAATCTCAAAACCATTTTCCCTCAGAGGAAATGCACTTTTACTCTATTTTGCAGGGCAATGCTGTATGATTTTGACCAGGTAAAAATACTCAAATAAGCAGAAGAAAATACACTAAAATATAAACAGCATCTATTCTAAGCTTTGGGTGATTTATGGCAGAGTTATGGGGGATTTTTTTTTCTTTTAAACATTTTTAGTGGTTTCCAGTTTGTCTGCAATAAGCATATACTACCTTTATGACTTAAAAAAAGTAAATTTATGTAAAATTCTCAAGAATTTGGACTTTTAAACTTATATCTTCTTTTTTTTCCCTTTCTCCTGATACTGTTCATTGTGATGATGTTAGTCTGGGCAGCTTGACCCCAACTATAGTTGATGATCTGGGATGAATGGTGGAGCCAATAATCAAAGAACTCAGGTTAATAACTATTTAGCTTAATAGGAAAAAAAGATGGAAAATCACATGTTCTCTGGGGACATTCCTTTTGAAAAGTCTCCAGAAAGAATATTAGCCAATTAACTACCAAGAAGTTGTCATCTATATACAATTTCTAAATTGCTAACCCAGCCCCAAGTTAGAAACCAAATGCAATAATCTCATAGACTGGCCATGTTCTTTTCATGATGATATAGGCAAACACTCAACTCTTCCACTGCTTACTCATATATAAACTGGGATCCCTGAATTTATATGATTCCAGCCATCTATTGTGACTAAATTGTCCCTGATGTGACATTTCAGGCTTCTGTGCAGCCACACACTAGCTATTCCACCAGGTTTATGGTGAAAAGCCCATCTGAGATCGAGGATGAATCTACTGAGACTTGGGTAGCCTGTTTAGTCTTGTGAAATGCTTTTAAACAGTTCTCATAGCCTCCATTAGATGTAGTTGCAAGCATGTTATTTTCACAGTTCAGCATCTTTCTTCGTAAGGTCAGGCATTGCAATCTGATGATATTCACAACAAGTCATGTAATACCAAAATCAGTGATACAGGGAAGCCATTTATTTATTGCGCAGGTGTATGTGTGCACTGGGACATACCAGAGCACCAGAACTCTTTACAAGAGTAGGCGCCCTTCACAGGCAACTGCATTCTCCTTCGATTGGTCTTTCCTTGTGATATATTCTAATTGACCTGTCATTAGATAATAGATGTGTACCATTTCCCCAATTATTCAAATGTCCTTAACAATAATGTAAAACATGAAATCCTTTTTCTTTTTCTTTTTTTTTCATTAAGAAAAAAAAGCTTTCCATCCAACTTGGGGTATCTGATTTGAAATGGTATGTCTTATCCCTCTCCTTTGGATTCCCAGGTCTGAGGAATAAGACAGTAACGAGTTTTTCTAGTAACACAAATTTGACGGCCCACTTCAACTCACAGTTTGAGATGGCAACTTCCTTGCCTTCTGCATTCTGAGTTATACCTTATGTCTGACAGTCACAAAGACAAATAGTCTTTAGCTCTGGGGAGGCCATGATAAGGCTAACTTTAAGGGAAATTTATGTCATGAAGGTGGCAGGATTGTTTCAGGGAGGGAGTAATGTTTAAAATTGAACACAGAAAAGAAGTGTATTACGAGATTTATTTTGCAAAAGTTTTTTTTGTTAAAAAAAATTTTTTGGTAGAAAATCTGATAACATAACTGAAGCGTTCCTCCATGACTCAATTTAATTTTTATCAAGAAGAAACTGTTTCTACAAGACCAAATATATGTACCAAAAATTTAAAACCCTATTTGACAAAACTAAAAAGAAAGGAATGATTGCCCAGTAGGCTTAATTTTGGTACATGTGATTGCTGGGTAGCTTCGTGACAATGAAAGGAGGTCCTCTTGGATAATGTTTAAGTGCCTAGACTCTGGGGTTAGATGGCCTGCGTTCAAATCCAGATTCTACCACTAACTGGCTGTGTGACTTTGCATTTATTATTTCATCCCTTTAAGCATCAGTTTTCTTGGGAATAAACTGGGAATTAAGATTCTATTTACCTCATAATATTGTGAAGATTAAAGGAAAGATAATATGCATGGAATACTTAGAACAGTGCTTGGATTATGGTAAATGTTCATTAACTGGAGGTAGTTGAACATCATGATTTCCAAGGGCATGTGTGTAGGGGGAGCTAAAAGCTACCCTTTAAAGGCTGACTCCTGTTTCCCATGGCCACATGACCATTTTCTTCTCATTTCTAAATATTCCCTATGAACATCTTTAAACACTTAGATGTTATCTCTGTGGTTAATAAAGGAAATTCTTATCTTATTTAAAAATGTAAATTAGTTGAATGGTGAAATCTAGAATGAAATTCAGATTTGTTTTCCCTCTAGAAAATACCAGCTGTAGTCATCCACAGAATATGAGTTGCCATTACATCCATACATCCCCCCAAAATTGAAAAAATGTATCCCCTGCCAGGGCCTCAGGGGTATACAACAAATAATACAAGAGTTCTGTCCACAAGGAGTTTTTCTTCTGTAGAGAAGATAGGACAAATATCAAAGCAAATATAATGTGGAAAAGAATAAGTGCCTGAAACATAGGGATGAAGTATGTTTGGAGTTCAGAGGATGGTATGATCCCTTGAATCTGTTGATCAAAGCAAAATTCATGGCAGAGGTAGCTATTGAACCAGGCCTTGAGTGATAGGAAGACTTGGTGTGATATTCAGAGGCACAAATATACAATGGAGAAAAGACAGTCTCTTTGGCAAGTGGTGTTGGGAAAGCTGGACAGCCTCATGTAAATCAATGAAGTCACAACATTCCCTCACACCATACACAAAAATAAACTCAAAATGGCTAAAAGACTTAAATATAAGACATAACACCATAAAACTCCTAGAAGAGAACATAGGCAAAACATTCTCTGACATAAACTGTAGCAATGTTTTCCTAGGTCAGTCTACCAAGGCAATAGAAATAAAAGCAAAAATAAACAAGTGGGACCTAATCAAACTTAAAAGCTTTTTCACAGCAAAGGAAACCATAAACAAAGTAAAAATACAACCTACGTATAGACTGGGAGAAAATATTTGCAAATGATGCAACTGACAAGGGCTTAACTTCCAGAATATACAAACAGCTCATACAATTCAATAACAAAAACCAAACAATCCGATCAAAAAATGGGCATAAGACCTAAAGAGACATTCCTCCAATGAAGACATCCAGACAGCCAAGAGGCACATGAAAAAAATGCTCAATATCACTAATTATTGGAGAAATGCAAATCAAAACTACAATGAGATATCACCTCACACCATTCAGAATGGCCATCATTAAAAAGTCAACAAATGATAAATGCTGGAGAGGGTGTAGAAAAAAGGGAACCCTCCTACACTATTGGTGGGAATGTACGTTGGTGCAGCCAGTATGGAAAACAGTATGGAGATTCCTTAAAAAACTAAAAATAGAGCAACTATATGATCCAGCAGTCCCACTCCTGGGCATATATATGGAGGAAACTCTATTCAAAAAAATACATTCACCCCAGTGTTCATAGCAGCACTATTTACAATAGCCAAGACATAGAAGCAACCTAAATGTCTAGCGACAGATGACTGGATAAAGAAGATGTGAGATAGATAGATAGATAGATAGATAGATAGATAGATAGATAGATAGATAGATAGATATATTCCTTTATATATATGTATAAAGGAATACTACTACTCAGTCATAAAAAAGAATGAAATGATGCCATTTGTAGCAACATGGGTGGACCTGAAGATCATCATACTAAGTGAAGAAAGTGAGAAAGAGAAAGAAAAATACCATATGATTTCACTTAAATGTGGAATCTAAAAAAAATAGGGACATTGTAAATGAACTTATTTGTAAAACAGAGACAGACTCACAGACATAGAAAACAAACATATCATTACCAGGGAGAAAAGGGAGGGGTGGAGGGATAAATTGGGGGTGTGGGATTTGCCAATACTAATTACTATATATAAAATATATAAAATACATAGCACAGGGAACTATATTCAGTGGCTTGTAGTAACTTGTAATTAAAAAGAATATAGAAAATGTGTGTGTGGGCATGTATATATATATAAATATAAATAACTGTATCACTATGCTGTACACTGGAAACTGCTACAACATTGTAAATCAACTATACTTAATAAAAATGGGGAAAAAAAGAAAATGCAACAGTGACAGCAATTGCATTAGTATCTTATTAGTTTTGATTTTTCTAGTCATAGGTTTGTGTAGCAAGTTATTTTTTCTGCAAGGGTTTTGCCTATGAGATAAAGTTTAAGATAATTTGATTGTCCACGCTACAGGTTGTGGAGAGATTGTTGGAGGGGTGGTTTCTTACTGTAACTGCCTCACCTCAAAATTCACTCAGATAGACATATAAAAGTTAAAACTATCAAATTTCTAGAGGAAAATATTAGAGAACACTTTGCAACCTATGGGTAGGTTTATCAACATTTGTAAATTATACCTCATACAAATGAAAAATCTTTACTATCAGAAGAAACCATTAAGAAAATCAGACTAGGAGAAAGTACATCTATTCTGAATATATAAAGAACCCTTTCAATCTGATATAGACAACCCAATTTTCAAAAGGGCAAAAGACTTTAACATATATTATTCCAAAGAAGATATACAAGTGGCCAATAAGCAAATGAATAGATGTTCAACATCATTTGTCAAGACAAGGAGAATAAAACTTCAGTGAACTACAGCTGATTAAAATTAAAAAAGGACCATATGAAGTGTTGATGAGGATGTGGAACAACTGAAAACCTTATACATTGCTGGTAAGAATGAAAAATGGTACAGCTCATTGGAAACACAGTGTGACAGTTCCTTCTAAAGCTAAACACATATTATGCATGACCCAGGAATTCCACTCTTAAGTATTTACCCAAAGAAAATGAAAACACATGTCTACAAAAAAAGATAAAACAAAACAAAACAAAAAAACTTGAACAAGAATGTACAAGGATAGGACTGATATAACAAATATATTTAAAATGACTTACAGGAGCAGGGGATGTATATATTTTTTCAAGTACAAATGGAGCATTTATAAAAATTTACTATGTATTAGGTAAAAATACCAGTCACAACGTAATTCCAAGAATGGATATTATATGGATCACATTCTCCAATCACTAGAAAATATCAGTAAAACATATCTCCCTCAATCCACATATATTTAGTAATTTAAACACCTACTCATGGGTTATAGAAGGAAATACTATGAAAATTAGGAAATATTTTGACTATAATACTACAACATATTAAAATTGTAGGGGTGCAGTTCACGCCATATTTAGAGATTAATATACAGTTTTAAGTGTATTTATTTAAAAAAAAAAGTTAAACTTTCAATTTATGAAGCTACAAAGATAAGATCAGAATAAACCAAAAGAAGTCAAAGGAAAGAATTAATAAAATAAAAGCAGATTTCAATAAGTGGAAAACAAAGAAATAATGGCAAGAGTCAGAAAAATCCAGAACTGGTTGCTTGAAAAGATGACTAAACAGACAAACTTGAAGCAGATCTGACTTAAAATAAATAAGTAAAAATAAACAATATTAGGATTGGAAAGGAGGCTACAAGTGCAAAAGCCGTGAGCCTTAAAAAATCCTAAGAAAATACCCTGGACAACTTTATTTCAACTTTACTGAAAACTTAGAAGAAATGAGAAATTTTCTTGGGAAAAAAGGTCTTTTTTTTTAGAAATAGCCTAGCATAATGATTAAGAGTGCAGCATCTGAGTCATACTGCCTGGGTCTGAATCCCAGCTTACCACTTACAGTGGGTTTTGAGCAAATAAATTAAACTCTCAATTTTTCCATCTGGAAAATGTGACTAATCATAGTGCTTTGCAGTACATTGGTATAAAGGCTGAAATAATGTTTGAAACGTGCTTGGAGTACCACCAGGCAAATATTAAGTGCTTGATACATGATAATGTTTGTTATTTTTGTTAGTATGAATTACCAACTCTAACTCAAGAAGAACAGAAATAATGAATAAACCAATAGTAACTAAAAATTAAGGAGTAAAAACATACTGCGTCTATAGTCACCATTTGCACTGTTTTGTGTATGAGCTTTATCAGACTTTTATATAACAGTAGTTCTCAACTTTAATAAACATCTTCAGAGAATTATGAAACAGGATAAGCTACTCGATATATTTTACAAAGCTAATATAACCTTGATACAGACACTATAGTACTGGATAGAGACAGCACAAGAAAAAACATACAAACCATTGTCAATTAACAACATAGTTGTTTTAAACATAATTGAAAAAATACCAAAAATTGACAAATTCAAGAGTATATTAAAAAAAACATTATGCCAAAGTATTCTGTGAAATGAAGTTAGTACATCAGAGGGATCTATTCATGTAACACATATAATCTTAAAGGATGCAGAAAAAATAAGTTGATAAAATTTAACAAATCATGTTAAAAATGTTTTACAAAGTAAGAGTGCAGAGAAGCTTCATACATTTCTTAACTTAAATTCCTGGCAAAATAGGATTTGATGTTAAAATATGTCCTTCAGAAATTTGCAGTAAACATCACATTTAATGTTAAGATTTTAGCAGCATTCCCATTAAAGCAAAGAGCAAATGGTAATTCCTGCACTTAACATTTCTGTTCAGTATTGTCCTGAGGCCCTACTTGTTACAAAAGGAAAAGACAAAGGAAAACCAGAAGAATTGAAAAAGAAGAGATAAAGCATCCTTCATTAGGTGATATAATTATCATTTAATTGGGCAATATACAAACTTTCAGAACTAACATGAATGCTAATGTTTCTTGATATGAACCAAATGTACCTAAACATACAATGATAACCCTAACCCTGTAGATTGTTTTATTATATTATAGAAAAAAAATCTCATGTTTTTAGTTATAAAATATAAAAGGTATGTCAGAATAAGTATAACAAAATCTGTAAGAATTTATGAAGAAATTACAAAAGAAAATACTGACATGAAAGAAGACAGTAAGTAATGGAGAAAAATATGGTGTTAAGTTAAATATAAACTCAATATTGTGATGATATAAGTTCTATGCAAAGGAATCAAAATATTTCAATAAAAATCTCACCAGGGTGGTTCATGGAGGTAGATAAGTTGTTTCTGAAGTTAACAAAGAAAAGCAAAAGGCAAAAGCAAAAACGAGACAAATTTGGAGAAGAATTAGTTAAAGAGAGGCTGGTCATAGCAAAACTTAGAAGCTATGGAAATGACAGTGTGACAGTGTGTGTGAATGCAGAGACTGGGAAAGAAATTTCTTTTTTTGTGTATGACTATCTATCTATCTATCTATCTACCTATCTATCTATTATTGAAGTATATAGTCAGTTACAGTGTATCCATTTCTGGTGTACAACATAATGTCCCAGTCATGTATATACATGTATATATTCATTTTCATATTCTTTTTCATTAAAGCTTATTACAAGATACTGAATATAGTTCCCTGTGCTATACAGAAGAAATTTGTTTTTTATCTGTTTTTATATATAGTGGTTAATATTTGCAAGTCTCAAACTCCCAGTTTCTCCCTTCCCACCCTCTTTCCCCCAGCAACCATAAGATTGTTTACTGTCTGTGAGATCATTAGTGTCCTCTTTTTTTCTTTTCTTTTTTCTTTTTTTTTTTTAGATTCTGCATATGAGTGATGTCATATGGTATTTTTCTTTCTCTTTCTGGCTTACCTCACTTAGAATGTTGATCTCCAGGTCCATCCATTGTGCTGCAAATGGCATTATTTTATTCTTTTTATGACCGAGTAGTATTCCATTGTATAAATATACCACAACTTCTTTATCCATTCATCTGTCGATGGACATTTAGGTTGTTTCCTTGTCTTGGTTCTTATAAATAGTGCTACTATGAACACTGCGTGCATATAGCTTTTTGAATTAGAGTTCCCTCTGGATATATGCCCAGGAGTGGGGTTGCTGGATCATGTGGTAAGTCTATTTTTAGTTTTTTGAGGAATCTCCAGAAAACAGTAGGGGAGAGTTTTTTTGTTTTTTAATAGAACAAATCAAAACAGGATTGAGAAGCAGTAAGTGATAGTCTCTAGAACATAACTACCTGAATTAAAACCCAGATTTCACCTCTTATCAGCTGGATGACCTTGGGTAAGTTACTTGACATCTATATACTTCAGTTCCCTATATACAAAACAGGGATAAGAAGTTTCTCCATCTCTCAGGGTTGTTGTAAAGATTCAATGAGTTAATAAATATAAGATTGCCTAAATAGGACCAAGCTGTCATAAGCATTCAATAATTTTAAATTATTATTTTAAAGAATTAATATTCAAATATAGAAATAAATCATAAAAATAAGAAAATAGACAATCTAATAGAAAAATGAGAAAATACTAGAATTTCAGAAGGACATCCCAATGTCCTATGAACATTAGAAAATGTTCATTAGTAATCAGAGAATACAAATTAAAATTACAGTGAGTTTCCATTTCATGCTCATCAGATTGGCAAATTTCAAAGTATAGGGCTATGGATCAGTAAAAATCCTGCAAACTGTTGGTAAGAACGTAGGTTGCTACAAGCAATATGGAGAGTAATTTGGCGTCATCAAGGAATGTTGATGATGCTCATACTAAGTAATCCAGCAGTTATACTCCTGAGATATAAACCCTAGTGAAATTTTAATAAATTTGTTCCAAAAAACACATGCAAAACGATTCGTAACAATACCGCTTGTAATAGTAAATAGGTGGAAGCAACCTAAATATCTTTCAGTAGAGGAATGGATAAATAATATTGTTATTTTCATGTATGAAAGTACTACACATGGTTGTAGTGAATGAACAAGAGCTACATCCATCAACATGAACAAATATCAAAACATGGTGTTAATTGCAATTTGTGTATTAGATCCCATCTCGTCTCACTCAAACAGACCACTGTAAGAATTTCTCTCTTTCCTGCATGAGCAAATTTTCCATTTCTACTGGATTATTCCCATGGGCATACAGCTTGCTATGCTTATCCCTTCTTACATTGTCTCCTAGCTACCATCACATTTCCTGCTACTTTATAGCAGAGTTCTTTGAAAAGGTTGACATTACTTGATGTCTATAATTCCCCTGCTCCCTTCTTTTTCTTAATTTTTCTAAATTCTTTTACACATTTCAACAGCAGATGCCTCAAAGTATTATTCACAAGTTTTGTGTCTTCTTTTATCAATTTTATACTTTCAATAGATAATAGTCAAATATTTCATAAATTTAAAAAAATATTTTATATGCAGTAAAAACACTTTTTTATCCTAGTCCTTTCTCTCCACTATTTCTACTCCTCTCTCCCAACTATTACCCATTTTTTTTTGTTTTTTTCAACTATTATTTGTTTCTCATGTATTATTCAGCTTATTTCTACACACGCAAGTAAATGCAAATTTATTTACACTGACTGATTGCTGAAGAATTCTTTTTTCACTTGATGTGTCTTGGAAGCCATTTCATATTAGCGCATAAAAGCTTTTCAATTATTTTTTATGTGTCAAGTAGTATTTGATTGAATGGAGATACCATATAATTTATTTTACCACTTTCCTATTGATGAACATTTTGATAGTTTCCATACTTTTGCATTTACAAACAATGCTGTTATAAGTGACCTTATATATGTGCTATTTTGCATGTGAGTAAACATATGTGATGAGATTCTAGAAGTGAAACTCCTAGGTCAAAGCAAAAATGCATTTACTTTCAAAAGATATTAGATATTACTAAATTTCTTTTCATAGGAATTGTGCCAATTTAAACTTCTTCTAATAATACGTGAGAGTACCTGCTTCCCTTAGGCCTTCCAAGAAGTTCTACTGTCAAATTATTACAATTTTTCTCATTATTATAGGTAGAAAATCATAAGGTTTTAGCTTAAGTTTATTGAAGTAAATCAAATGAGTATCTTTTCATAGATAAAAAAAATTGTATTTCTTTTTCTGTGAATTACATGTTTTTATCCTTTATCATTTTTTCATTTGGGTTATTTTTCCTAGTTTCTAGGAGCTCTTTAAATATTGGCAATATTAGTTATTTTGTCTCACATATTTTTCCTTTATTGTCACTGACTTTTAACTTTGTTTATGATTTTTTCCCAAGCAGAAGTTTCTTTTTATTTTTTATTTTTTATTTTATTTTTATTTTTAATGAAGTATAGTTGACTTGCACTATTACATTAATTTCAGGTGAACAAGATAGCAAGTCTATATTTTTATACAACATACTCCATACAAAGTTATTATAAAATATTGACTATATTCCCTATCTATATATTAACTTGTTAGTTTTATACTGTAATGTTTTAGATTTATACCTAGTAGTTTGTTCTTTTAATTCCTTTCACCTATTTTGCCCCTTCCCCACCCCTCTCTCCTCTGGTAACCACTAGTTTGTTCTCTTTATTATGAGTCTTTTTCTGTTTTGTTATATTGGTTTGTCTGTTTTAGATTTTAGATTCCACATGTAAGTGAAAACATACAGTATTTGTCTTCCTCTGTCTCGCTTACTTCACTGGGTGTAATACCCTCCAGATTCATCCATGTTGTTGTAAACAGCAAAATTTTACTCTTCTTTTATAGCAAAGTAATATTCCATTGTAAATGTACACCATATCTTCTTTTTCCATCCATTCATTGATGGACACTTAGGTTGCTTCCATATTGTGGGTATTGTAAATAATGCTGCTATGAACATTGGGGTGCATATATCTTTTGAAATTAGTGCCTTCTTTTTCTTCAGACACTTCCAAGGAGTGGAATTGCAGAATCATATGGTAGTTTTATTTTTAATTTTTTGAGGAACCTCCATACTGTTTTCCATAGTGGCTATACCAATTTACATTACCATCAACAGTGTACAGGTGTTCACTTTTCTCCAAATCCTTGCCAACACTTGTTATTTCTTGTCTTTTTGATGTTAACCATTCTGATAGGTGTGAGGTGATATCTCATAGTGGTTTGATTTGCATTTCACTGTTGATTAATGAGGTTGAGCATCTTTTCATGTGCCTGTTGGCCATTGGTATGCCTTTTTTTTTTCCAGAAAATTGCCTATTCAGATCCTCTGCTCTTTTTTTAACCAGGATTTTTTTGATATTGAGTTTTATGAGTTCCTCATATATCTTGGATGTTAACCCCTTAACTGACATGTGATTTGAAAATATCTTTCCCATTCAAAAGGTTGTCTTTTTGTTTTGTTGATACTTTCCTTCACTGTCAAATATTTTAAGTTTGATTAGGGCTCATTTTTTTATTTTTGCTTTAGTTTCCCTTGTCTGAGGAGACAGATTCAAAAAAATGTTGCTAAGACCAATGTCAAAGATCACAGTGCTGATGCTTTCTTCTGTGAAATTTTTGGTTTTGGGTACTACATGTAGGTATTTAATCCATTTTTTAGTTTATTTTTGTATATGGTGTAAGAAAATGTTCTCAAAGAAGTTTCATTCTTTTACGAGTAACTGTCCAATTTTTCCACATCACTTATTGAAGGGGCAGTCTTTTCCCCATTGTGTATTCTTGACTCCTTTGTCATAGATTAATTGACAATATATGCATGGATTTATTTCTGGGCTTTCTATTCTGTTCCATTGATCTATGTCTCTGTTTTTGTGCCAGTACCATACTGTTTTGATTACTGTAGCTTTACAGTGTCATCTGAAATCAGTGAGTGTGATACCTCCAGCTTTGTCCTTTTTTTCAACATTGCTTTGGCTATTAGTGGTCTTCTGGGGTTCTAGGCAAATTTTGGGATTATTGGTCCTAGTTTTATGAAAAATGTCCTCGGTATTTTGTTAGGGATTGTATTGAATCCTTAAATTGCTTTGAGTAGTATGGACATTTTAATAATATTAATTCTTTCAATCCATAAACATGGGATATCTTTCCTTTAATTTGTATCATCTTTAATTTCCTTTATTAATATCTTATAGGTTTCAGAGGTATTTGACCTCCTTGGTTAAATTTATTCCTAGGTATTTTATTCTTTTTGTTTTGATTGTAAATGGGATTTTTAAAATTTCTTTTTCTGCTAGTTCATTATTAGTGTATACAAATGCAACAGGTTTCTGTATATAACTGTAATATCTTGTCACTTTACAAAATTCATTCATTAGTTCTAAGAGTTCTTTTGTAGTGTTTTCAGGGTTCTCTCTATATAGTGTCATGTTTCCTGCAAACAGTGACAGTTTTACTTTTACCCTCCCAGTTCAATACCTTTTATTTCTTTTTCTTGTCTGATTTCTGTAGCTAGGACTTCCAATACAATGTTAAATAGAAGTTGTGAGAGTTAGCAGCCTAGGCTGTTCATGATTTAGTCCTCTAAGAAAGCTTTCAGCTTTTTACCACTGAGTATACTGTTATCTGTGGGTTTGTCATAAAGGTCCTTTATTACATTGAGTTATGTTTCCTCTAAACCTACATTTTTGAGAATTTTTATTATGAGTGGAAATTGAATTTTGTCAAATACTGCATCTATTGAGATAATCATGTGATTTTTATCCTTTGTTTTGTTAATGTGTTGTAACATTGATTTGCAGATGTTGAAACATCTCGCTTGATCATGGTGTATAATCTTTTATGTATTGTTGAACTCAGTTTGCTAATATTTTGTTGAGAATTTTTGCATTTTTTTCATCAGAGTTATCAACCTGTAATTTTGTTGTTGTTGTTAGTGTCTTTGTCTAGTTTTGGTATCAGGGTAATGCTGGCCTCATACAATGAGTTTGAAAGTGTTCCCTCCTCTTCAATTCTTTTGAATAGTTTGAGAAGGATAGACATTAACTCTTCTTTAAATGTTTGCTAGAATTCCCCTGTGAAGCTGTTTGATTTTGGACTTTTGTTTGTTGGGAGTTTTGTCAAATTACTGCTGCAATTTCACTATCAGTAATTGGTCTGTTTAGATTTTTCTAGCTCTTCCTCACTCAGTCTTTGAAAAATTAAATGTTCCTAGGAGGTTATCCATTTCTTCTAGGTTATCCAATGTGTTGGCATATAACTGTTCATAGTATTCTCTTATCATTATTTCTATTTCTGTGATATTGATTTAACTTATCTTCTTTCATTTCTTTTTTTTATTTATAATGATTAGTTTCTGATATACAGCATAGTGATTCAGTTATATACATATATATACATATATATATATATACACACATATATATACATACACACACATACTCTTTTTCATATTCTTTTTCATTACAGGTTACTACAAGCCACTGTACTATACAGTAGGACTTTTTTTTTACCTGTTCTGTACACAGTAGTTTATATCAGCCAATCCCAAACTTCTAATTCGTTCCTCCCTCCATCCTTCCCTCCCCTGGTAACCATAAGTTTGTTTTCTATACCTGTGCTTCATTTCTAATATTCTTTATTTGGGCACTCTTTCTTTTATTTCCTAAATGAGTCTAGCTAAATTTTATCAATTTCATTTATCTTTTCAAAAAACCGGCTCTTGATTTCATTCATCTTTTCTACTGTTTATTGGTCTCCATTTTATTTATTTCAGCTCTGACCATTATTAGTTCCTTCCTTCTACTGACTTTGGGCTTTGTTCTTCTTTTTATGACTCCTTCAAATGGAAAGTTAGAATGTTTATTTGAATTTTTTTTTTTTTTTTTTGGTTTCTTGAGATAGGCTTGTACTGCCATAAACTTTCCTCTTAGAACTGCTTTTTTTCTGCATCCCATAGATTTTGGAAAGTTGTGTTTCTATTTTCATTCATCTCAAGGTATTTTTTGATTTCTTCTTTTTTTTTTCATTGTTTCATTGGTTTTTTAGTAGCATGTTGTTTAGTCTTTATATGCTTGTGTATTTTTTCCCCAGTTTTCTTTCTGCAATTAATTTCTACTTTCATACCTTTGTGATTGGAAAATGTGTCCTATATATCTTGTTGATTTTATCTATTGCTTAAAAGAACTGACTCCATAGCAAAGTTATAAAAGAATCTCCCTAAGCCTTCTTTAGGTGCTTTTATTGATTCATTATTTAAAACATTTGAATCTTTGCATCCTTTGGAATTTATTATTAGAATATGGTAAAAGTATATTTTATACCTATGGTATAAGTAAATTTTATTTTTTTTCAGGTGGCAACTAGATTATTCCATTTATTTAATATCCTACCTTTTTAAATGCCAACTTTTGACTGTTTCTAGATTTCTTTATTGTTATATAGTGGTCTGTTTTGTCTATGTATATACAAGTATCACGTTGGTTTAATTGCAGGATTGAGGCTTTAAATACAAGGTTTTAATATCTAATCAGGCTAATCCTACCATCATTGCCCTTCTTTTTCAGAATTTCTTTCAGAATTTTTCAGAAATTCTTGTCTACTTTTCCTCATGAACATAGTATCCATTTTTCTAGTGCTTCAAATCTCATTGGTATTTTTACTGGGAATCCATTACACTTATAAATTAACTTCCAGAGAATTGACATTTTGTAACATTGAGGTTTTAACAGAACAGCTTGGTATGTTATTCATTTGAGCAGCATTCCTTTCATCTGGTTTTGCATGTTTGTTTTGACAAGTTTCTTTCATATAATATTGCATATTTCCTTTGATTCCTAGGTATTTTCCTTTATTTTTTAATTGCTTATGAAAAATGAGTCTTGTTTTATTATAGCTCCAAACTATTTATTGTTAGTTTATGTGAAATCCATATTTTTAATATTAATTTATACTTTATCATCTTATGGAGTGATCTTGTTTGTGTTAGTTTAAGTTGATTTTCTTGGTTTTTCCAAGTATACAAATATAACATCTGCAAAAGTGATAATTTTACCTCTTACTTTCCAAATTTTATGCCTCTAAATACTTCCTCTTCTCTCATTATTTTGATGATGATGGTGGGCTTTTTTTTTTTTTTTTTTTTTTTTTTTGCATGATTTCTGTGTAAATGTCTCCAGTCCTTCCCCATCAAGTATGATGTTGACTTGTGGGCTGATATAGTCATATAGCATTAAGGAAATCTCCATCCATTTTCATTATGTCATGT